>NC_067200.1:9961449-10622454 GCF_000699445.3 Schistosoma haematobium
TCACTAATAACAACAAATACACACACCCATTATGCACACAACTACCACCACTCACTCATCACTCATCACTCCTCACTCCTCACTCCTCACACTACTCTCAATTCATCTCATGCATTCTGTGTCGTCATCATCCACACATACAAAACACACTCACTCTCTACACATTCATTTCCCACTACTCCTTCTCAACAGGTGTCCATTCCGATTCCACATCCATTCCACCAGTCACCGACATCACTCATTCAACTCAGTCTGACCAAACCACATCCACGTCACACTTGATCGACACCACGCCAACAATCTCCACTACAGCATTCCAGTCGACAGAATCAACCACACTGCAAACACCAGTCTCAACTCCTGTGTCAGTGTCAGTGTCAGTGTCAACATCACAACACACACCAGAGTCCACATCACAGCCATCACCACAGTCTACACTAATGCAAACAGGTACGTATCCGATTTTCATTGCAACAACACACACACAACACAATATGCCACAATTCTCATAAACATCACTAACCTCATTCACTACTAACACAATGACTCACTCTCACAGATGCACGCATCACACACACACACACACAAACGATTACCATAATACTACCAATACCACTCGACCATTTCACAACACAAATACTATCCATCTCATACACACACACACACACACCACTCATCTCACTCTCACATCCACACGCGTCAACCCTAACATCAACACAATCAATCACGCTCACACTCACTCCTTCTTCAATCAATCATCAATCAATCAATCAATCACTCTCTACATCTCTGTCTCTCTTTTCCTCTCTCTCTGTCACTCAAACACAAACACACACACTGTCTGTCAGTCAACACGTCGATCACTCAATCAACAAGTCAATAATTGCATCAACCAGTCTGCCAATCACTCACAACACCACTAATCCAAACCTTGTCTACAACTTTCATCCACTATCTCTCACTCTCTCTCTCACACACACACACATTGATTCACTAATAACAACAAATACACACACCCCATTATGCACACTTCTCCACACACCTCACTCCCTCACTCCTCACACTACTCTCAATTCATCTCATGCATTCTGTGTCGTCATCATCCACACATACAAAACACACTCACTCTCTACACATTCATTTCCCACTACTCCTTCTCAACAGGTGTCCATTCCGATTCCACATCCATTCCACCAGTCACCGACATCACTCATCCAACTCAGTCTGACCAAACCACATCCACGTCACACTTGGTCGACACCACGCCAACAATCTCCACTACAGCATTCCAGTCGACAGAATCAACCACACTGCAAACACCAGTCTCAACTCCAGTCTCAGTGTCAGTGTCAGTGTCAACATCACAGCACACACCTCAGTCCACATCACAGCCATCATCACAGTCTACAGCAATGCAAACAGGTATGTATTCTTTTTTCTTTTCATATCTTTTGACGTTTTTACACATTCGTTTGCACCGATATCTAGCGTTTTCTCTTCATTTAGTTTGTTTTGTGTTTTGTAACTTCTCACGTTGGTTTTTCTTTCGTATTTTACTAGTTACTTTTTTTATCTTTGCTTTACATCTTCTCTTTCTTCGCTATCCAGTTTTCGCCTTTTAATCATTCTATGTTTTTCCTCTGATTTATTTTTTTCCCTCTTTTTATATTCGCAGTTTGTTTTTATGTTTTCTCCCCTTTTTATTATTCCTGAAATATTTTTCAATTATTTGTTTATTTACGAAAGATATAACATCCTGTGGACAGTCAACAATAGCGTCCCTAACATGGAACGAATTCGAAAACTTCATTCTTGCACTCGAGCACAACCTCTAGACCTTTAAGTCGGCATACGATTGTTATCTTTTCTTTTACTTACTTCATTCAATTCTTGATATTTCGAGGAAGAGTGAAACTTGTGTGTTCGATTTCCACTGTCATTTTGTTTATGCACACTTTTAATAACTCATGTTTTGGTGCGAAATGCTTCCCCGCTTGCAGTGGTGGTTCACTTGATTCACTGCGTGTTTAAATGAATGTCAATCATTTGCAATAATGATGAAAGTATCCTAAGAAAATAATTATAAATAATATAATTGAAATATGTATTAAAAACGTTGACGGTACAAATGAGAATTTCATAACATTCAAAAGAGTAGGAACACGACTGAGGTAAAAAACAAACAAACATACAAGTGACATTTCAGAAAACTACAGAGTTGATGTTTACTCCAGAACTCGAACCTAGCACCGTTCACTTCGAACGATTTCGCGTTATTTACTTATCTCTTAAATTCAAATAACTAATACTCTGTTCCATGAGGTGAAGTTTCATTCATCGACATTAGTTTTCTGGATCTTCCCATTGACGTTTAGAACTGTAATTGACCAGTCTCTTGAGGTATAAGTGCATTATGTGTTGATTAATTCAACATTGTAATTAGTTGATATATATTTATTTTTAAGCATAGAGGAATAGACCATTACTCGAAAGTGTATTCACAAACATTATTCAGACAAAACTGTTTTGTCCAAGATCGAAGTTAACCAGCACTTAATAACCTGTGAACGGTGGCTCAATTTTTCGGATTGGTTGAAGTTAGATAGTAACACTGTTGAATGCCAGCTCAGTTGTCTAGAGGTTATAGGTTCACGCGCGAGACTGATAGCTTCTGGGTTCAAATCTCACGGGACGGAATCGTGGATGCGCACTACTGAGGAGTCACACACTAGGATGAAACGGCTGTCCAGTGCTTCCAGATTTTCCGTGGTGCTCTAGTTTCAAATGACTCATGAATTCAACTATAAAACATTACTAAAATCTCCACAAAACCCCTTCTGATAATAAATGCAAAATTAATGAACAATTAACATTCTTTTAAATTGGTGAATTATATATGTTCACATTAGTTTAATATACTTGGAATTTTCACTTTTGAAATCACAAACTGATATAAAATAGACCACCATTAAAAACCTGATAACATGGGACTCCTCAACAGTTCTTATCCATAACCCTCACGCAGAAATCAAATACAAGACCTTCGATCTCATGTGTAAACGCTGAACATCTACTACAATCATTAAGCCTGCATTCAACAGTATTAGTGTCTAACCTTAAACAATCCATCATCTTTTCCAATATTTTCAATTACTAAATAAACTACTTACTTGAAATGATAATAATAAGAACAATCAATGTTTTGTTATTCTTATCTTTCGGGAAATTAGTTTTAATAACAGCAATCTTTAGAGTTCAAGGAACACTTTATACTGGTAACAATTCAGATCTATATCTTTGGTCATCAGATTTAGCAAATCCATCAACAATAGAATATATAACATTGAAAATGAAACTTTGTACTTTTGTAAGTTTTTTCTTTGTTAATTAGATCATGATCTTATCACCTTATATATTTATAAATTATAATATAACAATATAATTAGGCTCATTCTAGCTGATGTCAATTCGTGATGAAAACCCTATATATAATTACTAACTAAGGCAATTTATGACAGTTATTGCGAACTGGATAATAAATGTACCAGTAACACTGGTTGCAGCTGGATACTACAATATATACGAATCATTGGAGAGCGTACGAACGGCGAGACTATAATTTATGAACGACCTTTGAACGAATCTTAAGTGACCCTGAGAAATATTAACCAATCAGCAAACAGTCAGTATAGAACAAAAATATATCGCACAAAAGCAAAGAAAAAAGTGGATACATTTCTTATACGTGATTCGAAAACTTATCAAGGTTAGAAAGTGGTTCAGAGGTCCTAAAATGGTGATGTATGCAATAGAGGAAATCATCCACATGGCTTCAGAATAGTCGGCCTTTGGAGCCATGATAAAATCTCAAAAATTCTTTCAGCCTCGACCACATAGCTTCAATATTTTTGTGTGCACTCCGGTTGTTCAGTACACAAAATGCTACTTGTGTATAACGAACTTAAAATATGTAAGGCAGAATTATTAAGAATGTTATGATTAATAAATTTTGATAGAACATACATTAAAGAGATAATATTCATGTCAAACTGTAATTGAAAATCAGTATCACTATCAAATAAACACTAAATCTTCGATTGTGTTTTGTAGTCTAAATGATTCATTTCAATACTAGGATTACAGTCTCACTTTACCGTATTTTGATAACATTTATTCCAAACCCTCAAATGCTCTAGTACGGCCGAGAGTAGAGAGAGTCACCTTTCCTCCAAATACTCTCACATGACCACACGTATGCAACCACTGTCAGGGAAGTACTGCTCACTGCTATTTCTCATGGTGGCGGTGTTGTTTACGAAACTGAGAGGATAAAAAGCGAATATCCCACTCTTTTTATACGGGTCAATGGACAAAGAGGATTCACCTAGGGGAGTTGGAAAACCCTGATTACAAAACCAATGACACACATAGACTCTATGGTCTTGAAGGAATAAATGTGATATCGGAACTGATTGTTAGTTACTGGTTATCATGAGACAGCATCTTCTCAAATCCCCTGTACTAATCAAAATCAAATAAATTAGGTTTCTTTTTGTATATCTAATCTATTTTATTGTTTTATTCTAATTATTGTATTTTCTTCAATTAGATTATTGAACGTTTAAATGAAAGTTATTCTTCTATAATTAAAAATGCAAAATGTTCTAAAGTAATCTTCATCCCAATAAATGTGAATAATTTACAAATAAGACAAATCAATTATACAAATCTCATTCAAGGTGTTCAAGGAATTGCTGATATTGAATTATTACTTATTAATACTACAAATATAAATGAAAGTCTATTTATTACTGCTTTAATATATCATGGAATGAATATGAGTAGGACTTTTAATATCTATTTATTGAATATTGAAGTTAATCGTAAGTGATTCTATGCACATTATTATCTTCTTAAACATACTTTATTCTAATGTATTAGCTCATGAGTATAAACTATATTTGATGAACTAATGTAGATGAGAAGATACGAGTAAATAACAAGTGAATTTAAAACTAAACTCCATTGCACAAGTAAGTGGCTATCATGACTTAGTAGCTAGGTAGATTATACTGGGTTCGAGACTCACAGTGAACACTAAATTTGAGATGCAGGTGCATCCAGTTGTTGAATCCTAAATAAGACGAAACGCGTGTCCTGGATTCCACTATTAGAAACTATCCATTTTTGTTTAAAAAGCATCTATAAAGCATTTTATAGAGCATCTTTGTCTTTGTAAATGATTCTAAACAATTTCCTACAGTTTCCAGCAACTAATCGCCCTGATTGCATAAACCGCAATATGGTAATCTTTATTTACCAATATGGCATAGAAGAAATGTCAGTGACTTCATGAACTGATGCGGTGATTTTATCTAAAAGCTCCTATCCTTTGTCCAACACACTCAAACACCCGTAAATATCATCTGTCGTGGGAACATTTAACTCGTTAACGAGAGCAGTGATTGAAATAGTCTAACCAGTAGAGGATTATTTTTTTCTGGACAAACGTAAACTAATATTTTCTACTTCTTAATACATACAATCGACGTCAGGTAGTTGATAGTTATAGCCTTAAGTAAATGTAAGATAACCGGAGTTTGGTAGCGTGATATTTGCCCAGAAATATGTCCATTTATTCTAGTGAATGTTTACATCAATTCTATGCATAGAAATCATAACATCCATATGACTTGAATATTATCAGAGCTTAACGCAAACAATGAAAGGTAAGAGACAAGAAGATGTGCTTACATAAGCGAACAAATGACAAGGTCAAAATGTGATTTGAGAAGAATGAATAGATTGATCGCTCCAAAAACTAGAATAACCAATATGGGCTGAACATAAGACCAGTCACATCATGGTAACTGAGTTGTTTATTGTTTACATGGTAATTGAATCTCTTAGCTTTGTTGTTCATTATTTCCAATCTGCTTTTTCTCTCGTTATTTTAGTCATCTCTAATGAAACTACAATATCTACCGAAATGTCAACAAGTAAATCCACCGAAAATAAACTAGATATTTCATCAGTAACAACATCAACTCCAAGATTTATGTCAGTCGTTACCAGTCCAGAATATAATTTCATTAGTGATGGTATATCTTTTGAAGCTTTTGAAAATACTCTACCTCCATTATTTGATAGTGAGTTCTCTTGTTCTGTTTGTATGTTTGTTTTTCTTTTGGAAAAAATATTTCCATCATTTATGTGATAGAATGCTACATATTTAGGCGTGACTATAATTTGTGGACGAACCAATCGGAGTTGAGATAACAGATTGTAGTGGCTGTGCTTCATTAATTAATCACCCTCGAACCGTTATCGTATAATCTTCAACTATGTTTGAAATCAGAAGGCAAAAAGAAGCAGCTACTACAGTTTATTTAGTAGATAATTCGGACCAGACAGCAGAGAGGCAAAATGAATGAGCAAGCGAACTACGATTGTAGCAGTAGCAAGTAGTTGTAGTAGTTAATGGGTGCAAATGTACACATATATATATGTATAGGAAAATGGATGAGTCAGCGAATAGACTAAGCAGTTAATAATGAAGCTAGCAGAATGAATACATGCGTAGGCGCTAAACAATGTTCAAGCATATGTATTTCATACAAGCATAATAATAATGATAGTACAACAAGTTGTTATGTCGTGGATCACTTTGTCCATTAAATAGGTCAACAAAAGACCTTGACTGAACTAAACTCGATTGCACGTGAGTCACTATAATAGCTCCCCCTGCAAACAAAGATATATGGAAAAATGGCTGTGGTTGCACAAAAAATAGTAAACTGAGTAGGGTAGTTACAATCGTTTGAAAAAAATGGTTTGTACAAAAATTAAGATGAAGTTAGTGTGTGCTGTACATTTGGTTTGCGCCCGTCCGTGAGGTTATAAAAAACAATAGCAATAAATAGAAGGAATGCGGTATTGCTTTACATTTTAAATAAAAATTATACGTGTAAGTGTAGGGGTACATAAGATTTGTTGAGTTTTATAGCGTATAACATGAAATTAGTAATGCGTGTGTATACAATGTAGTGGAAGTTATAATTAATATTTAAAATAGTAGAAAATTATTAATAGAAGATTGCAGCGACATAATGTTGGGGCCATCTTACTCTTCGACCAGACTGTGTGGTTACTGGATTCTCTTTGTTTGTGTTTGTCGATGTCGTTGATGATTGGAACTGACGTTTCGATGATTCAACGGTTTTCGCAGTATCTGTATGTACTGGCTGATCGTAGGCTTCGATGAAAGCTGGTTTGACTCGATCGATGCTAATTACATCCGTTTTTCCAGCTTTGTCTACCGTAATAGTTTTGTCGTCTCTTTTAATCACCTTAAATGGACCATCGTAGGCCGGTTGTAAGGGACGTTGCACATTATCCCTTCAGATAAACACATTGGTACTGTCACTTAGTTGTTTGGGTATGTACACACGGCGTTGATGTTGTCTTAGAAGCGTTATCCTTAGACTACTCATATGCTGCTTAAGACGCTGTACATAGTCCGCTATATCAGTTGGAACGCTTTTACCTGCGGTGAAAAACTCTCCTGGCAGACGTAGTGTGGTTCCATAAACCAATTCTGATGGGCAGCATTCTATATCTTGTTTGATTGTTGATCTTAAGCTCAACATGACTAACGGTAGCTTGCTGGCCCAATCGTTATTGCTGATGACAGCTGTAAGAGAAGCTTTAAGTTGCCGATGCAATCTCTCTACCATACCATTCAACATCGGATGGTAGGATGTTGTGCGTGCATGGGGTTGTTACTGCTGTCTTCGGTATGTCTTGTGGGGCAACAGGGATGTGGTAGTATGCTCTGACTAAGTCGATCTTCGAGAAGATAGTAGTGCCCTCTATACTGTAGGTGAAATCATGAATGTGCGGTATAGGGTATCTGTCAGCTACTGTTTGTTTGTTCAGTGCTCTGTAATTTCTACATGGCCTAACCTCTCCATTCTTTTCGGGGCCATATGTAGCGGGGATGCCCACGGGCTACTCGATGACCTTATAATGCCTAGCCTCATTAGCTTGTCGAATTCCTGTTTTGCGATGGCTAGTCTTTTGGGATCTAACCTTCTTGGTCTTGCATTGATTGGTGGACCATTCGTTACGACGTGATGCTGAATAGAATGTTTGAGATCCGCTTTATTGTATGTTACTTTTACGAGTTCAGGGAATTCTTTTAACAACAATTTATATGGATCACCACGACTTTTATCCATCACGAGGTTCATTGAAACGGCTTCCGTAAGTATTCCTCTTATCGAAGTGGTTTGACTGCCGTTTATAAGTCTGTGTCGTCTAGAGTCTACTAGCAGGTCAAAGTTACATAAGAAATCTATGCCTATTATGGGCATCGATACGTCTGCTATGACAAAGTTCCAGCGGTATGAAGCGCCACGTCCAAAATCTAGGGACAATTTCCGTTTGCCATATGTCTGAATATGTGATTTGTTTGCTGCTCTTAGCACTAATGACGGATTAATGTTTTTTCTTTCCTCGTTAAATGGAGGTACTACGCTAATTTCCGCTCCAGTGTCAACTAAGAATTGTGCGCCAGTGGTTCAGTCTTGTATATAAAAGAGGCGACTATTTTCAGGCATTATGTGTGTTGATGCCGTTGCCATTGATACTCGTGAGTATCGGTTACTAGCCCTGTTAAATCTACAAGGTTGTAGGCACTTTCTAGCCCTGTAGCTGAACATTTGATGATACCAACATATCGCGGGAGTTGTGCGTCGTCTAGAAGTTGACCGGGTCCTTTCACGCGAGAGATCTCGCGATGACCTTCGTGGCGGCGAGACTCTAATTTAGCGACGACCTTTGAACGAATCTAAAATGACCTTGACAATTGTTAGCCAATCAGAAGACAGTTAGTATAAAGTGAGAATATATTGTAAGTAAGTAATGAATTACAGTGGATATTCTTCTTTCACATGATTTAAAAACTTGTTAAGGTTTGATGAAGGTTCAGAGGCTCTGAATTCATAATGCATATTGTATAGAAACTCGTCCATAGGGTTAGTGGTTAGGGTTGTAGCCTGTCAATAGACACCACTTCTCTAAAATCCGATGTAAACCGATCGCATGTTAGCACCCTCACCCTAACCTTAACCTAAATCTAACCTCAACCTAAACCTAATCTAACCCTAACCTTAACCTAACCCTAAACCCTAATCTAACCCCTAACCTTAGCCCTAAACCCTAATCTAACCCCTAACCTTAGCCCTAAACCTAATCTAACCTAACCATAAACCTAAACCCTAACCTTAACCTAACCTAAACCCTAATCTAACCCTAACCTTAACCTAACCCTAAGCCCTAATCTAACCCCTAACTTTAGCCCTAAACCCTAATCTAACCCTAACCATAACCCTAAACCCTAACCTTAGCCCTAAACTCTAACCTTAACCTAACCCTTAACCATAACCTTAACCCCTAACCCTAACCCTATGGACGAGTTTCTATACAATATGCATTATGAATTCAGAACTTATGAGCCTTTATCAAACTTCAACAAGTTTTTAAATCATGTAAAAGAAGAATATCCACTGTAATTCATTACTTTCTTGTAATATATTTTTACTTTATACTGTCTTCTGATTGGCTAATAATTGAAATTGCCCAAACGCTTCTCATTGGCTCGTCCCTAAATTAGAGTTTTGCCGTCCCATCTGTTTTAACCTCTCATTAATCACTTCCTCTCTAAAATCCGCTGTGAACCGACCGTATGTTAGCATCGCGTGTTGAACTTGGCTCTGTGACCTTGAAATTGCTCAAGCGCTTCTGATTGGCTCGTCGCTAAATTAGAGTCTCGCCGTCTACCGTCACGTTGTGTAGTGGAGGGCTTGCTTGCTTGCTTCTTTCGTATATTCTATCGGCTATCTTTGCTATATTGTCTAAATCAGCGTCCGTATCTCCCACGGCTAGGATCTGCTGTATATTTGCCGGGAGTCGGCGGAGCCACAGTTGATGAAAGAGGTTACTGTCAATGTGCCTATCGCCAAGTAGACTTTTCATATATTTTTTAGTTGTGATGGGGTTCTATCTCCAATTTGTACTTGGCTAAGGAGTTGTTCGACGGCTTGCTGGTCACTGAGAGAGAGTTTTAATTACTGCCTCTTTTAGCACGTCGTATGGTTTTTCTGTGTCTGGTTTTGCTAGTGCCTCTCGAACGCTGTCAGCTACTTCGTCTGGGAGTAGTGTGCTTGTCAGACCGAACTTATCCTTTTGCAAAAGAATGAGGTTAGCGAGAAAATAATTTTCAAGTCTTATAAACCAAAGTTTTAGGTCTGTGATTTTAAAAGAAGGGGCAGGAAGGTTAAGAGACCTCACGGACGAGGTTTGCTGTACGCTTGAAACTGTGTTTTCGTAAGACATGCTTATAAAAATTAAGTAGCACACGAAAATAATTTAACAGTCACAAGGAAGAGTAAATGGGCAAAAACAATGATAATAAAAAAAAATGGCACAATTTATAAAATGGAACAGACTTACTAAATTGCACCAATATATCAATTGTTTATGGATAATTGTTATTTATTATGATTATAATCGTCACGTTTAATAATGTTTGCGAAATAATGTAAGTGTAACTAAAATAACAATATAAATCCACAGTTGTAATTAGAGTTCATTTGATGATCCAAATGGAGATGAAGGTAGTCGGATTTTGGAATTTGATTATTTCGTCAAAATTCGCTTCCCGTTCTCACGTCGGGATTACCAATTCTGTAGTGGCTGTGCTTCGATAATTAATCACCCTCGAACCGTTATCGTATAATCTTCAACTATGTTTGAAATCAGAAGGCAAAAGAAGCAGCTACTACAGTTTATTTAGTAGATAATTCGGACCAGACAGCAGAGAGGCAAAATGAATGAGCAAGCGAACTACGATTGTAGCAGTAGCAAGTAGTTGTAGTAGTTAATGGGTGCAAATGTACACATATATATATGTATAGGAAAATGGATGAGTCAGCGAATAGACTAAGCAGTTAATAATGAAGCTAGCAGAATGAATACATGCGTAGGCGCTAAACAATGTTCAAGCATATGTATTTCATACAAGCATAATAATGATGATAGTACAACAAGTTGTTATGTCATGGATCACTTTGTCCATTAAATAGGTCAACAAAAGACCTTGACTGAACTAAACTCGATTGCACGTGAGTCACTATAAGATCTTGGATTTCGGTGCGAAATTCATCCATCCATTTAGTTAAATTGCGTTTACGTATTTCAGCTAATGTCAATTCGTGATATAAACCATAAATCTTACGCTTAACCATAACCATCAACTGTAAATCATAACCATCGTTTAGTAATAGTTAGTAGGTGGACATTCTGAAGCTTAGTTTAACGTCGCACAAAAATCTTCTATAAATTATAGTATCACCATTCAAATAATAAAACAGTATTTAGTTATTTATTTCAATCGATATAATTGAATACATGTATGATATGATAATTATCCTTGATGTGATGAGCATAAATTAGTGTTGTTAGTGGTCAAATATATCTAAATTCAGCTAAATCGTATTTCGACTGTTACTGAAATCAGTATTCTATCAACCATCGTATATTTTCATCGATTTAATTCCACGTTAGAGAATAACCGAATAGAATATGTCGAATACGAAAATGAATTTTGAATTCGTTTATTTTGCACACTCACTGATTCAGACAGACAATCTCAGACACGAATTGAGAGAGATCAACCGAAACGAAACAAACCGAAACATAGTGATATGCAGCTGAGATGGCAAGTGAGCCTAATCGTTTTGATCAGTCGTTACTTAATATCTATATTCAGAAGAAAATAATATAAAAACACTTCATGTATACTGTCATGTCCTGATAAGAATAATGAGTGGCAAATTTGGGATCCATTTATGGACCAATACTATGCGTTTATTTTTTCGTATAATTGTTATATGACTAAATTATTCATATACATATTCCTCTCAATATAAACTTTATTTTGACCTATGAACCATTATTATACATTTTACCATTCTTGAATTATGCCCTGTCTATTATTAGTCACTGTCTCCCACATTCACATCCCCATTTGGCCAAATCTTGTACAAATGTTGTTTCCTATTTTATGCCACCTTGTGGTCTGTTTGTATGGTATATAAACTGAGTATGTTTGAAATATAGGGATTCATATAGCAGAGGCTCTGATTTGTGTTCTGGATAAACTGGCTAGGCTAGGCGGAAGAAGGACCGATCAGAACTCTAGGCTGCTTGCACGTGTTATACGTGTCCTTGGTCGGATCTATAAGTCACTGCTCTCTGATTGGCCGTGTCGTCACGTCATACAATAAGAGGGTACACAGCACATAAGCTATAACAAATAATCTAATCAATTAACACACATACGGTCATATAAAAACATTCAGATTAACTAAGCCGATTATGGACAAGATCAAAATGTGACTTGAGAAGAATGAGTAAATTGATCTGTCCAGAAGCTAGATTAATCTATGTGGGATTGGTATAGTAGCGTCCACTACAGTATATATAATATATCCATTAAGCTGGATAATGACGTAATAACTGAATATATTAATTATTTAATATTCGTCATAATTTTAGAAAAAACTGGCGAGAGTATAAATTATAAACGAAGCAATCACATTAAAGATAACAGGTCTCGGATCTTGTCACGAAATTCATTCATCCATTTGGCTAAATAGAGTTTTGGAATCATATCTGATGTCAGTGGGTAATGAGAACCGTAAATCTTACTCCTGACCTTAAGCATTAAGTATAATTCACAATTGCGATTCCTCACACTGGTTTGTAACCCTCATTTCGTCCTAGTTATTTTAGATGCACACTGACAAAATCACTTTAGCATCATTCAAAGGCCGTCCTTAGATTATAGTCTCACCAAACTACTTTATTTGTAGATGATATTTTAAACCATAAACGCATCATTATGATTACAGTTTTATAAGAAACCACCGTTGGTATTCATAGATGAAAGTTGATCACAGTAATTGTTGGCATTTCCTCGATATGGTCATGATGATGGATTGTAGTCAGCTGTGAAATCTAGGATATGAATTTCATTCTATTTAGGATTCACCAGTTGAATTTACCTGTATTCCAACACTGATATTCTCTCATTGACACGAACTCAATATCTTTCGATTTAAACGACTAACTGATGTGAACGGGAAACAAGAAGCCCTGACAAACTACGAAAGCTGTTGATCGGGACATTATTTCATTTTATTCAAAGCTTGTAAAACATTGACATATATTTTTGTTGCAGATGGTGTCCGGCCAACGGATCCGATGTATTTTGCGTAGACAACTGTTAATAAACACCTGTATTTTCTGGATGATGGCTTTCGTAGTTCTCCAGGTTTCCGCCCCATACAGCAGAACTGTTTTGACATTTGTATTGAAAATCCTGACCTTGGGGTTGATTGACAGTTGCTTTGAGTCCCAGATGTTTCTAAATTGTAAATATGCTGTTCTTGCTTTACCGATCCGCGCGTTCACATCTGCATCAGATCCACCCTGTTCTTCGATGATGCTGCCCAAATATGTAAAGGTTTTTACATCTTCCAAATCTTCTCCGTCAATTGTGATTGGATTGGTGCATTCTGTGTTGTATCGGAGAATCCTGCTTTTCCCTTTGTGTATATTGAGATCTACTGCTGCTGAGGCTGCTGCTATGCTTGTCGTCTTTCCTGCATTTGTTGTTGCGTTTGGGATAGAAGGGCCAGATCATCTGCGAAGTCTAGATCGTCCAACTGCATCCTAGATGTCCGCTGAATCCCGTGCTTTTCTTCAGATATTAACGTCTTCATGACCCATTCGATCATCAGGAGAAAGAGAGAGGGTGAGAGTAAGCAACCTTTCCTAAAACCGGTATTTACCTCGAACGAGTCTGTCAATTGTCCTCCATGCACGATTTTGCAGTTTAATACATCATATGAATTCTGAATGATATTGACTATCTTCTGAGGCACGGTGTAGTGTCGAAGATGTTTCCATGATGTTGTCCTGTCCACGCTATCAAATGCTTTTTATAGTCAATGAAGTTGATGCGGAGTGATGAATTTCATTCAATTGATTGTTCCACAATGATCCGTAGAGTTGCGATTTGGTCTGTACACGATCTATCCTTACGGAATTCTGCCTGTTTTTCTCGAAGTTGGGCGTCTACGCAGTCCTTCATCCTGTTTAACAATACTCTGTTGAAGACTAGTCCCGGTATAGAGAGAAGAGTGATGCTCCTATAGTTATCACATTTGCTGAGATCGCCTTTCTTTTGTATTTTGACGAGAAGTTCTTGCTTTCAGTCTGTTGATTCTTGTTCCTCATCCCATGTAAAACTACTGTCTCAACCGAATTCGCATAACCGATTAGGACAACGGAGACGGTGAAGTCGACATCAACAGTGAAGACGACGAGCCCATCATCAACTACTACATCAGACGATTTCGGTAGGTCCATATTGTTTCGTCAGAAGTCACGTGTTGTTCGCATCTATTTCCATACATGGTCACATGAGATTTGAGTTTGTGCTGTGCTCAGTGTTCAGTTGATTGATAAACTGATTGGTTGAACGATCGACTGACCGACTGCTTGAGTGAGTGCATCGATTGAGGCACAGACCCACCTCGTGATTATATTAGATTTGGTGACAGTATCTGAACGGCGTAATGACAACTGACGACCATTGTGTTTTCATTTTGAAGAGAATGTGGAGTTTCCTCGCGGTTACCGCTACGTCTGCTTTCAGTGCCCTTGCTGGAATGTTGTCTGGTCTTGCTTGATTTGTCTGACGGCCATGCTGATTTCTTCAACTGTTGGTGGGCCAACATCGATTGGAGGCCCGTGTGTGCTACTTCGATGTTGGGTGGGTTCAATGGAGCTGGTTGATTAAAGAGTGTTTGCAGTGTTCTAACCACCTGTTTCGTTGTTCTTCACTGTTCGTGAGTACCTTGCCTTTCATGCATTTCACTGGTCGTTCTGGTTTGCGGTGATTTCCGGAGAGTTTCTTTATCGTGTCATACAGATCTCTCATCTTTCCCACGCTTGCATATCTATATATATATATAAATATTTCAGACTTCATTTTATATTAAAATATTTGATATTCCAATTTCTACTTCTCATTTAGAACTTACGATAGGACAAATTGAGGCATTAATCTACAAAGTAGAATCAAGGGGTTTAATGGAATGGTCAGATAATTTAAGTATACCTACAAGTGCATTTTATTTAAATTTATCATCACAAATTCAATATCTGGTAGGCATCAATATTAATTTTTTGTATTTTTAAATTGAATATTCAAGTAAATCATCATTTCTAATTGTTTTTCGAGTTTACGTTAACATATTACTTAAGATGATTTATGAGTAATAAGTAAGGAGTCAGTGGCTGAGTGTATAACGTGATGGCGTTTGTAGCGATTGGTACTGGGTTCCAGTCACAGAGTGAACATCAACTCTGAGATGCATGTAAATCCTGCTGACGAGTCCTTAATAGAATGAAACGCGCGTCCTGGATTCCACTACTAGCCACTATCCATCAATGCTTACGAAACGCCTGTGAATTAAGGTAATATTGAGACACACGCACAGCATGCACATATGCCAATAACAGACTGATCAATCGCAGGCTTAAACCTTAATGGGAAGATAAAAGCCAAACAATACCAAGTGAAGCAAGATTATGTTTGTCTGATATTTACTACTGACTGGAATATATCTATAAGGATGTTATGTAACTTTAGATGTCTGATATCTGACTCCATTTGGATCGCATGAATCTTATTGAGAAATACATATAGTCAATCCTTTTATATAATTATCGACTTAATCCCCGTTAATGAATAACGGAATTAAATAAGTCAAATACGAGAATGGATTTTTGAATACGTATATTTTGTACATTCACTGACCTGGACAGACAGTGAGACGGACGAAGTGAAGAGAAGAGAGCGAAGCAAAGAAGAAGGCATATGAGCCAACTTGATTTAATCAAGCGTTAATCGATATTTATAGCCGAACAAAATAAGTAACAGGCATGTGATGAATAGGATAAGAAGTGCACACATATACGCTCACATAAAATCAGTCAAGGTTGATAATTGAATAATCGACAAGATCAAGATGTGACTAAACATATGGATAGATTGGCCTATCCGGAGTCTAGAATAAGCTATATGAGTTGGTGTAGTAACCGATACTACATAACCACATCACGTATAAACTATAGCATACTCACTTATAATTAAGTTTATACACGTTCGAATTTAATGAGCCATTCATGGCATCAACGAATTGCTTACATCTTTAAGTTGTTATCACCATGCTTCTTAGATCAGGTATGCTTGATCACTTGTTACAGCTCATACACATATTCCTCATATCAGCCTAAAGTGGTCGATGATTCAGTCTGTTGCTTATGTTTTTGTGCTATTGAAACTTTATTCATTCATCCATTCTCATTTTCGTTCGTAGTCGCTTCATGTTCTTGGGGGCTTCGTGAACTGTGCTGTACGATAGAAGACTGAAGTCAACGCTTAATGTAGTCTTCTGAAATTTATACACCGTAGGAGATATCTACTAGAAGTAATCAGGACGAACGATGTATAAAGTTGAAGAATTATGTTTAAGACATCCGACTGCATCTCAATCTCGAATGAAATAACATTGGTTATGATTCAGCTATTATTCCATTTTAAATATCGAAATTCTTAAGAAAGCAGATTGTTTCTCCGATAGTTGAGTGACTATGGTTCGAATCATACAGGGAGCATCAATTCCATCAGTATTGAAGTTAAGCCATGTTGATGAATAACTACAAATTAAATTATCTACGATCATGATAATGTGGTGAATATGTTCTAATATAAACATACTGTTGTAAAACAGGCGTCATGCAATCCGCCTATGATGCCGAAAATCTCCGGATACTTTAGAATAAATAACTTTCCTATTTTTCATGGACTGATATATTTTTAGTATAGGGGTAATTATTGGAGATCATTGAAATCTCATGGTATATAAGCGACAAAACGTGAAAGCTCTGGGTAGCTGTTTCGTCCTTAAATGTAACTCTTCAGTACTAATAAATCCACAAACGCACTACAAGAAATTGATTTCAGGACCGTCAGACTTGCGAGCGAATGCTCAACATCCAGACCACTAACCTTGAGTCCGACGGTGTGAATGCCTCACTTCGGTACATTCACGATATGCGGCTTTGATTCTTCTACTATTCTCATAAGCTTATTTTCTTTATTCGAAAATAGTATTGAACAAATTTGATGTTCAAAATCATGAGGGTTATTTAACGACAATGTTTTGATGGCACACTTTAAGCTTTGGTATATTGTTTTAGGGCTGTCAGTGATTTAATGGGAAGCATAGACTTTTTGTATTTAATTCACTTGATTATGTTTTGCTTGAATCTTCCCATTGTTGTTTAGAATTGAAATTGACCAGTCACTAATTGGTATACGTGCATACTTTGCGTATTGCCTCGATATCCATCTTTGCTTTTTGTATTTAGTTTTTAGTTGAATTATTTTAAACTGATCGATCATTTGAACATTTGATTGCATAACTGAAATATCTTTTTCTTTCCTTAATGATTAGGTTACTAAAAGTGTACAATTAGCGAATGTTCAAATTTCATTCTCGTTCAAAATTCTGAACGTCACGTTCGAAAAAGTCATAGTTCAAATTGAAACTGTCTACAGAGTTAATAATACTGAAAAATACGAATATCGATTAATCAACAGTATCTTCATGAAAATGACGGTGGAAATGAGATCATTGGAAGCTTCACTATTATCCGATAAGGAATTAACGCAGATTTTCATTGAAGGATGGGAAAAGTTGAATGTTACGAGTGGACCAAAGTTGGTTGACATTGAATTCACTCGTAAGTTGATGATATCATATTATGCGAGAAAACGTCTTCTGATAGACTGTAAATGTCTGCTCACTAGTATATTAATTTAAACAATTCCCTCATGTTCCAGTGAGAATTCGTGACTAGTAAAATTTGGTCATGTCAGAAGTAGAACAATTGTGTAGAATATCAGGGAAGGATAATCATTTTGTAGTTCAAATTGATTGAAGTGATAATTCTAGCAGTAGACATCGAGTCGATCGTCTTGATAGTTACACATTCATCCCTAGACTCGAAAGATTTGGTTTTGATCCTAATTTAAGTCATGAATGTGCACTGATGTTGCTTATTATACGAGGATTGAACAGCATTCAATTAATTCCTGATGTTCAGTTATTCACGGACAACGGTTAATTAGTGACGAAAGCAACCTAAATATTAGAAATCAGTCTTAAGTAAATCCAACTTTTCCATTGGCAATCTGGTGCGAGTATGCGAGAGAAATGAGAATATACAGAGAAAGTATCGAATTTATAGATGGAAATATGGTTCTCCGGTTGACTCAGTATTAAAAATGATCATAACATAATATCAATAACGTCAAAAACAGGTATTTTCCATTGTGAGTATACGAAATCTAATGATGCTTTATCAAAATGTTGATACAAAAACAGATAACGTGTATTGTGTGCGAGAGCATTTTAGGAGAAATAAGTTTATTTTACTGACAAAATACCGCAACTAAAGACTGAAAATTAAAACAACCTTCATATCTAATATAAGTACTAGGTGTTGTGTAACATTGATTTGTGAAGGTGTTCTCGGTTGCGACGAGTGAATCAACGACAAATACAAATATTATATGTGTGTTTTCATACTTAATTGAACAGGTTCACCGACAAGCATGTCAGCTTCGACTAGCAGCCTTGAACATACAGACAGAAGTAGTGTCTCAACAGAAATCGCGCAACCGATTAGGACAACGGAGATGGTGAGGTCGACATCAACTGTGAAGACGACGAGCCCATCATCACCTACTACATCAGATGATTTCGGTAGGTCCATATTGTTTTCTCAAAAATCATGTTTTGTCCGCATCTATTTCCATACATGGTCACATGAGATTTGAGTTTGTGCTGTGCTCAGTGTTCAGTTGATTGATAAACTGATTGGTTGAACGATCGACTGACCGACTGCTTGAGTGAGTGCATCGATTGAGGCACAGACCCACATCGTGATTATATTAGATTTGGTGACAGTATCTGAACGGCGTAATGAAAACTGACGACCATTGTGTTTAAATTTTGCAGTGTTCGACTAGATCGCAGTCACTCTTACAATTCAGTTCATTAATGTCATTCCGTGCGTTCTTGTGTGCACTTATCGTTTCGTCTATTTGTAAGCATTAATAACATCTTCCGCAGAATGATGAAAAGTGAATCAAACGGAAGTTAGTCGTGAAGACACCAACCAGTAACAATCAGTGACAACATCGATTCCTACTCAGAACATCACCGCGAGCGGGCCTTCAAAATAACAGGAACTTGCAATGAAACTATTATTATCATTACCAATTACATGCTATGGTATTTAAGACTTCTCTAATTAACTTTTCCTTGTAGAGATCTCCACGTTCGAGGTGGATATTGTGATCTATATTGGAGAACGGTCAGTGCCCATGAATTGGTCAACTGATCTGTCGAATGAGTCAAGTGTCATGTACAGAAATTTGTCGATGTCGATTTGTGACCTGGTAGGTGTGCATTGGTTATGGTTTTTGTGTTCTTAGTGTACTGGTATGCAATAATCAGAGAAGCAGTGTGTGGATTGTTCGAATGACACCAGTGTAGTGGACAAATGGTTCTGTGAAATGACAGGAGTGAAGATCTCCGAGAGAGAGAGAGAGGGGGCATCGTTTGAATCAAATTGATGAATGTGTAATGTACAGACTGAGCTAGTAAGTAGGCATGGAAGTTTGTATGTGAGAACGTAAGTTTGTGAGAAGGCAATGAGTTAGTGAGTAGGTAAGAAGTTAGTAGTTGGTGGTGAGTAAGTAGGTGAGCAAGTAATGAGTTAGTGGTCATGTAAGTGTGAGATTGAATCGAGTAGTGATGAATTGGTGTATTGAGTGTGGTGTTCACATTGGTAGTGTGAGCGTTGGTTAGTTGAGTGAGTAAGCCAGTGATTGTTAATGATTGTCCATTTGTGAAGTGGTGGTCATGCAGTTAGTCATCATAATGATGATAGCGATGATGAGCACTGGTCGACACCGGTCTAATTGAAAATTGTAGTTGTGGTGTTGATATATGAGCAAGCGAACGACGGATCGAGAGACTGACTAATCGACTGATTGTGTATTCTGTGTGATTTTGTTTTGCACGTTGCAGCTATTGAGTGGACTACGTCTGGGTAGTGAAGAGTTCTCTCGAGGTGCTACTTGTGTCCGTGTTGTCTTCATTCGGATCATGATCTGGATTGACGGTGTTGGCCAAGCTCACACAGACGCGGGTGTCAATCGTGTCTCAATGGAAGCTGTTCGAGCAATTGTGAGTGTGCAGTTGCATTTGTCTCGTGGATCACAACCAACTGAGACTGATCTCACGGAGACTCTGGTTCGTGGATGCACACTCCTGAATATCAAGAGTGGACCAAGTTTGAGAAACATCACAGCATATCGTAAGTCGTCAATTGTTGTTGCCCATTTTGCCAATGATATGTTTTCATATGATATGATGTGAGATGAGATGAGATGAGATGAGATGATAGTTAGGCGAGACACTGAGTGTGGCGCCATTGAGATAGGAGAACAGTGACAGTATTGTTTATCAGCCGATTGTTCCCAATGTTGGATGTGCACACTCGTAGTGGAAGCATCCAGCAGAGAGATCAATACACCATGGAAAACGTATACGTGGAGATAGTGACTGACTTACTGATGGATAGGGAGGTGTGAGACTCTCCAGTTTTCTTTCACAGGTCACATGCATCGGGGTAATGTTGATGATGTCGATTGTTTGTTGTTTACAATGTACGGTGTAGCATTTCCGTAATGTGACCATGTTGGGTAGCATTGATTTGTGCAGGTTTTCTAAATTGTGAAGTGTGAATCGGTGTGTATACTGGTGAGTGGTAGGCCAAACAGTATATTAACCACAAAGGAATAACAATAAAATTATTACGTTCAAAATTTAATATGTCAATAAACAACTTAAAAATTTATAACGCAAAATCTAATTTCAGGGATGTTGCGTGTTCCGTTGTGCTTGGTACCAAAGATTCAAAATTGTAGATAATTATTAATTCCAATGAAGTCAATATATCAGGCTCCAGCCAGTTTTCTCGACGTTGAATGCAACTATAAAAATAGTTGATAGTTAATCAATAGTTTATTTATTATAGCCACAGGCATGATAGAACGAGACATGTGTGTATGTGAGTGTATTTATTAATGCACACTTAACAATGTCGTGCTATGTGTAATTCAAAACGGAAGGAGGTTTGTTGTCAAGGTCACATACTAAAACAACAAGTACAATCGTTTAGCGATAATTGTACAAATTGTGGAAATACACAAAATAAATTCAAAAGCTATCAAAAACTATTTACAAAATAAGTTTAATAAGTCTATCTGCACATAGCTCCCCGCAGTGTGTCCAGAGGTACCACTGGTTATAATAACAAGAAATAACAAAAACAACAAAAATATAGTGGAGATAGGTATGACATGCACCTTAGTAATATACCATGTGTTATTGTGTAAAATCGTATTAGTGCAGCATATCATAGCAACCACAGAGAACAAAATGAAAATACAAATATTCAAAGTCTTGGTTTGCTAATAACACTAATAATGTGCATGACTG
Source organism: Schistosoma haematobium (assembly GCF_000699445.3). Classification (NCBI taxonomy): domain Eukaryota; kingdom Metazoa; phylum Platyhelminthes; class Trematoda; order Strigeidida; family Schistosomatidae; genus Schistosoma; species Schistosoma haematobium. The sequence continues at coordinate 9,983,229 of NC_067200.1, forward strand.
TTAATAAGCTGGTAAAATAAAATATTGGCTTGTTTATTTTTATGTGTAATTAATAAATAATGAACTACAGTTCACCCGTTTGTTATGATAACAATTTCTCTCATTAAAAAGAATTGACAAAACAAGTGATCGTGAAGAAATGTAATTAATTATATGCACAAGTGAAGAAGGTAAATAGTTTTTACTAGAAAAATGGAGTTAATTTAATCTTGTAATATGCATCCCTGAATGTTTTTGCTTTTATTAGTCTACAAAATGTACATAACGTTTAGGTTTGTTTATATGACTACCGGAGCGTGTTAACTAAGAAGGCTTAGTATTAAGTTTTTCATCCTCCACTGGTTTTTCAGTAACTGATCGGAGGGGTTTGGCTTGTCGACAATGTTGTCTTCTTTGACTGGAGTAGCTTCGTAGAAAGCAAGTTTTATTCTGTCCATAGAAATGGTCTACTTGTTGCCATTTCTGTTGATGATGAAGTACTTTTGTGTGTGTTTAATTACTTTATACGGATCTTCGTATGGTCTTTTCAATGGTTTTTTAACCGCGTCTAATCGGACGAAAACGAAATTGCACGTTTCAAGGTGTTTATCAAGTTGGACACGACTGTTGTGTTTGCAAGGAGGCATTGCTTTAATGTTCGGCATCGTTTGTAATAGACGGCTTACGAAGCGAGTAGAATACCCTGGAGTTATAGCTTCATGGTTGACCAGTTGACCAGGTAACGTTAGAGTTGTGCCATAGACTAATTCGGCGGCTGTGCATGCAATGTCTGCCATTGTAGTTGAACGAATCTCGAGGAGTACAAGCGGAAAGGCATCGCTTCATTTGGATGAGTCAGCTTGAGCCATTAGTGAGCTTTTAATTGGTGACGGAATCTTTCAACCATGCCATTAGCTACAGGATGATAAGCTGTCGTTTTGATGTGGTTTACGCCGAGAAGTTTAGTGAACTCCTGAAATAGGACGGATTGAAATTGGCGGCCACGATCTGTAGTGATTATCGACGGTACTCCATAGTTTGATATCCAGCGATCAAGGAAAACTGATGCAACTGTTTCTGTAGACGTGTCTTTTATGGAGCATGCTATGGTCCATCTGGTGAACCTGTCCACCGATGCCCAACTAATCCAAATGAACATGTTGGAAACGTTTGTCGGGGCTAGAAAATTCCCTAAATGGGCTGATAGTATGTTTCTGGATCTTGCTGCGTTGACACTGAAGACAACTACGTGTCCGACGTTTTATATCCGAATTGATTCTCGGCCAAACGAAACGTTCTGTTATGAGCTTTGTGGTAGCTCTGATATCTGAGTGAGACAGACTATATAGGTGTTGGAATATTTTTCGGTGACAAGCATATGGGACAAAGGGACGATGATTACCCCTTGTGGTGTCGCAAATGATGGATGCATCTGAAAAAGGAATGGGTATAGGTTTGAGATTCAAGCTCGACTTTTCTTTGCAGACTTTCAAATCTGCATCGTCTACTTGTAATTTAGCCAAGGTTTCGAGGCTGATGTCGTGGTTGAGTACCATCATATTGATATCCTTTCTAGATGGTGCGTCTGCGATAATGTTGGTGTGGCCTTAATTAAGCCAGATGTTTGTAATGAATTTAGAGATATAATCCAGTTGTCTGGCTTCTCGTGGAGAGTGTTTGTCGTACGATGTGCTAAAGAAATGACGAAGAGGTTAATGATCAGTCATAATGATGAAGTCACGGCACTGTAGCAAGAAGTTGAAATGTTTTACGGCTAAATACATAGCTAGGAGTTCACGTCCAAAAGTACTACAACGTTCTTGGGTCGGTGATAATCTTTTGGAGAAAAAGGCTATGGGAGTAATCGTATTGTTTACCCGCTGTGGTAATACTGCTCCGACAGCTTTTTGTGAAGCATTCGTACACAGGATCAACCGGGTTGTGTTGTCAGTATTTAGGTGTTGGAGCATGATAGCATTGCCAATCATGGATTTAGCTTTTTCAAATGCCGTTTTGGCATTAGGAGGTAACTTGAATATTTGGTTCTTTTCCTTCTTTGTACATGTTTTATCGTTCTTCAGTAAATCTGTCAGCGGCTGTAGTACATCAGTGCAATTTGGTAGAAATCGTCGGTAAAAATTGCATGTTCCAAGGAAACGACCTAGTGATTTTACTGAATTTGGTTCTGGGTAACTGGTAATGGCTTTGACGTTTTTTGGAAGTGGTTTAATGCCTTGAGTGTCGATGTAATATCCTAAAATCTCCAAGGCCGGAACACCAAATATACATTTAGAAGGATTAATAACGACGTCTTGTTTTTTGAGACGTTCTAAAAGGGTCTGTAAGTGCTGGATGTGCTCTTCTAGTGATGAACTGGCGATCAAAACATCATCGATATAGGCGAATGTGAAATCTAAACTTCATGTGACCTCATACATGAACCTCTGAAACATCTGAGCGGCGTTTTCTAGCCCGAATGGCGTTCCCAATAATTAAAACAGACTAAAAGGCGTGATTATGTCTGTTTTCTCAATATCTTCTGGTGCCTTCAGGATTTGATGATAAGCTCTTACTAAGTCTAGCTTCGAAAAGATGTTTCCAAGGAAATTTAGAGAAAACTCGTGTAGATGAGGGATAGGATACCTGTCCGGAATAGTCTGGTTATTAAAACGTCGATAATCTCCACATGGGCGCCAGTCTTGGTTTTCTTCGGAACCATGTGCGATGGCGAGGCCCAAGGACTGTTAGATTGTCTAATTTTCCAGAGTTGAATCATATGTTCGAATTCTCTCTTGGCGACTTGCAACTTGTTTGAGGAAAGCCTCCTCGCTCTGGCGCAAATGGGTGGACCTGTGGTAGTGATACTGTGTTGAGCATGGTGTGTGGAGCGTTCGCTTTGATAATCAGCTATAGTTATACACTCATATTTCGACAAGATATCGGTGAAAATTTTATTCTCAGGTTTTATCATTCGGACTCCATGAGTCTCGTAATTGGAGATAGTTGTGCCGCTGACCTGTAAGCTTGTGCTCTTGTCAATTAGTTTCTTTTTACCCATATCTACAAGTAGGTTGTGAGCACCGAGAAAGTCAGCTCCAAGAATGGGTTGTTTGACTTCAGCTACGATGAAAGCCCAAGTACGTCGTCTGCGGAGACCGAGATCTGGGATTGGTGATTGTTGGCCATAGGTTTTAATGACGGTGTTGTCGGTTGATAGTTAATCAATAGTTTGTTTATTATATCCACAGGCATGATAGAACGAGACATGTGTATATGAGAGTCTATTTATTAATGCACAGTTAATAATGTCGTGCTATGTGTAATTCAAAACGGAAGGAGATTTGTTGTCAAGGTCACATAATTAAACAACAAGTACAAACGTTTGGTGATAAATGTACAGATTGTGAAAAATAAACAAAGTAAATGCAAAAGCTATCAAAGGCTCTTTACAACATATGTTTATTAGGCCCATCTCCACAGGTGTTTGTCATTGCATGTTAGTTTATCGATTGAAGGATAAACCAGATAAGATTGTTCGAATTCACACTTCTTCAATGACATTTGCTACTGCCTGAATTGTGGTTGTGATTTTCGCAATGCGTGCTATGGTCACTGAGTGTCACTATATAAAGGTAGTTGTCTTATTTTAAGTTTTGGATTCTGTCCGGAATTTACAGCTGCAATGAAGACTCAGTCTTCTCTATCTCAACAAATCGTGTAGACTATGCAATTCGAAGTGTTGTTGTGCATGAGTTGATGTTCTGTTGAGTCGGACAAACAACATCTTGTTAGTAGAATAATAATACTAATACTAATAATAATAATAATAATAATAATAATAATAATTAGATGGTCGAAATATCAACCACCGTAGTCCTGTATGGAAGCTGACAGGAAGAAGATATTTCTGAACGATGAATACAACTACATGTGTTTTCCGTTTAACTCAACAGGTCCACGAACAAGCACTGTGACGTCGACTGACGGTCTCGGACAAACAGAAACAAGTGTGTCGACAGAATCGAGGCAGCCGATCAGGACCACGTCGATGGAGACGATGACTGCAAGATCGACTGTGCTGATGACCAGCCCGTCATCAACTACTACTGGAGTTGCTTTCGGTAGGTTCACATTATGTTGCATAACATCAAGTGCTGTGCATATCTTTTCCTACATACACTCACACGAGATGTGTTATTGTGCAGTGTCTGTTGGTTGCTTGATTGATTTGTTTATTTATTTAGTTGCTGACAGGTCATACGGGCGTGCGCGTCATTGATCCTTTCGACAAGGCACTGCTCTCTGATTGGCCGTGTCGTCACGTCATACATTAGCAGGGTACACAGCACATAAGCTATAACAAATAATCTAAACAATTAACACACATACGCTCATATAAAAACATTCAGATTAACTAAGCCGATTATGGACAAGATCAAAATGTGACTTGAGCAGAATAAGTAAATTGATCTGTCCAGAAGCTAGATTAATCTATATGGGATTGGTATAGTACCATCCGCCACAGTATTTTGAATATTTCCATTATGCTGAGCAATGACGTTATAACTTAATATATTAATAATTTTATATTAGTCATAATTTTAAAAGAGCTGGCGAGACTATAATTCATAATTGCAATTCCTCACACTGGTTTGTAACCCTCATTTCGTCCTAGTTATTTTAGATGCACACTGACAAAATCACTTTAGCATCATTCAAAGGCCGTCCTTAGATTATAGTCTCACCAAACTACTTTATTTGTAGATGATATTCTAAACTATAAACGCATCATTATGATTACAGTTTTATAAGAAACCACCGTTGGTATTCATAGATGAAAGTTGATCACAGTAATTGTTGGCATTTCCTCGATATGGTCATGATGATGGATTGTAGTCAGCTGTGAAATCTAGGATATGAATTTCATTCTATTTAGGATTCACCAGTTGAATTTACCTGTATTCCAACACTGATATTCTCCCATTGATACGAACTCAATATCTTTCGATTTAAACGACTAACTCTTTATCTTTTTGAGTAATTCACTATCTATCTCGACTCGTCATTTTTTTATTGAACAGTGCATTTAGCATTTAAAGTGAGGGGTGATGGTTTTAAGTCACAGTGTGGAAATTAATATATTCAGCTGATGAATCAACAATAAAACGAAATGACAATCCTATCATTCTATTGCTAGTGATTATCCATCTACTCTTAAACATTACTGTATATTTCTCTGGCTATATAATAATTACTTACGCCTGTTACTCCCAGAAGAGCATAGGCAGCCCAACAGCATTCTCCAACCCACTCTGTCGTGGACCTTCTTTTCTAGTTCCATCCAATTCTTGTTCGTTTTTCTCCTCTCTATCTCTCTCTCTTCTCGGCCTAATGTGTTCTTTGGTCTTCCATATGATGGCATGACTTGTGACGCATATGATGGCATGACTTGTGACGCAGTTGGGTGCCTTCCTCAATGTGTGTTCTATCCAATCCTAACGCTTCTCCCTGATGTCTTCATGCACTGGAATCTGTTTTGTTCTCTCCCACAGTAGGTTGTTGCAGATGGTGTCCGGTAAACGGATCGGAAGTATTTTGCGTCGACAACTGTTAATAAACATCTGTATTTTCTGGATGATGGCTTTCGTAGTTCTCCAGGTTTCCGCCCCATACAGCAGAACTGTTTTGACATTTGCAGTTTAATCCATCATAGGTATTCACCCTTGATATTGACTATCTTCTGAGGCACGGTGTAGTGTCGAAGAAGTTTCCATAGTGTTGTCCTGTCCACGCTATCAAATGCTTTTCATAGTCAATGAAGTTGATGCGGAGTGATGAATTTCATTCAATTCACTGTTCCACAATGATCCGTAGAGTTGCGATTTGGTCTGTACACGATCTATCCTTACGGAATTCTGCCTGTTTTTCTCGAAGTTGGGCGTCTACGCAGCCCTTCATCCTGTTTAACAATACTCTGTTGAAGACTAGTCCCGGTATAGAGAGAAGTGTGATGCCCCTATAGTTATCACACTTGCTGATAACGTGTGTTGTGTGCGAGAGCATTTGAGGAGAAATACTTATATTTTACTGACAAAATACCGCAACTAAAGACTGAAAATTAAAACAACTTTTATATCTGATATAAGTATTAGGTGTTGTGTAGCATTGATTTGTGAAGGTGTTCTCGGTTGCGACGAGTGAATGAACGACAAATACAAATATTATAAATATGTGTGTTTTCATACTTAATTGAACAGGTTCACCGACAAGCATGTCAGCTTCGACTAGCAGCCTTCAACAGACAGACAGAAGTAGTGTCTCAACAGAATTCGCACAACCGATTAGGACAACGGAGACGGTGAAGTCGACATCAACAGTGAAGACGACGAGCCCATCATCAACTACTACATCAGACGATTTCGGTAGGTCCATATTGTTTCGTCAGAAGTCACGTGTTGTTCGCATCTATTTCCATACATGGTCACATGAGATTTGAGTTTGTGCTGTGCTCAGTGTTCAGTTGATTGATAAACTGATTGGTTGAACGATCGACTGACCGACTGCTTGAGTGAGTGCATCGATTGAGGCACAGACCCACATCGTGATTATATTAGATTTGGTGACAGTATCTGAACGGCGTAATGACAACTGACGACCATTGTGTTTTCATTTCGCGGTGTTCGACTAGATCGCAGTCACTCTTACAATTCAGTTCATTAATGTCATTCCGTGCGTTCTTGTGTGCACTTATCGTTTCGTCTATTTGTAAGCATTAATAACATCTTCCGCAGAATGATGAAAAGTGAATCAAACGGAAGTTAGTCGTGAAGACACCAACCAGTAACAATCAGTGACAACATCGATTCCTACTCAGAACATCACCGCGAGCGGGCCTTCAAAATAACAGGAACTTGCAATGAAACTATTATTATCATTACCAATTACATGCTATGGTATTTAAGACTTTTCTCATTAACTTTTCCTTGTAGAGATCTTCGTGTTCGAGGTAGATATTGTGATCTATATTGGAGAACGGTCAGTGCCCATGAATTGGTCAACTGATCTGTCGAATGAGTCAAGTGTCATGTACAGAAATTTGTCGATGTCGATTTGTGACCTGGTAGGTGTGCATTGGTTATGGTTTTGTGTTCTTAGTGTACTGGTATGCAATAATCAGAGAAGCAGTGTGTGGATTGTTCGAATGACACCAGTGTAGTGGACAAATGGTTCTGTGAAATGACAGGAGTGAAGATCTCCGAGAGAGAGAGAGAGAGAGGGGCATCGTTTGAATCAAATTGATGAATGTGTAATGTACAGACTGAGCTAGTAAGTAGGCGTGGAAGTGTGTGTGTGTGTGTGTGTGTGTGAGAACGGACGTTTGTGAGAAGGCAATGAGTTAGTGAGTAGGTAAGAAGTTATTAGTAGGTGGTGAGTAAGTAGGTGAGCAGGTAATGAGTTAGTGGTCATGTGAGTGTGAGATTGAAGCGAGTAGTGATGAATTGGTGTATTGAGTGGTGTTCACATTGGTAGTGTGAGCGTCGGTTAGTTGGATGAGTAAGCCAGTGATTGTAAGTGATTGTCCATTTGTGAAGTGGTGGTCATGCACTTGGTCATTATAATGATGATAGCGATGATGAGCACTGGTCGACACCGGTCTAATTGAAAATTGTAGTTGTGGTGTTGATATATGAGCAAGCGAACGACGGATCGAGAGACTGACTAATCGACTGATTGTGTATTCTGTGTGATTTTGTTTTGCACGTTGCAGCTATTGAGCGGACTACGTCTGGGTAGTGAAGAGTTCTCTCGAGGTGCTACTTGTGTCCGTGTTGTCTTCATTCGGATCATGATCTGGATTGACGGTGTTGGCCAAGCTCACACAGACGCGGGTGTCAATCGTGTCTCAATCGAAGCTGTTCGAGCAATTGCGAGTGTGCAGTTGCATTTGTCTCGTGGATCACAACCAACTGAGACTGATCTCACGGAGACTCTGGTTCGTGGATGCACACTCCTGAATATCAAGAGTGGACCAAGTTTGAGAAACATCACAGCATATCGTAAGTCGTCAATTGTTGTTGCCCATTTTGCCAATGACATGTTTTGATATGATATGATGTGATGTGAGATGAGATGAGATGAGATGAGATGAGATGATAGTTATGCGAGACACTGAGTGTGGCGCCATTGAGATAGGAGAACAGTGACAGTATTGTTTATCAGCCGATTGTTCCCAATGTTGGATGTGCACACTCGTAGTGGAAGCATCCAGCAAAGAGATCAATACACCATGGATAACGTATACGTGGTGTTGGCGACTGACTTACTGATGGATAGGGAGGTGTGAGACTCTCCAGTTTTCTTTCACAGGTCACATGCATCGTGGTAATGTTGATGATGTCGATTGTTTGTTGTTTACAATGTACGGTGTAGCATTTCTGTAGTGTGAGACCGTGTTGAGTAGCATTGATTTGTGCAGGTTTTCTAAATTGTGAAGAATGAATCGGTGTGTTAAGGAGAGATGAGTATGTATGGGTGTTTGTTATTGCATGTCAGTTTATCGATTGAAGGATAACCCAGATAAGATTGTTCGAATTCACACTTCTTCAATGACATTTGCTACTGCCTGAATTGTGGTTGTGATTTTCGCAATGCGTGCTATGATCACTGAGTGTCACTATATAAAGGTAGTTGTCTTATTTTAAGTTTTGGCTTCTGTCCGGAATTTAGAGCAGCAATGAAGACTCAGTTTTCTCTATCTTAAGTAAACGTGTAGACTATGCAATTCGAAGTGTTGTTGTGCATGAGTTGATGTTCTGTTGAGTCGGACAAACAACATCTTGTTAGTAGAATAATAATACTAATACTAATAATAATAATAATAATAATAATAATAATTAGATGGTCGAAATATCAACCACCGTAGTCCTGTATGGAAGCTGACAGGAAGATATTTCTGAACGATGAATACAACTACATGTGTTTTTCGTTTAACTCAACAGGTCCACGAACAAGCACTGTGACGTCGACTGACGGTCTCGGACAAACGGAAACAAGTGTGTCGACAGGATCGAGGCAGCCGATCAGGACCACGTCGATGGAGACGATGACTACAAGATCGACTGTGCTGATGACCAGCCCGTCATCAACTACTACTGGAGTTGCTTTCGGTAGGTTCACATTATGTTGCATAACATCAAGTGCTGTGCATATCTTTTCCTACATACGCTCACACGAGTTTTTTTGTTTTATCTTTTAGACTTATGCGACAATCTCATCCATCTTTATTCATTTATGATCATTTACGTTTGATCAATTGTTTTTTTCTTGTTGGTTTACTTGTTCGCCGTTAGTGTCTTTGTAACCTACAAAATGTGTTTGGTTTTTTTAAATTCGGGTATTTGATATTGGTTATGATTGTGTGATTAAGTTTTCTGTCATTTTAATTTGAACTGATAACTTACTTAATATCCGACAAATCTACTTTCTATCTCTGTTGAATTAACATCATTCACATGCAATCCTGCCCATTAATGACATATATTTAAATTAACATCAGTTTACAGTGGCCATGTGAATGCGACCACATAAAATTTCATAGATGTATTATTTATGATGTCATGTGAATATGTAACTTTTTATGGATGCACGCTCATGTAAATCATATATGTACCAATCATAAATAACGAACCATGATATAACAATTCATCATGTAATACCCTTTGAGAGAAATTACTAGGTTTGAAGCTATCACTAGTCCACTTACTTGGCGAACGAGCTTATGACTCGTTGACCAAAGATCAGTAAGCTAGCTATTGATGCGTCCCAGCCCCGCTAACTAGACAGAGACGTCCAAGCTTGGAATGGGGAATTATATCCTGTAAAGAGCCAGAAATGAACGATCACAACAAACACATTTCAAAACGTATATATACAGTGCAAAACTGTCCTTGAGGAGAGTTACCAAGTAGCATACTAAAAGACGCAACGGACCAATAGCATTGAAGATATTTCCCAGTGGGTAATACGACATGAAGCTGACAAGAGCGCCTTTGGCGCGAAAACAAAGAAATTCAAATGTTGTAAATAAATTACAAAATTAGATGGTTTCTTAAGTGATTTCTGAGGATCTAACGTCCCCAACAGAAATATCTTTAGTTTTATTGAAAAATAGATTCTTCGTCTAATAATATATATAATTCTTTCATTACAGAAACCTCTAGTTCAACAACACTGACTACACAAAGATCTACTTCATCTGAATATAAAGAAATAACCACACAATCTAAAATAACTTTGCCTGCTTCAACAATTCCAGTAGTTCATAATCGAACTGATGATCAATTTACACGAATACACTCTACAACTACTTCAAAACCACAAATTGATTGTAAGTTGATACATCATAGGATAGGATTAGTAATATTATCATGATTACCTAAGAAATTAAATTTCATCAAGTATTCTTTAAATGAAACTTTTGCCATTGTTTATTCTAACTCATTTCAACAAGAATATTTGAAAATAGAGGAAATATGCGATATGGCTAGTAATTATATTTTAGATATATATTTCATGTTATTTGTTCTTATCAACTGGATATACCTGTATTCGATTTGTTAATTACTGCAAGATTTGTACCTAGTAGCTTTCTCATTAAAAACATTACATGCTATCCAGTTCACTAATGAGTTCATAAAACCGGTTACTTGTATATTGACTATGAATTTTGATTTCACCTGTCATGATTTAGATTATCCTGTTTATTGATTAAAATTCAATCCAAATATGAACAATATGATAATCTACACGATGTGAACGACGTGAACAATTTAATACGATTATTTATCTCTATTCTGATTCATGAAAACAATTAATTCTGTTTCCAATTGATTGATCACTGGGTGGCGATCAATGTCATGTATGCCAGGTCCTTCTTAGTGCTGATCGAATCCTATCGACCAAGTTGCAATGTGGCCACCAGCCTTGGTGACTGTACATCACTCAGTGATCAATCAATTGATAATACATCTCAGTCCTAAAGGAGGTCAGTCGCGGCCCGGATAGATCAGTGGTAACTGTGTAGCTGGGTGACAGGGAGCATCAGTTCCCTCAAGATTACAGGTACACCTTTCTGACGAGTGCCAAGTAGCACGAAACCTATATCCAAGGTTTCCTGTTGACTACCTCCAACCACCATCCTAATTCTATTTCATAACTCAAGATGCCTGAAAGGTATTCAGTGTATGCGCACATTTATATAGAGTAGTCTCAACATAATTTAGGATATGAATCAATCATGAGTAACATTGAAGGTTCATAAGATATATTTGTATATGTTCGTGATCAACGATTCAAAAGTATGAAGGATAAGGTCAATAAATATTTATCAAACAATACTGAAGCTTAATGAATAGCTTAAACATTTAACATAATTTGCATAATAAGTGGGGCATTTTGGGAATTACAAAGAACTATATCCCTCAATATTACTGGTCTAGTCAATGAAAGCAACCCTAAATCTAACACTTAACCATAACCCTCAACTATTAATCATAATCCTTAATCTTGAAACTGCTTTAGAACCCTGATTTAGTCCTAGTAAGTAGATTGAGATTGTCAACGTCATTTCAAAATCACACAAAGGTCCTCCGTTGTTACAGCTCAAAGCCGCCAATCAGAAGCAGAGAATTATCGATCGGACCAATGACTCGTAAAACACTTGCGAGCAGCCTAGAGTCCTAATTGGTCCTGCTTCCCGCCTTGCCCAGCCAGTTTAGTCAAGAACACCAGTCTCAACCTCTGCTTTATGACTCCTTATATTTCAAACATATTCAGGTTATATACCAATCAAACAGACCACAACGAACCATAAGATAGAAAATAACATTTGCACAACATTTGGCCAAATCCAGCTGTGAATGTGGCAATGACTAATAATAGACAGGGCATAATTCAAGTATGGTAAAACGTATAATAATGGTTCACAGGTCAAAATAAAGCTTATAATAAGAGGTATATGAATAGTTGAGTTATTTAACAATTATACGATAAAAATATACGTTTAGTATTGGTCCATGAAAGGATCCCAAAGTTACCATTCATTATGTTTATCGGGACCTAACATCCATAAATTCTAATCTCACTCAAACATGAATGTTTATCTACCATTATATTGAATATAATCAAACTGACCTGTTTATTTCTATTTGATTATAAAATACTTCACTTGAATTTACAGATCCAATTCTATGTCGAATCAGTGGAATAATTTATTTTTCAAAATCATTTCAACCAATGGAATGGTTAGATGATTTAATTGATAATTCAAGTGAAATTTATCAAAATTTTTCATTAGATATACAAAATCAAGTATGTTAATTTCTTATAGGATATAATTGATGTATTTTTGTGATATTTACAATAGATCTGTAAAAGATTGATGTTAGATCATCATTATTGAATACCTGGAAGCACTGGACAGTTGTTTCGTCGTAGTTTGTAGCACTTCGAAGTACTATAGGGCCTATACTAGGTCGAAACTGCCATCCAGTGCTTCCAGGTCTTCCATGGTGGTCTAGCTTCAATTGACTCATGAATTCAACCATAAAATCGCTTTCTTTTATTATTAAACTGGTAATAATTGAAAAAGAGAACATTGATTAAAATCTGGACAAATCATTGAGAGATGTCTCATATATCGAATTTCCATTATTTCATATAAGCAACAAATGAAAAATCCTAATATACAGGTCTCATCCTTACAATTATGATATATATATATTGGGTTAGTGGATGGACGAAGTGCCGTTGGTTATATACAAAATATTGAGATCATTTGAATAAATCAATGAGAAGATGAAGTTTACCATAACTATACCTGATGTATATTAGCTCAATACACTATGAATAATTTGATCATATTTATATACAGATTTGCTGAGACACTCAGATGCAAAATAATAGGTTAACTATAGAAATTAGGAGACGAGAGATAACAAGGATAATGATACTTATCAGCTATTATGACCTTGATCTGTCTACTCTAGATGAAGACCTTGACGCAATAAGCCGATCGGTTTAACCTCGAGGCTAGTATACGTGAGTTCGAGGTGGGGTAGAGAGAAGAGAACTATTCTAGCACCTGATTGACTGGCAAGCACGCAAATGAGAGACGACAAGACAGTTGGAACACTATTACGATATACTGATTCCCTGTGAAATCCCAGAATTCAGATTAGTGCAAAAAGGTACATGAATAAATAGGTGATTTACCTGACCACAACGTACAATAATTTGGAAAAATACAATTATGTCCGAAACTGGGAATTAGGGTAGAAAATAAAGTGCAAAATACTATGTTTAAATTACAATAGCCTCGGAACAAAAGGGGTATGGCAATGAATGACAAATCGAACGAAAGCTCATGTCCTATAGAATAAAATAGGGACAAAAATAAATGTCAGTGTTTTACAAGCTTTAAATAAAATGAAATAACGTCCCGATAAACAGCTTTAGTAGTTTGTCAGGGCTTCTTGTTTCCTGTTCACAACATCAGCCGATAGATATGCCACAGTATGATGACACTTATTACATTTTGGGATTAAACTAAAGGGGGCCAGATTATCCTACTATTTAGAGGTGATTGAAGTGGTCATGTTTTTAAATGAAGAATTAAACTAGAGATTAATAGGCGTTTTAACTCAGACCAACTCATCCTCATCGAAAATTGTGGATCAGGGTTCCAACAAAATCCTAAACATCATGTAAACAAGTGTATTAAATCCCACTTTGTTTATCAGTTAATATGTATGTGCATATATACTTACAGGAGACAAATAATCGTGATCTCAAATTAATAGTGACTGAATTCATATCGAAGTGGTTACAGAAACAAATGAATTCCAATGGTCAAATAAAAACATAGGAGAGACAAGTTTCTTAGATCATTTATAAACAGTTACAGTGGTCCATGGGTGGTTTATATCAGATCAACCATCCTAGTGTTGCATATGTGGTTTATTGATGCCTCGACTAAACGAAATTTCAAATCACCCTTATGTATTCGAAATCACTTTGTTATGTGAATCACTTTGTTTCTTCTAACCTATGTTGTATAGTTGACCTGTAATTTTGCATCTAAGATTATCTTGACAAGTATATATGTATAACTAGATTATTTGTATTGTGCTGATATACGTCAAGCATAGACCTGGTAAACTTCGTCTTTTTGTTATATTATCCAAATTTAGGACGGTGAATAATTGTGTCTTAATGGGAAGTATGATCAATAAACTAAACATACGTGTAAGGGATTACAATTCCTAATTTTTGATGATAAGACTTATCCTTAATCAATTTCTATTTTTATGTTTCTATTATGAGGTTATTGTCCTGCTACCGAAGTCTATTCAAACACAGTTTGAATATGAATTAAATCAAAGTAATTTCTTTCATAGTTGAATTCATAAGTTGATTAAATCTAGATCACTACTGAAAACCTAGAAGCACTGGATGGCCGTTTCGTCCTGGTATGCGGCTCCTCAGCATTGTGCAACCATGATCTTGCCCACAGGATTCGAACCGTGTCCAGTTCTTAAATGTTTTCCATGGTCATCTAGCTTTAATCGACTAATCACTTTGACTGTTCAATTACTGCAATCTCCACAAAGCACATATTCTGATAATTTCTTTCTTTTTTTCTTTTGTTTGTTACGTTATAGATCAACAATGTAATGGAAATATTAGATTTACAATTTACTTTATCTCTCAAGATTCTTAACATTAAATTCACTAAAATTCCTGTAACAATGCAAAGTATGCATGATAATAATAATAATACCACTAATCTTCGAAATTCCACCGTAACCTCTAATATTAGTAGTCAGATCTCAGTGACAATTACATTAGAAACGAAATTACTACTACCATTACCAATTATAGACAATAGGATGACAGAGATTTTAAATGAAGGATGGAAGCACTTAACAATCATATCACAATTCATTTTAATTGATGTACAATTTTCAAGTAAGATTTTAATTTATACAATTTCATGAATTACAGTTTAATGTTTGAATATGATTTTATTAATGAGTACAGTTGACTAGTAAGATGGTGGTTGGAGGTAGTCAACAGGAAACCCTGGACTCGGGTTTTGTGCTATTTGACACTCGTCAGCTCCATGACACATTCGATCCTGTCTCAATAAGCTTCACAGTCCAAGACGTTACGACTGAGATATATTCACAATTGACTAGTTGCCACATTGAAACTTGGTCGATAGGATTCGATCTGCACTAAGAACGCCTTGAAATATGTGAAATCTTTATCACTACGCCATGATCAATCAATTGTGAATACTTAAATAGTTTTAGTAAGATTCATATAGTTTGCAGCAGGCATATCACTAAATCTTGGTGGAATGGTATTACAAAGGTCATATTATGAATGTAAATAAAGTTTGGCAAATGCAGTAGATAGTCATTTCACTATGATAGTTTACATAATGTGCGCACTTCTATTCTCCCAAAGCAAAAATTAATCACATCAAGTGCCATGTTCGTTATGAAGCAGTTAGTCACCTTAGGCATTAAAAAATGATTGCATGATATCTAGAATTGATTGAGGCTAAATATGTAAGATTTTAGATGCCAACTCAGATATGAAACAAGGTTAAATACTCATCGTGAGATCATAGAGTATCAAGTTTGATTCTTGATGATATTTTATATAAACATTGTTGAAAACGAAATTCTATACTATGACAAGAAGCTTGTTCATCGCTTCCTGATTTCCAGTGTTCGTTTAAGACTTGTCCATGATGTAAACAATAATATTCGCCAATCCAAACAAACTATCTATAGTAACTTAAGTGTAATAGTTGTAGTGAATTTTTTAATACACTGGTATGTTGGATCCTAGGGATGATTAAACTACGGGTAAATTCACAGAACTATTAGTAGACTAATATGATATATATATATATATATATATTCCATTTGTATTATTGTTGAGTAACTGGATTTTGTATATTTATATTCCTCTTATTATAAGCTTCATTTTGACCTATGAATTATTATTGCACGACTGATTGTTCTTAAGTTATGTTCAGTTCACTAATTAATGTCTCCAACGTTCACAGCTTCTTGTTATTTCCTACTTTATGGTGTGATGCAGTCCGTTTGGCTGGTATATAAACTAAGTATGTTTGAAATAAATTATTTGCATAGTGAAAGCTGTTGGCGTTCTGGATTCAACTGGACGGTCTAGACGCAAAAAGGACCAGTAAGACGCTAGGCTGCTCATACTGTTCGAACGTAATTGGTTTGGCACAGTGATAAGATTGAATAAGTCGTATTTCGTTTGGTGAGTAAATCAGGTGATAACTAGCTGGACTTAAAGTTGTAACATGATAGATTGTATGTTACTAACCACAATTCAATCTATCCAAGTAACCTAACTGAATAGTATATATTTCCAATACATTTCTTATCTAAAGTAATTCTTTCTTGATATATTTACTGTGGATTACTTCAAGTAGAAATGAGAAATTGTTCACTTTTATACAGATGGATTCGGTTTTTGTTTTACTAATTAGATTATACAATTCAATTTATATTTAAGGTATATCAACTGATCTTAAAACCATTCCAACATTACCAATAATGACTATTACAGAAAAGATGAAAATCAATCAAACAACTACGTCACCTATGATAAAATCAACAACTGATACCACATTAGACAATTTAGAAGGTAGATTATGACAACAACAAAAAATAATCTATGAATAAGTTTGAGTTTATTTTTTAATAATTAAGTAATAAATTTGTTCATAAATTATAATAGTTTGATGTATACTACTTATGTTAGCAGAAATAAATAGTATGTCACACGAATCAGAAGTGCAATTCCTGGCAGTAGATGGTTGAGAAGATCGAGGGGAATAGAATTACAAACAGAAAGTAATTGTAATAACAGCTGGAATGACGGAACGATAAAGTATGTAAGAGACAATTGATAGAAGATGAACAAATGAGCTAGCTAATATCATGACATACCAAGATTTCTTGTAAACTGTAATAATACACAAAATAACTGTGGACGTAATTTAATAGAATAGACCAATTCATTTATTGTGAAATGAAAGAAAAATTTCCACTTATAAGACTAAATATAATGAATGTATCTATCTATAGAAGGCATTATTTAAATTTGGGTTAATTTTTTTATTTATTCTCTGAAGAGGTGGCTTACACTGAGTCACGAAATGTCAGAAAATTTAAAAATTTGATTTTTCTACTGATTGAGATATTAAAAATATATTATTTTTTAATAAAAACCAATTACCTCATGCTCACTTTTTTGAGATTATCAAGTCAAACCTTCGTAATGACACGTACTATGTAGTGGCTGGTTATATGTCGAGCTCACATAGCTTATTCTAACTTCAGGACAAAACAACCTATCCATTCTCAACAAGCTACATTTTCAACTTGTTAATTATTCACCATTCAAACCTGACTATGTTTATGTAAGTGTATGGGCATTATTAACTTACATACCACATATACTTGAATTAATTACATTCAACATGCTTCGGATCAAGCATTGAATTACTGATACAAATTCAAAATTCATAAACGCAATTGATATAGTCACTATATACATATACATATAAATGATCTAACAGAAAATACTGAAGTAGTGAATTTGCCTAAGGAACAGAACCATCTCCAGCTAGCACGGAGGAATCATTGAGTGATTGACTGATTGATGGATTTGGTCTTTTCCTTAAGATGATTGAAGCTGGATGAATTCGGATTGGTGGTTCTGTCACGGGGCATTGGACAGCTGGCTGAAACTCATAATGCTGACGTAGTGAAGTTGACTGAGGAACAGTCCCATCTTCTGAAGACGATTTTGAATGCGATCGTGTTGGTATAGTGCAAAACAGCGATACTAACATTAAGTTGTCATTTCTTCTTCGTCTGCTTACACTACTGTTATCCAGTGCGTTTTTCTGTGCATTTATCTGTCATTTAATTACAATTTTGAGCGAACTGTGACGAGTGGTAGAAAACCAGTAAAATGAAAACATTTGTCAAGATTATACTAACAACCATCAGCTCCAACATCGATTCGGTGATTAAATCCTTCCCCCTAATCGTCTTCATCATGTTCAGGATTATCAACATCGTTATGCAGGTGTTGGTACAGTTTGTTGCACTATTATCATCGTTGTTGACGTAAATGCTAATAACACTCTGATAGTAGAGCTAATGACAAGTGTGATGATAATATTACTAATAAAATTACTAACAATGACAATAATACCACTACTAACAAAAATAATAATCATAATATTTACAATAATAATAATGATTATTATAATAATATTAATAATGGTAGTAGTGATAGTAGTAGTATTCATGACATGAATATTAATATGATTACTTTCATCGATATGAAATGTTTCACTCCTTTCCATTTGTAGAGATCTCCGTGTTCGAGGTGGATATTGTGATCTACATTGAAGAACGGTCAGTGCCCATGAATTGGTCAACTGATCTGTCGAATGAGTCAAGTGTCATGTACAGAAATTTGTCGATGTCGATTTGTGACCTGGTAGGTGTGCATTGGTTATGGTTATTGTGTTCTTAGTGTACTGGTATGCAATAATCAGAGAAGCAGTGTGTGAATTGTTCGAATGACACCATTGTAGTGGACAAATCATTCTGTGAAATGACGGAGTGGAAATCTCCAAGAGAGAGAGGGGGCATAGTTTGAATTAAATTGATGAATGTGTAATGTACAGACTGAGCTAGTAAGTAGGCGTGGAAGTGTGTGTGTGTGTGTGAGAGAGAACGGACGTTTGTGAGAAGGCAATGAGTTAGTGAGTAGGTAAGAAGTTAGTAGTAGGTGGTGAGTAAGTAGGTGAGCAGGTAATGAGTTAGTGGTCATGTGAGTGTGAGATTGAAGCGAGTAGTGATGAATTGGTGTATTGAGTGTGGTGTTCACATTGGTAGTGTGAGCGTCGGTTAGTTGGATGAGTAAGCCAGTGATTGTAAGTGATTGTCCATTTGTGAAGTGGTGGTCATGCACTTGGTCATTATAATGATGATAGCGATGATGAGCACTGGTCGACACCGGTCTAATTGAAAATTGTAGTTGTGGTGTTGATATATGAGCAAGCGAACGACGGATCGAGAGACTGACTAATCGACTGATTGTGTATTCTGTGTGATTTTGTTTTGCACGTTGCAGCTATTGAGTGGACTACGTCTGGGTAGTGAAGAGTTCTCTCGAGGTGCTACTTGTGTCCGTGTTGTCTTCATTCGGATCATGATCTGGATTGACGGTGTTGGCCAAGCTCACACAGACGCGGGTGTCAATCGTGTCTCAATCGAAGCTGTTCGAGCAATTGTGAGTGTGCAGTTGCATTTGTCTCGTGGATCACAACCAACTGAGACTGATCTCACGGAGACTCTGGTTCGTGGATGCACACTCCTGAATATCAAGAGTGGACCAAGTTTGAGAAACATCACAGCATATCGTAAGTCGTCAATTGTTGTTGCCCATTTTGCCAATGACATGTTTTGATATGATATGATGTGATGTGAGATGAGATGAGATGAGATGAGATGAGATGATAGTTAGGCGAGACACTGAGTGTGGCGCCATTGAGATAGGAGAACAGTGACAGTATTGTTTATCAGCCGATTGTTCCCAATATTGGATGTGCACACTCGTAGTGGAAGCATCCAGCAGAGAGATCAATACACCATGGATAACGTATACGTGGTGTTGGCGACTGACTTACTGATGGATAGGGAGGTGTGAGACTCTCCAGTTTTCTTTCACAGGTCACATGCATCGTGGTAATGTTGATGATGTCGATTGTTTGTTGTTTACAATGTACGGTGTAGCATTTCTGTAGTGTGAGACCGTGTTGTGTAGCATTGATTTGTGCAGGTTTTCTAAATTGTGAAGAGTGAATCGGTGTGTTAAGGAGAGATGAGTATGTATGGGTGTTTGTTATTGCATGTCAGTTTATCGATTGAAGGATAACCCAGATAAGATTGTTCGAATTCACACTTCTTCAATGACATTTGCTACTGCCTGAATTGTGGTTGTCATTTTCGCAATGCGTGCTATGGTCACTGAGTGTCACTATATGAAGGTAGTTGTCTTATTTTAAGTTTTGGATTCTGTCCGGAATTTACAGCTAATAATGAAGACTCAGTCTTCTCTATCTCAACTAATCGTGTAGACTATGCAATTCGAAGTGTTGTTGTGCATGAGTTGATGTTCTGTTGAGTCGGACAAACAACATCTTGTTAGTAGAATAATAATAATAATAATAATAATAATAATAATAATAATAATAATAATAATAATAATTAGATGATCGAAATATCAACCACCGTAGTCCTGTATGGAAGCTGACAGGAAGAAGATATTTCTGAACGATGAATACAACTACATGTGTTTTCCGTTTAACTCAACAGGTCCACGAACAAGCACTGTGACGTCGACTGACGGTCTCGGACAAACAGAAACAAGTGTGTCGACAGGATCGAGGCAGCCGATCAGGACCACATCGACGGAGACGATGACTACAAGATCGACTGTGCTGATGACCAGCCCGTCATCAACTACTACTGGAGTTGCTTTCGGTAGGTTCACATTATGTTGCATAACATCAAGTGCTGTGCATATCTTTTCCTACATACACTCACACGAGATGTGTTATTGTGCAGTGTCTGTTGGTTGCTTGATTGATTTGTTTATTTATTTAGTTGCTGACAGACCATTGAACTAACTGACCTACTGACTGTCATATGCGCCAAACTCTGAAGGAATGGTAACTTCCAGCACTAGTTTAAGGACTATTATCATGTGTTATGTTTTATTGTATTTTCCCCTTCGTTCGTTCATTTTTTCAACATGCTTTTACTTTTCTCGCGACTATTATTTCTTTGATGCTTTTTCTGTGCTGATTACATCTGTCTTAAACCATTGCTATTTGTGTCTGTGCAACCTTGAGTCTATTTTTACTGTGTGCAGTAGCTCCTCGTCTAGTGCAGCGCATCTTGTCGAGATCACACGTACTAGCCTCCTCTATTTGAATTATTTCCTTCAGTCATGCGTTGTTTATATGCAAGCATACGAGAAAGCGTCACACGTAGTAGCTGCATTATGAGGAAAAACAACATTGGATATGAATTCATCCGAAGCATAACTATGTCACAACTTATTTATTCCCAAATGATTCGCTTCAAATTATCAGTAATTACAAAGAAGAATAATGAGTCACAAGAAAAGTCCACGCCGGAAGTGATTGCTAAGGAATCCGACCAAGATGTCATGAGTTCGATATAAACTTGAAGGATGTATAAAAAACCAATTCGCATGACATGTGTGTGTTGTGTTGACTGACTGTCGTACTGATTGACACATCGACCGATTGACTGTTTGATCAACGTGTTGATTGATCGACGGATTCATTGAGTGATTGACTGATTGCTGGATTCGGTCTTTTCCTTAAGATTATTGAAGCTGGATGAATTCGGATTGGTGGTTCTGTCACGGGGCATTGGACAGCTGGCTGAAACTCATAATGCTGACGTAGTGAAGTTGACTGAGGAACAGTCCCATCTTCTGAAGACGATTTTGAATGCGATCGTGTTGGTATAGTGCAAAACAGCGATACTAACATTAAGTTGTCATTTCTTCTTCGTCTGCTTACACTACTGTTATCCAGTGCGTTTTTGTGTGCATTTATCTGTCATTTAATTACAATTTTGAGCGAACTGTGACGAGTGGTAGAAAACCAGTAAAATGAAAACATTTGTCAAGATTATACTAACAACCATCAGCTCCAACATCGATTCGGTGATTAAATCCTTCCCTAATCATCTTCATCATGTTCAGGATTATCAACATCGTTATGCAGGTGTTGGTACAGTTTGTTGCACTATTATCATCGTTGTTGACGTAAATGCTAATAACACTCTGATAGTAGAGCTAATGACAAGTGTGATGATAATATTACTAATAAAATTACTAACAATGACAATAATACCACTACTAACAAAAATAATAATCATAATATTTACAATAATAATAATGATTATTATAATAATATTAATAATGGTAGTAGTGATAGTAGTAGTATTCATGACATGAATATTAATATGATTACTTTCATCGATATGAAATGTTTCACTCCTTTCCATTTGTAGAGATCTCCGTGTTCGAGGTGGATATTGTGATCTACATTGAAGAACGGTCAGTGCCCATGAATTGGTCAACTGATCTGTCGAATGAGTCAAGTGTCATGTACAGAAATTTGTCGATGTCGATTTGTGACCTGGTAGGTGTGCATTGGTTATGGTTATTGTGTTCTTAGTGTACTGGTATGCAATAATCAGAGAAGCAGTGTGTGGATTGTTCGAATGACACCAGTGTAGTGGACAAATGGTTCTGTGAAATGACAGGAGTGAAGATCTCCGAGAGAGAGAGAGAGAGAGGGCCATCGTTTGAATCAAATTGATGAATGTGTAATGTACAGACTGAGCTAGTAAGTAGGCGTGGAAGTGTGTGTGTGTGTGTGTGAGAGAGAACGGACGTTTGTGAGAAGGCAATGAGTTAGTGAGTAGGTAAGAAGTTAGTAGTAGGTGGTGAGTAAGTAGGTGAGCAGGTAATGAGTTAGTGGTCATGTGAGTGTGAGATTGAAGCGAGTAGTGATGAATTGGTGTATTGAGTGTGGTGTTCACATTGGTAGTGTGAGCGTCGGTTAGTTGGATGAGTAAGCCAGTGATTGTAAGTGATTGTCCATTTGTGAAGTGGTGGTCATGCACTTGGTCATTATAATGATGATAGCGATGATGAGCACTGGTCGACACCGGTCTAATTGAAAATTGTAGTTGTGGTGTTGATATATGAGCAAGCGAACGACGGATCGAGAGACTGACTAATCGACTGATTGTGTATTCTGTGTGATTTTGTTTTGCACGTTGCAGCTATTGAGTGGACTACGTCTGGGTAGTGAAGAGTTCTCTCGAGGTGCTACTTGTGTCCGTGTTGTCTTCATTCGGATCATGATCTGGATTGACGGTGTTGGCCAAGCTCACACAGACGCGGGTGTCAATCGTGTCTCAATCGAAGCTGTTCGAGCAATTGCGAGTGTGCAGTTGCATTTGTCTCGTGGATCACAACCAACTGAGACTGATCTCACGGAGACTCTGGTTCGTGGATGCACACTCCTGAATATCAAGAGTGGACCAAGTTTGAGAAACATCACAGCATATCGTAAGTCGTCAATTGTTGTTGCCCATTTTGCCAATGATATGTTGTGATATGATGTGATGTGGTGTGAGATGTGATGTGGTGTGAGATGAGATGAGATGATAGTTATGCGAGACACTGAGTGTGGCGCCATTGAGATAGGAGAACAGTGACAGTATTGTTTATCAGCCGATTGTTCCCAATATTGGATGTGCACACTCGTAGTGGAAGCATCCAGCAGAGAGATCAATACACCATGGATAACGTATACGTGGTGTTGGCGACTGACTTACTGATGGATAGGGAGGTGTGAGACTCTCCAGTTTTCTTTCACAGGTCACATGCATCGTGGTAATGTTGATGATGTCGATTGTTTGTTGTTTACAATGTACGGTGTAGCATTTCTGTAGTGTGAGACCGTGTTGTGTAGCATTGATTTGTGCAGGTTTTCTAAATTGTGAAGAGTGAATCGGTGTGTTAAGGAGAGATGAGTATTTATGGGTGTTTGTTATTGCATGTTAGTTTATCGATTGAAGGATAACCCAGATAAGATTGTTCGAATTCACACTTCTTCAATGACATTTGCTACTGCCTGAATTGTGGTTGTGATTTTCGCAATGCGTGCTATGGTCACTGAGTGTCACTATATAAAGGTAGTTGTCTTATTTTAAGTTTTGGATTCTGTCCGGAATTTACAGCTAATAATGAAGACTCAGTCTTCTCTATCTCAACTAATCGTGTAGACTATGCAATTCGAAGTGTTGTTGTGCATGAGTTGATGTTCTGTTGAGTCGGACAAACAACATCTTGTTAGTAGAATAATAATAATAATAATAATAATAATAATAATAATAATAATAATAATTAGATGATCGAAATATCAACCACCGTAGTCCTGTATGGAAGCTGACAGGAAGAAGATATTTCTGAACGATGAATACAACTACATGTGTTTTCCGTTTAACTCAACAGGTCCACGAACAAGCACTGTGACGTCGACTGACGGTCTCGGACAAACAGAAACAAGTGTGTCGACAGAATCGAGGCAGCCGATCAGGACCACGTCGATGGAGACGATGACTGCAAGATCGACTGTGCTGATGACCAGCCCGTCATCAACTACTACTGGAGTTGCTTTCGGTAGGTTCACATTATGTTGCATAACATCAAGTGCTGTGCATATCTTTTCCTACATACACTCACACGAGATGTGTTATTGTGCAGTGTCTGTTGGTTGCTTGATTGATTTGTTTATTTATTTAGTTGCTGACAGACCATTGAACTAACTGACCTACTGACTGTCATATGCACCGAACTCTAAAGGAATGGTAACTTCCAGCATTAGTTTATGGACTATTATCATGTGTTATGTTTTATTGTATTTTTCCCCTTCGTTCGTTCATTTTTTCAACATGCTTTTACTTTTCTCGCGACTATTATTTCTTTGATGCTTTTTCTGTGCTGATTACATCTGTCTTAAACCATTGCTATTTGTGTCTGTGCAACCTTGAGTCTATTTTTACTGTGTGCAGTAGCTCCTCGTCTAGTGCAGCGCATCTTGTCGAGATCACACGTACTAGCCTCCTCTATTTGAATTATTTCCTTCAGTCATGCGTTGTTTATATGCAAGCATACGAGAAAGCGTCACACGTAGTAGCTGCATTATGAGGAAAAACAACATTGGATATGAATTCATCCGAAACATAACTATGTCACGACTTATTTATTCCAAAATGATTCGCTCCAAATTATCAGTAATTCCAAAGTGGAATAATGAGTCACAAGAAAAGTCCACGCCGGAAGTGATTGCTAAGGAATCCGACCAAGATGTCATGAGTTCGATATAAACTTGAAGGATGTATAAAAACCAATTCGCATGACATGTGTGTGTTGTGTTAACTGACTGTCGTACTGATTGACACATCGACCGATTGACTGTTTGATCAACGTGTTGATTGATCGACGGATTCATTGAGTGATTGACTGATTGCTGGATTCGGTCTTTTCCTTAAGATTATTGAAGCTGGATGAATTCGGATTGGTGGTTCTGTCACGGGGCATTGGACAGCTGGCTGAAACTCATAATGCTGACCTAGTGAAGTTGACTGAGGAACAGACCCATCTTCTGGAGACGATTTTGAATGCGATCGTGTTGGCATAGTGCAAAACAGCGATACTAACATTAAGTTGTCATTTCTTCTTCGTCTGCTTACACTACTGTTATCCAGTGCGTTTTTGTGTGCATTTATCTGTCATTTAATTACAATTTTGAGCGAACTGTGACGAGTGGTAGAAAACCAGTAAAATGAAAACATTTGTCAAGATTATACTAACAACCATCAGCTCCAACATCGATTCGGTGATTAAATCCTTCCCCTAATCATCTTCATCATGTTCAGGATTATCAACATCGTTATGCAGGTGTTGGTACAGTTTGTTGCACTATTATCATCGTTGTTGACGTAAATGCTAATAACACTCTGATAGTAGAGCTAATGACAAGTGTGATGATAATATTACTAATAAAATTACTAACAATGACAATAATACCACTATCAACAAAAATAATAATCATAATATTTACAATAATAATAATAATAATAATAATAATAATAATGGTAGTAGTGGTAGTAGTATTCATGACATGAATATTAATATGATTACTTTCATCGATATGAAATGTTTCACTCCTTTCCATTTGTAGAGATCTCCGTGTTCGAGGTGGATATTGTGATCTACATTGAAGAACGGTCAGTGCCCATGAATTGGTCAACTGATCTGTCGAATGAGTCAAGTGTCATGTACAGAAATTTGTCGATGTCGATTTGTGACCTGGTAGGTGTGCATTGGTTATGGTTTTTGTGTTCTTAGTGTACTGGTATGCAATAATCAGAGAAGCAGTGTGTGGATTGTTCGAATGACACCAGTGTAGTGGACAAATGGTTCTGTGAAATGACAGGAGTGAAGATCTCCGAGAGAGAGAGAGAGAGAGAGGGCCATCGTTTGAATCAAATTGATGAATGTGTAATGTACAGACTGAGCTAGTAAGTAGGCGTGGAAGTGTGTGTGTGTGTGTGTGAGAGAGAACGGACGTTTGTGAGAAGGCAATGAGTTAGTGAGTAGGTAAGAAGTTAGTAGTAGGTGGTGAGTAAGTAGGTGAGCAGGTAATGAGTTAGTGGTCATGTGAGTGTGAGATTGAAGCGAGTAGTGATGAATTGGTGTATTGAGTGTGGTGTTCACATTGGTAGTGTGAGCGTCGGTTAGTTGGATGAGTAAGCCAGTGATTGTAAGTGATTGTCCATTTGTGAAGTGGTGGTCATGCACTTGGTCATTATAATGATGATAGCGATGATGAGCACTGGTCGACACCGGTCTAATTGAAAATTGTAGTTGTGGTGTTGATATATGAGCAAGCGAACGACGGATCGAGAGACTGACTAATCGACTGATTGTGTATTCTGTGTGATTTTGTTTTGCACGTTGCAGCTATTGAGTGGACTACGTCTGGGTAGTGAAGAGTTCTCTCGAGGTGCTACTTGTGTCCGTGTTGTCTTCATTCGGATCATGATCTGGATTGACGGTGTTGGCCAAGCTCACACAGACGCGGGTGTCAATCGTGTCTCAATCGAAGCTGTTCGAGCAATTGCGAGTGTGCAGTTGCATTTGTCTCGTGGATCACAACCAACTGAGACTGATCTCACGGAGACTCTGGTTCGTGGATGCACACTCCTGAATATCAAGAGTGGACCAAGTTTGAGAAACATCACAGCATATCGTAAGTCGTCAATTGTTGTTGCCCATTTTGCCAATGACATGTTTTGATATGATATGATGTGATGTGAGATGAGATGAGATGAGATGAGATGAGATGATAGTTAGACGAGACACTGACTGTGGCGCCATTGAGATAGGAGAACAGTGACAGTATTGTTTATCACCCGACTGTTCCCAATCTCGGATGTGCACACCCGTAGTGGAACCATCCAGCAGAGAGATCAATACACCATGGATAACGTATACGTGGTGTTGGCGACTGACTTACTGATGGATAGGGAGGTGTGAGACTCTCCAGTTTTCTTTCACAGGTCACATGCATCGGGGTAATGTTGATGATGTCGATTGTTTGTTGTTTACAATGTACGGTGTAGCATTTCTGTAGTGTGAGACCATGTTGTGTAGCATTGATTTGTGCAGGTTTTCTAAATTGTGAAGAGTGAATCGGTGTGTTAAGGAGAGATGAGTATTTATGGGTGTTTGTTATTGCATGTTAGTTTATCGATTGAAGGATAACCCAGATAAGATTCTTGGAATTCACACTTCTTCAATGACATTTGCTACTGCCTGAATTGTGGTTGTCATTTTCGCAATGCGTGCTATGGTCACTGAGTGTCACTATATGAAGGTAGTTGTCTTATTTTAAGTTTTGGATTCTGTCCGGAATTTACAGCTAATAATGAAGACTCAGTCTTCTCTATCTCAACTAATCGTGTAGACTATGCAATTCGAAGTGTTGTTGTGCATGAGTTGATGTTCTGTTGAGTCGGACAAACAACATCTTGTTAGTAGAATAACAATAATTAGATGGTCGAAATATCAACCACCGTAGTCCTGTATGGAAGCTGACAGGAAGATATTTCTGAACGATGAATACAACTACATGTGTTTTCCGTTTAACTCAACAGGTCCACGAACAAGCACTGTGACGTCGACTGACGGTCTCGGACAAACAGAAACAAGTGTGTCGACAGAATCGAGGCAGCCGATCAGGACCACGTCGATGGAGACGATGACTGCAAGATCGACTGTGCTGATGACCAGCCCGTCATCAACTACTACTGGAGTTGCTTTCGGTAGGTTCACATTATGTTGCATAACATCAAGTGCTGTGCATATCTTTTCCTACATACGCTCACACGAGATGTGTTACTGTGCAGTGTCTGTTGGTTGTTTGACTGATTTGTTTATTTATTTAGTTGCTGACAGATCATTGAACTAACTGACCTACTGACTGTCATATGCACCGAATTCTAAAGGAATGGTAACGTCCAGCATTAGTTTATGGACTATTATCATGTGTTATGTTTTATTGTATTCTTCCCCTTCGTTCGTTCATCGTTTCACCATGCTTCTACTTTTCTCGTAACTATTATTTCTTTGATGCTTTTTCTGTGCTGATTACATCTGTCTTAAACCATCGCTATTTGTGTCTGTGTAACCTTGAGTCTATTTTTACTGTGTGCAGTAGCTCCTCGTCTAGTGCAGCGCATCTTGTCGAGATCACACGTACCAGCCTCCGCTATTTGAATTATTTCCTTCAGTCATGCGTTGTTTATATGCAAGCATACGAGAAAGCGTCACACGAAGTAGCTGCATTATGAGGAAAAACAACATTGGATATGAATTCATCCGAAGCATAACTATGTCACAACTTATTTATTCCCAAATGATTCGCTTCAAATTATCAGTAATTACAAAGAAGAATAATGAGTCACAAGAAAAGTCCACGCCGAAAGAGATTGCTAAGGAATTCGACCCAGATGTTATAAGTTCGATATAAACTTGAAGGATGTATAAAAAACCAATTCGCATGACATGTGTGTGTTGTGTTGACTGACTGTCGTACTGATTGACACATCGACCGATTGACTGTTTGATCAACGTGTTGATTGATCGACGGATTCATTGAGTGATTGACTGATTGATGGATTTGGTCTTTTCCTTAAGATGATTGAAGCTGGATGAATTCGGATTGGTGGTTCTGTCACGGGGCATTGGACAGCTGGCTGAAACTCATAATGCTGACCTAGTGAAGTTGACTGAGGAACAGACCCATCTTCTGGAGACGATTTTGAATGCGATCGTGTTGGCATAGTGCAAAACAGCGATACTAACATTAAGTTGTCATTTCTTCTTCGTCTGCTTACACTACTGTTATCCAGTGCGTTTTTCTGTGCATTTATCTGTCATTTAATTACAATTTTGAGCGAACTGTGACGAGTGGTAGAAAACCAGTAAAATGAAAACATTTGTCAAGATTATACTAACAACCATCAGCTCCAACATCGATTCGGTGATTAAATCCTTCCCCTAATCATCTTCATCATGTTCAGGATTATCAACATCGTTATGCAGGTGTTGGTACAGTTTGTTGCACTATTATCATCGTTGTTGACGTAAATGCTAATAACACTCTGATAATAGAGCTAATGACAAGTGTGATGATAATAATACTAATAAAATTACTAACATTGACAATAATACCACTATCAACAAAAATAATAATCATAATATTTACAAATAATAATAATGATTATTATAATAATATTAATAATGGTAGTAGTGATAGTAGTAGTATTCATGACATGAATATTAATATGATTACTTTCATCGATATGAAATGTTTCACTCCTTTCCATTTGTAGAGATCTCCGTGTTCGAGGTGGATATTGTGATCTACATTGAAGAACGGTCAGTGCCCATGAATTGGTCAACTGATCTGTCGAATGAGTCAAGTGTCATGTACAGAAATTTGTCGATGTCGATTTGTGACCTGGTAGGTGTGCATTGGTTATGGTTATTGTGTTCTTAGTGTACTGGTATGCAATAATCAGAGAAGCAGTGTGTGAATTGTTCGAATGACACCAGTGTAGTGGACAAATGGTTCTGTGAAATGACGGGAGTGGAAATCTCCAAGAGAGAGAGGGGGCATAGTTTGAATTAAATTGATGAATGTGTAATGTACAGACTGAGTTAGTAAGTAGGCATGGAAGTGTGTGTGTGTGTGTGTGTGAGAGAGAACGGACGTTTGTGAGAAGGCAATGAGTTAGTGAGTAGGTAAGAAGTTAGTAGTAGGTGGTGAGTAAGTAGGTGAGCAGGTAGTGAGTTAGTGGTCATGTAAGTGTGAGATTGAATCGAGTAGTGATGAATTGGTGTATTGAGTGTGGTGTTCACATTGGTAGTGTGAGCGTTGGTTAGTTGAGTGAGTAAGCCAGTGATTGTTAATGATTGTCCATTTGTGAAGTGGTGGTCATGCAGTTAGTCATCATAATGATGATAGCGAT
This sequence comes from Schistosoma haematobium, assembly GCF_000699445.3. Lineage (NCBI taxonomy): Eukaryota > Metazoa > Platyhelminthes > Trematoda > Strigeidida > Schistosomatidae > Schistosoma > Schistosoma haematobium. The sequence continues at coordinate 10,013,561 of NC_067200.1, forward strand.
GATGAGCACTGGTCGACACCGGTCTAATTGAAAATTGTAGTTGTGGTGTTGATATATGAGCAAGCGAACGACGGATCGAGAGACTGACTAATCGACTGATTGTGTATTCTGTGTGATTTTGTTTTGCACGTTGTAGCTATTGAGCGGACTACGTCTGGGTAATGAAGAGTTCTCTCGAGATGCTACTTGTGTCCGTGTTGTCTTCATTCGGATCATGATCTGGATTGACGTTGTTGGCCAAGCTCACACAGACGCGGGTGTCAATCGTGTCTCAATGGAAGCTGTTCGAGCAATTGCGAGTGTGCAGTTGCATTTGTCTCGTGGATCACAACCAACTGAGACTGATCTCACGGAGACTCTGGTTCGTGGATGCACACTCCTCAATATCAAGAGTGGACCAAGTTTGAGAAACATAACAGCATATCGTAAGTCGTCAATTGTTGTTGCCCATTTTGCCAATGATATGTTATGATATGATGTGATGTGAGATGAGATGAGATGAGATGAGATGAGATGATAGTTAGACGAGACACTGACTGTGGCGCCATTGAGATAGGAGAACAGTGACAGTATTGTTTATCACCCGACTGTTCCCAATCTCGGATGTGCACACCCGTAGTGGAACCATCCAGCAGAGAGATCAATACACCATGGAAAACGTATACGTGGAGATAGTGACTGACTTACTGATGGATAGGGAGGTGTGAGACTCTCCAGTTTTCTTTCACAGGTCACATGCATCGGGGTAATGTTGATGATGTCGATTGTTTGTTGTTTACAATGTACGGTGTAGCATTTCTGTAGTGTGAGACCATGTTGTGTAGCATTGATTTGTGCAGGTTTTCTAAATTGTGAAGAGTGAATCGGTGTGTTAAGGAGAGATGAGTATTTATGGGTGTTTGTTATTGCATGTTAGTTTATCGATTGAAGGATAACCCAGATAAGATTCTTGGAATTCACACTTCTTCAATGACATTTGCTACTGCCTGAATTGTGGTTGTCATTTTCGCAATGCGTGCTATGGTCACTGAGTGTCACTATATGAAGGTAGTTGTCTTATTTGAAGTTTTGGCTTCTGTCCGGAATTTAGAGCAGCAATGAAGACTCAGTTTTCTCTACCTTAAGTAAACGTGTAGACTATGCAATTCGAAGTGTTGTTGTGCATGAGTTGATGTTCTGTTGAGTCGGACAAACAACATCTTGTTAGTAGAATAATAATAATAATAATAATAATAATAATAATAATAATAATAATAATAATAATTAGATGATCGAAATATCAACCACCGTAGTCCTGTATGGAAGCTGACAGGAAGATATTTCTGAACGATGAATACAACTACATGTGTTTTCCGTTTAACTCAACAGGTCCACGAACAAGCACTGTGACGTCGACTGACGGTCTCGGACAAACGGAAACAAGTGTGTCGACAGGATCGAGGCAGCCGACCAGGATCACGTCGACGGAGACGATGACTACAAGATCGACTGTGCTGATGACCAGCCCGTCATCAACTACTACTGGAGTTGCTTTCGGTAGGTTCACATTATGTTGCATAACATCAAGTGCTGTGCATATCTTTTCCTACATACGCTCACACGAGATGTGTTACTGTGCAGTGTCTGTTGGTTGTTTGACTGATTTGTTTATTTATTTAGTTGCTGACAGATCATTGAACTAACTGACCTACTGACTGTCATATGCACCGAACTCTAAAGGAATGGTAACGTCCAGCATTAGTTTATGGACTATTATCATGTGTTATGTTTTATTTTATTTTTCCCCTTCGTTCGTTCATTTTTTCAACATGCTTTTACTTTTCTCGCGACTATTATTTCTTTGATGCTTTTTCTGTGCTGATTACATCTGTCTTAAACCATTGCTATTTGTGTCTGTGCAACCTTGAGTCTATTTTTACTGTGTGCAGTAGCTCCTCGTCTAGTGCAGCGCATCTTGTCGAGATCACACGTACTAGCCTCCTCTATTTGAATTATTTCCTTCAGTCATGCGTTGTTTATATGCAAGCATACGAGAAAGCGTCACACGTAGTAGCTGCATTATGAGGAAAAACAACATTGGATATGAATTCATCCGAAACATAACTATGTCACGACTTATTTATTCCAAAATGATTCGCTCCAAATTATCAGTAATTCCAAAGTGGAATAATGAGTCACAAGAAAAGTCCACGCCGGAAGTGATTGCTAAGGAATCCGACCAAGATGTCATGAGTTCGATATAAACTTGAAGGATGTATAAAAAACCAATTCGCATGACATGTGTGTGTTGTGTTGACTGACTGTCGTACTGATTGACACATCGACCGATTGACTATTTGATCAACGTGTTGATTGTTCGACGGATTGATTGAGTGATTGACTGATTGCTGGATTCGGTCTTTGCCTTAAGATTATTTAAGACGGATCAAATCGGAAGCCTGCTGATTGTTATCTTCCAGAACATGTTTGAGTATAGTTATCATGTGTTGAATTTTAAAGTTAATTTTCTTCGCGTGAATTTCATTATCAACTGTCGAAGCAATGCAGATTCAATAATGCAATGAATGAAAAACGAAATAATATTTCTTCCTTTGTGTAGAGTAAGAGTATGAATACTTCTCAAATACTCCTCAGATTGATTGTAAGATATGAAACACAGGATGTGACTGGCATATTGCGAGACAATGTGGATATGATGTTGACTTGTGACGAGTGTACTAATTGTGGTTGTTTGTGTGTTTGTGTGTGTTCTCTCTGTTTCTGTACAGACACATCGACAGGCGTTGCGACTGAGACCAGAAGCGTGGAGCACACAGACACAAGTGCGGCGTCAGAACTCAGTCGACCGAACACCACTAGCACTAGTACGAGCACGAGACGAGCACGAGCACGAGCACGAGCACGAGCAGCGAGCACGAGCATGGACACAAGCACAAGCACTAGCACCACCGCGACCACAAGCACAACATTGACGCCGTCGATGACGATGACCACGGCAGCAACATTGGCTACCATGCGGATGACCGAGCTGTCATCAACTACTGCTGCAGCTACTTTCGGTAGGTCCGAATTGTTTTGCAAGACACCAAATGCACTCCACACCTCATTCAACACGTGTTCACATGACTTGTGTGCTTGTGTTGAGTGCATTGACTCACTGTTCCACTGATTGACACATCGACCGATTGACTGTTTGAACAACGTGTTGATTGATCGACGGACTGAATGAATAAATGAATTAATGAGTAATGAATGAATGAATGAATGAATGAATGAATGAATGGATAATTGAATGATAATTGATTGATTGATTGATTGAATGATTGATTGATGTATTGAATAATGGAGTGGTTGACGAAGTGATTGAGTGACTGGTTGGTTAAGGCAGAGATTGACTGACTGAATGACAGTGATTGCGTTGGAGAGTGTTCGCAATGCAAATGTGTCGATGGTGAGTGTGAAGGTGAGTGGCGACAGCATGTTTATGTTGTTTTGTAGCTGAATGCATCAGCATGATCAGTGGAGTGGTGTAGTGGATGCGAGCATAGATTCACACTGATTGTAGGCACAGTGACACGGATGTGGGATGACGAGAGAGTGTGATGTGTATTTTGTGTGTGTAATTGTGACTTAGTGTGAAAGCACTGTGTTGTTTGTTGTCACTGAGTTGTGTAGATGGTGTTGCAGTGGTCGACACATTGTTAGTTGTTGTTGTTGTAGTATTGTATGTAGTTGTTTGTGTGTGCGTAGATATTGGTGTGATGATGTTGGTGGAGACGGTGGCATAAGTGTCGGTATTTAGTGTTGAATTGATAGTTATTTTGGTTGTGTGACCTGAGACAGAGGATGTGACTGGCATATTGCGAGACAATGTGTATATGATGTTGACTTGTGACGAGTGTACTAATTGTGGTTGTTTGTGTGTTTGTGTGTGTTCTCTCTGCTTCTGTACAGACACATCGACAGGCGTTGCGACTGAGACCAGCAGCGTGGAGCACACAGACACAAGTGCGGCGTCAGAACTCAGTCGACCGAACACCACTAGCACTAGTACAGCACAGCACGAGCACGAGCACGAGCACGAGCCGAGCACGAGCATGGACACAAGCACAAGCAATAGCACCACCGCGACCACAAGCACAACATTGACGCCGTCGATGACGATGACCACGGCAGCAACATTGGCTACCATGCGGATGACCGAGCTGTCATCAACTACTGCTGCAGCTACTTTCGGTAGGTCCGAATTGTTTTGCAAGACACCAAATGCACTCCACACCTCATTCAACACGTGTTCACATGACTTGTGTGCTTGTGTTGAGTGCATTGACTCACTGTTCCACTGATTGACACATCGACCGATTGACTGTTTGAACAACGTGTTGATTGATCGACGGACTGAATGAATAAATGAATTAATGAGTAAATGAATGAATGAATGAATGAATGAAATGAATGGATAATATGATTGATTGATTGATTGATTGAATGATTGATTGATGTATTGAATAATGGAGTGGTTGACGAAGTGATTGAGTGACTGGTTGGTTAAGGCAGAGATTGACTGACTGAATGACAGTGATTGCGTTGGAGAGTGTTCGCAATGCAAATGTGTCGATGGTGAGTGTGAAGGTGAGTGGCGACAGCATGTTTATGTTGTTTTGTAGCTGAATGCATCAGCATGATCAGTGGAGTGGTGTAGTGGATGCGAGCATAGATTCACACTGATTGTAGGCACAGTGACACGGATGTGGGATGACGAGAGAGTGTGATGTGTATTTTGTGTGTGTAATTGTGACTTAGTGTGAAAGCACTGTGTTGTTTGTTGTCACTGAGTTGTGTAGATGGTGTTGCAGTGGTCGACACATTGTTAGTTGTTGTTGTTGTAGTATTGTATGTAGTTGTTTGTGTGTGCGTAGATATTGGTGTGATGATGTTGGTGGAGACGGTGGCATAAGTGTCGGTATTTAGTGTTGAATTGATAGTTATTTTGGTTGTGTGACCTGAGACAGAGGATGTGACTGGCATATTGCGAGACAATGTGTATATGATGTTGACTTGTGACGAGTGTACTAATTGTGGTTGTTTGTGTGTTTGTGTGTGTTCTCTCTGCTTCTGTACAGACACATCGACAGGCGTTGCGACTGAGACCAGCAGCGTGGAGCACACAGACACAAGTGCGGCGTCAGAACACAGTCGACCGAACACCACTAGCACTAGTACGAGCACGAGCACGAGCACGAGCACGAGCACGAGCACGACCAGCACAGCATGGCACTAGCAATAGCACCACCGCGACCACAAGCACAACATTGACGCCGTCGATGACGATGACCACGGCAGCAACATTGGCTACCATGCGGATGACCGAGCTGTCATCAACTACTGCTGCAGCTACTTTCGGTAGGTCCGAATTGTTTTGCAAGACACCAAATGCACTCCACACCTCATTCAACACGTGTTCACATGACTTGTGTGCTTGTGTTGAGTGCATTGACTCACTGTTCCACTGATTGACACATCGACCGATTGACTGTTTGAACAACGTGTTGATTGATCGACGGACTGAATGAATAAATGAATTAATGAGTAAATGAATGAATGAATGAATGAATGAATGGATAAGTGAATGGATAATTGAATTAATTGATTGATTGATTGAATGATTGATTGATGTATTGAATAATGGAGTGGTTGACGAAGTGATTGAGTGACTGGTTGGTTAAGGCAGAGATTGACTGACTGAATGACAGTGATTGCGTTGGAGAGTGTTCGCAATGCAAATGTGTCGATGGTGAGTGTGAAGGTGAGTGGCGACAGCATGTTTATGTTGTTTTGTAGCTGAATGCATCAGCATGATCAGTGGAGTGGTGTAGTGGATGCGAGCATAGATTCACACTGATTGTAGGCACAGTGACACGGATGTGGGATGACGAGAGAGTGTGATGTGTATTTTGTGTGTGTAATTGTGACTTAGTGTGAAAGCACTGTGTTGTTTGTTGTCACTGAGTTGTGTAGATGGTGTTGCAGTGGTCGACACATTGTTAGTTGTTGTTGTTGTAGTATTGTATGTAGTTGTTTGTGTGTGCGTAGATATTGGTGTGATGATGTTGGTGGAGACGGTGGCATAAGTGTCGGTATTTAGTGTTGAATTGATAGTTATTTTGGTTGTGTGACCTGAGACAGAGGATGTGACTGGCATATTGCGAGACAATGTGTATATGATGTTGACTTGTGACGAGTGTACTAATTGTGGTTGTTTGTGTGTTTGTGTGTGTTCTCTCTGCTTCTGTACAGACACATCGACAGGCGTTGCGACTGAGACCAGCAGCGTGGAGCACACAGACACAAGTGCGGCGTCAGAACTCAGTCGACCGAACACCACTAGCACTAGACGAGCACGAGCACGAGCACGAGCACGAGCACGAGCACGAGCGCGAGCACGAGCATAGACACAAGCACTAGCACTAGCACCACCGCGACCACAAGCACAACATTGACGCCGTCGATGACGATGACCACGGCAGCAACATTGGCTACCATGCGGATGACCGAGCTGTCATCAACTACTGCTGCAGCTACTTTCGGTAGGTCCGAATTGTTTTGCAAGACACCAAATGCACTCCACACCTCATTCAACACGTGTTCACATGACTTGTGTGCTTGTGTTGAGTGCATTGACTCACTGTTCCACTGATTGACACATCGACCGATTGACTGTTTGAACAACGTGTTGATTGATCGACGGACTGAATGAATAAATGAATTAATGAGAATGAATGAATGAATGAATGAATGAATGGATAATGAATGGATAATTGATTGATTGATTGATTGAATGATTGATTGATGTATTGAATAATGGAGTGGTTGACGAAGTGATTGAGTGACTGGTTGGTTAAGGCAGAGATTGACTGACTGAATGACAGTGATTGCGTTGGAGAGTGTTCGCAATGCAAATGTGTCGATGGTGAGTGTGAAGGTGAGTGGCGACAGCATGTTTATGTTGTTTTGTAGCTGAATGCATCAGCATGATCAGTGGAGTGGTGTAGTGGATGCGAGCATAGATTCACACTGATTGTAGGCACAGTGACACGGATGTGGGATGACGAGAGAGTGTGATGTGTATTTTGTGTGTGTAATTGTGACTTAGTGTGAAAGCACTGTGTTGTTTGTTGTCACTGAGTTGTGTAGATGGTGTTGCAGTGGTCGACACATTGTTAGTTGTTGTTGTTGTAGTATTGTATGTAGTTGTTTGTGTGTGCGTAGATATTGGTGTGATGATGTTGGTGGAGACGGTGGCATAAGTGTCGGTATTTAGTGTTGAATTGATAGTTATTTTGGTTGTGTGACCTGAGACAGAGGATGTGACTGGCATATTGCGAGACAATGTGTATATGATGTTGACTTGTGACGAGTGTACTAATTGTGGTTGTTTGTGTGTTTGTGTGTGTTCTCTCTGCTTCTGTACAGACACATCGACAGGCGTTGCGACTGAGACCAGCAGCGTGGAGCACACAGACACAAGTGCGGCGTCAGAACTCAGTCGACCGAACACCACTAGCACTAGTACGAGCACGAGCACGAGCACGAGCACGAGCACGAGCGCGAGCACGAGCATGGACACAAGCACAAGCAATAGCACCACCGCGACCACAAGCACAACATTGACGCCGTCGATGACGATGACCACGGCAGCAACATTGGCTACCATGCGGATGACCGAGCTGTCATCAACTACTGCTGCAGCTACTTTCGGTAGGTCCGAATTGTTTTGCAAGACACCAAATGCACTCCACACCTCATTCAACACGTGTTCACATGACTTGTGTGCTTGTGTTGAGTGCATTGACTCACTGTTCCACTGATTGACACATCGACCGATTGACTGTTTGAACAACGTGTTGATTGATCGACGGACTGAATGAATAAATGAATTAATGAGTAAATGAATGAATGAATGAATGAATGAATGGATAATTGAATTAATTGATTGATTGATTGATTGAATGATTGATTGATGTATTGAATAATGGAGTGGTTGACGAAGTGATTGAGTGACTGGTTGGTTAAGGCAGAGATTGACTGACTGAATGACAGTGATTGCGTTGGAGAGTGTTCGCAATGCAAATGTGTCGATGGTGAGTGTGAAGGTGAGTGGCGACAGCATGTTTATGTTGTTTTGTAGCTGAATGCATCAGCATGATCAGTGGAGTGGTGTAGTGGATGCGAGCATAGATTCACACTGATTGTAGGCACAGTGACACGGATGTGGGATGACGAGAGAGTGTGATGTGTATTTTGTGTGTGTAATTGTGACTTAGTGTGAAAGCACTGTGTTGTTTGTTGTCACTGAGTTGTGTAGATGGTGTTGCAGTGGTCGACACATTGTTAGTTGTTGTTGTTGTAGTATTGTATGTAGTTGTTTGTGTGTGCGTAGATATTGGTGTGATGATGTTGGTGGAGACGGTGGCATAAGTGTCGGTATTTAGTGTTGAATTGATAGTTATTTTGGTTGTGTGACCTGAGACAGAGGATGTGACTGGCATATTGCGAGACAATGTGTATATGATGTTGACTTGTGACGAGTGTACTAATTGTGGTTGTTTGTGTGTTTGTGTGTGTTCTCTCTGCTTCTGTACAGACACATCGACAGGCGTTGCGACTGAGACCAGCAGCGTGGAGCACACAGACACAAGTGCGGCGTCAGAACTCAGTCGACCGAACACCACTAGCACTACGAGCACGAGCACGAGCACGAGCACGAGCACGAGCACGAGCGAGCACAGCATAGCACTAGCAATAGCACCACCGCGACCACAAGCACAACATTGACGCCGTCGATGACGATGACCACGGCAGCAACATTGGCTACCATGCGGATGACCGAGCTGTCATCAACTACTGCTGCAGCTACTTTCGGTAGGTCCGAATTGTTTTGCAAGACACCAAATGCACTCCACACCTCATTCAACACGTGTTCACATGACTTGTGTGCTTGTGTTGAGTGCATTGACTCACTGTTCCACTGATTGACACATCGACCGATTGACTGTTTGAACAACGTGTTGATTGATCGACGGACTGAATGAATGAATGAATGAATGAATGAATGAATGAATGAATGAATGGATAATTGAATTAATTGATTGATTGATTGATTGATTGAATGATTGATTGATGTATTGAATAATGGAGTGGTTGACGAAGTGATTGAGTGACTGGTTGGTTAAGGCAGAGATTGACTGACTGAATGACAGTGATTGCGTTGGAGAGTGTTCGCAATGCAAATGTGTCGATGGTGAGTGTGAAGGTGAGTGGCGACAGCATGTTTATGTTGTTTTGTAGCTGAATGCATCAGCATGATCAGTGGAGTGGTGTAGTGGATGCGAGCATAGATTCACACTGATTGTAGGCACAGTGACACGGATGTGGGATGACGAGAGAGTGTGATGTGTATTTTGTGTGTGTAATTGTGACTTAGTGTGAAAGCACTGTGTTGTTTGTTGTCACTGAGTTGTGTAGATGGTGTTGCAGTGGTCGACACATTGTTAGTTGTTGTTGTTGTAGTATTGTATGTAGTTGTTTGTGTGTGCGTAGATATTGGTGTGATGATGTTGGTGGAGACGGTGGCATAAGTGTCGGTATTTAGTGTTGAATTGATAGTTATTTTGGTTGTGTGACCTGAGACAGAGGATGTGACTGGCATATTGCGAGACAATGTGTATATGATGTTGACTTGTGACGAGTGTACTAATTGTGGTTGTTTGTGTGTTTGTGTGTGTTCTCTCTGCTTCTGTACAGACACATCGACAGGCGTTGCGACTGAGACCAGCAGCGTGGAGCACACAGACACAAGTGCGGCGTCAGAACTCAATCGACCGAACACTACTAGCACTAGTACGAGCACGAGCACGAGCACGAGCACGAGCACGAGCACGAGCGCAGCACAGCATGGACACAAGCACAGCAATAGCACCACCGCGACCACAAGCACAACATTGACGCCGTCGATGACGATGACCACGGCAGCAACATTGGCTACCATGCGGATGACCGAGCTGTCATCAACTACTGCTGCAGCTACTTTCGGTAGGTCCGAATTGTTTTGCAAGACACCAAATGCACTCCACACCTCATTCAACACGTGTTCACATGACTTGTGTGCTTGTGTTGAGTGCATTGACTCACTGTTCCACTGATTGACACATCGACCGATTGACTGTTTGAACAACGTGTTGATTGATCGACGGACTGAATGAATAAATGAATTAATGAGTGAATGAATGAATGAATGAATGAGATGAATGGATAATTGAATGATTGATTGATTGATTGATTGATTGAATGATTGATTGATGTATTGAATAATGGAGTGGTTGACGAAGTGATTGAGTGACTGGTTGGTTAAGGCAGAGATTGACTGACTGAATGACAGTGATTGCGTTGGAGAGTGTTCGCAATGCAAATGTGTCGATGGTGAGTGTGAAGGTGAATGGCGACAGCATGTTTATGTTGTTTTGTAGCTGAATGCATCAGCATGATCAGTGGAGTGGTGTAGTGGATGCGAGCATAGATTCACACTGATTGTAGGCACAGTGACACGGATGTGGGATGACGAGAGAGTGTGATGTGTATTTTGTGTGTGTAATTGTGACTTAGTGTGAAAGCACTGTGTTGTTTGTTGTCACTGAGTTGTGTAGATGGTGTTGCAGTGGTCGACACATTGTTAGTTGTTGTTGTTGTAGTATTGTATGTAGTTGTTTGTGTGTGCGTAGATATTGGTGTGATGATGTTGGTGGAGACGGTGGCATAAGTGTCGGTATTTAGTGTTGAATTGATAGTTATTTTGGTTGTGTGACCTGAGACAGAGGATGTGACTGGCATATTGCGAGACAATGTGTATATGATGTTGACTTGTGACGAGTGTACTAATTGTGGTTGTTTGTGTGTTTGTGTGTGTTCTCTCTGCTTCTGTACAGACACATCGACAGGCGTTGCGACTGAGACCAGCAGCGTGGAGCACACAGACACAAGTGCGGCGTCAGAACTCAGTCGACCGAACACCACTAGCACTAGTACGAGCACGAGCACGAGCACGAGCACGAGCACGAGCACGAGCGCGAGCACGAGCATGGACACAAGCACAAGCAATAGCACCACCGCGACCACAAGCACAACATTGACGCCGTCGATGACGATGACCACGGCAGCAACATTGGCTACCATGCGGATGACCGAGCTGTCATCAACTACTGCTGCAGCTACTTTCGGTAGGTCCGAATTGTTTTGCAAGACACCAAATGCACTCCACACCTCATTCAACACGTGTTCACATGACTTGTGTGCTTGTGTTGAGTGCATTGACTCACTGTTCCACTGATTGACACATCGACCGATTGACTGTTTGAACAACGTGTTGATTGATCGACGGACTGAATGAATAAATGAATTAATGAGTAAATGAATGAATGAATGAATGAATGAATGGATAATGAATTAATTGATTGATTGATTGATTGATTGAATGATTGATTGATGTATTGAATAATGGAGTGGTTGACGAAGTGATTGAGTGACTGGTTGGTTAAGGCAGAGATTGACTGACTGAATGACAGTGATTGCGTTGGAGAGTGTTCGCAATGCAAATGTGTCGATGGTGAGTGTGAAGGTGAGTGGCGACAGCATGTTTATGTTGTTTTGTAGCTGAATGCATCAGCATGATCAGTGGAGTGGTGTAGTGGATGCGAGCATAGATTCACACTGATTGTAGGCACAGTGACACGGATGTGGGATGACGAGAGAGTGTGATGTGTATTTTGTGTGTGTAATTGTGACTTAGTGTGAAAGCACTGTGTTGTTTGTTGTCACTGAGTTGTGTAGATGGTGTTGCAGTGGTCGACACATTGTTAGTTGTTGTTGTTGTAGTATTGTATGTAGTTGTTTGTGTGTGCGTAGATATTGTTGTGATGATGTTGGTGGAGACGGTGGCATAAGTGTCGGTATTTAGTGTTGAATTGATAGTTATTTTGGTTGTGTGACCTGAGACAGAGGATGTGACTGGCATATTGCGAGACAATGTGTATATGATGTTGACTTGTGACGAGTGTACTAATTGTGGTTGTTTGTGTGTTTGTGTGTGTTCTCTCTGCTTCTGTACAGACACATCGACAGGCGTTGCGACTGAGACCAGCAGCGTGGAGCACACAGACACAAGTGCGGCGTCAGAACTCAGTCGACCGAACACCACTAGCACTAGTACGAGCACGAGCACGAGCACGAGCACGAGCACGAGCACGACGCGAGCACGAGCATGGACACAAGCACAAGCAATAGCACCACCGCGACCACAAGCACAACATTGACGCCGTCGATGACGATGACCACGGCAGCAACATTGGCTACCATGCGGATGACCGAGCTGTCATCAACTACTGCTGCAGCTACTTTCGGTAGGTCCGAATTGTTTTGCAAGACACCAAATGCACTCCACACCTCATTCAACACGTGTTCACATGACTTGTGTGCTTGTGTTGAGTGCATTGACTCACTGTTCCACTGATTGACACATCGACCGATTGACTGTTTGAACAACGTGTTGATTGATCGACGGACTGAATGAATAAATGAATTAATGAGAATGAAGTGAATGAATGAATGAATGAATGGATAAGTGAATTAATTGATTGATTGATTGATTGAATGATTGATTGATGTATTGAATAATGGAGTGGTTGACGAAGTGATTGAGTGACTGGTTGGTTAAGGCAGAGATTGACTGACTGAATGACAGTGATTGCGTTGGAGAGTGTTCGCAATGCAAATGTGTCGATGGTGAGTGTGAAGGTGAGTGGCGACAGCATGTTTATGTTGTTTTGTAGCTGAATGCATCAGCATGATCAGTGGAGTGGTGTAGTGGATGCGAGCATAGATTCACACTGATTGTAGGCACAGTGACACGGATGTGGGATGACGAGAGAGTGTGATGTGTATGTTTGTGTGTGTAATTGTGACTTAGTGTGAAAGCACTGTGTTGTTTGTTGTCACTGAGTTGTGTAGATGGTGTTGCAGTGGTCGACACATTGTTAGTTGTTGTAGTATTGTATGTAGTTGTTTGTGTGTGCGTAGATATTGGTGTGATGATGTTGGTTGAGACGGTGGCATAAGTTTCGGTATTTAGTGTTGCATTGATAGTTATTTTGGTTGTGTGATCTGAGACAGAGGATGTGACTGGCATATTGCGAGACAATGTGGATATGATGTTGACTTGTGACGAGTGTACTAATTGTGGTTGTTTGTGTGTTTGTGTGTGTTCTCTCTGTTTCTGTACAGACACATCGACAGGCGTTGCGACTGAGACCAGCAGCGTGGAGCACACAGACACAAGTGCGGCGTCAGAACTCAGTCGACCGAACACCACTAGCACTAGCACTAGCACTAGCACTAGCACGAGCACGAGCACGAGCACGAGCATTGACACAAGCACAAGCATGGACACAAGCACTAGCACTAGCACTAGCACCACCGCGACCACAAGCACAACATTGACGCCGTCGATGACGATGACCACGGCAGCAACATTGGCTACCATGCGGATGACCGAGCTGTCATCAACTACTGCTGCAGCTACTTTCGGTAGGTCCGAATTGTTTTGCAAGACACCAAATGCACTCCACACCTCATTCAACACGTGTTCACATGACTTGTGTGCTTGTGTTGAGTGCATTGACTCACTGTTCCACTGATTGACACATCGACCGATTGACTGTTTGAACAACGTGTTGATTGATCGACGAACTGAATGAATGAATGAGAATGAGTGAATGGATGAATGAATGATTAATTGATTAATTGATTGAATGATTGATTGATGATTGAATAATGGAGTGGTTGAGAAGTGATTGAGTGACTGGTTGGTTAAGGCAGAGATTGACTGACTGAATGACAGTGATTGCGTTGGAGAGTGTTCGCAATGCAAATGTGTCGATGGTGAGTGTGAAGGTGAGTGGCGACAGCATGTTTATGTTGTTTTGTAGCTGAATGCATCAGCATGATCAGTGGTGTTGTGGATGCGAGGACTGATTCAGACTATTTGTTAGCACGTTGAAACTTATGAGTTTTAAGTTCCACCGAATCTTCTTTGTGTTTTTTTCTTTCTATAATTCTTCTCATTACTTGTGTGTTTTTTGTATGTAATTTCAGTAATTTTCTTAGCAGGTTATTATCTGGTTTCTGAATTTTTCATTGTTTGATGTGTAGATTGATTTCTCAATTTCTGTTTTCGCGTCATCCATCTGTATTCTTTTTCTTTTTTTCTTTTTATTTTTCTGCTTCAGTTTTATTTCCTGTTATTCCCATTTTTTTCATTTTTTTAAATGTTTCACTTCATATTTTCTGACAATATTTTCTATCAGTGTTCGTCTTCTTACAACTGGTAGTTTTCACTTTGCCTTTGACATTTTCTCAACATTTTCTCTCATAACCATTTCAGATTATTCTACGCTGAAATCGAATGACACTTTTTCTTCTTCTTCTTCAATTGCTCCTGTATCCGAAACAGATATAATAACTGAGCTTTCATCAACGACTATTACAACGGAATCTACTTTTATCGGTAGAGGTAAGAATTTATCTACTTTTGTTTATTGAATTTTGTATCCATACTCTTTCTATGGTTAGGTTTATTTATTTTCCGGATTTCGTTTCCAGATTTTTAGGAATTGCATCAGTTTTCTTCTTGTTACAAAAATTTATTAGTGCCTAATTAGTCAGATTTACCATGTTTTGCACTGTTAAATGACCTTTTTTTCCAAAAAAAAAATTATGAAAATAAGTAGGGATTGGCGACCAAACGTGGATTGAAAGATACAACTTATTGAATATTAAACATGTGATATTCTTTCTATCATTGACTTATAGTATAGACTCACTGAGTGTAATTGCCTGTAAATGTGTTGAAGAAAGTATGGTCTGTCATATAATCTGGTTCTATATTTTTATTCATTAGTTATATACTTGATGTAACGTGATCCAGTCTGTGTATAGTATGTCGTTTGAGTATCCAGTCGAGTGGTTACAAAATCTCAATCACCTGTCGTATTAGGTTATTATAATAGTATATCATTACAAAAAAAAGTTTAATTTCATTTGTCTGTCACATCATCTTTGCAAATGAAAACTTCTATGGTTGTAAAGATACTGATTTAAAAATAGTTTTATTAATCCTAACAGCTAAGTAATCATGGGACTAGACATACATTCTCTCACCTAAATTATACTTCTCTATATCTTATAGATTTCGTATATGAAGTTCTTTATCATCCGATCATTTCTGTGTATATTTGTTTTCTCTGTACATAAAATTTGACATCACTTGGTAATAAATCATATAAAAAGTTTTATGGTAAATGAATCAACAGTATGGTGTTGTGAAAATTATTAGGTTTTTGATTAAGATCATGGATCGATTAACGTTAGACCACCATTGAAGACCTGAAAGTTCTGGACGGCCGATTCTTCCTTTTACGAAGCCCCTGAGCAATGCGCACCCACGATCCCGAGAGTGGAATTCGAACCTAGGACCTCCGGTCTCGTGCACGAACGTTTAGCCTCTATACCACTGAATCGGAGTCCAACAGTGTTAATCTCTAACCTCAACCAATCCATGAAATTACGCGACCATCTTCCATTGTACTGAGATAGATACCTGTCTATACCTGAAATGGTTTAGCTCCACTGATCACAGCTTCTCACTAGAACTCCGATAATTCCCTCACGATGTTAGTCATTAGTGAGCACATAGTAATTATCAGTATGGGGTTGTGGGGATTATGAAGTTTTTTGTTTAAGATCATGAGTCGATTAATGCTAGACCACCAATTTCGTGGATTGGCTGAGGTTAGACATTAACACCGTTGGATAGCTACTCAGTGGTCTAAGATTTAAACGTTCTCGCGCGAGACCAAAGGTCCTGGGTTCGGATCCCGCAAGCGAAGTCACGGATGCGCACTATTGAGGATTCTTGTAATAGGACGGAACTGATGTCCAGTGCTTCCAGGTTTTCAATAGTGATCTAACATCAATCGATTCATGATCTCAATCAAAAACATAAATGGATCAATTTGTCAGTAAATGTCATGTTTTCTCTAACCAAGAAAAGTCTCTACCGATAATATAAGCTAAAATTATATCACGGACAACTTTTCTAATGGCAAAATTAATTTCAAAAAGAGCCATTTACTTTATGTAGATACTTCATTACTTAAATTTATATCATATTATTTTGCTTATGATGATCAGCAGATTAATCAATAATAACGAGATAATCATTCATAAATCTATTTAAAACATACTACAATAGACATGAACTGACCAATTAATGAAAATTGGGCAAAATCATATGAACGTATGAATGGATTGTATCTAATTGAATATTCCAAGAAAATATGTATTTATGAATTAATACAAATAGTACAATCTTATCTAGTAACTTCACCGTAGTTTACAAAGATGTACTTGGGAATCCAAGGTGTATAATGTTAATTTAGATTATTCATTCTTAGTCTAGTTACACATGAATAGCACAAGTTCACCCAAGTCGGATAAACAGGCATACGGTATAGAGGTGTTTTACATAAATTCAGGAAATTGAATTCACCGATCAGACTGGTCTATGATAGCGAAATTTACTGACAAGCTACTTTACAGGTATAAATGATCTAAGTAACGATTCTCTCATGGATTCGACTATAACCCTAAACTGATCTAAGTTATGCAGCCACTGTATATGCTAGATGGGCATTTAGTTCTAGCATGAGACTCTTTAGCAGTGTACATTAACAACGCGTAAATAGGGATCGAAGTCAAAACCTTCAATTTTGAGCACGAACGCTTAACTTTCAAACCACTGAGCCTGCATCTAATAGTGTACTAGTTTAAATTCGGTCAGTCATTGAAGTCTTGTGGCAATCCACTCATACACTCATACACTCATACATATATAAGTCATCAATGGCTCATATCTCATTCCTCACACATATATGTTATTTCCTGGCCAATCGTATGTATTGGTCATTTTGTTGATGCCTGATTAGTCCATTGTATCAAACATTTTCTTTAATGATTATATTGTAATTTTTTTGCATTTTTCAAAATTCTCTCCAGTATTTACACAATTTGGTGTAAAAGGTGTTTTATATAAATCAGAAAGTGAAGGAATTATTCCATGGTCCGATGATTATAATAATTATCAATCGAAAATTTACAATGATTTAGCTACAGTATTCTGTAATCTGGTATGTATTTAATTGTTAAGATTGTATATAATTAATTACAATATGAGCGTTTTGTAATTCACTTGGTATTGTTTACTTGAATCTTCCCATTGATGTTTAGGACTGCGATTGATCAGTCTCTTGTTGACATGTGTGTATCCTGTGCGTATTCCCTCGATATTGCCTTAAGTCACAAGCTTTATGAGCGATGATGGATAGTGGCTGGCAATGAAATCCAAGACGCACGTTTTGTCCTATCTGAGACTCGTCAGTCCCGGAATGAACATCAACTCTGGAATGCAGGTAAATCCAGATGACAAATCCCAAATAGAGTTAAACGCACGTCCTGGAGTCCAATGCTAGCCACTATCCATAATATATTTTTTTAGTTGACCACATTAGATACTTGAACGATCGAGTTATCAGTCACCACTTTTGAAAGAACAATAAAATTTAATGGTTAAAAATTACATGACTTCGCTAGATTTCAGTATACTTTGTATGTATTTTTTACATATCTATGCAATAGTCGATTAACTAAATATATCACTTCTATTTTGTCTAGTCAATAATAATGAAATCTGCAATTGTATTCTTTTATCCATTTCTCATTTTCGAAATATTCATGTATGTAGTTTTTGAAAGAAAAGAATATCCTCCTTTGAAATTACCCAAATCATTGATATTACATTATAGAGACTTGTGGTGGTCGGTATTCGATATATCCCTTAAACTTCGTATACAATTCGTCTTGATAACCGTCCTATTTAACCCCAACGGTATATTATTCAGAAGGCGAATACGAAGCGTTGATTACGTTTATTTCGAGACCACACACACAGATGTCCAAAATTACAGATGCATTAAACGAGCATTAAGAGTTGTGTCGAACGGCAAACAGGCAAGCGAGCGATTGAGCGAATGTAAGTAATCGAGTATGATCAAGCGAGCGAGAAAGCAGAGTCAACGATATAAATAACATGGACATATATATAGCATGTGAAATTAATGAGTAATCGAATCAAATAAGCGGTTAGTAGTGAGACTAGCAGAGTGAATAAATGCGTAGGCCGTAAGCAATATTCAAGCATGCGTATTTCATACAAGCACAAAATAATAATAAGGGTACAATAAATTGTTATAATGCGGATGGCTTTGTCCGCTAAATAAGTTAGCAAAAGGGCTTAACTGAGTTAAATGAGAATAAACCCATTTTCACGTGAGTCGCTATAGACTTATAATATCTATTGAACGTTTATGTGTAATAGATCACTTTCATTATTAATTACTTAAGTTACCCTAACTACTTAACTTGAAATCATGTTATAGATAACTAAATTAAGTATTCATAAATCAATCATGAATTTAGAGTAGATTGTGTAATGAGAAATTTATTGATCATCTCTTGAAAAAAGTTGTAGAGCTGAAGGTCTCATATGAGATTGAAAGTTTGCTATTGATATTGTAGATGGTTCGGCATTACTTTGGGAAGTTTTGATGACTGTTCATACACATATGGTGTCTGGTTCTCCTATGAAGCAGGGTTGAACTGTACTGCTCGGTTTATGATGTGAAAGTCTGTATGGTGTCCGGTTCTCCTGGAAACCAATTTAAAATTACCCTAGTCCACAAGGGTATATTATATAAATAATTATATAGCGTTTTCATAGTTTATAATATATGATCTTTAAATATTTTGAATACAAGCTTAGGAGATCATCATATAATAAGAAAATATCTGAAGAATTTATATTTATACTTGTGACTGAATGGCAACGTTAAGACAATCTTCTAAAGATACATATACCACAATAGAAACTGATTAGTTGCACTCCGTATGATCAACCGCGAACTCTGATAGATCAAACTCGTACACGCTGCACAGGACAGTGAATATCAAGACTTTGTGGCTCTGTTGATAAGCCACTGGTGTTTGAAGTGAAAGTTACTAGCGTCGAATCTTAATGTAGAAACTGATACTTAGATGTGGGCATAATCATCAAACTAATCACATATAAAAAGAAATCCAGCTTACAATTTCACTGCTACCCACTAACTAAATCTGTAAATTGAATACAGTCTGACAGTGTATATCATCAAACCTGAAACCATTTAGGTAGCGATAAAAAATAATTATCTTAATCCCAAGTGATTTTAGGTACAAATCGCTACAAAATTTCTTCATATTCATTGTTAAATATTCTGACTAAACAACGTAGATTAGCTAAATTAGGTTAGCTTTGTTTATGGACACTAATGGGTTATCTACTATACTGAAGAAATTTCAGTGGTACCTGGAGCTTCCTTACATCTTTTTACTGTTGGTGTCTCACAAAACTATATCTCAACTCAATTAAACTCTTCATTATTAGAACAATGTACGCTGAATACGTTATGACTATAAATTGTCATTAGATGAAGATCTCCTGAAAAACACTGGATATCTGACAGTTATTTCTTCATAATTTTAGACATTCTATCAGCTCACACCTACAATTATACATAAAATCTAAACCGAAACATTGTGGTCTTGATATTGGCACCCGGCTGTTAGATATCCGGTTTGGTGTTCGATCATCCAGATTACCGAATTTCTTTATTCCATGATATTTCACTACGATTATCTATCACACCATTGATTACATTTGTTTGAGTTCATAACTTGCTTACGTTCAACCTGTCATCTTTTAGAAATCTACAGATATTGTACTTATTGTGTGAAGTTAATCCATTCGCCTCAGTTTCATTTAAACTTGTAACTGTGCCTATCTGAGAGGTGGTATTAAACAAATTGTTAAATATATTCTAGTATCTAATCCACAATCTAAAATAACTTCAAATTGTACGATTTCCACAACCATTTAAGCCTATTAATGTTTTGTTTCAATTTTTTTTCTCAACATCTTAACTAATCTTTCTACCATTCTATTTTATATCATCAGATTATAAGTAGTTTATTAACTGCAAATACACCAATATTTCAAGGTGCTAAATGTACAACAGTCATTTTTATAAGAGTCACTATCATTATTCGAGGTAAACGACAAGTTGTCAATGGTGTAACCAACAACAACACTTCAACAGATGGAGTACAAGGTAGTGCAACAATTGAATTACAAACATTATCTGGTTCACAATTGAGTCAAGAACACTTTACTCAATTATTAAATGATGGTCATAATCAATCGGATAAAACATCTAGTGTATTTTTAAATAACTTAGAGTCAACACGTAAGTCTTTTTCATATCGTTTTAATAACTTCATTGTTCTGACAAATGTCCCATTTTTGCAATCCACTCTCTTGGTCCCTCTTATTTGAATTAGTAATAATAACAATTACTATTCTGAAAATAATAATGACATAATTCATACCATTTTACAAATATGATCAGCTTGATATGAATAGTAATAACAAATGTAGAAAACAGATATGTGATATTATCAGTTACGGGGTTGTGAAGATTAATTGAGATCATGAATCGATTGATGTTAAACCACTAATGAAAACCTGGAGGCATTGGATGGCCGTTATGCCCTATTGTGGGACTCTTCAGCAGTGCCATCCATGATCCCGAGAGCGGAATTCGAACCTAGTACCTCCGGTCTCGTTTAACCTCTATACCACTGAATCGGAATCCAACAGTGTTAATGTCTAACCTCAACCAATCCATGAAATTACGCGACCATCTTCCATTGTACTGAGATAGATACCTGTCTCTACCTGAAATGGTTTAGCTCCACTGATCACAGCTTCTCACTAGAACTCTGAGAATTCCCTAACGATGTTAGTCATTAGTGAGGACATGATAATTAGATTGTTTTAAGTATTCGTTTACGTATTACATCTTTCACACGTATTACAGAAATCAAAGACATCAGCCCGGAACGTTTAATTCTATACGATCATCTACGTACAGAAGGGGCTTACTCACACAAAATCATTCACAAATGTCATTGATAAAAAGTAAAAGGAGCAAAGGGCCCAAGATACTACCTCTTATTACACTACTTTTGACCAGGACAGAATCCGAAAAGGACATGTTAATTTTGGCTACTTAATGTTGCTGGATGAGGAAGGAATCAAACCAACCAAGCAGAGGGTCTTTGAGCCCATAGGATGCGAGTGTGTTTATTAGAAGCTGATGGTTAACCATTTCGAAATCTTTAGGAACCTTAAGGTACGGCACTAAGACTAGATATCCCCGGTTACGTTGAGTAAAGACTAAATTAAAGAAGTCATCGGCAGGTCAAACAAGATCGTTTTTTAGGAAAGCCATATTGAGAATCATTGATATGTTCTTTAGTGGGTAAGTAGTTAGAAAGTTCATTTCCAACAACTTTTTATAGGTCAACAATCGCTCATGTCTGTCTTATCTCGAGATTTGTGTGTGATATATACGGTTTTCCAACAGTTAGGGTAAGTACTTGTTTCCAGAGAGAGTAAACGGCTTTAGAAGAAGTGGAATATCTAGTCTACTAGATTTGTAGATAAACAATGAAATCGCATCTATTCCATTAACGCTTGGAACCTTAAGGGAGTGTATAGCCTTACTAACTTTTGGGTATGTGAAGGAGATAGATTTTACTGAGTTACTAGTCATATACGTGACTTTCAAAATAGTGCCATTTAGGAATTCATTATTTCTCGCAAAAATACCACTGAAAAGGTTCTCAGTGGTTTTAGAGTCCAAGGCAAATATAATGCAGCTACACCCACGTTTAGTTTCTCTGCTGCAGTGATGGAGTCGGTAGTTCTGGATATTTAATTCTGATCCAGATATTGCAGAAAAGCATCATGTTTCAGTGACAAGTATGGAAAAAGGATTAGCTGGTAAAGCTAAGGTTTGTAAGGTCGAAATTTTATTTAGAAGAGAACGTCCATTGATCAATAGTGAGTCTATAGAAGAACTATGGAGTGTTAGGAAAAAACCGAGAACGTTCTTATCGATATTATATATTTTTAAGGTGACTGAACTACGATTTATTAGGGTAATTGATCGTATGCACTATGGTTTGAACAATCTGTAGAGCTAGAGGGCCCGAGGATTTCTGAAGACCAAAAAATTATTATTTTGATAAGGTGAACTTATTTGTTGAAATTGAGTTAGCTGACAGTTAGGAAAGTCACCTGCTTGTTGGGGTTGAATTATTGGTGCGTAACGTAGCAGTCCATCTCGCATGTTGGGAAAGTCATATCTTGTAGATTCAGTATGTACAAATTTTGGAGGCAACTATGGGACACATTGATTTCTTTGAAGTTTGTCCAATATTGGACCTGCTTATACAAAGGTTGGGTTGGCCGTTTTGCGCGTCATTTCCGCCAAGTATATTTCTTTGATTTAGGAAGTGAGGTTTTGACAAGTACCTATTGTTCGTAGGTTAAGCTGGAGTGATAAAATCGTGGACCGACCAGTTCTTGTTGTATGCTCATATAATCACCTTTAGGTTTATCAGGGTAAAACTTAGTATCAGGGAGTATATTTTTGTATGGTTGAGCCTTTGTAATATTTTTGGTACTAGTTTTGGAACCAGACACTTCTGGATATACTGTATTCCCATATGGTTTGGACTTTATAATCTTAACAGTGTTTCGAAGAGCTTTCACGTTAGAACTAGGCGTTTAGATATAGGATTCTAATGTTACCTTGGGAGATATCAGATCTATGTCTAGATTATATATACATCGTACATGTTAGTCGTATCAGTGGGTCCTGCTGCTGAGGCAACGGAGTTTATGATTTGCTCATCTTCTCGAACCCTTAATAAGAATCAAATAGATTTCGAAGAGTTCTTATATAGTTCCTAGATAGGTTTCAGTAACTGGGGTTGGGATCATAGCTTTAAAGTTATACTTTGAATCATAAACTGACATCAGATATAATATAGAGTTGCTTTGTATGGACCAAATTGCAGCACTAAGTATCATTGTGGAACAATCGATTGGATGGAATTCATCACTCTACATCGACTTCATTGACCACGAGAAAGGATTTGATAGCGTGGACAGAAAACACTATGGAAGCTTCTTTGACACTACGGCGTACCTGAGAAGATATTCAATATCATACGGAATTCCTATGGTGGATTAAACTGCAAAATCGTGCATAGAGGACAGCTGACAGACTCGTTCGAGGTAAATACCGGTGTTAGGCAAGGTTACTTACTCTCAGCTTTTCTCTTTTTCCTGGTGATCGACTGGATCATGAAGACGTCAACATCTGGGGGAAAGTATGGGATACATTAGACAGCTAGAATGCGGCTGGACAATCTGGACTTCACAGATGATCTGGTTCCTCTATCACACATGCAATAACAAATACAGGAAAAGATTAGCAGTGTAGCAGCAGCCTCAGCAACAGTAGGTCTCAACGTACACAAGGGGAAAAGCGAGATTTTCTGATACAACACAGCAGGCCTTAATCGGAAACTTGGAGAACCACGAAAGCCATCATCCAGAAGATAGAAGTGTTCATTAACAGCTGTCTAGGCAAAATACTTCACATCCGTTGACCAGACACTACCGGCAACAACCTACTGTGGGAGAGAACAAACCAGATCCCAGCAGAGGAAGAAATCAGGAAGTGGATAGGACGCACACTGAGAAAAGCACCCAACTGCGTCACAAAGCAAGCCCACACATGGAATCCTCAAGGCCAAAGGAAAAGAGGCAGACTAAAGAACACATTACGTCGAGGAACGGAGACAGACATGAGAAAAATGAACAAAAATAGGACAGAACTAGAAAGGAAGGCCCAGAACAGAGTGGATTGGAAAATGCTGGTCGGCGGACTATGATCTATTGGGAGTAACAGGCATAAGTAAGTAAGTAAATGAGCTCATTATGAACAAATTTCTCTGAAACATGCAAGACCGGCTTTCTGATTATTGTAACCATAAAATGTAGACCCTCCACTCTATGGTTCATTGCAGGATTGAGGGTTTGTGGTAAATATTTAAAGATACCATCCATTCGCCTGTTGCACACAATTTACAGAGACTGAGCTCAGCATTTGATACGTTTTAAACCATAATTTCCACTATATGATAGTAAGAAATAACTTTCAGTTATCATGTTAAGGGTTTTGATCATAATACAAAGGTAATTTTACTGCTCGCTATACTTGATACTTGAATTTCTCGCAGAAAACTAAAAGCCGAGTGTGGTGTGGGTTTCTTATATGCACATGAGTAGTATATAACGGTGATCAGGCATAGAATGTATTTCAGTAGAATGTCGATGATGAAAGAACGAGAACGGAACGCAGTTGGTATGAAAATGCATGAACAATTACAATGGATTGATGTTTGCAACAGGAACAGTGGAGTTTGAGACGATGAATTGATATTTTGCAAATTAACGATTGACTATATGGTTCACAGATTTTAGTGAGATGCTCTGTAATTTTGTGCTCGATTACATTCTATTGTCCTCGCTTGTGTTCTTGTTCAATACACGAGTACTCGATTCTGATTGGCTCATCCCTAAAGTGTACGTTTACTGTTTACTGAGTGTAAAAATTCTATTTTTATCACAGTACATAGCACACTGTAGGATAATCTAGCTGCTTCTATTATATACCTTGATGGTTTATCCTAAATTTTAAACAGATGAACTATTTTATTCTATTCAGTCATCTTGTTGTTTATATCTATGGTTATGGGCATATGTATATGTTAGTACGTATGTGTTTGTATGCACACTAGTATCTTCCATGTGTTAGTTAAATTGAGTAGGTCTGTTTGCCTTCATCTATCCATGTCTCTTATCGTCAATCCGCGTTAAAGGCTGTCTAAAACACATGTATTCAGAATCACTATCATATTCAACCCTTGATATACCGTTGTTTCAAACGTATCAAGTGTTAAAGAATGTAAAGTTCCGATAATCCCAAATTTGTTTAGCAAGTAAATGGTTATTATTTGTATGAGTAATTATCATTCAACTGTAGATGTTCGTTATTGAGTTTTAACTAGTTACTGTTGGTATATATTCACCTTCATACAATTTCTTGCTTTGTAATTTATTCATATAATAGGTATTTCTTCAGTACTTACTTGTTCAAATACTCAATTAGTTTGTGGTCAACATGCATCATGTCGAAATACTGATAATGGTGTAACATGTACATGTGATCCAATGTGGAAAGATGTGAATCCATCTGATCCTGGAAAGAATTGTACATGTAAGTTTTAGATAATTCATATACATATATAAATACTACAATAGTGAATGATACATTTGATAATTTTTGCCCTTCAATAGACAAATATAATATGTCTGAATATTGTGATAAAACAATCAAACCAAATGTCCATAGGTCGTTTAATTTTACAATATTCTTAGAACATAATAATGATATATTTGAATGCCTGAGTCAATTGAAACTAAACCACCATGTAAAACCTGAAAGCACTGGACGACCGTTTCGTCTCAGTATAGGACTCCTCAGCAGTGCACATCTACGATCCCGCCCTGCGGGATTTGAACCCAGGACTTATCGAACGCTTAACCTTTATATCACTGAGCCAGTATCAGACGATGTTATTGTCTGACTTCAACCAATTCACGAAATTGCGTCACCGTTCACCAAAGTGCTTCCAGGTTTTCCACGGTGGTCTAGCTTCAATTGACTCATGAATCCAACTATTAAATTGCTAAATTTTCCACAAAACTCTCTTCTCATATTCATGAATTTAATTTGGATCAATTTTAAGATCAAGCATTGTCTTTCAATTCGGAGCATCTTATCAATTTCGTACCACAGTCCCATACCCGCTCATACTCACAGAAGGATAGATTTTTTGTGATGCTTCTGTTACAGTGATTTTTTATTTGACTTTTATCTGTGATCAGGAATGATCTTTAAATTGAATTAAATTTTATAAATTACAAAAATTTATTCTAGATTAATATACTAAAAGCTGACGATGATAATTAAGCTGGATAGTTTAATGATCTAATCTGGAAACTGTAAGATTATTAGAGGGTCGCTGAAGAGTAGAGATTTTGATTTTTACAGGATGATATTATTATCATTTGTTTCACTTTGTAGTTATTATCATCTGTTGTGTGATTTATATGTAGTAACATAGATATGATAACCATTTGTCAACGAATATTCTATGTAGCATTATGCTTCGTAATATTCTATGACACTAAAATATAGTCTATGACAGTTAAAACATTGTTTGATATTTCTGGAACTTTCCAGTGAAAAATGTTGACATTAAGTGTACTGTGCTAGGCGGAAATGATAATTCGTATAGTAAGATTATTAATCTTCATCGAGTGAGGTGGTTGAATCGTGTATTTCGTATTCTAAACCATCGCCGATTTCAATGCATGATGTTAGCTAGTGTAAGAATTATTTGAAAGAAAGATAATCGGTCAAACCAAAACATGTAGGTAGACTCTGGAATCGTCGACTCTTAGTCTGAGCCGAGCAGACAGACATAGACTACCTAGTTGAAGTCTATTTAATGTCTTTGTGGCTGGAGACGTCGAGTTACAAGGTTCAGAATCGGTCATAATGGTAGAGAATCATTCACTCCTTATTATACCCTAGATCTTAAGTTTCACTAACGTTTCATACATACAATGTATTTATGTCTTCTAAGGTCATGTTCTCAATGTTCCATCTTTCTTATTATCACTCCTCTTACATTATTTTGATTGGTTGGTAAATGTTGTCATGTGACCTCTGACCAATATAACCAGCCCAGTTACCGATCGGAATTCTGATTCTAATTCATTTAGTTTTTTACCCTATAGTTTAATGTCTCTGACTTGATCAACTACATCCCTAACCTATTCGTCCATTACTCGTGAAATCTCGACTACCCTCAAACTTTGAGTCCAAAAGTAGTAACCAACCTATCTAATACACATATTTTAAACAGACGTTGTTTATATACAGATATACCGGACTGTACCACACCATAAAACAAGAAATAGCAATTATATATGAACAAGCCAAATGTGGCTGTCAGTAGGGAAGACTATAAATAATAAACTAACAATTGTAAATCATACAACAGTAGTCAATTAAACAACTGAACGCTTATAACAAATGGAATATATGTCCACAATAATCTAATTTCTTAATGATTTTACAATAAGTGTATCTATAATGATAAGCCATAATTTAGTTCTGGAAGTTACGATTCTTTCAATCTTCGTTCTTATATAACGGTAAATGAACTCGGAAAAAAAATAAGATTACATGTTTCTAATATCAAACGGGATCTACATAAAAAAGATGGACCGGGAAATTAATACAATAATATTTCCCATTGTGATTAATAAAGAGGGAGAGACATTGGTAACTTGAAAAGATCCTTGATAGTTAAGTGGACTTCCTTCACAGTCAAAAAACAGTATTTATTAGCAACAGTAGATAACTTGAACATCTTTCCTAGAATCAGTGACTAAAAATGATAAGTTTTCTAACTGAACACTAGATTCTGTTCCTAAACTCTTCTAGTAACCCCCAGGCTAGTTCTACACAGCGACTTGAACACGAGAGAAAAGATGCGAAATATGGAAGAAAACGCTTTACTCCAAAGGTTCGTTTGTGTACAGAAAATCTAGGGATTTTATAGTATTCTGGATATCCTTGGGTTTCCGGAAAACTCTGGAATGCTACTGGACATATTAGCATTGCAAGTAATCATCCAATCAGGAACTCGACATGAGACTTCTCACTTTCAAGAAGTTTCTGGCAAAACCTCTATTGAACTCTGATTGGATAAGATGCTTCTCAATGTTTTCAGAGCACTTCTTGGCTTTTTTCAAAGAGTTTTCTGGACCTCCCCAACAAAAAATAGTCCTTGACAAATGCTAAAACGTTTAGGCTATTCACACATTACATCAAATCTCTCTAAATCATTGGTTAATGTTATTCATATACAAGCTGATCAACCTACAATTTCAATGAAATATAAAGTCATTCCATCTAACAAAATAAAAAACAATATTTCAATTTGTATAGAATTGTTACAGCTTTATTTTATTTGAACACATAAAGATTGATACAAGAAGGTACCAAATACATATGTACCACACAATAAAAATAAGGTTAGTAGTAGTTATCATTGATTCATGTGAGGGCTGTAATACTGCCCGGGTGCTCAAACCAAAGCAAGGTGGCTTTCATAAGGAGCCACATCCAGAGCCTTTGACCTAGAGGTCTAATATACAAGACAGTAAGTGGAGCAACGTAAGGAGATTTAGTCTCATGGTAGCCGGTGACCAACAATAGATTCATACATAATTATTCCCTCAGGATCTTGAAGCCGATATGTACCATCGGTTTGAAATAAGGGTTTTCCAACTCCCCTAATCGAATCCTTCATATCCACCAACCTGACCACAATAATTATGAACTTAAAACTATTGAGCCTAATGATGAAAATTAGCTAGTCAGATGATAACCATTAAAAATTCAGAAAGACTTAACATCTATTTTGTAAGCTTATAGAACTGTTAGTCAATATAGAATATTCATTACATTTACATATTATTTACTTTGATTTTACTATGAAAGAATGTATTTATAAAATTTCACTGGATGAATTTGAAGTAAATCCAACAATTTGTTTGGCAATCTAGTTCAAGCTTTTTTCAAACTATTTTAATGAAACTTATAATTGCTTGAACAAGATTAGACCAAATCGCTACTCAACCCATTGCACAAGCAAGTGGCAAGCAGGACTCAGTAGCCAAGTGGATAACGCGATGGCGTTTGGAGCGAACGGTACTGAGTTCGAGTCCCAGAGTGAACATTAACTCTGAAATGCAGGTACATCCAGCTGACGAGTCGCAAACAGGACGAAACACGCGTCCTGGATTGCACTGCTAGCCACTATCCATCTTTGCTTATAATGCTTGTAAATTAAGGCAATATCGAGGCATACGCACAGTATTCACATATGCCAATAAGAGACTGATCAATTTCAGTCTTAAAACATCAATGGGAATATTCAAGTAAAACCATATCAAGTGAAACAATCAGGTATAAGATAACAGGTCTCCGATTTTGGCGTGAAATTCACCCATCCATTTGGTTAAAAATAGAGTTTTGACATTATAGCTAATGTCAGTTCGTGATGAAAATTCTAAATCTAATTCCTAACCCTAACAGTCTGTTTTACTTGTGACCGCCAATTAGGGAGCAGTGAATTATCGATCGGACTTATGACGCATAAAA
The DNA here is from genome assembly GCF_000699445.3 of Schistosoma haematobium. NCBI lineage: Eukaryota > Metazoa > Platyhelminthes > Trematoda > Strigeidida > Schistosomatidae > Schistosoma > Schistosoma haematobium. The sequence continues at coordinate 10,043,044 of NC_067200.1, forward strand.
CACGTACAAGCAGTCTAGAGTCCCCTTATTGGTTCTACTTCCCGCCTAGCCACACCTATTAAGTCCAGAACACCAATATCAGCCTCTGATATATGAATAATGTATTTCAAGCATACTGGGTTTATATACCAACCAAACAGACCACATCGTACCATAAAATAGGAAACAACATTTATATAAGATTTGGCCCAATGTGTCTGTGAATGTTGGGAGGTAGTAATTAATAGACAGGGCATAATTCAAGAATGGTAAAACGTATAACAATGGTTCACAGGTCAAAATAAAGCTCATAATAAGAGGGACACGAATATGAATAGTTTAGTTACATAACAATTATACGATAAAAATATACGCATAGTATTGGTCCATAAATGGATCCCAAAGTTACCATCCATTATGCTTATCAGGGCATAATACCAACAACTCTAAACCATAATTATAATTCCTCACGCTGATTTATAACCCTTATTTGGTCCTAGTTATTAAGTGAACACTCTCAAGGTCCCTCTAGCGTCACTCAAAGATCGTCTATAAATTATAATTTCACTCATTCTTCATATCAACTATTTAATCAAATTTAAACGAAAGCGTCTTATATATTAATTTTATTGATTCTTTCTACCACTACCACAACCACCACCACCAACAACAACAACAACACCCTTCCCCTCGTCGTTTATTTTCTTTTCATAGTACATCCTGGAACAATTGCATTAATTGTATTCGCTGGAATATTACTTATCCTAGCTATAATTGCTATTATCTTCTTTGTTATTAAAACAAATCAAGTGAAAAAAATGAAATTAAAAACAAATACACAATCAACTTAAAAACTATACAGATTGATGGGTATCCATTATGTTCAATGACAAAGTTATTAATAACAATAATGTTTCTGTGTTTACCTAATATGAATTTCTATATTTATATTAGATTGAATTGTTATATCATACATTTTAATGCTTACTATATTAGTTTATGAATTCAATTTATAGATATCATTAGTTAAAAATTATATTCTCATTATGATTGTTACTTCTTTCATTTAATTATTAATAGTTGGGGATTTATAGAGATTGTAGTATTGTAATAGATGAATTCATGAGTCAACTTTACTTAGATTACTATTGGATACTTAGAAACACTGAACGATTGTTTCGTAATAGTATGGGATTATTTAGCGCACCTTGATGTGGTGGTCGGGCTTACCTATCGTGATGAACCAAACGAGTTATATTGGCCGAAACAATCGTTCCTCAAGATCCTGTCATGTAAGACAGGTCGGCTGAAGAAAGGTAAGACTAATAGTAGTAAACTCAAGATCCGAAGGAGAAGTTGTACTGATAACTGTACAAAGGTGTGACGGCAGTAAGGTGTTTCTTTCAGAAAACTAGCATAGCAGCGATACTGCCTTCCCAAAAGAAGGGGTGCGGTTAGAAAAGGTTGGTCCTAAAAATGAAAACCTCGTCTTATCCCACGGATATCCGTCTTCGATGGTAAGGTCCCAACAAGTACGGAACTGACATAAAAATTACTCACAAGAAGGTCGTGTATGACCGACCTCAAGCAGTTGTCCCTTGTACACTGCGGTCACGCTCTCAGGTCACTAAGATCACCTCCAACCCGATTCCCTTTTCAGGTATTTCCAGGAGAACCCTTCCACGGTGTGAGCAACCGGGAAGCGATGACCTCCCTCACAACTCTGACAGCTGACTGATTCAGCACACGCAAGGCCCGAACCTAGGACCTTCGGTCTTGCACGTAACCGCTTAACCTATAAACCACTTGGCCGGAATCCAACGGTGTTAATGTTTAACTTTAATCAATCCAGGAGTCTGCACAACCCTTTTCCATTGTTTGAGGTAAACAACCGTCTCACCACTGACACGGATTAGACTCCATTGGTCACAGCTACCTACTAGAACTCCGGGAGTTACATTTTGAAACTAGTCACTAGTGAACACATGATTGTTTTCAGTATGAGGATTTGCGGAGATTGTAGTATTAGAACAGTCGACCACCATTTAAAGTCCTGAGATTGATTCCTACTTACGGGATAATGGATGTGTGCTGCTGCGGAGTTCGATACTAAACAAAACGGTCGTCCAGTGCTTCCAGGTCTTCAGTGATAGTATGGCTTAGATAGATTCGTGAATGAAACTGTTAAAATTTACTTAATGTAAATTGGTTAAAAGTAGCTCAAAGGAAACACTAGACGATCTAAGTTTCATGTTGGTTGACACTTGTCAATAAATGTATACCTTTAATCTTGAGAGAATTATTTCTTCTTAACGGAAGTGAAATAACATCATCATTTTTCAAATCTAGAAACGTTACAACTAGGCTATTTCGAAAGTGACTATCTGTTAAACAGAATTTTCATCAAAATTACATACTTCTTATTTGATAATATTCTAAATGAAATTTCAAATCAAATTACATTATATAGTTGAAATTTCAATGTATGTTATACACCGGGGATTTAGTGTAGTCGCCAAACTTAAAACCTAAACACTGTGTATTGTTTTTGAGAGTTTGAAGTGAATTATTCTTATGGCTTCGTATATCATTCGTCCTGATAATTGTCAATAAATAACTAATAACGGTGTGTAAATTTCGGAAGACAATACTCAGCGTTGATTACAATTTACCATTGTACAACCTAGATCATTAAGCCACAAGCACACAAAGCGATTTCTAGTGGAAATGTGAATCCGAGTGAATGAGAGCGGGAAAATAAAGAGGCGACTTTTCCGACAATATTTACTGGTCGTATTCTCCTGCATTTGTTGTTGCGATTGCAATAGGAGGGCCAGATCATCTGCGACGTCTAGATCGTCCAGCTGCATCCGAGATGTCCACTGTATCCCGTTTCTCCCTTGAGATGTTGACGTCTTCATGATCCAGTCGATCACCAGAAGAAAGAGAAAGGGTGAGAGTAAGCAACCTTGCCTAACACCGGTCTTTACTTCGAACGACTTTGTCAACTGTCCTCCATGCACGGTTCTGCAGTGTAATCCATCATAGGAATTCCGTATGATATTGACTATCTTCTGAGGCACGCCGTAGTGTTGAAGAAGCTTCCATAGTGTTGTTCTGTCCACGCTGTCAAATGCCTTTTCGTAGTCAATGAAGTTGATGTAGAGTGATGAATTCCATTCAATTAATTGTTCCACTATGATCCATAGAATTGCGATTTGGTTTGTACATGATCTATCCTTACGGAATCCTGCCTGTTGGTCACGAAGTTGGGCGTCTACGAAGTCATTTATCCTGTTTAACAATACCCCGTTGAAGACTTTTCCCGGTATTGAGAGAAGATTGATGCATCTGTAGTTATCACTGTTGCTGAGATCTTTCTTCGGTATTTTGATCAGTAGTCCTTCTTTCCAGTCTGTTGGTACTTGTTCCCCATCCCAAATCTTATTGAAGAGAATGTGGAGTATCCGTGCAGTTGCCGCTACGTCTGCTTTCAGTGCCTGTGCTGGAATGTTGTCTGGTCCTGCTGCTTTGCCACTCTTGATTTGTCTGATGGCCATGCTGATTTCTTCAATTGTTGGTGGGCCAACATTGATTGGGAGGTCCGTTGTTGCTGCTTCGATGTTGGGTGTGTTCAGTGGAGCTGGTCGATTCAAGAGTTCTTTGATGTGTTCTACCCACCTGTTTCGTTGTTCACCAATGTTGGTGATTACCTTGCCTTCCTTGCTTTTCACTGGTCGTTCTGGTTTGCGGCGATTTCCAGAGAGTTTCTTTGTCGTGTCATACAGTTGTTTCATGTTTCCTTCTTTTCATACAGCATTTTCCGCCGTCGTTGCTAAATCTTCCACATATTTACGTTTGTCGGTTCTGATGCTCCTCTTCACTTGTTTGTTTATTTCCGTGTATTCAGCTTGTGCCTTGGTTTTTCTGCTCTTGTTCGACTGGTATTGATTGCTGCCTTCTTGTTCCTCATTTCTTGAATCTTATCCAGTGTATCAACAGTGATCCATTCCTTGTGATGTTGCTTCTTGTGGCCCAGGACCTCATGACATGTTGAAGAGATTGCCTCTTTGATCCCCTTCCAGTTGCTCTCCATAGTAGGTCCTTCTCCATTGAGGAGATCATGAAAAGCCTGGAACTTATTGCTTAGGACTATTTTGAGTTTGTTGAGTTTGTCAATATCCTGAAGAATGGCCGTATTGAACTTTTATGATATCGTCCGCCCCGTTTTCCAGTACTTCTTGCGTTTCAATTTCATCTTGGCGATCAGCAAGTGATGATCTGATGCTATTTCAGCTCCTCTCTTGGTTCGCACGTCCTCCATCGTCCTCCTGAACGCTTTGATGATGCAGAGATGGTCGATTTGGTTTAGTGTTGTGTGATCCGGTGAAGTTCATGTGATTTTGTGGATGCGCTTGTGTGAGAATATAATTCCACCTATGACCAGTGTATTGAAGGCACATAGGTTTGCAAATCTCTCACCATTTTCATTCATATTTCTACTAGTTCATATCGTCCCACGATGTCTTCATATCCGTTGTTCAGTTTAAACTGGGCATTTGAGATACTCTTTAGAATGGTCAAGTCTTTTGTAGGCAATTCTCTACGACTGACCGTAATTGTTGGTAGCGTCATAGCATTGAATGACGTTCATTGGAGTGCGAACGTAGTTGACAGATGACAGTCCCCCTCAGCATCCACAGATAACCAATCCAACAGTTCATTTCTCCTTGATTTTAGTAAGATACTTCGGTGAAACTCTAGTTTATGGACGACCTTTGGACGAATTGTTAAGTGACCTTGAGGACATTAGCCAATCAGAAGAGAGTTAGTATAAAGTAAAAATATATTATAAAAAGGTGATGAATTACAATGGATATTCTTCTTTTACATTATTTAAGAACTCGTTGAGGTTTGATATAGGTTCAGAAGTTTTGAAATCATAGTGGATGCGGTATAAGAACTCGTCCATATGACTCCATGATAATCGTCCTCTGGAGCCGTGGTAGGAACTTAAAAAATACTTCAGCCTAGACCACATGCCCTCAATGTTGTTTGTATGAACCCCGTCGTTGGGTCAACAAAATGACGTTTGTGCACCACAACACGATGCACAAAACCAAGTCTCGAGAGGCAACTATACGCTTTCCAATCATCGGTATAGCCGCAGCTATTGTTACTGGAGACTTTATGATCCTAATTTGCAACGATTATCATGGTTTGTCTTAGCCTTAGCCGTGACCGTGCAGAAAAAGTGCCAGTTCGAGCAGATTTTTTCTACAACATATAGTACAACGAAATACAATGTCATCGCGGCAGTCTGCACATCGTGCTGCAGTCATTTAATTGCCGCAGTCACAGACACAGGGACTTCCTAATAGTCCCATCTGCTGAAATCACTCAACGATCACCTATTCATTAAATCTGCTGTAAAACGATCGAATGTGAGCATCCCGCACTGAACTTAGCACCATGACCTTGAAATTTCTTAAACCCTTCTCATTAGCTCGTCCATAAATTAAAGTCCTACCGATAATTCTTTCGACAATTTGTAAATGTCACTCATTACTTTCGCCTCCATCTGATCTATATTCAATATGAGGACAATTATCTCACAACAATCGACATTATGCAAAAATATACTGCAAATCAGAACATCGAAAACGGTTGCACGCAATCGCAAATGAAATGTTCCAACTTTAGAATGTATCTCGTTTGATCAACTTTCTCTCATTGGCCTACTGATGCGATGGCTTTGAATGCTGCGCATTCAGGAATAAGACTTGAAAAATTGGAAATTCTGTCCGATTCCCTTGATCCACTACAACATTACACCAAATTCTATCATTTCTATTACATTCAGTGCATTAATTTAAAGTAAAATATATTATCACTTCTTTAATCTCAGTGTAAATTATCTGACCATCTGACTAACAAAAAAATATGTCTGTTGACCTCAGTTATTGACAGAAATATCAATGATTATAACTGTGTTGTCGTCAGTCACCTCACGCCATCTCATTAATCAAATAAGTTGGTATTATTCTATATCATCTATTATGTATAGTGGGCGCAATATGAATCATATTTAGAGCAAAAAAACAACGATTTCTAACAATAACTTGATGATTAGCCACACGTTCAGAAAAAAGATGAGTGAAATTCTCATTTTTCAAAAGATTACTACTTTCTATAAACAAAATGAAGTGAAAACAAATCTCTCGGCTGTCAATTCATAGAAGGCTGTGCTCCATCTATGAATAAACACTGTAGCCATTGACCGTCTAATTTCAGATGAATTTAGTGGTTGATGATCCTGATTCTTTGAGACTCGACTAGTTATTACTTCCTGTGTACATCGGTCTATGAGACTGTGGTGAATCATCCTGGTGATAAAATCCACATCACCTTCTGTGTTCCATTTTATATCAATCACTGTGGCGGATAAACTCATCCTCATCTGATATTCTGAATAAACACATTTTACCATTGACCAAATGTATGTTTTCACTGAATATTGACTATGGTTGCATATCATGGTTCAATGTGAGCGATCAAAGTTTACGTGAGGTTGAATACATTTTGACATGTCATTTTGTGCTGAAGTTTGCCCTCACTTTCCAACAGATTTGAAATGCGCTCTTTTGCAAAGAAGCATTCGCAGTTGAATATTTAAATAGCAAGTCAGGTTTGCACTGTCTCGCCAATTTCAGATTCATCGTTTTGGATGATTTTATTAAGGAGATAATTTAATTGAGCTAGACAATGTTCGGTGTTTGTAGACTGTCGGCAGAAAATCGTGTAGTCCGGTTTCATAGTAGTTGGTACAAGTCGGTATGTTATACTCTCAATCTTGAAGAAACCAATACTCCTCGTGTAATTCAAACTCATATCAGTCAATTTCGCAGTATGAAAATTTGCTGCTACGTTACTGTAAACACAACTGACATCTTGTAGGACATAGATGTTTATATTTATTGATCAAAGCACAATTGCTGATGTCCTGTTTGTCTAGGAATTAAATACTGATGGAATTCCGTCAATTAGGTCTATCATCAAGTATTATTTCTAATGCAGTCAAACAAGTGGTGAGCATCCCACAGGAAGTAGTCTGCTCACCAGATAGTGAATTCAAAGTTCTGCGTACACTTCTTATTAATATTTTCCACATTTCTCCAGGATGACTTGCGTGAGGTTCATTGTAGTGCATTCTATGTTCCATCTGGTCAGTTCTTTGGCCACTATTTTATTTTTTAAGTTCGGCAATAGAAGTTGTGACTCCTTTCCCATCTCAACAAAGTTAATTCCTCTATCACCGTACATCTTCTTTGGCAACTCTCTGCGAGTTAAGAATCGCAACAATGCCGCTTAAATAGGCTTCGGATCTGTTACACTAATGCTCAAAGCTTACTCAGTAAGCGACCGGAACTAGGTGTACAGATTGATTCTTCAAAGCCAGACATAACTACAGTCACAGGACAAAAGAAGAGGAAATATTCGTACACTATGAAGGGACAGTATTGCTGCATCATTAGTGCAGGACGACTTTGGTGAGGCTCAAGTTTTCTCGAACTACTTTACCATAGAAGCACCGTTCACGTCAGCGCACACAAATCCCCCACACATACACTATATAGCGTGATCATTAAAGAACTCGATGTCTCTGGTCTGCTAAATAAGCTTGACATAGGTAATCTACGGAGCCCGATGAATTTAATCCTAGTCTACTGAAGGAATTGTCTAACTTCGTTGCAAACTCTTCAAGTATATGTTTTAATCTATCCGTAATGCAGGATCGTTGACTGAAAGACTGAAAGAACACCATAGTTAGTCCTGTCTTCAAAACAGGTACGAAACACAAACCTGAGAATTACCTCCCCGTTAGCCTAACTAGTGTGGTTGTTAAAATTTGAGAAAATATTATTCAGAAGGAGCTTTTTAGTACCTCGGTGAAAACCGGATCCTTTCGGAGAAGCAGCACGGCTTCAGAATAAGTTATTCTTGTCTCACTAACTTACTAGTCGCTCGTGAAAGCTGGTGCGCTCTTAAGGATTAAAAGCTGCCTGTGGACGTAGCCTACATTGATTCCAGCCAAGCTTTTGACAAAGTTCAGCACAACCGGCCGTTATATAAGCTAAGAAATGTCTGTATTGGAGGCAATCTATTGATGTCGATAAAAGACTTCTTAGTTGTCGCCAACAAGGAGTACGGGTGAACTCGAAGTTATCTATCTGGGAAACTGTGCTTAGTGGAGTGCCCCAGGGAACAGTTTTGGGACCAGTGCTATTCCTCTTGTATGTAAATGACCTTCCTTGTCTCCCATCATCATCATCGATCTTGCTATATGTTGACGATGTCAAGATATGTAGAACGATATGATTTAAGGGTGATAGTTTGGAACTCCTTAATGACCTGAAGAAATTACCTGAATGATCTTAAACCTGGCAGTTGCGGATAAATACTTCCATGCGTGTTGTGATGCATATCGGTCATCAAGGTTCAAAAACATACACGATGAATAACACTGAGCTACCTGTCGTCCAGACTTAGTAGTCATCCCTAGCCAAGACTTAAAGACTACTGCACACTGCCGTGGAATTAATTACCTCAGCACGTGGTTGAGGCTCACTCTGTCGACTCTTGCAAGATAAAGTTGAATCAACTTGGAGACCACCATTGCCGGGACTAACACAGGCCGTCGGAAAGACGTCTGTTAATAGTGCGCAAGGAACTTGTAGATGGATTCAGTCAGTCAGTCAGCTACAACGTAGGACCAGGCACATATGTGCATCGGTCCAGGTTGCCATACCTAATTAGCACATCAAGATGAACACTGGATTCATAGAAGTGGTTAGGTCAAAGGTGATAATATATAAGAGAAAGATTGAAAATGAGGATACGGTACAGGAAGAAAGAATTAGTTAGTAGAATGAAAGATATGAAGTGATTTTAATCTCTTAGTTTAAGGGAAGAAAAGGAGTATATACATCGACGCCATTGTGATCGATTCTGAGCCATGTCACCAAGAGTCTCCAACCATTGGTTAAGAAAGTCACGCAGATCCCAATCAAGTAGTCTGCATCTACCAACATGGCTCAGACTAGAAGTTAGTGACTTCAAGCACTGATGCCACGTTTTGGTTTGGCCGCCCCTAACTTTCTTCCAACCATCCCCTACCCCGGTTAGCATTGCACGTCGTGGTAATTGGTGTTCAGGCATACGTAATACGTGGCCCAACCATCTCAGTCGATGAAGATTCATAACCTCATCAACTGATTTACCATCATTCCCTAATACCCTGCGTCTAACCTCACTATTCCTTACCCGGTGATCCCAGCAGATGCCAGCAATATTTCCAAGGCATCTGTGGTCAAATACTAGAAGCTTACGGGTGTGTTCTACTCTTAAGGGATGGATTGTTCCAATGTTAAAGCTTTTTAATATGCAAACGTAATGCTTTCGAAATTTTCGCCCCAGTTTAACCATAATCGTGTCAAAATAATCTATCCCCGTTGTTGCGAATAAAAAACCGAGCGTCGTCCGCGTGGATGGTAGGTCTCCGATCAGTTGTGTCAAAATATCCGCCTGCACGAACCAGGTTGTCAATTACGATCGATCGTAACTCACTGATCACATGATTCCTAGCAGTCATATTGTATGAAGTCTTGTGTCATTTTATTCAACTTCCTCGAATTTTCGCTTTTTTGCGTTTCTAACAAATCCTTCTCGGCATTTACCAGTCTATTAAGCGAAAAAGGTTCACTCCTTATTGCTCTCTTGAAGAGGTAATGCTTGAATAGAGTGAGTCAAGCTGTACATTGTTTAAGTTTGGTCCTCGACGAAAAATACGATACAAATATATCTGAAGGAAAAACTACAGTCTTGGTGTTCAAGGCTGCAACGTTCTTCATCTCCAGCTCGAAAGGGAATCCTCATATCTCATTTCGTTTAGATCCAGATCATATATTCTTTTCGGTTATTAGAAATTCGTGTCCTGAAAGCTAAATCAGCAAAGTTTATAGTTGATGGCACGTACGTTCATTGTGATGGCCCTATTTGTTCGCGGATGAAATTGATTCTATCAGCTACATATGCCCTGAAGCGTGAGGTTGTACTGAGTATGTAGTTTAATACCAACATGGAGCCAGTCCAGAAGTAGATTTCAGTCACGTCTTTCAGTTTCATTCCTTCCAGTACTTACCTCGTTTATTATGTTCTGGATCATTTATCACATAAATGGTTCAATTAACATCGTTCATGTTTGTGGAATTATGGCTATCACATGTCATATATCTCCGACATATTTATAAACTGCCCGTACACTGAACAACCTGGTAAATAAATTGGCGGTCTAGCAGCACGCGTGGGCACACAAAGCGTTAGTCTAAGCAGTCAAGCAAACCTCCTGCATTCTGATAACGGCATGGTGGCAACCGTCTCAGCATTGGCAACGGTTAGCAACTCTATCATAGACATAGGTTTAAAGTCATAATTTTGGTAGAATGAATTTATTTTCTCGTTATGCAACATTTGTTTATTCATGGCATCTGTACTCAGTAATCGTCATCTTCCTACTTATTTAGAGACAGTCTGGACGAAACATCAGGCTACGTCTACAGGCAGCTTTTAGTCCTTAAGAGCGCACCAGCTTTCACGAGCGACTAGTAAGTTAGTGAGACAAGAATAACTTATTCTGAAGCCGTGCTGCTTCTCCGAAAGGATCCGGTTTTCACCGAGGTACTAAAAAGCTCCTTCTGAATAATATTTTCTCAAATTTTAACAACCACACTAGTTAGGCTAACGGGGAGGTAATTCTCAGGTTTGTGTTTCGTACCTGTTTTGAAGACAGGACTAACTATGGTGTTCTTTCAGTCTTTCAGTCAACGATCCTGCATTACGGATAGATTAAAACATATACTTGAAGAGTTTGCAACGAAGTTAGACAATTCCTTCAGTAGACTAGGATTAAATTCATCGGGCTCCGTAGATTACCTATGTCAAGCTTATTTAGCAGACCAGAGACATCGAGTTCTTTAATGATCACGCTATATAGTGTATGTGTGGGGATTTGTGTGCGCTGACGTGAACGGTGCTTCTATGGTAAAGTAGTTCGAGAAAACTTGAGCCTCACCAAAGTCGTCCTGCACTAATGATGCAGCAATACTGTCCCTTCATAGTGTACGAATATTTCCTCTTCTTTTGTCCTGTGACTGTAGTTATGTCTGGCTTTGAAGAATCAATCTGTACACCTAGTTCCGGTCGCTTACTGAGTAAGCTTTGAGCATTAGTGTAACAGATCCGAAGCCTATTTAAGCGGCATTGTTGCGATTCTTAACTCGCAGAGATTTGCGGAAGAAGATATACAGTGATAGACGAATTAACATTGTTGGGTAAGAGAAGGAGTCACAACTTCTATTGCCGAACTTAAAAAATAAAATAGTGGCCAAAGAACTGATCAGACGGAACATAGAATGCACTACAATGAACCTCACGCAAGTCATCCTGGAGAAATGTGGAAAATATTAATAAGAAGTGTACGCAGAACTTTGAATTCACTATCTGGTGAGCAGACTACTTCCTGTGGGATGCTCACCACTTGTTTGACTGCAATAGAAATAATACTTGATGATAGACCTCATTGATGGAATTCCATCAGCATTTAATTCCTAGACAAACAGAACATCAAAAAATGTGCTTTGATCAATAAATATAAACATCTCTGTCCTACAAGATGTCAGTTGTGTTTACAGTAACGTAGCAGCAAATTTTCATACTGCGAAATTGACTGATATGAGTTTGAATTACACGAGGAGTATTGGTTTCTTCAAGATTGAGAGTATAACATACCGACTTGTACCAACTACTATGAAACCGGACTACACGATTTTCTGCCGACAGTCTACAAACACCGAACATTGTCTAGCTCAATTAAATTATCTCCTTAATAAAATCATTCAAAACGATGAATCTGAAATTGGCGAGACAGTGCAAACCTGACTTGCTATTTAAATATTCAACTGCGAATGCTTCTTTGCAAAAGAGCGCATTTCAAATCTGTTGGAAAGTGAGGGCAAACTTCAGCACAAAATGACACGTCAAAATGTATTCAACCTCACGTAAAATTTGATCGCTCACATTGAACCATGATATGCAACCATAGTCAATATTCAGTGTAAACATACATTTGGTCAATAGTAAAATGTGTTTATTCAGAATATCAGATGAGGATGAGTTTATCCGCCACAGTGATTGATATAAAATGGAACACAGAAGGTGATGTGGATTTTATCACCAGGATGATTCACCACAGTCTCATAGACCGATGTACACAGGAAGTAATAACTAGTCGAGTCTCAAAGAATCAGGATCATCAACCACTAAATTCATCTGAAATTAGACGGTCAATGGCTACAGTGTTTATTCATAGATGGAGCACAGCCTTCTATGAATTGACAGCCGAGAGATTTGTTTTCACTTCATTTTGTTTATAGAAAGTAGTAATCTTTTGAAAAATGATAATTTCACTCATCTTTTTTCTGAACGTGTGGCTAATTATCAAGTTATTATTAGAAATCGTTGTTTTTTTGCTCTAAATATGATTCATATTGCGCCCACTATACATAATAGATGATATAGAATAATATTATAATATTTGATTAATGAGATGGCGTGAGGTGACTGACGACAACACAGTTATAATCATTGATATTTCTGTCAATAACTGAGGTCAACAGAAATATGTTTTTGTTAATTAAATGGTCAGATAATTTACACTGAGATTAAAGAAGTGATAATATATTTTACTTTAAATATTTGCACACAATGTAACAGAAATGATAGAATTTGGTGTAATGTTATAGTGGATCAAGGGAATCGGACAGAATTTCCAATTTTTCAAGTCTTATTCCTGAATGCGCAGCATTCAAAGCCATCGCATCAGTAGGCCAATGAGAGAAAGTTGATCAAACGAGATACATTCTAAAGTTGGAACATTTCATTTGCGATTGCGTGCAACCGTTTTCGTTGTTCTGCTTTGCAGTATATTTTTGCATAATGTCGATTGTTGTGAGATAATTGTCCTCATATTGAATATAGATCAGATGGAGGCGAAAGTAATGAGTGACATTTACAAATTGTCGAAAGAAGTATGTTATTAAAATCAAGGAGAAATGAACGGTTGGATTGGTTGTCTGTGGATGCTGAGGGGACTGTCATCTGTCAACTACGTTCGTCTGGGTTCTTGAGTCGAACTCCATTAGGATCAGTTACAGTTATGACAAATTCCGATGGAGAGATCGGTCTTTTTCGATCAGGATTATATAACTCCACTAATATGTACATAATTTTTTTCCTAGTTAAATTGAATCAGTTCGTATTGTGGAATGTGTATGAAATTCAGTTTGACTGACAGGCATAAACCGAATTGCGTAAAACACTGGTTGACAAATAAGATTTTACACGATAGAAAGAAGCCAACGTTTCGTGGTGTGCTAATTGATTATATTAAAACGTTCAATGATTCTATTAAAGGAAATTCATCCATGATGAACAATACTTTATTCAACGAATATTGAAGCCAATCTGAACATTGGATTATGGAATGATTCGAATAATAGACAACTGAGGTTGTCTGGAATGAAATAAGTGTAGCTGTGTCTTCAATTCAACAACCGTCATAAATTTGCTGTAAACTATCATATTATCATACTAAACTGACCAAATTGTCATCAGAGTGTTGAGGAAGATTGTCCGAAGTAAAATCATAATGGTTTTCGTAATCTCACTATTCAAACGTTGATGTTTATGCAAAACTCAAACCAGCTTGGTTTATAAAGGGCCAGATAAAAGCAATTCGCAGTTCCATCTTGGCACATCTTATTGATAGCGGTCATGCCGTAAATAAATCGAAATCATTTCGAGTTATCTGTCGCATACCTCCATCGTTCCCCAACGGAGTTCGTTCCCGCCTCCTACATATAGCTGAAGCCATGGGAATTCGTACATATAACCCGAATTTATGTGTACAGAAGAAATTCGTAACACTCCTATCCCTTCCATGGCCAGTTATAACTTAACTAACGACATATATATTTTTTAATTTTTTTAGATTTTTTACTATTATCATTACTTATTTATTTTATTCTATTTTGTTATCATTAACCTTGTATTCTTTACTATCTGATTATTTACACACATCTTATTACGTAATGATGTTAATGTTTTGGTGTTGACTATTCCTAGTCTATTTACCCATATTTGTCTGGATGTGGATGTGGATGTGCACTGCTGAGGAATGGCCGTCAAGTGCTTCCATGTTTTCCATGGTGGTTTAGCTACAATTGACTCGTAATTTCAACCAGTGAAAGAATTCATTTTATTGAAATGAAATTCAAACATAAAAATGTGAATTTAGTCATCTGATGTAAGCAGTGTGTGCTACTTTGATTTTAACTAATCAAATCAAAACTATGCATCGTTGAAAACCAATTCACAGTTTATTAGAAGTAACACAATGTTTGTTCATCAAAATATGAGCAGTAATTACTTAGTTTAAATTATTGTCAGTCCTATCCAAAATAGTTTTCACCAATAGGGGTCAGGAATTTTCAACCAACTGTGGATCAATATCAGGCTTATTACCTCAATAATGTATGAATATTGCATAACAATGAGTTCATCTCCTATGACGATTGTTTAATAATTATTAAATGATTTTATGAAATTTGATTATCTTAATGGTTCATCTGAATCATCCAATCTGAAAGAGACATACAAACACTCAAAAAATTCTATATAAACTCAACACGTTCTACCAACGTTTTAAACAAGAAAATGATGTGAGTATTGACTGTACAGTTAAGGCAAATGAGTGTATTATATCAATTTCAATTTGATCTAATGACATAACATTGTTCTATTCATCTGAACTATTTCAGATATACATTTTCATTTGGTCAGTTGGTAGCGATCTGTTCAATCATTGTCTTCACATCGGAATTTTTTGACTGCCATGAATTTTGTGAAAAATCTGAAGTTCTTAATAATGGAAAAGTAATTTTCCAAACTGATACATACAAATATGTAAGTCATCAATCAGGTTCCAATACAAATATTCAGTCTCATTATTATCACTATTCCCAGTTAATTCGCCGTAATCAGACCTTTCCATATATTAGTGGAAATTTTGAGAAATTGGTTATTGATTGGGTGAGTTAACTACATTTTGCAACAGAGATGCTAATCCATATGTTTACATATTTCTAGGAAAGAGATGTGGAATTCCCTTTACATTTTAAGGTGCTGATCTCGAAAAATTCCGTTTAGATTCATCTGGTAAGAGAATTATTTTCCTCGAATTAAAGTTTTTACTGAGATTTGTTCACTCACATTTCAATTCCATGAAACAAAGTCGCTTTCATTACTTCAATAGATCAGTTTTATGCAGTTTTTTAACATTCAGAACATCTAACGATGTATTTCCTTGTTCAAGTTGTAAATAGTTTGATGCGTTGTAGCAAACTAATTACAGTTCATGCAATTCATTCTAGTCTCTAGTTAATTTCAAAGTCTTTCATTCAATCACAGTAGATTATCAATCAAATTGCATGTTTTCATTTGATAAACACAGGTGCAATTCATTTAACAATTCAAGACGGTACTGGAGTAATTTATAATAAGATCAACGTCAATTTTTTGGTTCAGACTGAGACTTTAGTTGGAGGTGAGTTCGTTTTCATTCCTCATTTTTATTTTGCATAAATGATTCGGCATCTAACTTGATTATTTCATGAGAGCTGACTAGTACACAGTGATTATTTTATTTCTGTGATATAATGCTGTAAACTGCGTTCACAACACGTATTCATTACTGTGAAGTGATTCACTCCAAAACAGACACACAATGTATTTGCTAAGGTGGAAATTATCTACTCTTCAAGCTCTTCGAACTACCACAAAACTCATATTTCATCAATACGATACTTCTTGATAGATTGAACGAATCAAGCTGATCACAGGTGCAATAATAAGCGATGTTGTGTGGGAAATCATTTTGGATTATTGAAGCACATTAACTATCAATTTATATTTGATGTCCTCCAAATCTTTCTGTCAATTACTTGGTTCTTAGAAGTTCAGTCCCTCTTATTCACTGTCGTTGAACTATTGGATATTAGGCACCGTCTCGATTATCATAATCGTTTGATCATGAAGTTTGACCTCATGCACCATCTCAAACATCCAATCAACTAACAATCACAAATAATGTGCTAGTACAACATGATTGATTCGAATTAGAACACCTAGAACATCAAAATGAATGGCATTCATTTTAGTCACTTACCGAAATTGATGTCATTGGGGTAACATTTCCTGGCAATAATTAGTTCAGTTAAGAATATACTGTTCATTGCGAATGCCATCGCAATCCATGTTCACAAACCTAACCTTTGCACTGAAAAGAGATTTGTACAACCACTTTCTCTGCCTTGGTCATCAGTATAAGATTTCCTTCAAAAGAACTATTTCCCATACTTCTTCAAGTTTTTCTTCTAATTTTTGTAATTTCGTTTCTGTTGTTTTTGAACTTTGTAAATTTTCAACACTCTTCTCTTGATTCTGTTGTGTACAGAGAAATAAGAAGCCTTGACAAACTACGAAAGCTATTTCTTGGGACGCTATTTCATTTTATTCAAACGTTGTAAAATACTGACATTTATTTTTGTCCCTATTTTATCCCACAGAACATGAGCTTTCGTTCGTTGTATCATTCATTTTCATACCCCATTATGTTACGAAACTATTGTAATTTAAACATAATATTTTGCACCTTATTTTCTACCCTAATTCCCAGTTTTGGACATAACTGTATTTTCCCAAATTATCGTACGTTGTGGTCAGGATATTCACTTATTTCTTCATGTACCTTTTTGCACTAACCCGAATTCAGAATTCAGAGTGTTCTAACTGTCTTGTCTTCTCTTACTTGCGTGCTTGCCAGCCAGTCAGGTTCTAGAATAGATTTCTCTCTACCACATCTTGAACTCCTGCGTACTAGCCTCAAGGTTAAATCGCTCAGGCTATCGCGTCATCGTCATAATCTAGACTAGACAAATCAAGGTCAAGCCATAACAAAATATCGACGGGGTAAAAGCGATCCAAGGTCATAACAGATTCTTACGTAACTACTATTCTATTGACCATCAATTATAAAATCCTGTTCCTTCTCTTTTTCTTATATTACACAACGTAGCAATTTTGAATATTAATAATCCTCTTTCTTCCAATTACTCAATGTGAATTTCAATGTCATTACGTTATTATTATTATTACGTAACGTCTCCACTGGATGAGTATTATATCATTAGTGCAAATCATACTTATGTATATTAGTGTAGAGTTATGATGAAAAACTAATTGAAAAGAAGTTTCTTCGCTCAATTCATTCCTCCTTTATTGACAAAATGACAAAATGGGAATTTCCACTACGTACTGTTCAATTGGAATAACAGAATTTCACAAAATGATTTTGTATGTTTATTGTCGAATATGCATTAACGGTTGTTTAGTTGGCCAAAAGCTTACAAGCCCAACATTTCAGTTGATTGGATTTAAACGTTCATCATATGAGTGAAATTATAATGCAGATCACTGAGACTCTCATTTAGTTGAACTAATTCACTTAAATCTTGAAAAGAAGATCATAATTTGTGTTCAAACACATTTTGTGTTAAAAAGTGGGTGTTTATTGAAAGAGGTAAATATTTATTATACACATACATGAACACAAATTTACTTTGCTTTCATTATTTCAGAGGACTTTTTCGCTGTCAGAAAGTCTTCTCCTACAAACATTGATAATACAAGTATGTATCCATATCCATGATTGTTTGATCACATGTGAACTACTAACACTTTACATCATCATTATTGATTGTTATTACTCAAATGTTTTCTATACAGTTTGAGTCATTGAATTCATCTTAAAAAACTAACAGAAGTATAAAAGTGTAACCATTCTACAAAATCAGACACTAAATACACATAGAATTCATTGATTGTTTGTAGATATATTTGATGGAAACTTAATGAATAATTGACATACGTTTGGATACATTAGGTCGTTCTATCATTTCATTTGTAGATAAACGAATACAGAGATTCATCACCATTGACAGGTTTCAAAGGAACATGATGAGAAGTCTGTTTAAAAAGAATTGTACATATTATTACCAATGCAACGGCAGAACTGTTACCAGTTCATCATTCACTCTACATCTTTTTCATTCCTACTTGAGTATGAGCTAGACCCTCGAAAGTTATTTCATATTCAACACATTCATAGCACCCATTTAACAACAGTCTGTCAACCAGCTTTCACTAGATGGTGAATAGTCAAATATCGAAGGATTGAGGTGCCTTGTTAAATAATGATTGCGAATTCCGACAGTTTAGTTTAAAACAATGAACGACGTCAATTTCGATTGACATTTCTCAGTATTGAGACTTTAATAGAATGGACATTTTCAACCGACTCATTGCTGATTTCAATGGTCACTTAATCACGTATACACGATACTGTTAATTGACAAGCGCATTGTTGTAACCCCTTGTGAAATTACCCATGTTTCCATTGAATGAAAACAATGACACACATACAAAAAATTATATTTTTATATTCTACCAACAAAGTGACATCAGTCATTACGTAAACAATCATCAATGTAATATGCAGTTCCATGAAACAATCTTCAATTTATTGAAATGATTAACAAAATAGGAAGTGTATTTCATAAAAAACGAAAATAAAAATAACACAGTCAACTTGATGAACAAAATTGACAAACGGTTTGTGGGGACTATGGATGAACTCTCCTTCTTCTGTAGAACCATAGCCAAATGCCACAACCAACGCATAAAATAAGGAAAGATATAACCAATGGTACAACGATGTACACGTATGGCAGTGATTTTCTTTTCTCAATGTCTTCAGTTGTATCTGTAGTGATGTTCTGAAATGAACGAAATAGTATAATGCTTACAAAATATCAAATATTTACCAAATGTGATTCAGTGCTTGGACTAGTCTTCTTCAATTCATTTCTGAGATCAGTTTCATTAGTTGCTGGAGATGTTAGTTCAGTGGGAACCTCAACAATCGAACTCTTCAGAAGAAATAAACAGTAAAAATATAGTTAAATATCAAATATTTCATCATTCATTAAACACCATTGTCAGTATTGATGACACAAGTGAATTCAACAATTAGTTACATAATTTGCATTTGCATTATGTGATTAATGAATAATGATTCAGGATATCTGTTACCGATTTAACAGTCAATGTGATAAGTACACACTATCCAACAACTAACTGACGACTTTTGTTTGGGTGATGAAATTTGCTTGCTGGATGTCACATTTTATCACAATCTATACATTATTCAACAAACTTATGGTTGTCGGCTTTATTGATAAATTCATTCAGAGTACACATTTCTGAACAAGGAATGAGAAATACTTACTTCTGTACTTCAACAATGGAACTACGAACTTTCACTCATTATCCGAACACGCTACACAATTTTCAACAGATTACACTTCATCATTCAAACTGATTTCATCTGTATTCTTCAACAGTTCGCGTAGATATACGGTTTCATATTGAACATCGGAAATCACTACACATTCTATGAGCTAAAGAATTACCATCTTTCCAGGCATTAGTGTTAAACAACTCTTCTATTCATTTTTGAATATCCACATGGAAATAGTGCATTGCATTCATATGTGCTTAAATATCGTATGAGTTACTTTGATTTATGCACTTACGGTACAATAGAAATCACTACTAATTCATAATCACACAAGTGTTCTTCCGAAAAAGATTGCAAATTGGAATATCGTTAAATTAAGAACGATCTTTGAAGTCTACCAATTGCTTACTTTCATCTGGCAACCATTCACTTCGATGACATGAACATCCTTATCGTTTCTTGTAATGCATGTATTGGCTCTTTCACACCAAATGCACTTTGTATCTGATGTCCCTCTGCCTAGACATGCTTCAGTCGAATTGTATTTGGACAATCTTCAGTGAAAAGAAGAAGGTGAATGCATTTCAAGTTATCAAACGAAATATAAATGAATTACAAAAGAAATGTAACTGTAACTCAATGATGGCGATTTCGGAGTGAAATGAGTATTTCATTCTCTGGACATTTGTCATCACACACTTTCAATGTCATTCACATTTCCTGAAAACATGTTGGAATTGAATAAAATTACGTTGTATGTTGAACGATGAAATTTGTCAGGCGAATGTCACGGATGACAATGACTGTTAATATTAGAAAAGAAATGTACACGCTAGACGGTTGACGAATCTCGTTCTTGCTTTATGATTAACATATTTCGTGTATACCATCTTTACATATGCAAAACGGAGAATAACATTGTTATGTAACTCTAACTGACTATTAATAAGCCGATGCACGAACGTCAGTTGTACTAAGGGAGAAACTTTACTCCTTCGATCTGTCGCATTTGTAGGATGAAGTAAAAGTTTTGGAAATTAAGATATTGTTTCCAAGGCAATTACAGTTTCATGAAGTGTTTCTCCAATGTGAATTCCTCGGAAAAATCCGATATTGCATGAACCAAATGAAAATCAAATGACACTTCCCAGTCAATGCACAATCAACTAACAGACTGACATCATCTCATCCATCGTCTTGCGACATTTTGTTCAAGTAAATTTCATCAAACTGAGGACTTCTGTTGTAGTTCAAAATGTGTCTATAATCATTTTAAATATTCAGCAGTGAGTCGTCGTTTGATGTAACGTCAGTTGAGACTAATGGCTTGATACCATTTAATAACTGTCTGAAATCATACATGAAATTTTCAATTTTGTGAAGCGAAAGTGATGCATTCAAGTGTGAAAATAGTAAACTCTGATAAAATATGGTTTGACATACCACCGAGAACTTCATATTCCACTAAAGTTCCACTTCTGATCCATTCATCAGGAACAATTATTTGAGGCCCTCTCGAAGCTAATGTGATTAATTTTACAGAAGATAATAGCAAAAATTCTGATTTCCATTTTGGATATAACATGTTGTTTGTTCGTTTAAGAAGCAATCAAAACAAGAAACTGTTTATTATGTGATTACAGATACAATGACGGTCAAATAACATAATTATGAAATATGCTCTACATCGCTTAAGGTTCCAATCACAAGATTGACGTTGAATTTTCAATAGACAGAAGCATTGGGACAGTGAGTTTGCCTGATTATTCAGACACTATTACACACAATTTTCCTCAGCACTTCATCGACACTTCCATCAATTGATTGTACAAACAAAAACAACTGAATACCGTGGACTGTAAGAAACACAAATTCGGTCACCATTATAAAGTACAGAAAATCTCAACGTTGACATAGTGATGATCGTGTACAAACAGCAGTTGATGCAATCAAGATAATTCACGTGATACACTCGAATTGGAAGATATCTTTCTATTATGAGAACGTAAGTTGAGCATATGAATGGACTATTCTATTATTTCATGCATATCAGTACTGCCAAATACATCAAAATATATTGAAAAGCATAAAACTACACCAACATTTTGTATTGTGCATACAGACTTAATGAAAATATTAATAATCCGTTAATGACACAGTTTATTCTAGCACCTTTTAAAATAAAAATAAAAATGAATTGGTGTAATATGTTAAGAAATTCTGATACCTTCGGGCCAATTAAACACAAAGTGTGTGTCAGAGTTCTGTAAGTGTGATTAGTTGTCTTTGAATAAGATAATGTGAATGCAGTTTTTCGGATAATTAAAGTAACCCATAGTGTCATAATGTGAATGACGATACATTTCTTCAATGTTTGGTTGGTTCTGATATAGGTGGTTGTGTATTGACAGATCTTGACTCAGACTTCCATTACTCGTTTTCAGATTCCTAGAGGACTTAAGAAAGGCGATGTTGTATCGGGCATTGGTTATTATATCCGGTGTGGGCAAGGTAACAAATGCAATTTACATTCTGATTTACATTGACTTACATGAATAATCATTTGCTAGCATTATGTTATCTTCTGTTTGTACACGATCATCACTATGTCAACGTTGAGATTTTCTGTACTTTATAATGGTGACCGAATTTGTGTTTCTTACAGTCTACGGTATTCAGTTGTTTTTGTTTGTACAATCAATTGATGGAAGTGTCGATGAAGTGCTGAGGAAAATTGTGTGTAATAGTGTCTGAATAATCAGGCAAACTCACTGTCCCAATGCTTCTGTCTATTGAAAATTCAACGTCAATCTTGTGATTGGAACCTTAAGCGATGTAGAGCATATTTCATAATTATGTCATTTGACCGTCATTGTATCTGTAATCACATAATAAACAGTTTCTTGTTTTGATTGCTTCTTAAACGAACAAACAACATGTTATATCCAAAATGGAAATCAGAATTTTTGCTATTATCTTCTGTAAAATTAATCACATTAGCTTCGAGAGGGCCTCAAATAATTGTTCCTGATGAATGGATCAGAAGTAAAACGTTAGTGGAATATGAAGTTCTCGGGGGTATGTCAAACCATATTTTATCAGAGTTTACTATTTTCACACTTGAATGCAACACTTTCGCTTCACAAAATTGAAAATTTCATGTATGATTTCAGACAGTTATTAAATGGTATCAAGCCATTAGTCTCAACTGACGTTACATCAAACGACGACTCACTGCTGAATATTTAAAATGATTAAAGACACATTATGAACTACAACAGAAGTCTTCAGTTTGATTAAATTTACTTGAACAAAATGTCGCAAAACGATGGATGAGATGATGTCAGTCTGTTAGTTGATTGTGCATTGACTGGGAAGTGTCATTTGATTTTCATTTGGTTCATGCAATATCGGATTTTTCCGAGGAATCGACATTGGAGAAACACTTCATGAAACTGTAATTGCCTTGGAAACAATAGCTTAATTTCCAAAATTTCTACTTTATCCTACAAATGCGACAGATCGAAGGAGTAAAGTTTCTCCCTTAGTACAACTGACGTTCGTGCATCGGCTTATTAATAGTCAGTTAGAGTTACATAACAATGTTATTCTCCGTTTTGCATATGTAAAGATGGTATACACGAAATATGTTAATCATAAAGCAAGAACGAGATTCGTCAACCGTCTAGCGTGTACATTTCTTTTCTAATATTAACAGTCATTGTCATCCGTGACATTCGCCTGACAAATTTCATCGTTCAACATACAACGTAGTTTTATTCAATTACAACTTGTTTTCAGGAAATGTGAATGACATTGAAAGTGTGTGATGACAAATGTCCAGAGAATGAAATACTCATCTAACTCCGAAATCGCCATCATTGAGTTACAGTTACATTTCTTTTGTAATTCATTTATATTTCGTTTGATAACTTGAAATGCAATCACATTCTTCTTTTCACTGAAGATTGTCCAAATACAATTCGACTGAAGCATGTCTAGGCAGAGGGACATCAGATACAAAGTGCATTTGGTGTGAAAGAGCCAATACATGCATTACAAGAAACGATAAGGATGTTCATGTCATCGAAGTGAATGGT
This sequence comes from Schistosoma haematobium, assembly GCF_000699445.3. Taxonomy (NCBI): domain Eukaryota; kingdom Metazoa; phylum Platyhelminthes; class Trematoda; order Strigeidida; family Schistosomatidae; genus Schistosoma; species Schistosoma haematobium. Next base: position 10,066,657 of record NC_067200.1, read on the forward strand.
TGCCAGATGAAAGTAAGCAATTGGTAGACTTCAAAGATCGTTCTTAATTTAACGATATTCCAATTTGCAATCTTTTTCGGAAGAACACTTGTGTGATTATGAATTAGTAGTGATTTCTATTGTACCGTAAGTGCATAAATCAAAGTAACTCATACGATATTTAAGCACATATGAATGCAATGCACTATTTCCATGTGGATATTCAAAAATGAATAGAAGAGTTGTTTAACACTAATGCCTGGAAAGATGTTAATTCTTTAGCTCATAGAATGTGTAGTGATTTCCGATGTTCAATATGAAACTGTGTATCTACGTGAATTGTTGAAGAATACAGATAAAATCAGTTTGAATGATGAAGCGTAATCTGTTGAAAATTGTGTAGCATGTTCGGATAATGAGTGAAAGTTCGTAGTTCCATTGTTGAAGTACAGAAGTACAGTATTTCTCATTCCTTGTTCAGAAATGTGTACTTTGGATGAATTTATCAATAAAGCGGACAACCATAAGTTTGTTGAATAATGTATAGATTGTGATAAGATGTGACATCTAGCAAGCAAATTTCATTACCCAAACAAAAGTCGTCAGTTAGTTGTTGGATAGTGTGTACTTATCACATTGACTGTTAAATCGGTAACAGATATCCTGAATCATTATTCATTAATCACATAATGCAAATGCAAATTATGTAACTAATTGTTGAATTCACTTGTGTCATCAATACTGACAATGGTGTTTAATGAATGATGAAATATTTGATATTTAACTATATTTTTACTGTTTATTTCTTCTGAAGAGTTCGATTGTTGAGGTTCCCACTGAACTAACATCTCCAGCAACTAATGAAACTGATCTCAGAAATGAATTGAAGAAGACTAGTCCAAGCACTGAATCACATTTGGTAAATATTTGATATTTTGTAAGCATTATACTATTTCGTTCATTTCAGAACATCACTACAGATACAACTGAAGACATTGAGAAAAGAAAATCACTGCAATATATGTATATCTTTGTACCATTAGTTATATCTTTCCTTATTGTATGCATTGGCTGTGGCATTTGGCTATGGTTCTACAGAAGAAGGAGAGTTCATTCATAGTCCCCACAAACAGCTTGTCAATTTTGTTCATCAAGTTGACTGTGTTATTTTCATTTTCGTATTTTATGAAATACACTTTCTATTTTGTCAATCATTTCAATAAATTGAAGATTGTTTCATGGAACTGCATATTACATTGATGATTGTTTACGTAATGACTGATGTCACTTTGTTGGTAGAATATAAAAATATATTTTTTTGTATTTGTGTCATTGTTTTCATTCAATGGAAACATGGGTAATTTCACAAGAGGTTACAACATTGCACTTGTCAATTAACAGTACCGTGTATACGTGATTATGTGACCATTGAAATCAGCAATGAGTCCGTTGAAAATGTCCATTCTATTAAAGTCTCAATACTGAGAAATGTCAATCGAAATTGACGTCGTTCATTGTTTTAAACTAAACTGTCGGAATTTGGAATCATTATTTACCAAGGCACCTCAATCTTTCGTTATTTGAGTATTCACCGTCTAGTGAAGGCTTGTTGACAGACTGTTGTTAATTAGGTGTTATGAATGTGTTGAATATGAAATAATTTTCGAGGGTCTAGCTCATACTCAAGTAGGAATGAAAAAGATGTAGAGTGAATGATGAACTGGTAACAGTTCTGCCGTTGCATTGGTAATAAGATGAAAGATCTGAAAAATAAAACCCAGAAGTGTTTGCGTCAATTAGTGATCACATTATTGAACAAAACTTGGCTAATCATCGGTCCTATTCTCATGGATTTATGAGAAACCAGTCTACAAAAATCATTTGCATTAGGTGTTGGAATGCTCTCGTTAATGTTTAGGACTGAAAAGTGTGCAGTCTTTTCTTGTTATATGTAAATCATGTGCGAGTTGCTACGATATTGCCAAAAGGTCACAAAAATAAAAGCAGAATTTGTTAGTGGACAGCAACGAAATCCATGACACGCGTCACTCCGTCACGTTTGAGACTCGTTAGCTAGCTGAATCTGCATCACACAGTCGATATATCACTGCTTAACTCATACTCGATGTCGTTTATTTCAAACATCGTCGCGTCATACCCAAAGCTACTGAATATGGATACCTACTGACTCCTACAAACAGCTTTGATGTAATGTATTTAAGGTGAACACAGACATTCTTCTCTCAATACCGGGAAAAGTCTTCAACAGGGTATTGATAAACAGGCTGAAGGACTGCGTAGACGCCCAATTTCGTGACCAACAGGCAGGATTCCGTAAGGATAGATCGTGTACAGACCAAATCGCAACTCTACGGATCATTGCCCAACAATCGATTGAATGGAATTCATCACTCTACATCAACTTCATTGACTACGAAAAAGCATTTGACAGCGTAGACAGAACAACACTCGACACTACGGTGTGACTCAGAAGATCGTCAATATCATACAGAATTTATATGATGGATTTCAAGGCAAAACCGTGCATGACGGACAGTCGACAAAGTCGTTCGAAGTGAAGACCGGTGTCAGGCAAGGTTGCTTACTCTCACCCTTTCTCTTTCTCCTGGTGATCGACTGGATCATGAAGACGTCAACATATAAAGGGAAGCATGGGATACAATGGACATCTAGGATGCAGTTGGACGATCTAGACTTCCCAGATGATCTGGCCCTTCTATCCCAAACGCAATAACAAATGCAGGAGAAGACGAACAATAAGTAAAGTAAGAACACAGACATGATAAATATTTGTTCTGTGGCAGTCTGCATTCACAAACGTCATTTCTTTCTCATCGTGCTGAATGCTTGAAATGTCCATCTCAGTAATGATGATTCCAAACCCCGTTATTAAATCTTAATAAGATGGGAGCTTTAGATGATAATAATCCTAAACTAATCATGATGTTTAGGGTTTTACTTCCACATAAAACGGCGATTACATACCTCTTTTGGTTCGTTCCATAATTCGATTGTTGAGAAACGCAGTATGCAGTTTCGTTATTTTATTCAAAGATTTGACTATACAAAGTCACAAATTGAACGTCCCTTCAATAGCTTTCAAAGAACATTCCGATGCTTTGATTGAACATTTCATGACTGATTGCGTTAAGTGCTGTGAATGGATAAGAAATCATTCCCAACGTTGAACTCCCATTTGTTGAAGCTAACGCACACCACAGGTGATGCCGGAGATATTTTTACTCCAGCTCATTGTTCTAAAGTGTGCAGTGAATCTGATTTGATGTACGTCTTTCTTCGGATTCTTCCGGATAGACGATGATCAGATTTGACAACCATTATCTTGTCTTGGATATTTGGCTGACATTATTGATTCTAGACCAGATATGAGGCGATAAGCTTCACTTACAATTTCACTATCCCTAAAAAGCCTTACAGAATTATACTAAATAGCAGATGCCCTTCATTATTATTTGCTTTTTATTTCGGATTTGATTTATCGTACAAACACTCTACGTTGATACTTGAGATATTTAATATGGACTGTCACAACAGTTTGAAATTGTGATCTGAAACGGTGATTTTCGGTATGCTTTGCCAGGATCGATGAGTTATCCACCACACCTGATTGAATCTGACTAATAAATAATGCTGATCCTTAGAGTTTCTAGACTGTGCTCCTAATAAGTGTTTTATATTAAAGGTTTCCCGTCATATCAGGATTGGAGTTTAGGGATGAGCGATCAGCAACAATAATGGAAAAAGAGGTAAACTTCATTCAGCATTCTTTGGAAAACTATATTTGATTTTATCTTGCTCTCGGTTTTATAAAATGTTTGCAACTATTGAGAAATATGCATGTTCTTTTATCTTTCATATCACTCCAGTTTATAGTTTTCTATATCACTGAATTTAATTGGTCATTCACTTCTTCACAATCAACATGTAGATCATCATCGTTTTGTAATCTGCATCAATGATCATTGTTTACTCCAGTCAGTTGCGAAATCTGTGAACTTGTATCCTAAATCAAAGTCACACCTTCCTGTTAATTAGTATCGTGGACCAGTGTTTGATGATATCTAGGCACTGTGTCTGTATTGAGTGAGAACTCAGGTGTGATTGACCAGTTTATTGTCTTAATACAGTTCCAACATTTATCGGTCCATGATTTCAATCAAAAATCATATATCCTGGAATCCATCTAGTTTCATTAGCAAAGCGTCACACATCGTGTTTATTGTAGTCACTTTTATAGACTATATGATGAATTAAAATTTTCGTTTCATGATGATTCTGACGGTGATATTTCGGTTTGAATTTTACCTATAAATACTGTGGAAATATATCCGCAGTGCGTTACTCGTGAAGTTCACATTGTGTTGACTAGAACAATCTTGCTTCGTTATTCGAAAAAGCTGTCAAGTAAAGTACATCAACAATTCGTTGATCGGTCAGGCACCAGTGAACGCTAACATCACCCTATTTAATCCAGGTTTCAAGAAAATCGTTTCACAAACACTTTCGACAATCGAACGTCTATGAACAATTATATATAACTGTTACATTACTAGGGGTCACAGAAAATATGCAAACCGAGAATTCAACAGTTCTTTTATAAATACAACGAGTTCAAGTTTGTGCAGCTACTTCATTAATGGAAGTTTGTTCAAAGCATAACATTATTCTCAGACTCATATACCCATTCACAAATAGTAAGTGATATTTTAGCAGGTTCTAACATTGGACAACAAATCTGATAATGATGAAATAACCGCTTCCATAATGGGTACTCAGATCATTATTCTTAAAGTGAAATAACTAGTCTTGTAAATTATCATAGCTTCTGTCCCTCCAGTTTAAATAAACGTTTTTAAACTGATTACTGTCGCTTTTAACTCTTCTATCTATCCAACATTGATTTAACAAAGAATATTTCGTTTACACAACATCTGTCACTGATGTTTTGGATGGAATATTACTTCCTTTGAGATCCATTTTGATAGTTTTGTGTGTGTGTGAAAATCCTTCCATGTATACATGTTTAGTTTGTTCCTTTTGTTGTTCCTATTTTTGTCGTCATTCAGATATTCTTTAAATTGGGTGTCCGTTGAGGTTGCAGTAATTTTAACATTAGGATTCATGAACATTGTACTAAACGGTCTTCCGTTGATTCCAGGTTTTTAAAAGTCGCCTAGCCCAGATTGATACATGGATTCGAGCATTGTCACGTTCACTATAGTAATTTCATTTCACATCACCAGAGAGATACACTTCATCTTTTATGCTATGCAACTCATCCAGTGTATGTAAATCTATCAGAAGTGTGACAAAACGTAAATCACAAAAGAGACTTATTCTTATCATAAAATATGAAGTTAGTTGAACAATACAACAGAGATGGTAAATGATTGTTGTGTTTATTCATAGCTGGAGCAAGACCATCTATGAATTGCCAGTCAGAAGATTTGTTTTCACTTCATCTTCTTTCTAGAAAGTAGTAATAATTTGTAAAATGAGAATTTCACTCATCTTTAATTTTTGCTGGCATGTGATTATCGGCCAAATAAACAACTTATTATTAGAAAGCGATGTAGTTTTATTCTAACGAAGACTGATATTACACCCACAATACAGAATAGAGAATACCATATTATTTGATTATTTGAGATGGAATGAGGTGATCAATGATAAACAAAGTATAATCATGGTTAATTCTATAAACAAAAAAGAGGTCAACACTAATATGTTCTTGTTCATTAGACAAACACTTTGTTTACACTGAGATTGAGGAAGAAGTAATCAATATTACTTTGAATATATTATTGGATATTACAGAAATGATAGAACTTGATGTTATTTAATGTTCAATGCGATGGATCATACAGAATTCTCAATATTTTTTCAAATATTATTCTCCAATGCATACGATTTACAGGTCTAGGTCGTTTGTATAAATCAATGATACATTCGTACTTGAAGAATGTCCGATTTCGAATCCCCAATACAATACGTTCATCTGTCCTCATCTAGTTGTCACGCAATATAACTCAATCTTCATCAGGAAAGATGGCTGGTGACTATCGATGGAATCCATGACACGCTTTTCTCCCTATTTGTGACTCGTCAGCTGGATATACCCGCATCCCAGAATTGAAGTTCTCTCCGTGACTCGAACCCAGAATCGTTCGTTTCAAGCGGTATCGTGTTAATCACTTAGTTTGACTTGTGTTTTGAATAATCGAAATCGACACAGATTGAATACTGTGATATTTTGCTATTCACTCATCATTTAAAAGTCTGGTTCATTCAACAATATGTTGAATGATAGTTCGATTCCTGGAAAATTGTATCATTCAAAGAGTATTGGTGTTATGAAGCTAATGTGATTTGGAAGTGTAATTTTTCATAAAAGTCACAATATTCAATAAGTTTCCTCATTCCAATAATTCTAAACTGAAATTAATCTGGTTCTAATCGCCTACAGACTTCAATATTGTAGAGATTCACGAATCGATCTGGAACATTTATTAATAGGTTCATAGTGGCATTTAGGATTAGGTTGCTTTCAAAAAGGGCGATTCGATCTACCACAAAGTAACACATAATTTGTTATAAAGTAAAGATGAACATGAAGTCCGACTTCAGTCACTTCCGCTGGACATCGACTACAATTAGTCATTTTTGCTAAGTTATGAATGAACAAGATGTAAGATGGTTGAATGAAATGGGCAGGTAGATTGAAACAAAAATTTTGCTCTAGATCACAGTCGCCAATTGCAAAGAAATGCAGTATTGAAAGTGCAGATAACTAATATATCACTGGAACAATTGTCCCTTAGTGTTATGGTTGATAAACGTTGTGATTCAGCTATCGATTCCACAACTAACAAATTTTATGACTGCAATCTATAAGTCTCCTAATTATCCATGCTGATTGACTTGTATTCTCCATAATTATAGTTACCTAAGTAACTATAAATATGTCTGTTGATATAATCTTAACTTTTTAATTTATTGTTATGGCTCAAATTGACGTTGTTCTTGTCATTAAAGATTAATTACTTTACTACTTATACAAATATGAGTAGCTTCAAACAGTGCATCAAAGCACCATAGTTCAACACATGATGTAATGCATACGAATGTTCTGATTAACTCAACTATGCTATTAAGATGTCGTGTTCAGATTCAGATTCAAAATGATCTTAGGGAAAATCATCCAGAATATTAAGTGGAGTAGTGCAGCACACATGTCAGAGGTTGCTTCGTCGTGATCTACCGCAACAGGAGCAGTTTGACAATTTATCAATACATATTTATTGCCTGATAAGTTGAAAATCATTGTTCCCTAGGTGAAAGATGGTTTTGGTTATGATCAAGATTGAATCTGAAGACGAATGTTAGTCATTACACAGGGCCTTAGCTTCTCTCAACAAGCAAAGAACAAATTCTTAGTTGAACGCAGAATGAAGTGTATTTTAACACGCGGTGAATTCTGAGTTGAAATGTATATTAACATTCACCAATTTGATTATCATAAAGCTTTCCTTCCAAATAATTGATTTGTAACGATCACATTTTAGTTCACTTGATAAGATGACATTCAACATTACAAACTGTGATGAAATATTGAGATTAAGGAGAGAAGATCTGTTACTCACAATGTTGATGTTGATGATGTATCTTTTGAACAGACTTATTTATTAGTTTCTCCATACAGATGGTCTCGTCCATGTTCTATGTCCCGAGTGCTTGGCTTCTCTATTGGAGTCGAGGCAATTCAACTCCACCACAGTGATCAGACATCGTCATTCGTTGTTCATCTGTGTTGCTCAATATAATCATTTCGTTTTTACTGAAGGTATTCACATCGCTACATCGAACGCAGATATTTGCATGCATTTTCCGGTCAAACTATTCCATCACTAAATATCTATAGATGAGGTTCAATAATTCTTGATAGTCAATGGATAGATTTATTTGTATTTAAAAATAAATGTAAATCATGAGCTTATTTATTCAATGTGTGAACTGGCTGATTGCCTGAATCATGTTTGTTTAATGCTTTTATTGTAGCGTTACCATCAGTGTTTTCCTTGCATATTAGAGGGTTCTTTCTTCAGTTATTGAAAGCAGTTGAGAGGAGCCTATAAACGTATGAATCGTGTTGATTGACAATGATCAAAAGATGAATCTCTTAATTTTAGGAAACTAACGGTGGTTGTGAGATTAGAATCTAAGTCCCTTTCCATCTGGAACTAGACCATTAGGTATTCCGAGAATTGTCCGAACTCTAAAGAATGAACCAACATAACATTGATATAAAAATCTCACTTACACAAAGAGCTTAATTAGCTCGGTAGTAACTTGTATACAAAACTTCTTGTCCAAATTCTTTTTATGTTTATATCTTTCTTAAACTTCCTATTCATCTTTCCCAACTCACATTGATTCCTCTTCATCGTATTTACCTTGACTATACTCTTTTCATAACATCTTTAACTGTGGAGCCTGATCATGTAATCAATTGTTCGTTTGAATATTCTTTGTGTTTGCATATTCTGTGTGTACGTTTTAACCGTTAGTTTTAAGCATCATAGCTGACCATCAATTCCTCTATTTTATAACGTCAATCTACTGTAATATATGCTAAGAATATAAAACACTGATTGCAAATCAACGTACCAGAATGGTGGTTTATGGAGATTGTAGTAATTTAACAGTGGAATCCATGTGTCAATCAAAGCTAGACCACTATGGAGGTCTAGGTAGTAATTGACGGTCGTGTTGTCCTAGAATGAGATTCTTCATCATTGGCTCACTGTTGACTGGCTTCAAGATGAATTTCATGGAGTTCTACTGAGAAGCCGTAACCAGTGGAAGTCAACTGTGTTTGCTGTGGTGCGTGGTCGAGTTTGTGCATACGTATTACGATGAAAAGCACAGATTGACTACCTGTTCTATTATAAATAAAGAAACTTTGGAAAAATGGAATATTGTCATACCTGTTAGTTGTGTAAAATAGACTTAAGGTATTTATCGAATACATTGGTTTATATTAATATCCTTACAAATAGTCTGAAAAAAGAAATATCTTCCTCACCTCTACTCTTCTTTGCAAATTCACAGTCGTTCTATTACACTCAACGGTGAATCTTCATTTGACATTTGAGAATACAACAATCCATCAATAGAAACGCATTCAACCGGAACGAGGGAAACTACTTAATTGAGGATCTTTTTAAAAATAACAACTTCAAACAAACAAAATAAAAATTCCGGTGGATGGGAAAAACAGTGAGAAGACAGAATAGAAGTAGGAAAGGCGGAATGGAATAAAACAACAATGATAACAATAACGAAGTTGACAACGATAATGACAGCATGAACGCATACACACACATACTTATTTACGTGTGACCAGGTCTTAAAGTTTGTTAGTGTTGACTAATTGTAGACAAATATGTCAGTGTGTATATGAGTGTGAGTGTGAGTATGTTGGAACTAGATGAGTTATGAATAGCAGGTAAATAACTGTTTTATTGAAATTAAAACATTCACATATGATCAGGATCATTGCACTGAATGAACGTGTGCATCATTATGAATACAGTCTGTCGATTAACATTGATGTTGAGGATTATCCCGAGAGGATTATCCTAATATCACTGGTATGTCAGAAGTATACTATACATTATTCAGTGGATAATGCGTTGACGTTTGAAATGAACTATATTTGATTTTAATCTCAATGTGAGCAATAACACTGACATACAGAATAACTGACTTAACGAGTCTCAAATCTGATGAAGCAGGCATCCTGGATACTATGATTAGTCATTATCCATCTTTAACAGAACTTCTTGATCAGAAAATGGTTAGAAGATGCAAGAAAAACAGTTATTTATATGTATAATGTGTTTTCTCGTTCACAAATAATAAGGTAGAAGATTGTGATGGATGTTTTTAGCATTACGATATTGATCATGGAAATAATGAAGGGAAGGGTCAAGTGGGTGAATGTTTTTTAAAGAACAACGTCCAATGCGCTCATGTTAACGACAGCGTTAGAGATGTACCGGAATGGGACGATGATGATAATAGATTCTGTTAATATGGAATATTTTGAGGATAATAATCAAACGTATGTCGACGTAAATTTATGCTCATAAATGACCAGTTAAAACGTAGCTTTAATACCAACCCAAGTGACTCATTCTATTTGTAAAGATCTGAACTGTCGTTTTGTTGAAACTTCATCAGTCTTGTTTAGCATGTATCAACTGATGAACAAGGTAGCCATTATCGCTTGACGAGAGGATTCAATATTAAGGGTTCCTTGTTACTTTGATTGAAATGATCGAAATGAAATGGATAAAATGTATTTCAGTCGTAAGGTTTGCGGTGATTATTTCATTGGTATTCAATAACAATTATTGGATGGAAACAGGTATCGATCAACTTCATGTTTGCCCTCAAGTGAATCTTACATAATTCTTGTTTATTCTATTACAGATGTATATGATTTAATGATCAAAGACAATTCGTTTTGAACATGAAGTTGAATAGACTTGTCCAGCTAGGCTGGTGAAAAGCGACCTATCATGAACCATATTATTTATATCAGATCGAAATTCTATCAAAAATCAATGAAATGTTATGTACTCTGTGATGGTCGGTATTTGATATAATCCTTAAACTTCGTATACAGTTCGTCGCGATAACCGTTCTATATAACGTACCAACGGTATATTAATCAGAAGGCAAATACTAATTGTCGATGACGTTTATTACGAAACCACACACATATAGCCAAATGTACAGATGTGTTAAACAAGCATAGAAGAGTTGTGCCGAAAGGCAAGCAAGCGAACGAGAGCCAGAGCAAGAGCGTGACGAGACCGTGCGAGCGAGTGAGCGATTGAGTGTACAATATGAATAACATGGACATATATATACCATGTGAAATGAATGAGTAATCGAATCGAATAGGCGGTTAGTGGTAAGATTAGCGGAATGAATAAATGCGTAGGCAGTTATCAATATTCAAGCATACGTATTTCATACAAGCTCAAAATAATAATAAGGATACAACAAATTGCTATAATGCGGATGACTTTGTCCGCTAAATAAGTTAACAAAAGGGCTTAACTGGGTTAAATGAAAATAAACCCATTAGCACGTGAGTCGCTATAATAGCTCCCCCTGCAAACAAAGATATATGGAAAATGTCTGTGTTTGCATAAAAAAGTAGACTGAATAGGTTAGAAAAATGGCTTATACAAAATTAAGATGAAGTTGGTGTGTGCTGTACATTTGGTTTGCGCCCGTCCGTGAGGTTACATAAAATAATAGCAAGAAATGGAAGGAAAGCGGTATTGTCTTTACATTTTAAACAAAAATTATACGCATAAGTGTAAGGGTACATAAGATACGTTGAGTTTTATAGCGCGTAACATGAGCTTAATAATGCATTTGTATACGATGAGGTAGAAGTTATAATTAATATTTAAAATAGTAGATTATTATTAATAAAAAATCGTAGCGACGTATTGTTGGGGCCATCTTACTCTGCGGCCGGATCTTGTTGTTATCGGGGTCTTGTCTTTTTGTTGCGTTAACGTTGTTGATTTTTGGGACTCGTGTTTCGCTGGTATGACCATCTTAGATGAGTCTGTACTTGTTGATTGATTATCGCTATCGATGAAAGCTGGCTTTACTCGATCGATGCTAATTACATCTGTCTTCCCAGCTTTTTCTATGATAACCGTTTTATTTGTCCTCTCTATCACTTTAAATGGTCCGTCGTAACTCGGTTGAAGAGGTGGTTGTACTTTATCTCTTCTGATGAATACGTGAGAGCTGTTATGTAGTTCCTGTGGTATGAATACCCGTCGTTTTGTGGTCTGGGAGGTGTTATTTCTAAATCGCTCATGTGCTTTCTCAGGCGTTGCACATAGTCGGTTACATCAGTCGGAACACTTTTACTTGAAGTGAAGAATTCTCCGGGTAATCGCAGAGTAGTTCCGTAAACTAACTCTGCTGGACAACATCCCATGTCTTGTTTAATTGTTGCTCTTAGGGCTAACATTACTAGGGGAAGTTTATTAGACCAATCGTTGTTAACGATGACAGCTGTAAGGGACGCTTTTAATTGCCTATGTAGGCGTTCAACCATTCCGTTTGCCATTGGATGGTACGACGTCATTCGGATTCGTTTAATACCGAGGAGTTCAGTAAGCTGCTGAAAGAGTCGACTTTCGAATTGTGCTCCTCTATCCGTTGTGATAATCGTTGGTACACCGTAGTAAGAAATCCAATTTTCAACTAGGGTTTTAGCTACCGTTTCAGCTGAGGTGTCTTTTATCGGCACTGCTACCGGCCATCGTGTAAACCTATCGATGCATGTAAAGATATAGTTGTATCCATTTGAAACGGGCAGTGGTCCTACAATATCGATGTGTATATGTTCAAATCTAGTGTCTGGGTGCGAAAACGGACCTACTGCAGAGCTAGTATGACGATGTACCTTAACTTTTTGGCACTTCATGCATGCTTGTGTCCAATTACGTACATCGTGATTCATGTTTGTCCATACGAATCGTTCACTAATCAGCTTTATCGTGGCTTTTTTTCCTGGGTGCGACATGTTGTGCATGCTTTCGAATATTTTGTGTCGCAACGTTTTCGGGATGAATGGTCGCGGTCGGCCTGTTGATGTATCGCAAATTACTTTCGTGTTACCAAACCGCACCTCTTCGAGTACTAATGATGTTAAACCACCGGATCTGAGTTTATTTAGCTCGATGTCTCTCTCCTGCAACTTTGCTAGACCATTATAATCAATTCCACTTGCCATAAGTGTGCTTATCGTTGCTCGTGACAATGCGTCGGCCACATCGTTTTCTTGTCCGTTAACGTACTGTATGTCGGACGTGAACTGTGAAATGAACTCTGGTTGTCGGATCTCTCTCGGGGAATAATTGTCTTGCTTTGCGCTTAATGCTTTCGTTAGCGATTTGTGGTCTGTATAGACGGTAAAACTTATGCCTTCGACCATATGACGGAAGTGTTTTATTGCCAAGTAGATTGCTAATAATTCTCTTCCAAACGTACTATATCTCGTTTGGGTAGGATTTAATCTTTTCGAGAAAAATGAAAGTGGCTCCCATACACCGTTTACTAACTGCTGCAAAACGGCTCCTACTGCTAAGTTCGATGCGTCTGTCATTACTGCTAATGGTGCTTCGTTCTTTCGTCGTACCAACATCATCTTCTCATTTAGCGCTCGCTTAGCGTTCTCGAAAGCCTGTATAGCATCCGCTGAAAGACGGAATGTTCGAGTATGTCCTCGCAAGGCGTCCGTCAATAGCTGTAATATTGCTGCGCAGTTTGGGATAAATCGTCTATAATAGTTTATTAGCCCCAAGAATCTTCGTAATTTTCTTTGTGAATCGGGCAACGGATAATTACGAATAGCAACGACTTCTGTCGGAACTGGCATGATATCATGTGAATTTATCATATGACCTAGGAATTGCAATGATTCCTTTCAAAATTCACATTTTTCCACGTTAATAGTGACGCCATGTTCTTGAAGTCTCGTAAACAACTGTCGTAGATGTTGTAGATGTTCTTCCCTGGTAGAGCTAGCTACTAGTATATCATCGATATATGCGTGAACTCCTGTCAAACCCTGACGACCTGATCGATGAATCGTTGGAAGGTTTGGGCTGCATTAGTTAATCCGAAGGGCATTCGCAAAAACTCGAATAACCCAAATGGAGTAGTTTTAGCCGTTTTAGATATATCTTCTGCCGCTACAGGAATATGGTAATAAGCTCGAACGAGATCGATTTTCGAAAATATCGTGGCACCTTCCATATTGGTAGTAATGTCGTGGATATGTGGTATCGGATATCTGTCTGCTATCGTTTGCTTGTTAAGGGCTCTATAGTCTCCGCATGGCCTGATTTCCCCATTCTTCTTCGAAACCATATGCAATGGGGACGCCCTGGGACTATTAGAAGGTCTTATGATACCAAGCTTCGTCAACTTTTCGAACTCTCGTTTCGCGACATTCAACCTTTTCGGGTCTAGCCTTCGTGGTCTTGATTTAATCGGTGGACCTTTCGTTATAATATGGTGCTGTACCGTATGTTTAAGATCTCTGTTATCGTATGATACCTTCGTCAGATCGGCATACTCGTTTAGAAGCGATCTATATGGCTCGTTTTCGTCTTTTGACACTACTAAATTCATGGATGCGTGATCAGTCGTCACTCCTCTTATCACTACTGAATGGTCGCCGTTCACGAGCCAGTTTCGTCGGGTATCCACTAGTAAGTCGAAATTCTTTAAGAAATCAATACCAATTATAGGTACGGATACATCTGCGATAATGAATTCCCAGCGGAATGAAAGGTACGACCGAAATTCAAGGTTACTTTTCGCTTGCCATATGTTTTTATATCGGATTTATTTGCTGCCTTAAGCGTTAGCGCTGTATCGATATTTCGTGTTTCGTTACTTACTGGAGGCACGACGCTTACTTCTGCCCCCGTATCCACTAAGAATTGAGCGCCTGTTACTCTATCCTGAACGTAAAATAAACGACTGTTTCTAGGAGCTGTTGTAGTTGTTGCGGCGGTTATCGACAATCGGTGTGTTCGTTTGAATTTACATGGTGATCTACAGTTTCGAGCTTTATCGCCGAAAGTTTGATGGTACCAACATATTGTAGGAGCTGAGCGTCTCCTAGAACGTGATCGACTTCTTTCCCTCGATCTACTTCGTGATCATCCTCTTTGCGTATCGCTCTGATTTAGTTTCATCAGCTTGTGGCATAAAACATTAATCTCCTTTTGTAATGCATCGATTCGTCCATCTATTGTGGTACTATGCCCTTGCGGACTCGTTTGGTTCATTCTTTCATAAATCCTATCGGCTATTTTAGCAATGTTGTCTATATCGACATCGCTGTTCTCAACTGCAAGGATCTGTTGCACATTCGTTGGAAGTCGTCGTAACCACAACTGATAAAATATGTTTTTATCTAATTCTCTGTCTCCGATTACGCTTCTCATATAGTTTTTTAACTGCGATGGAGTCCTATCTCCTATCTGCACCTGACTGAGAAGCTGTTCGATGGCTTGCCGGTCGCTTAATGAGACGGCTTTAATCACTGCCTGTTTTAATGCGTCGTATGGCTTTTCTATGTCTGGCTTGATTAAAATCTCTCGTACATTATCTGCTAATTCATCTGGAAGTAGCGAGCTCGCGTGGCCAAATTTATCTCGCTGTGTATGAACACGATTAGCTACAAAGTAATGTTCAAGTCTGATAAACCAAAGTTGAGGATCTGTGACCTGAAAAGGAGGAATAGTTACATTAATGGACCTCACGGACGGCGTTTGGGAAAGTTCTATTGTATCGTTGCTTAAAGACATATTCATAAAGATAAAAAATTACTCAAATATAATGCGAATGTCACAGAGAAAAGTGAGTCGATAAAAACAATGATAAAAACAAATGGTACAATTTATAACAAAGAACGGACTTACTAAATTGCACCAAAATATCAATTATTTGTAAAAATATCGTTGTTTATTATGAATATTCTCGTTATGTTCGATAATGTTTGTGAGATAATATACGTATAATTAAAATAATGAGATAATAAATCCACAGTTATAATTATAATCCAAATGATAGTTACAATTGTAATCGAATACGTTGGATTTTAGGAATTGGATTACGTCGTTCAAGATTGTTTCGTGTTCGCGCGTCGGGATCGCCAATTATGTGGTGGTCGGTATTCGATATAATCCTTAAACTTCGTATACAGTTCGTCGTGATAACCGTTCTATATAACGTACCAACGGTATATTAATCAGAAGGCAAATACTAATTGTCGATGACGTTTATTACGAAACCACACACATATATCCAAATGTACAGATGTGTTAAACAAGCATAGAAGAGTTGTGCCGAAAGGCAAGCAAGCGAGCGAGAGCCAGAGCAAGAGCGTGACGAGACCGTGTGAGCGAGTGAGTGATTGAGAGTTCAATATGAATAACATGGACATATATATACCATGTGAAATGAATGAGTAATCGAATCGAATAGGCGGTTAGTGGTAAGATTAGCGGAATGAATAAATGCGTAGGCAGTTATCAATATTCAAGCATACGTATTTCATACAAGCTCAAAATAATAATAAGGATACAACAAATTGCTATAATGCGGATGACTTTGTCCGCTAAATAAGTTAACAAAAGGGCTTAACTGGGTTAAATGAAAATAAACCCATTAGCACGTGAGTCGCTATACTCAATAATCTTGTTTTATTGATATATGATTCAATTAATTTACATATCACTTTGAATAAAAGTAACACCGAATACTTAAATGTTATTAGTAAATTAACAGTAAAATAATGAACGGATCATGTTATATCTATAGCTAGTCATTTTTGAATGTTTGCCTTAAATTTATTCATTCATCGGTAAGTGAAGGCTGATACAAGATACTTTGGTGATAACCGTAAATCAGACTGTAAACGTAGTTAAACGTAGTTTGAATGGCAGATTGATCTCTTCATATGTGAATAGAATATCAAGCTTGATAATCAAATGTTAGATAATCACATGACTTCATGCAAGGAAACTCGACAACAACTTCACATCAAACTAGAGTGTACTAATATATGGAGTCAGCCAGATTGGAGACTAGTTGAAAAATCAGACATGATGTCATGTCCGTCCTTGAACGGTGTTGGTTGATAAGTCATGCTGTTGCTACAATGTAGAACATCGGTACGTTAATGTTTATATGCGTCAAACGCATTGAGTGGAAAACACAAAAGTAGTCATCAATCAAACAAGTTCAAAACATATCGTAACTGACCTGCTCTTTTAAGTAAAACTTATATTTAATCATTTTGTTTCCTACAATCATTTATCATTGTGCCAGATAGAGAATTGTTTGTATCTTAATATTCTAATGTAGATGGACCACATACTGAAACAACAACGATAGTGTTGAAGCCTTTAAGAATAGGCGTAGCACACAAAACAACAATATCACTACAACAAATACTATGCACATCAAAAGATGAAATGGCAAACGAATAATAATCAAGTATCATCTACAAAATAGATTGTGTCAATTGTGAAAATCACTACATTGGACAATTTCGGGTGCCCTCTCCATCTTCGCTTGTATGAACATCAATTATTGATCAAAAGTCATCGCATATCTCACTTCTTGTCGTTGATTTCTCCCATGTGGTGAGATGTGTCACTCATGCTTAAGTCAAAGCAGATTAATTAAACTGCAGTTGTACTTTTAATCATAACTTCAACCTATACGTTGTACAGAATATATATATGGCAAGCAGTCTTTTGACATTTCACCAGATTATTAGTGAGAAATTTAAAAGTGCACAAATGAGGAATGTCTGGCTATTGATTATTTCACAACGATGCATAGTTTCAGTCTTTAGATATAAGGAGTAGTATGACCTGATTATTATGGAGTCTGTAATCAAATTCACTTACTAATCTTTTTTTGTTTCAAACGAATTATTGTCTGATGTAACTGTTGTTTTTGTCAAGATACGTACTGCTAATCAAGATAGACATCTTAAGCAATGTAGAGGAGTATGAGGTTTATGGAAGAGAAGATCTAGAAGACTTGACTGTGTATTGTCAGTTGTTATGTGAAGCCCATATACTTTGTTTTAACTTTCGGACAGCACAATCTATTCATTCTACTCCAGTCATATTTTCACCCTGGTAATTATTCGCTTATCAGTCTTGACTGTTTTTATATGAGCGTATATGTGTGTACACTTCATATCCCATGTCTCATCACATGTCTGTAGTTTATTTTGACTGCCCATAAATATCGCGTAACGCCTGGCTTAAAATGAGTTGGCTTACCAGCTATCTCCACTCAGCGTCGTTTCTCTTCTCTCTACTCCAGATGACTTGACCGTTTGTATTTTGACTTTATGGACAGGCAAGTTCAGGCATCCTAAGAAAATCAGGGATATTTGCATAGCATTGCTGACGTCCGAAATACCAGAATGATACATTTGTGCACTCCTCAAGGTAATTTTAGTCCATAATCACAATGAAATAGATAACGTCACCGCACATAATGGGTAAAAGTGCTATCTCATTATTTACACACTACTCATTACGTAATGATTTCAATATTTTGTGATAATTATTCAATGTCTATTGATAAGACTATTGTTATCGTAATTCATTATTCTTACTACTATCCATACACCTGTCTTCCAATTATCAAATTTTACTTTTACCTATTATGTGCACTGACTTATTCTATTTCATTGTCATTATCGACTCAAATGACCATGATTGGTTTCACATTTTCGTATAAATATTCATGTATATTAGAGTAAAGCCTGATGACGATCTAATTGAAAACGATATTGTTCGCTTATATGTGTTATTCTAATCTTCACAATGGGAATCTTGATTATTGAAGAAAAGTAATACATTTTCCTGAAGTGTCATCTTTTTATTGACGTTTTGCCACAACGTTGCTTTCTATCCGTACTTTAGATCTCCTAGATATAAAATGAATCATAATTATCCCATTCCACTGAAGCCAACTTTTCTTTGTTAAACGCATTTACTCTGCTTATATTCTTTACTTTTCAATCTTCCGTTTATGTATTCGAACAGGATCAAACTCGTCTGAAGGAGAACAGAGACATCTTAACCAACATTCATTTATTCATGATGTTTCTCTTAATGGGCATTTCTTCGGACTAGTTACATTTAATGAATATGTTTCACTGAATATTGAAACTAGAAAAATTACTTTCCTTGAAGCTTTTACGGTACGTTTAAATTTGCTCGCTGTCATTCGACAGCATTTGTATTTGTTCTCGAATTCGCTTAGCGTAATTGTGGCTTCGTGAAGTGTTCTGAACAATGTCAGACTGTAGTCAATATTTCGTATTGCATTTCTGAAATTCATACACCTCAGATAGTCATTTAATAACAGTCATTTAGACCAGTGACATAAGAAACCTTAAGATTTATCTCGAATATTTTGAACGACAGAATTGATGAGGCATAGATGAGAATGTAACGCCGATCTCCACGGTACGATCTAAATTCGAAACTCAACGTACTACATTTCTATTTCGATTGTTCTTATGGATTATGATTATTTTTGTTGTGGATTGATATTATCACCATTCTCAGTACACGTTCTTCATCCTGTAAACATTTTTGATTAAAATTGAACATTACTAACGACAATAACAAGCCATGATATTTGACGTACGAATTGAGTAAGTCTGTTCTATTTTAGAAAATTACAGCACATTTTTATTGTTGTGATTTCTCTCTGCCTACTTTTCTCCTTCACCTACACATCGATTTATTCATTTTTATAAACATGTCTTATGAAAATTCAAACGATACGTAGTTGCATTACTTGACGGTAAAAGACAGGATCGATACAATGAGGAAGATGATAAGCTTTTTTATTCCACAATTAGACAGAGTTGACTCAGTATGACATATGGAAAAGATGATCAGGGAATAGATCACGCATCATGTGTCCATCGTTCTTGAGGATACGCTTAGCTCCCTCAATATGCTTGCGCTTTCGAACGTGTAGTAAAATGAATAGAAATTTTAAATGCTCTTGTGGATTTATTATAAATATATGAGGAATCGATCCCTCTGCTTTTTGGCGATCACTGTTTCAGTTGCCGTAACTCCTGAAGACAGTCAGTTATTTTTCATCTAGGATCAAACGACATATGCACAAATCTTTATCGATAAAAGAAATAAATTAGCGTCCAGCCTCCCGTAAGTGAAGAGAGTTAAAGTATTGGAGATCTTGGTTTCACTTGCTGATTCCAAACGAAATGAATGAGCAAACAGCTAAAATACAATGTGATACCTATATGTCTGATACCTATGTTTGGCCAGCTTCGAAGTTATCATACAATAATGCAGATCTCTGATACGCAGTTGAAAAACATACGATAACTACATACGACCCAAGAATTTTATAAATAACACAACAGTGATTGTTTTCACTTGATTTCCTTAAGGGAAGTAGTAATCTCCTATAACATGAGAATTCTAATCATTTTGTCAGTCACATGAACAGATTATCAGGAATCGAAATATTTTATTCTAACTAAGGTTTATATTACACCCACTAAACAGAATAGAGTATAGACAATGCCATATTATCTGATTACGAGATGGAATGAGGTGATAGTTGACAACAAAGTATGATCATTACTGTTTCTATAAACAACTGATTTCAACAGAAACAAAATCAACACGTTGTTTACACTGATATTAAAGAGAAATAATAGAACTTGGTGTTATGTTGTATTCAATGCGGTGAATTGAACAGAATTCGCGAATTATTAAATCATATTCCTAAATGCTCACAGTTCAGAGGTCTTTGTTTCATTAACGGGAGTGACATATATAAGAAGGTCAGTGTGTGCTGCTTCGATCTCCGGTGGACTCAACGAAGCAGGTCTATCCAAGAATTGCTGGAAGTATTCCACCCATCTATTCCTCTGATCTTGAATCTCATTGACTGACTTTACTACTTTGTCCTTTATCGGTCATCTGGTTTACTATATGTTCCTGCCAGTTTGTTTGTCGTTTCGTATAGTTGTTTCATGTTTCCTTCAGCTACAGCTTTATCTGCTCTCGTTACAGAGTCTTCCACGTACTTTTGCTCGTTGGCTGTAATGCTCCTCTTCACTTGCTGCTTTGTTTCAGTGTATTCAGCTCGGGCCTTGATTTCCTATGTTATTGTTTGGCTGTTTTTGATTGTTTTCTCCTTGTTCCTTTTATATTGAATCTTGTCCAGGTTTTCATTAGAAACTCATTGATTATGATGATGCTTGTTGCGTCCCAGAACCAACCGAAACATCGAAGTTAGTGCTTGTTTGTTTCCTTTCCATATGTCCTCCACAGTCGATTATTCTCCTATGGGTGGATATTGTAGGCCTTATAACCTGTTAATGAAAGCTATCTTGAATTCGTTGAGTCTGTCAGCACCTTGAACAAAGACCGTATTGAACCTTCGTAATGCCGTTTATCCAGTTGTCCATTGCTTCCTCAACTTCAGTTTCATCTTGGCCACAATTGGGTGGTGATTTGAAGCCATGTCAACCCTCCTATTTATCCAGCTACTTTCACTGATGCAAATATGATCTGTCTGGTTCTATGTAGTATGATCCGGTGAGACCCGTGTAGCTCTGTGAATGCATTTGTGGGGGGATGTTGTGCTGTCTATAAATAATTTGTTGACTGCACATGGATTTACAAATCTCTCCCTATCATTTCTTTCTTCCAGTCAGTCAGTGTCCTCCCATGATATTTTCAAACCCAGTGTTATACATTGCTACTTCGGCGTTTAGGTCTCCAATGAGGATGATCAGGTCTCTTGCCGAGATCTTATCCATGATCGGTTGCGCAACCTCAAAAACTCGATCTTTATAGTTGTCGTTGCTATCACCGTTGTGTGCATAACATTGAGTAACATTCATTGTGGTTCCCTACTTCTTTGTTTCGGAGGATGCTTTGGTGTTCATGGGTTCATGAGATTCCAATCGCACAAGTGCTTGAGATGCTTTTTTACATTGCATCAGAGCAAACATTTGAGTGTGTGGAGCACCTTCTTCATCGTAAATACAGTACATTAGCATCTCTACCGAATCCAAACCATTTGCCTAAGTTGTGTCCAATGGGTTTTGCTGATATTGAGCACTGTCAAGTTGCACTTCTTCATTTACAAAATGATTGAATGGTCCTCCTGGTCTCACACATTGTCCGGACATTTCATGTATCTACATTAATTAGGCGTTGTTCTGGTTATTAGAAAGGAGTTGGTCTTTTGACGTTGAAATATTCTCGGCTTTGTCATGAAGCATCACAGTTGTGGTGCAAGAACATTCTATTAATTCCAGGTCACAGTTCGTATGCTATAATTTGTTTATTGTGGTCAGCATAATTTTAACGACGTCGCATTCTGAACTATAGAAATGCTGACTTCATATTAAACCCTTCTCATTTACTTGGAAATATGATCGGCAATAACCTGAGACAAGCTACAGGGGTAACTTAAATAAACATTTATGTGAACTGTCTAGTCAATGCAGTTTCGTGTTAACTGCAGTCTTCTGTTGCTAGGTTTGAAGCTATTACGAGTTCACTGAATCTGCGATCGAGAACAAAGACTCAGTGACCAAAGATCAATAAGCTATATATTCTGATGCGCCCCAGCTCCGTTAACTAGAGGAAGAAGTCCAAGCATTCTGCAAACAGCCAGAAACGAGCGATAACAATCAACACAAATCAAAACGTATATATACAGCACAAAATCGTCCCCGAGGAGAGTAACCAAATAGCATACTAAAAGACGCAACGGACTAATAGCATTTAAGATATTTCCCAAATACGGCATGAAGGTGGCAAGAGCGCTCTTGGCGCGAAAACAAAGATATACAAATTTTCTAAATAAAATTAGAGAATGACGTCATTTTCCTGGTGAGTTGTGGGGATCTAACGTCCCCAACATCTGTAATAAGAATGCTTCTTTTTGGGGTGATCCACTTTAATTCTGTCGAATTGAAATCCAGCCACATATAGAATTCGATTGCTTCCAATAAACTATGATATCCAACCTTATTTAATGCTCGATGAAAGCATACATTTGGTTAATAGTCAAATGTGTTTATCTAGAGTATCGGCTAATGATTAGTTTATCCGTCACAGTGAATGGTATTGAAAGATACACAGAACGTGCTGTGGATTAGTTAATCACGATTATCCTCCACAGTCTCCTTCAACAATATACACAGGACGAGATAACTAGTCTAGTTTTAAAAAATAGAATTTATTAATGGACGTTTCATAGATTGATAAATCACGGACGTGAAACTGGATGATTTCATGAGAAAACGAGCACTAGATTCATTTGAAATTAATTGGTGAATGGTTACAGTGTTCATTCATAGCTGCAGCAAGATCTTCTATGAATCGACAACCATGAAATTTGTTTTCACTTCATCTTCTGTTTAGAAAAGAAGTAAAAATGGGTAAAATGAGAATATCACTCATCTTTGATTTTTGTATGTAGGTGATTATCGGCCAAATAAACAACATGTTATTAGAAAGCGATACAGAATAAAGAATACCATATTATTTGATTGATGAGATGTAATGAGGTGATCAATGATAACAAAGTATAATCATGGCTGATTCTATAAACAAGAGAGGTCAACACAAATATGCTGTTGTTCATTAGACAAACACGTTGTTTACACTGAGATTGAGGAAGAAGTAATCAATATTACTTTGAATATTTTATTGGATATTACAGAAATGATAGAAGTTGATGTTATTTAATATTCCATGGGCAGAATCAGACAGAATTGTCAATTCTTTGGAAATCTTATTCCTCAATGCATACGATATACAGGTTTGTGGTGTTTGTATGAAATAAGTTTGGTGTAACGAGGCGATTGACAAGTGTTCGTGATAATTAACTTCATGAAGCCGCTTTATCTACGATTCAATGAATATTGATTGAGACAGTAACTTAGGAATGCTAAAATAGTTAACTATTTCCATACATTCATACATACACTCTGGGCCATAACAAGGCATTTGGCAGCCTTGATAAAATATCACAACCATTGCATTGAATCCTTCATTTGCGAATTTCCATCATTTGTTCATCACATTCTGCATGATTCTTCCAGTCCACACTCTCTTTTTTCCCTTATATTCTCTTCAACTCGATCTTCGTAGCCTTCTGCTGTCAGGTTTTCCACTTCCGATCGGTGTTACAAACTACTTATATCGACAGACAGAAGTAGTATACACCACAGCTGTATGATTTTTCATTCCACCTTACTCGTTTTTCCCATTGATGACTTATGCTAACTGGAGAAATTCTGATAAATATAGAACAATCTATATTTCGCTACAATTCGGGACTCAATCACAGCTCTTCTTTACATGTTATTGTTCACTCAGCCTTTCAGTCTTAAGAATGTAAACTATGAAAATAAAAAACAATGAATCACAATTCAATAATTCATGTCATCAAACACCAATCTCCTTGATGATTTATTACACATGTTTTTCTTTGTATTTCATCTAACAGAAGTATACATTTCGGTTTTTGTTTTGAACAAATGAATTCAACTTGAAATATAAGTGTAACATTCATTATGTTGATTATCAATAACTGTCTTTCCAGTTACTTGATTTCTGACGGTCACGTAACGATTTACTTGATAAAATGATATTTGTATCGTGGTGCTGAGACGCGGTTGACTATGAACACCACTTGAATAGGACTATGTGCCAGTTGACCGCTAAAATCCCCTTTAAGCCAAATATCAGAAGGCAGTTGATGGCTGTTGTCGAGATGCATATTTTAGCGACCTCGTGGTATCAAAAGGATACCGAGATCGTGGCAAAGGAGTACGAGCATGGTTACCGAACGTAACCGAAACCGTTCAAGTTCACAATCAATAGAGTACTAGTAATATGGCTATCTTTTGCAAACAAACGAGCACAGTAAAACAATCACTCGTACAGTTGGTTATAATAATGATTACTTCTATTAAACCCATCGCGTTCTCTTGATACAAGTATGTCACTACATATTCAACATTGCAAACTGTGATCAAATATTGAAATTATTGAGAGAAAATCTGTTACTCACATGGTTGATGTTGATGATGTTGTATTTTTGAACTGACTTGTTGATTAGTTTCCCCATAAAGATGGTCTCTTATATGTTCTATGTGCCAAGTGTTTGGTTTCTCTATTGGAACACAGGTAATTCAACTCCACCACAGTGATCAGACATCATCATTCATTGTTCATCTGTGTAACTCAGTATAGTCATTTCGTTTCTACTGCAGTTATTCCTATTGCTACTCCAAACAATGATACTTCCATGCATTTTCCTGTTAAACTATTCCATCACCAAATATCTATAGATGAGCTTATAATATTACATTCTCAATCAAGTAATTTTAGAGTTAATTTGAGAAAATCCACATCTGACATGGTCAGTAAAGAAAGTCTGAGTCAAAAGCTCGATTTATATGGGGACATAACAGGAGCTAGACTACGAGTACTCAACATAACTGAAGTCATCTGGATCAACTCCTGAAAACCGAAATAATATATCCAGAAGAGGTATATCCAGCCTCCATGTTTACCGTGGTCCACGACTGAATCATCAGACACCTGAAATGCATGTGATAAACCTATTATCCCAATTCTCTTTGTGATTATCTCTTTTCTAATCCACATTGATTCTTTTCATCGTAATTACCTTGACTATACTCGTTTTATTACATATTATATTCACACAACGTTGTTATTATTATCACCATTATTATTAGTATTATTATATTGATAAAAACGTGGAACCTCACTACAAGTCATTCTGACCTTCATGAAGTGACCTTCTTAATTCACAAATCACACCATCTTCAATTATTTCCATGGTAACAGATGAGAATGTTCATCATTGTTCATATATAACTATGTTTAAAATCTTCTGATCTAAAAATATCATTTAAACCATATTAATTCAGTGCTAGGAATTATGCAAAATCTTTATTTAAAAGAATCATGACTTCTCATGGTGAAAGTAGAAATTCTTTGGAAGTTACGAGGTCTGTATGTCAGATGTAACTGAAATAAGAAGACAAAACATATCACCGTTCACGGTATAAATGAAACCCATGTATTGCATGTTGTGCAGAAAAAGATTAGATTCGAGAAATCTGCTGTTATATTTTGATCATGAGTGAAACGTAAACAATCTGTTCAGAACTATCATTACTGATCCTTGTGTATTTGCGTGTACGCTACTAGAAATTTTGCATTCATTGATTACTTACTTACTTACTTACGCCTGTTACTCCCAATGGAGCATAGGCCGCTGACCAGCATTCTCCAATCCACTCTGTCCTGGGACTTCTTGATAGTTCCATCCAATTCTTGTTCATTTTTCTCATGTCTATCTCCAATTCTCGGCGTAATGTGTTCTTTGGTCTTCCTCTTTTCCTTTGCCATTCAGGATTCCATGTGAGGGCTTGCCTTGTGACGCAGTTAGGTGCTTTTCACAATGTGTGTCCTATCCACTTCCAGCGCTTCTTCCTGATTTCTTCCTCCACTGTGATCTGGTTTGTTCTCTCCCACAGTAGGTTGTTGCTAATAGTGTCCGGCCAATGGATCTGAAGTATTTTGCGTAGACAACTGTTAATAAACACCTTAATTTTCTGGATGATGGCTTTTGTAGTTCTCCAGGTTTCTGCCCCATACAGTAGAACTGTCTTGACATTTGTATTGAAAATCTTGACCCTGATGTTGGATGACAGTTGCTTTGAGCTCCAGATGTTCTTCAGTTGTAAATATGCTGCTCTTGCTTTGCCGATCCGCGCCTTCACATCTGCATCAGATCCACCCTGTTCATCAATGATGCTGCACGAATATGTAAAGGTTTTTACATCTTCCAAATCTTCTCAGTCAATTGTGATTGGATTGGTGCACGCTGTGTTGTATCGGAGAATATTGCTTTTCCCTTTGTGTATGTTGAGACCTACTGCTGCTGAGGCTGATGCAACACTATTTATCTTCTCCTGCATCTGCTGTTGCGTTTGGAATAGAAGGGCCAGATCGTCTGCGAAGTCTAGATCATCCAACTGCATCTTAGATGTCCATTGTATCCTGCGCTTCCCTTCAGACGTTGACGTCCTCATGATCCAGTCAGTCACCAGGAGAAAGAGAAAGGGTGAGAGTAAGCAACTTTGCCTAACACCGGTCTTCACTTCGAACGACTTTGTCAACTGTCCTCCATGCATGGTTCTGCAGTGTAATCCATCATATGAGTTCTGTATGATATTGACTATCTTCTGAGGCACGCCGTAGTGTCGAAGAAGTTTCCATAGTGTTGTTCTGTCCACGCTATCAAATGCCTTTTCGTAGTCAATGAAGTTGATGTAGAGTGATGAGTTCCATTCAATTGATTGTTCCATAATGATCTGTAGAGTTGCGATTTGATCTGTACACGATCTATCCTTACGGAATCCTGCCTGTTGGTCACGAAATTGGGCGTCTACGCAGTCCTTCATCCTGTTTATCAATACCCCGTTGAAGACTATTCCCGGTATTGAGAGAAGAGCGATGCCCCTGTAGTTATCACACTTGCTGAGATCGCCTTTCTCCGGTATTTTGATCAGTAGTCCTTCTTTCCAGTCTGTTGGTACTTGTTCTCCATCCCAAATCTTATTGAAGAGAATGTGGAGTATCCGTGTAGTTGCCGCTACGTCTGCTATTAGTGCCTCTGCTGGGATGTTGTCCAGTCCTGCTGCTTTGCCACTCTTGATTTGTCTGATGGCCATGCTGATTTCTTCAATTGTTGGTGGGCCAACATTGGTTGGGAGGTCCGTTGGTGCTGGAGCTGGTCGATTCAAGAGTTCTTTAAAGTGTTCTACCCACCTGTTTCGTTGTTCATCGATGTTGGTGATTACCTTGCCTTCCTTGCTTTTCACTGGTCGTTCTGGTTTGCGGCGATTTCCAGAGAGTTTCTTTGTCGTGTCATACAGTTGTTTCATGTTTCCTTCTTTTCATACAGCATTTTCCGCCGTCGTTGCTAAATCTTCCACATATTTACGTTGTCGGTTCTGATACTCCTCTTCACTTGTTTGTTTATTTCCGTGTATTCAGTTTGTGCCTTGGTTTTTCTGCTCTTGTTCAGCTGGTATTGATCGCTGCCTTCTTGTTTCTTCTTTCTTGAATCTTATCCAGTGTATCAACAGTGATCCATTCCTTGTGATGGTGCTTCTTGTGACCCAGGACCTCATGACATGTTGAAGTGATTGCCTCTTTGATCCTCTTCCAGTTGCTCTTCACAGTAGTTCCTTCTTCATTGAGGAGATCATGAAAGACCTGGAACTTGTTGCTGAGGACTATCTTCAATTTGTTGAGTTTGTTAGTATCCTGGAGAAAGGCCGTATTGAACTTTTGAGAGATTATCCGTCCCGTTTTCCAGTACTTCTTGAGTTTCAATTTCATCTTGGCGATCAGCAAGTGATGATCTGATGCTATTTCAGCTCCTCTCTTGGTTCTCACGTCCTCTATAGACCTCCTGAACGTTTTGTTGATGCAAATATGGTCGATTTGATTTTGCGTGGTGTGATCCGGTGAAGTCCTTTTGGTTTTGTGAATGCGTTTATGTGAGAATATGGTGCCGCCTATGACCAGCTTATTGAAGGCACATAGGTTTGCAAATCTCTCACCATTTTCGTTTCTTTCTCCCAGTCCGCGTCGTCCCATGATGTCTTCATATCCAGTGTTGTCCGTCCCAACCTTGGCGTTGAAATCTCCCATCAGAATGGTCAGGTCCTTTGTTGGGCACTTCTCGACGATTGACTGCAGCCTATTGTAGAATTGATCTTTAACTTCATCATTGTAGTCGTTGGTAGGCGCATAGCATTGGATGATGTTCATTGAAATGCCCTCTTTCTTTGTTTCGAAGGAGGCTTTGATGATCCTTGGTCCATGAGATTCCCATCCTATAAGCGCATTTTGCGCTTGTTTGGACAGCATCAATGCCACTCCTTGTGTATGTGGTGCATTTTCTTCTTCATGGCCGGAGTATAACAGGAGCTCTCCTGTAGTTAGTCGTTGTTGTCCAACTTGTGTCCAATGTGTTTCACTGATCCCAAGTACCTCTAGGTTGTATCTTCTCATTTCTGCAGCAATTTGGAAGGCTCTTCCGGTGTCCCACATTGTACGAATATTCCATGTACCTAAATAAATAGTCGCTCTGGTTGTCAGAAGGGCCATCGGCCTCGTAACGTCTGAAGGGATTCGGCTTTCATCATGAGGCGTCATAATTCTTCTAAATGAAGACCTTCTGACTCCCAGGGCAGAGTTTAAAAGGTTTGAATAATTTTTTCTGGTTAGCGTTTTTTTAGCGAGTTAGTTTTCTACGGGATGGGGACGCTAACCCCATGCCCAACCCTCCTCGTTTATCTGGGCTTGGGACCGGCAGTAGCCCCCGGAGGGACTTCAGGCGGAGTTGCATTCATTGATATGCATTATTTATTATCTTAGTAAATGTGATCATATCAATTCTGAATTATATGTCATAATCGTTACAGTCTTTATTACAGAACATGAACTCCGTTCAAACACAGTGCAGTTATTTAGTTGGTACTGAGTGAAATTTTCTTAAATATGGGATGCAGGTTCATCCAGCTGACGAGTCTCGATTATGATGAAATGCGCGTCATGGATTCCACTGCCTATCACCATCTATCTCTGTTTATAAAACTCAAATAATCTCATTTTGTATCATTATCATCAGGATCTTGGTTTGGAATAATAACATTATGTTCTACAATCTCAGTTTGCACTCTGATATATTTTATGACTAGGAAAGCATATTACGGAAGTAAGATTAATCGTAAAAAGTCATCGATCAATTTCAAATTAATAAAAAACGTTTTCGGATATCCACAAATCAAAGTTTGTTTTACTTTAGATACTTTATTCTAGGAATTCTTTACAGTGGTCATATATATTGTCGCGAATAACGCATGCATTATTATTAATGAATATGTCTGGTGGTTAATTAACTGCTTCATTATTCACGCACCGCACAGCTAAACCGATTGTTTTTGTGGCGAATGCAAATGCTTTGAGTCCCTGGGTCAAAATTAAATAAATTAAAACTTCAATAATGCAATGCAGAAGCACTACCAGCAGATAGGTATTGATTTCGTTGGATTGGTGCTTTCTATGCTGAGTGGTTTAATTGTTAAGCTTTTAGGTCGAACATCATCTACAATACAAATTACTCCAAATGCGAAAAAGTGACATCGACAAAGTGTCTGTCATGTATATCCCCTAAATTGCTAAGATGATCAATGTATTATTACATTTTTCCTCATTATTTTCATGTCTTACTAATTAGGGTAACCGATAGTGAGTTGTTTCCCTGCGCCAGTTTTCCTCATGACCTCATGGGTGAATTGTTTTGATGCTACAAATTAATTTATTTCAATTGGAATTGTTTGACTGTATCTTCTCATTGTTGTTTAGGACTGCAATTGATCAGTCTCTTTGTTAAGTTTGTCTTACATTGTTCCTACTCGTTCACTTTCCAATCTTTTGTACTACTTATTTACATTCAGTAAGTAGTTGTATTCCTAACAATTTTCAAACTAATGTTGTAACGCAAATCGTGCTGTAACGTTCTGAAATGTTCACATATATCTTTAACGTTTATTGTACTAATCATTGCATTTATCATTATAATCACTGTACTTTAATTACTGTAGCAGTTATCCACAGTTTTGTGCATTTGCCTAAACGCAACAGTTTCCATATTGTTTTTAGTGGCCCGTGAATCTGACTCCTATTTAGAGCGTATGGATGTTTGTTATCGCCTTTTCTCGTAAATCATCGTCGACTTAAATCGCGTTATCCAATAACGGAATTAAATAAGTCGAATAACGAGGATTGACTTGAGAATACATATATTTCGTACATAAAGCGAATGAAGCACAAAAAAACAATTTTGACACGTATGGAAGATGACTGGGAAGCCAACTCCATTTTAGTCAAGCGTTACTCAATATTTATAGGCAGACAAAATAAAGCTACAGACATGTGATTAATGAAATAAGAAGGGCACACACATATACGCTCATATAAAAACAGTCAAGACTGATAAGCGAATAATTGACAAGCTCAAAATATGACTCAAGGAGAATGAATAAAATGGGACGTCCGAAAGCCAGAATAAGGTATATGGGCTTGCCATAATAACTGACACTGCAGTTTGCTCTTGGTTCTGGTTTCGGTTGTTCGTAAACTGTTATCAAATCTAGACACACCTATCAGTTGCACTTTGTACTATCGTATGTTATAATTATCCTTTATGTTACTGTTACAGTAAACCTTTTCTTCGTACGTGAAGGACGCTTTTAAACCTCCCAGACACCTCACAAGTTGAGGTTTTTAACAAGATTTTGTTTATTATTAAATAAAGAACCGCTATTGTAGACAAATCGTTGTTTTGGAAACTTCGGTTTTGCGTGTATCTCAATCAGGTGACTTGAACGCTTCGATACATTTAACATTCTTGTTGGCATTTGAAGCGAACATTATAGGTTCAAGTCTCGGAGTGGAAATCAACTTTGAGATGCAGATACATCCAGCTGACGAGTCCTAAATAGGGTGAAACGCGCGTTCTGGATTCCACTGTTAGTTACTATCCATCTTTGCTTAGAAGTTAATTTGGTTACAAAAAAAGAAAACGATCAACTGAAACTTTTTATTATTTTT
This sequence comes from Schistosoma haematobium, assembly GCF_000699445.3. Lineage (NCBI taxonomy): Eukaryota > Metazoa > Platyhelminthes > Trematoda > Strigeidida > Schistosomatidae > Schistosoma > Schistosoma haematobium. The sequence goes on from NC_067200.1 coordinate 10,098,081, forward strand.
CATTCTTTTGAAGTTGATTTTTAAGAGAATTCAACTGTGAAAACAAACACTCCACAATGTACGCCCATAACCCTGAAAAGAGTCAAATCAATGGACAATTATACATCGGAGTGATCAGCTTATAAACCATGTTTAGTGTAAGACAGGTAACAACAGAATATGGTCACACACTAAAATGAATTGACTGATGTCATAAATGTAAACCACTTAACACCAACCCAGGTTATTTAGTTACCGCGATAAACTTAGTTGCTGGGTGTTCATCATTAAAATGTTTCATACTGGGGGTGAAATGACTATATAGTTTCCTATCCGAAATGATATCAGTTCATCAGAAATATTACTTATAGATATTATAGTAGTTCATTGTTGTCAAATATTTATATTTATTGTTATAAAAGAGCCTGGTCCATTTGTAGTACACTAAGTTGATGGACATTGTTGAATTCATAATTTACATCACAAATGAAAATTTAGCCTAATAGTCAATTCTCTTTCATTAACAGACTAAATTAATGTCTATCAACCTTAATGAACTTCATAGTTTACATTCCTAACCTAATTCTAGTTAAACAACCATTGGAAACCAAAATTTATTTGATGGATGTTTCGTCAACCTATAAAACTCTTCAGCTATTCATTTCCTACGGGTTTTTTTAATGATTGTCTAACGAATATCAATGCTGTGATTACAAAAAACAAACATTTCTACTATTCATAGTAATTATATGCTCACTAGTGACTAATTTGGGCAGCCAATTCCGGAACTAAAACATAAGTCATGATCATTGGAATGTTACCGAATCCAGCGATCTAAAATGTTACCATTTTGTAACGAAAACTGAATGTCCTTAGTCCGACTCCCAGTGGGATATCCATTTATAAGAGGTTCTATATCAGGAAAAAATAATGGTCGAATGATTCCTAGTTTATCTACGGTAGTATAATTAAGTTTAATATATAAACTTTACCATCAACTAGTGTTGTAGTAAAGAATAACGCAAATGGGGACACTTGAATCTGTTTAAACACAAAATTACAGAACAACTTAGTGAAACCTGAGAACCATACAGTTAATACTTCATTTGCACAATGTCAATCAATCATCTCAGACTTCACTGTTCTTTTGTTTCTACATCAATCATTCACTCTTTGATCTTCCTAACTTTCTACCACCAGGCATTTCACTTTCGATTGATGACAAATACTACTTATATATGTCAACATCAGGAATACACATCAAAGTGTTAGAATTGACTAATTAGCTTATAATTTATTTTTCTCTTGCCTGCCAAAGAAGACCATCAAAGTCATGTTAATATACATATAATAATTCATATAATCCTCACATAAATGCTTCACTACTCTTGTAGCTCTTCTAGGTCTACTGCTGGTTCCAAGCCTCAGTAAACGAGGAGGACTGTTTATGGAGTCAGCATAACTATCGCGTAGAAAACAACCTTGCTACAAAAACATTAACCAGACTAAGTAATGTTAGTACATAAATATATAGCTAGACCACCATGGAAAACCTGGGAGCACTGGACCGCCGTTTCGTTCTATTATGGTAATCCTCAGCGGTGCGTGTCCACGACCTCGCCTCCTGCGAGATTCGAACCCAGGACCTACTGGTATCGCGTGCGAGGACTTAACCACCAGACCATCGAGTTACTATCTTACAGCAGACCTGGTTGAAATCCACTAGTCTCACAATGGGACGAAATGGCCGTCCAGTGCTTCTAGGTTTTCTATGGTGGTCTAGCTTCAACTGACTCATGATCTTAACCATTGAAATTACTACAATCTCCACGAAACCCATCATAAATATATTTGCATTTTTATTCAAAAATATGTTTATCTAATAAGTAGTTATCTATTTGCTTAATTAAACAATATACATCTCTTATCACAGTAGATTATATGAAGGAATAATAGAAGATAAAAGAACTAATGAGAGAGGAAAACCAACATCAAAGAAACCATTTGTACTGCTAATCAGTATTGTGGAACTTTTTTCTGTTTACAAACTGTCTATTGTTAGTCTGTTCGTGTTTTTTTGTTTGTTTGATAAGATTCTGGTTAGCGGGCACGTTTTTATTTTCTTTTATATAAAAACATCTTACCGATTGATATTCGTTTTTCTCTTTACAAATTGAATTCATTCAATCTAAACAAATGTTATCGAGATAAGTTGAATAGATCAATTGAGTGTTTAATCGTAAAAAAGGCGGGTTTTTTTATAGAGATTTGATTGCATTCATCACAAATCTGTTTCAATCTTGAGATAATATATTGAAAAGCAAAAAGTATTAGATGGTTGTTTCGTCACATCGTATGTCTCGTCAGTAGTAGGCATATAACTATATAGGTAACATATATACAAAACTAAAATTTGTAAATGTAAAAAAGCTTTTTTAAAACATTTTCTTTTTGTCAAACAGATACCACTAAATCTTCATAGTTCATTCAACTCTTTTATGATCAGATGACAACTTTATCAGAAAGGGATAGTATACTGAACTAAAGAGAGTCAAACAAAAATAGTTTAACAATAATACTTCAGTTGTTTACAATTTACAGTTGATATACTACATCAACACATTTCGATGAAAATGTCAAGGCGAATATCAAAATGAATCTGTATGATTGAGATCTATGCTAAATTTTGTCATCGATCATTTTCAATCCATAATTATGATAACAGTGCAGACACCAGTCAAGTAGTATGAATCTATTGACATAGTCTAACTCACGAGTCAGTTAATTCACGGGTCAGTCTCATATCTTGACTAGACCGATCTTGGTTTTCTTTCCTAAACCAGAAAATAACGAGCATGAAGCTAAGTGACGTTGAAGTTTACTACATACATGTCATAACCACTCCAGGTCAATAAAGATCCACTACTTCATTAATCATCTTTATGGTTCCGACATATGTGAGGAATTGTTCAAAGGTATCTGGGATCAAATATTAGTAACGTAAGGATATCTTCCTTCTTTTAAATAGTCATGTTTTGAATTAATAAATTAACACAGGACGAATTTCTGTGCATGATATTTGTCATTTTGTTGGAAGAAGGGCATGTTCAACACACTAATAGTGAAGTAAGTTGACAAATGAAACTTTCTAAATCTGTGACTTGAAATCAACCAACTAAAGATCAAAAACTTTTCATAATAAGTGAACTAGTCAACACGATCAATCAGTTAACTTCCAATTGTTAGTGTAACCGTTGACATTTCCTGTTTCAGGATGTTTTTAAACGAGCTAAATTCTCATATGTTGACTTTATACATATATATAACACAAGGGAAATCATCTATAATTAAAACGCTTCTGATCTACCTATTGGTTTATGTAATGAACATATGATTTAATAAATACAATCATAGATTTCAATTAGATCATAATATTTCTTTATCTGAGTTTGCTTGAAAAATCAGATCAAAATGAAAACTGTTATTATAAGGGATAAAGAAAATTATGAACTTCCGATTAATATAAGAAATTTTTGATTGAGATCATGAACCTATTGATGTTAGACCACCATTGAAAACGTGGAAGCACTGGACAGCCGTTTCGTCTTATTGTGGGACTCCTCAGCAGTGCGCATCAACGATCCCGCTCGCCGGATCTGATGGGAAGCTGTGACCAGTGGAGCTAATCCGTGTCGGGTAGAAACAGTTGTCTACTTCAGTACAATGGAAGATGGTCGCGCGACTTCGTGGATTGGTTGAGGTTAGATACATACACCATTGGGTGCCGGCTCAGTGGTCTAGTGGTTAGGTGCTCGCGCGCGAAACCAGTAGGTCCTGGGTTCGAATCTCGCAGGGGTGAGGTTGTGGATCCGCTTTTGAGGATTCCCGCAATAGGGTGTAACGGCGGTCCAGTGCTTCCAGGTTTTCAATGGTGGTCTACCATCAATCAGTTCATGATCTCAATCAAAAACTAAACAATCTCCACAACCAGTAAACTGATAATGTTGAAAATAACGACCATTACTGATTGACTAGTAAATTATTTTAATAGTCGAATTAACAAGTCGATCTGAGTTACACTACTATCGAAAGCCTTGAAACACTGGATTACTGTTTCGTCGTAGTACGAGAACTCTTGACCACTTACCCAGAATCTATCTAAAGTAGCTCACGAAATGACAATATCAACTTCTGTTGTTTTCTGCTGATACCTTACTCACTCTCAACACGATTTCATCCCTTTGATCTCGTATTCACAATAGAACACCTGAAAATTAACCTTGTAGCTAGTCACAGATGAACACATGATAATTACCAGTATGATGTTGTGGATATTGCTGAATTATTTTGTTGAGATGATTGGTTGAAAAAGTCCACCGAAGTCAATGGAAGATGATTGTACGATATTGTCTGATTGATTGAAGTTATACCTATACGGTAGTCTAGAGGTTAGATATTCGCATATGAGACCTAGGCTGATGAATTTCATTCCCGTCGTTGGGTTTGTGGATGCGCAAAACAAAAGACTCCCAGCTTTCTAAGAGTTGTCTAAATTACGTCTATTCATGATTTCATTAAAACTCAATGATTTTCATATCCTTTACACTTAAAACTAATATTATTATTACTCCTACCACAAGTCAGAAATTTATGTGAAAACACTACATTTCAGTTCATTTGCAATCAAAGTAATCGCGTTATGTAATTCTATGAGGTAATTACGTAATTAGGCAATTCCGTTTCAAACATAATGAATGATTGTAGTTTGATATCCCAAATTGCTTTAAATTGAAAATACGAACCTAATGATTTTAACTGAATGATCCTAGCATCACGTATATGTATGTGAAGTATGAACTACCTCAGCAACGACGTGAATGTAAGCCGGTGAAGACTTATAAATTGAGATTATTGAGTTGTCCTAATGAGAACTAGCATAAAACCATAGTTTATCTGATGTCTATTTGCAGGAAAATCTGTCCTTAATTTTAACAAACTTCACACTTCAATCGATTTGAATCCATTTTATCGAAGTTTATTAACAAATACTCTAATGAACTAACACTAATAGCATCGAAATAAAACCATCATAAATATTAATCATTCAGTAAATTATCTGAAATTACCTTAGTTTTGTAATACATGAAATATGATCTTACTTACTCACGTCTGTTACCCTTCATAAAGGAGCATAGGCTTTCACAATCAAACTCCGTCCTGGACGATTATTTCTAGTTGTTATTCATCCTTTTCATATCTACTTCCAATTCCCGACTCAACGTGTTCTTTAACCCTCCTTTTTTGCATTTCCTCTCAGAATTCCAAGTTTGTTTTTCATGATACTGTTTGTTAGTTTCTGTAATGTATGTTCTATCGATCTCAACAGTCTCTTCTAAATTTCCTCTTCAGATGGAAGCTGATTTGTTCTCTCCATCAGCTGGCTGTTGTTGATCGTGTTCGGTCAACGGTTATTGAATATCTTAATTGGACAATGGTCTAACAACACGTACGTTTTCGGTTATGATTTTGGTAGTTCTACAACAATCAGCTCCATACAGTGAAACTGTGTTGACGAACTTAATGAAGATTTTAAATTTGATATTGATTAACAGTTGTTTTGAGTTTCATAAGTTCTTTAATTGTAGGAATACTGCCCTTGATTTGTCAGTCCTCGCATGTACTTCTGTATCCGATCCTCCTTGTTCATCAATGAGGCTTTGAAGTTAAGTGAAAGATTCCACATCATTCAGATTTGCTCCATAAAGTGTGATTGAACCGGTGTTCTCCATGTTACATTTGAGGATCTTGCTTTTTCCCTTATGTATGTTGAGGTCTACTGATGCAGAAACTGCTTCTGCACTAGTCCACTTCATCTGCTTGTGTGTATATGTAAGAAAGGCCAGATCATCTGCGAAGTTCAAATCCTCTAATTCATCCCGAGCAGTTCATTGTATTCCATGTTTCCTCTCACATATAGAGATATTTATTATCCAGTCGACTATCAGAAGAAACAAGAAGGCACAAAGTAATCAGTCTTGTCTGATTCCGATCCTATCTGGAACACAGACCTAATCAATATCACTCTAGGATTCACCTTAACTCATCTCAAGAACCTTGAAGTTTATGAATATTCTCTTTTCCGAAAAGAATTCTAATGACATCCATATAACGAAATATTCAACATTGAATTGACCAATGTTACATCATACAACTTTTGTATATTTAAATGAAACGGATTGTAGTCTATTCATAATTGAGTTTGGTTTGTTTTAGTATTTTATTCAATGAAAGAAGTAATTGCATGTTAGAATTTTTTGTGTACCATATAAAACTAAATAAAGTAACAAACAATTGAACACATTGATCCTAATCATAATCATCTCCATGATTGTCAATCATTGAATTTTGTTATTTTGTTTATCTTGGGGGATGGAAGGGAAATTGGACATCATATTCTTCTGTTTCTATGTTCAATTTATTATTTAAATCTAGCAAATAAGGTAAAAAAAACATGACTGAAAATAATTGAAAACACGAAAGTCCTATTAATTCACTTCTAGAGACAAGGATGTTGTTGATGAAGTTAAGAGAACAAAGAGTGAATATCTGGCACTTTAAACGAGTTCGTGTATATATTGGGGATCCACTTAGAGGAGTTGAAAGACACTGATTTCAAACTAACCGTGCACTTGGGCTCCCGGATCCTGAAGGAACGAAAAGCGTATGAACCAATAGTTGGTCACCGGCTACCATGGGACAGTATCTCCTTACTTTGCTCTACTGATTTGTGGATTACACCTTTAGGTTAAAAGCTCGGGTTGCGGCGCCCTACGAAAACCGCTTGTTTCGTTTAAGCATGCGAGTAGTCTCCAAGCTCTTACTCAAATCGAATGATTTGTGTCTCGCATATCTTTCGGTGACCCCTTGTAACAATGTCTCAGTGTTTAAATAAATAAATAAATAATGTAGCGCATATTTTTTGGGAAACCCTCTAAATCGTTTATTTGTTTTATTGAAAAAATGGAAAATCGGGAAATCCTACTACATGAGAATGATTGAAAGGTAAAAACGTTACAGATGTGAATACAAAATGTTATTCAGCGTATTTCATCAAAATTCATTTCACAATTTATAAGTTTAGCTTGAGCATAGGAGGAGCATAGGCCATAAACCAAGAACCATGAACCGATCAATCTTGGACCATCATTAAAAACTTGGAACTCTACAGCAGTGCTCGTTTGCACTCTCTCATGCGGGATTCGAACCCAATACCTTCAGTTTTGAGCGTAAACTCTAAAAGTTTAGACGACTGAATCGACATCCAACAGTGTTGGAGTTTGAAGTCAACCAATCCACGATATCATAATCTTAATTATTATTTCATTGACATCTAATCTACTTGTACTAAAACGAAGAATTCATTCAGACTCGTTAGTCAACTTTACCCCCACCCATGTCACATTGACTAATACTCAGTAGTTTTCCAATGCTTTTGAACTAACCATTCCAGGGTGTGAAACAATTTAATCACTTCTAAAGCCGATCATTTCATAAGATTATGTCAACGTCCTTAGATGGCATGTGTTATCTGCTTCACATACGACATTCACTTAGACCACATTCTAATCGTTTGATAATGAAATTCAGAAAAAGTTAGTAAAAAGTAATATATTGTAATATACATGACAATCCTTTCCATATTTCTATTTAATTAAGGCAGCTTTTCAAGACAAAAGGCTTATATTTCCAATTGATTGATCACTCAGTGGTGATCAATGTCATGTATTTCAGGTCGTTCTTAGTACAGATCAAATGCTATCGACCGAATCGCAATGTGGCTACTAGTGTAGATGAATCGACATTGCGTGTAATAAGTTGGGATAAGATGGTGGTTTGAGGGAGTCAACAGGATACCCTGGACTGATGTTACGTGTTATTCGGCACTCGTCAGCAAGGTGCACCTGTAATCTTGAGGAAACTGGTGTTCTCTTTCGGATTCAATCCCGTGTCACTCAGCTTCATAGTCAGAGACTTTACCACTAAGCTATCTTAGTCGCGACTGACCACATGTAGTACTGACTGATCACTGGATGGTGATCAATATCAGATGTATCATTTCCTTCTTAAAGTAGATTGAATCCTATCGACCAAGGCTAACGTTATGATTAACGATCAGTGAAGAGAAGCTTTTCTCGATACAAATCGGTATATGGACATTGAATGAAATAAACAAAAAGAAAATACCCCGTAAGTGATTTCTAATTCAATGATTAATTTGAAGTTAATTTATTCATAAATTATGAATGAAAGAGATACTTTTGAATAATTTGTCATTAATCCATTCACAGAAAATGAATGGAAATGAAAAAGAGTAGTAGAGAGTTATATATAATCTTCTACTTTCAGATAATTGATCTTCAATTAATGTGACATACTACTTATATTTGTCAACATCAGTAGCATATATTCACACTATGACAATGCATGATATTTTTGCTTTCGGTCTCGTGCACGATTACCCAACCTCTAGACCATTAAACTGTTATTAACAATGGACTGTTTACTAAGTAGTGATGATTGTCAGATTTGTTTAATCGCTTAGTGTTCAATGAATTCTAACTATCGAGTTCAAATGTACAGATTACTCTTAGTGACTTGACATCATATCTACCAATGTTATGCTGTTATTTTGGTATCAAAATTTAGATCTAGATTCGTACAAGGTGGGAATTTATTCACTGTTGGTTCTATCAATGAGCATTTCGTTGAATATAGAGTGACCAGTCGAGCTATTGAGCAAGATTTGTATAATATTGACCTTAAGCTAAAATCAATGTTCTGAGATATTTCATCGCTATTGAAGTCAACGTTTAGGTAAATAGGTACTTGCTCAATCGTAGCAGTCTAATAAGCTAAAGAAAAGAGCCTTGTTTGGAACTCTATTCAACCGCATAGACAAATGATGTCCTTAGTATAAAAATAAAGATAGGTTAGCCATGTTTGAGCACTGCTAATGTGATATCGGTTATGCATAAATACTCATGACTAAATATAGAACGACTAGAACGTGGCAAATATAATATGTTACGATTGAGGTACCCACCAAAGACAAAAGGGAACGGTTGAGTAGTATCTTCAGTACATTGTCGTATCTTGTCTCAGTAGTCTAGAGACTCAGTGTTCATACGTTAGACGATAGGCTTACGGTTCGGTTTCTTGATTCAGGATTTCAAATTGTGAGAAATTCCATGCTAAAGTGAGACAGCCGTCCAGTATTCCAAGATTTTCAATGGCTGTCTAATTGAGTTAAGTGTATGTACTCGTACTCTTCATGTAGAAATATTATAACGTAATAAATCACTTAATACTAGAAAATTCAGACAGAAACGTCAAAACTTTCGTCACATTTCTCTCCTATCCTATTTTCATTTGAAATAATGAATAAAATGCATACAATTAGATGTCATTTCAGTGGTCCTTGATATAGCTATAGAAATGTACTTTCTGATTTCTAATGACGTAGATCTATGAATTTCAATGATTCTTCTATTTCACAGATTGAAATCGTGAGTCAATTGAAGCTACACCACCATGGAAAACCTGAAGCACTGGACGGCCGTTTTGTTCTATTGTGGGACTCCTCAGCAGTGAGTATCCACGACCTCGCCCCCTGCGATATTCAAACCAAGGACCTACTGATTTCGCGCGCGACCACGTAACAGATGCTCACTAGTGAACATCCTGGAGTTCTAGTGAAAAGTAGTGACCAGTGGAGTTCAACCAGGTCTGTTGGGATAGAGTAACTCACTGAAGACAATGGTGGATGTGTCACTCAATTTCGTGGATTAGTTAAAGTTAAACATTAACACCGTTAGATGCCGGCTCAGTGGTTTAGTGTATGTTAAAATCGAAATAATTTTATTCTTTTTACATTCTACATAAGTCATATAAGTATAATGACAATATGATTAGTTTAAGTTAATCATGACTATAAACCATGAAATAAACAATGAAATGAAATACATAATGATAGAAAATAGAAAATTGAAAACAAATTTCTGATGTTTTCAAATCTGAACAAATTCATTATTTAGGCTCATATAAAGTTCGTTTATTGATTTTCATATAAAATATTCAATTTTCAATGTCTGATGTTCAAATGAAGAAATAAGAAGAAAATGTTAAATTTTAGCGCTTAAATACCCTGATACAGCCTAGATTAGAAAGAGTCGAATTTCTCTCTTGTAATGCTCTCTCATGGCAACGTGTATACAGCCACTAGCAGGGATATCCTACTTACTGCCTTCTCGCGGAGATGGTGTTGTTTACGAAATTGAGAGGACGAAAATCGAATGTTCGGTGTTTTAACCAGGTTAGGGAGTTGGAAAGCCCTGATTCCAAACCAGTGATGTACTTGGGCTCCAGGATCCTAAGAAAACAAATGGCATATGAACCAATTATTGGTCACCGGCTACCATGAGACTACATCTCCTTACATTCCTCCATTGAGTTGTGGATTAGATCTTTAGGTCGAAGGTTGTGGGTATGGACACCTATGAGCATCACCTGCCTCGGTTTGAGTACCCTCACACAAATCAATAATAACTGCTACTGGCCTCATTGATAGTGTGTGGCGCGTATGTATTTGATCTCCTCTTGTACCAATGTTCATGTGTTAAAAATAACCAAATGAATAAATGACATTTTTAAGTTTTTATTTATAGAATTTATAGTGGGTTTTGAAATGTTTTTGACAGATCTTTTATACAGACGTACATCATATGACTCAAACATGTTGATTAGTTATTCAGTGTTTTGCAATATTCGACCATTATGAATTATATGTCGATATATTGAGCTTCTGCGAGATACACCTTACTTATATATTCGAGCCTGTTACACCTTGTGGAAATGTAAAGGCCATCCACCAGCACTCTCCACTCAACCCCGTTCTGGGTTATTCCCACTAGTTGATATTCATCCTTTTCATATCTGTTTCAACGTAGTGTGCTCTCTGGTCTTTCTCTTTTCCGTTTCATTTCAGGATTCCAAATTGGCGCTTGCCTTGTGATGCAATTTCATGATTTCCGTAATGTTTATCCTATTCATTTCCAGCGACTTTTCTTAATTTCCTCCTCGGCTGGAAGTTGGATACACCTTCTTGTAAAAAAGTATTAGTCAATCGCAGTGTGTACAATTCATACATATTTTGTCAGCTATAGCAGCTGATAATGATTATTTAGTTCAGTATAGTATATTTCATGTAGTCAATTTGATTCAACAAATTAAACAAAACAAGAATGATATTGCTTCTTGGGAACAGCTACCTTTTGAAGTTAATGAAGAAATATAGAGCTCAATCTCCTATCAGAATGAAAATATATAAAGTAAAAAAACGTGTTTTTATCAAAATGGCATGAATAAAAATTGAAGATGACTTCAAATTTACATTCTCTGAAACAAGAATGTTACCGTTATCTGAGTAGCGTAGTATTACACCTACTGGATACCGAATATACAGAGGATACAATGGATAGCAATCTAATATTTACTGTTTTATTGCTTAAACTTGAGAAAGGAAGCCACTAAGATGCCCATGGTTCAAACTGAAAAGCAAACAAACATATGGTGATTAGTTAGTAAGCGTCACATGAGTGAAAAGATACACAAGTTTACAGTAGAATACATCTGAAGTCCACATAGAATTATATAATATAAATGCCTAGTTATGAACACGTACTTTCATGGAGTTTTAGTGAGAAACTATAACCCATGGATATCAGATGTGAGATAAATATTATTGATGACAGTCGACAATGGTCATATAATATCGTAAACCATAAAAACATTAGTGTTTAACATACTACTTCAAAGTAGTCGTTTCTTGATACCCTAAAATGTTATGTTAACTTCAATTAATACGGGAAAACAATTGATAAACTCCATTTGAATTGTATCTTAACCCTTGATGATGTTCACATAGGGATTTGAATGTAGTGCTGTTTGTTTTAAGTGCTTAGTATATTATTCCAGAAAGATGATCATTTCTGAAAAGGGTACATAAGTGAGTGACTATCTGAACTCATTTGTTAAGTAGATAACGTGTTGATAATGAACATTAACTTAGAGATGCAGGCAAATCCAGCTGACTAATCCCAAATAGGACGAAACCCGAATCCTGGATCCCACTTGTAGCCAAATTCTATCAATTATACATAAGCTTGTGATTAAATCTGATATAGAGAATCAATAAGAAGTACTCTAATAAGAAGGTCAATAGATGACGATAAGAAGTGACCTAAAGGACAAGTGTATTTCCTTAGGATTAGAATGATATATACATATGAATAAGTATTTATACCATTTATTTGATGGTCCAACACATTTTATCGTTCTCTCTTTTGTTCTTGCCCAAATAGTCGTTTGTAGGGTTAGCGCGTAGCATATCATATATCAATATCAGCTTTCAGACACCTCCCGACACAACGAAATCGCTAGATGGTGCCAACCCTTCAAAGCATTCCAACACACTAATTGAGACTGATCAAATTTGATCGACATTATCGACAACAGGTTAATCGATAACAATTGCAAATTAAAATTAAAGTTCATTTTACGTAAAAACAACACGAAAAGTAAAACAAATATGTAAAGTACTTAATCAACGTTCTCCTGTTTTGTTTGAGCTAACGACTTTTAAATAGGACGAAACGCGTGTCCTTCATTCCACTGCTAATCATCATTTACCTTTACCGATAAAGCTTATGACTTATGGCTATAATGAGGCAATCCGTATAAGATGTCAGTTACAGTCCTTAACATCAATAGGAAAACTTAGATGAGCAATTTAAAAATGAATTTAAAGAAGATGGTTGTGAATCAAATATGTTGTTCGATTATCCGGTGAGACTATAATTTATGCATGACTGCATTACGAGGCAAACCCTAATGCGGAATCCTGAAGGGAAGCGGAAAAGAGGAAGGACAAAGCACACACTACGTCAAGAATTGGAAGCAGATATGGAAAGGATGAATAACAACTGGAAAGAGCTGGAAAAGATTGTCCAGGATAAATTTAAATAGAGAGTGCTGGTGGGTGGCCTATTCCCTCACGAAGAGTAACAGGCGTAAGTAAGTAAGTACGTAATTCTAATGAGAATTATATCACAGTGAATCTATCGTCTCAACCATACTGTGATTACTCCTTTAACTACAGAGCACATCCCTCTGTTCCTATCGTTGTACGAATGTTCGATTCTTCATTCAATAAAGAACTATTCATTTAACAATCGATGGTAGATTCTTTTCACTTCGAAATAAACTAACCGCTTTCTCTTATTTACAAATACATTCATTACAATAAATCATTCAGTTCATTTTTTTTTTAATACTTTACTATATACATCACACGGGTTGTATTTCAGTGTTTCATTTACAGTAATCAATCACAATTAGTTAGCTAGTTGTAATCATGTTGAACGGAATGTTTTTTGTATCTCTCTCCACTGTGTATAGAAAGTTGATTAGTTTCACATTCATTATTGTCAATTATTTTGAAAAATTATTATAGGAATTTGACAATCGTTTATTTTTTATCAGAAAGGGGTTTTGTGGAGATTTTGAGTGACTTAATAGTTGCATTTATGAGTCAATTAAAGCTAGACCAACATGGCGGCTGTTTCTTTCAAGTATGAGTCTCTTCAAAAGTGCACATCTACGATCCTGCTACTAGGATGTGAACCCTCTTCTGATAAAAATCATCACGTAATCACTAGTGACTAGCTTCAAGATGAACTGCTTGAAGTACTAGGGAGAATCCGTTACCAATGGAGTCTAGTCTGTGTTGGGTGTGAAACAGTCGGTCATTAAAAATAGCTCAGCGAGACTAACTGTCGTGTATTCGAGTCCTGAATAAGTGATCATGGATGCTCACTACTAAGCAATGCAATACTTCGATGTTTTCATCGGTGGTCTTGCTTAGATTGACTCGTGAATTCCATTAATTTAATATTGTTACTAGTAGAACAATACCAGTTTCCCAAACACACCAGTTTAATTAGAAAATATCTGAACATAATAGGCAATTTTATAAAACATAGCATATATCTATGTGTGTATACATCCATGTACACACATACAAGATTGTGGTACACACGTAGTCACTAGCGTGTATGCATATAAATGCAAAGCCATCCGTGTTTGCATACTCACAGACATTTCGCTACACAAGTATATCTATATATACATATTCGTTGGCTGACATAATATGTACATTATTATATCTATTCAACTAGTTTATCATGCATACATACTCATAAACATGATTTCAGTAGTATAAATATAGACAATAGTATATACATGTGTACACGTTTACATCCATAACAAATTAGTGAAACGTTTACTTTCTCTATTCTCTTCACTTTTCACTCAGTGTTTCTATTTACATTTTCAATTATTATGCGATTATTAATTGTTCAACGTTAATGGTAATAGTAACAGTAATAGTAGTAACAGTAATGATAGTGATAGTAATGATAGTAGTAATAATCATAGTCATAATAGTAATGGTAATGAGAATAGTCATAATAGTAATAGTAATGTCATGTAGATCAGAAAAAATAATGGCAAATTAGTGAAAAGTTTATGAATGTGAGAAAAGAAGAAGAAGAAGAAGAAGAAGAATAAAGAAGGTAGGAATAAAGTAAACGGTAATAGACAATTACATAATCATAGAAAAGTAAACAATGAGACACATTTTTTCAAAGAAAAATGTCTATTCTGATTGTTTATTTATTTGTATATCACATTATTATATTATGAGTAGATGAATAAGAAGAACGAGAAGAAGAAGAAGAAGAAGAAAGTATAAAAGGAATGATTCTGTAATCATTGGAGTTAATCTCATTATTGGACATAATACATGAACATACTGTTTTATCGGAATGAAAATTATAGTAACTTACTAATAGTTAAATTCATATGTTGATCTAATTTAGAGCATCAACGTAAAACTGAGAAAAAAAACTGGATGACTATTTCGTTTTATATTAGGATTCGTCAACAGTATGAATCCAAGATCTATTTAATGTGATTTGAATCTAAGAACTCCCGATAGAGGAGCATAGGCCGACAACTAGCATTCTCCAATCCACTCTGTCCTTAGCCTTCCTTTCAGTTCTATCCCATTTTTGTTCATTTTTCTCATGTTTGTCTCTATTTCTCGAAATAATTTGTTCCTTGGTCTTCCCCTCTTTCTTTGGCTTTGAGGATTCCATGTGAGGGCTTGCCTTGTGACGCAGTTGGGTGTTTTCCTCAATGTGTGTCCTTTCCAGCGCATCTTCCTAAATACTTCATCCGCTGGCATCTGGTTTGTACGTTTGCTATTGATGTCGACACATATAAGTAGTATATATCATCAATCTAAAGTGAAAGAGAACAAGAACAGGGAGTGATTGGTATGGAAATGAAGGAACAATGAAATCTGAAACAATTGATGAACATTTTGTAAATGAAGTATTGACTACATGATTCCTTGATTTTTCTAAGTGATTCTGAAATTTTCCTTTCAGATACATTTGGTTGTCACCCACTTGTGTAAGTACAAAACATTTAACGTGATTTATGAATTTTTCATAATATTGTAAAAGTTCTTGAGTTTTTAATACTCTTGGAGCCATTCTACGGGGTTAGTACCGGACGTTGACCTGATTAACGGAGAAGTTCTAAGTGTAGATAGGGTTAACAACCTTATCTTGTACAAAGGAATGTTGCTAGATAAATGCTGACCAAATATCATCTGGTTTAAAATAAATATTATTCCACTCCAACTCTTATTCTTTGCCTTCACTTCAAGCCCTAACAACATTCATGGTTTATGATAACGTCCATCAATTGTAATTACACCCTGTGTTTATTGTATGTTCCAATATAATTAAAAACTATTTTCTGATTAGTTGATAAGTCAGTAATTTAATATGGTTGATGTATTTCACTTGTACTATCTCAACATAATTAGATCTTTTTATCACTTTATGATAGTTAAAAGATAATTACACTATAATCATGGTTCATCATCTACTACAGTATGTTTTCAATGGAACTACAGTGTTGAGTTACATAAATAGACTTATTACTTCATCATGTGTTTTATTCAAGCTATGAAATCACTATAAGGATTTTATGGTCAACATATTTGATTAACTTTATTTGATTATCATTAGAAACTAGGATGTACTAGGGAGTTATTTCTTCATGGTATGCAGCTTCTCAACAGTGCTGAAGAGTAGATTACTTAAATAAAAAAGATTTGGAATGAGTCCTATTTTTCACTGATTGTCTAGCTAAGGTTAATTCGTGATGTTCACTCTTAAATTATGAAAGGTGAAATACTAGTTAACCAACGTAACCTCTATCTGGATAGATCGCTTGATTACATTATTTTATAATTTTAACTAATGAGAGAGTTATCCTTCAAGATGGTGAAGAAGATTGATAATTCAGGCGGATTATTTCGGTGAATTTTTGTTCTCTGGGTTGGATGGTTTCATCGTGGAGCTTTCATTGTTATTTTGAAATACTGATTGGCTTATTCAAGTATAATCATGTAATACAAGTCATTTCAACAATGACAATTTTTATGCAGACTAGAATAGTAGTTAGAAGTCTTATTTCGCACTCGGTAGCTGGACGTGCGCCTGAATCTGATCATTGATTTTCAATCTGGAACACGAACACAGTACCGTTCATTTCAAACACTACCACTTAGCTACTGAGCATAGGTAGCTACTGGATTTTTGTCAGGAGATGAAATTTATTTTGACTCTTCCCAGAAATTTTTACGACCCCAATCGATCAATCTATTTTGGGATATATCCATCCTGTCCGGATAGCTTCAATATTGATAAGCCTCTAGACTGAGAAGCTAAGTGAATAATGTTATGGCGTTTGAAACAAACTATACTGGTTTAGAGCTCCAGATCGAACATCAACTCCGAGGTGCAGATACATCCAGCTGGCGAGTCCCATATAGGATGAGAAATGCAATCTATTTTCCACTCTTATCCATCACAAGTCTCTATTTAGAACGCTTTCAACTTGAAAGTAATATCCAAGCAGTTCTAACACTATGTACATATACCAAATGAGACTGATTAACTGTAGTCACAAACATCAATGGGAAGATTCAAACAACTAATATAAATAAATAAAACGTTTTGTTTTAATTAAATAACACATTACCATGATAACATTACGATTAATTTCATGGAAGTGAATGACCTAATTTCCCATTTCTATATTCAATGTGATAGCTGAATTCAGTTTAGTTTGATTTGAATATTCTAGCCTGATGTGTAGTTTATTATGGTCATTAAATTTTCAAACTAATCACTATGGTTACGCAGAAACATTTACATTGAAATGTGTGTTTCTTTGCAATTTCTATGGTTTATTATTCCAATGATCGACTATCACAATTACCTTAATGTGAAACTGAAAAGATAGTAAAAATAATTTACACCTCAGAAATGAATTACCAGGGTTCGATTCCTTTTAAAGAGAAGTAATCATGAAATTAAGAAAAAAAGATTGTTAGTAATAATTATCAATTAGCATTCAATGCTGTTTAGGTAACAGTAACGTTTCTATCTGCAAAACTGAGTTGCAATTGTTGGATTCTGAAGGAAGCATCAGCGCCGTCAAGATGGTTAACTCATTAGCATAGCATTCTGGGTCGCAAGAAACACCACCATTAATAATGGATCTCAATTGAGACATTGGGGGAGATTCAACAAGAATATAGAAGTTAGAAACAGACGAACAAAAGAGAATAAAGTCAAGGGACAGGCTGACTACACAGAAAAATACACACATGTAAAGAAGAGTACTGAAATTGATGAGTGAAATATTTAGAAGTCCTGAAAATTGCAGCCGTAAAGGCTGCTAGAGAATAAAATACAAAAGAAGTAAGTGATGTGATCAAGGAGCTGGAAAATAAAAAGTGATATTGAAGAACGACCGGCGAAGGATAAAGAGGTTGAATCAATCACTGATGATCATGAACAGAGGAACAGGCAAGAAGAATTTACCAGCATCTCTGGTTGTGCCAGACACTAAGCAGTACATGCAGAATTCCATACAAACAACATAAAAGCTGAATCACTGAAGTCTGATACAGAACTCGATGCAAACATGCTGCACATTCTGTTTAGAAAAATTTGAGAGGAAGAATACGTACTGACAGACTGAAAAGAAGAGTATTTCACTGAAATTCCACGACAAATTCTCATTAGGTGTGAGAATAACAAGACGACATAAATGAACTAAAACACGAAATCTAGAATCACAAACAGTGATCAGATATGAAGTCGCAATTGATATGGAGGCTCTGAAAGAAGTAGAAAGCATTATAAATCTGAACAGTATGATTGATTAACAAAAAGAATGTGATACAGATGTGAAAGCACAGGTCGGCAAAGCAAGGCCAGCTTTCTTACAAGTAATGAACATATGGAGACTAGCAGAAAGTGCTCACAAATCATGTCATCATGTCATTAATTTAGAAATATTGATTTTCTACTGACTAATGTCAGTAGTGTGCCATTTTTTAGGACACAATATTTGTGTAGTTTACTTGATTGACGGAGTTCAAAGTCTAGGAACTATGTTTATCGAATACACCTTACTTTTCTATAGCTGATTATGTTATACGTTCACACTTAAAAAGAGGTACCAATATTCATAATGAAACAAACACTTTGTTAGAAACATTAAATACACTCGAAAACGTCGTTACTATTCAGTCAAGAAAATCAAGCA
This sequence comes from Schistosoma haematobium, assembly GCF_000699445.3. NCBI lineage: Eukaryota > Metazoa > Platyhelminthes > Trematoda > Strigeidida > Schistosomatidae > Schistosoma > Schistosoma haematobium. The sequence continues at coordinate 10,116,876 of NC_067200.1, forward strand.
CGAGTGGGACCAATGGAATCTCTCAGTAAAATATGAGAACCATATAGTAAACACTTCATTTACAAAATGTGAAATAAATGTCTCAATCTTTACTGCTCCTTTTGAAAATTTCAGTCAATCGTCCCAGACATCACTATGCCTGCATTTCCATACCAACTGCTTTCTATTCCCATTATTCTCTTCTTGATTTTGTCAATCTCCAACTGCCAGATATTATATTTCTGATTCGCGTTATGTACGACTTATTTCAATCTAAGTAGCACACATCTCAGCACTTCTAAAACTGATACTCAACTGTCATCAGTTCATTACGTGATGTCACATGTTGATGGTTGAAAACAAAAACGGTAAAATGTACACTTTAATTTGAAATAGAACTAATCACCCGGTTATCATCTATGATCACAGTATGTTTTAGCTAATTCATTCTTAAAAATAAGAAAATTCCTGAAACTCAATATATCGAAATCTTGGTTAAATGTCGACCAAGTTTCTTGTGACTTGAGTCATTCGTATATTTTATTTTGGTTAGATAATCTGTTGCATTCCTTGTATTGTGATTGGTTAATATATTTTCCACATATATGATTGGTCAATCATAATTAGCCAATCACAGCAGCCAATAAAATTTCACCTATATATATATATATAAAGCTGTCAAGATATCTCCCTGTTTTGGAATGGTTAATAATGATAGTGATAGTAATACATTAGTTACTAAGGCATAACATAATACTATGAGTTCCCTTAATTTAGATGCAATCTATCAAGCTAAACGTTTATTCAATGATCATATCTCTTTTATATATCATAGTAATAATTATTCTGATTTAAAATTAAATGACTTACTGAATAGAAATTTGACATTATTTTGGAAAACTATGCATCAATGTTTAGATTTAAATGATCTCATACAACAACAATTGATTTTATTAAATCATTCTATCACCATAGCAACTATAAATCAAACTAGTAATTTATATACATCAACACAATTACAATCTTTATATACATGGTGTAATTTAGGTAGATCAACATGGTTTACAAATGTATTTACATTAATGCATTATAATTCATGGCAAGAGAAAGTATCTATTGAATTACAAAAAAATATTTATTACCTATTATTATTATTATTCATGAATTGTTTAAGTCTTCTAATATCTATAACAGGTATTTATCATCTATGTAAATTATCAAATAAATCTAATCAAAAGATTATGATCATAATGAGATGTCAATCTATGAGAGAAAATTATTTCCCAGCAACATGGCCATTATCATTATGGTATTGTATTATTGGTTTCTTATGGTTATTATTAATATTTGGTTTGATGATGATGATGCTGATGATGACATCACAATATTTCAATATACATATTAGTATCCATAGTCATGATAATTATTGTCGTATATTAACTTATTTCAAAAATATATTAAGATATATACCAACATGGTTAATAAGTTTAATGTTATGTGATCGAACTATTGGTGAATATCGTCATCGAAATCATTATTATACAATGACCATATTCTATAATCATCATCATCTTAATCATTATGATAATGATGAATTAATAATCAATCAAAATCGATTCAATCAATTAACTCATCAATATTGTAATCAATATACTCTTAATCAATCAATCAAAAATCAATTAATCATCCCTAAAATAATCTATAATAACAATAATGATGATGATGATGTAACATCATATGATATCAATGATCCTGATCAATATCATTCATCATCAAAAAGATCTTGTTTTCATTCATTTCTATTATATTTGAAAAAGAAATTTTATTTTGATTGTATTCTATATGGATTAAAACAAACATCTAATAAACAATGTCCAATATTGAATAGAAACAATGACTATGTGACATCATTCAAAGAATGTAGTAATACTACTAATAATCATGATTATCAAAATATTATTAAATGATTTATGTCATTGGAATGAATGCGGTTTAAGTCGAATAGGTGGTTTAGTATTATTCAGTATTATTACATCATTATTATGTTTAATGAATACACATTTATTATGGTTATATAAAATTAGTAAAATAACAAAACCTTGTGTATTATCTGCTGGTGATGCCATAATCTTATCTGTTTTCTATCCATATTTATTAAAGGTAATGTATGGATTGTTATTACTTATGATTTGTTAGTTGATATATGACAGTTTAGTAATTAATTGAGATCATGAATCGATTGATGTTAGACCACTATTGAGAACCTGGTCGTTTCGTCCAATTCTGGGACTCCTCAACAGTGCGCATCCAATCTTCCGCTTGTGAGATTCCCACTCAGCGCCTTCAGTCTCGTGCGCAAACACTTAACCTACTAGACCACTGAGCCGGCATCAAATAGTGTTATTGTAAGAAGGCCCTTAGTTCGAATCCCGCGGGCGTGATCGTAGATGCGCACTACTGAGAAGTACCACAATATGACAAAACCACCTACAGTGCTTCCAGGTTTTTAATGGTGGTCTTACATCAATCGGTTCATGATCTCAATCTCCACAATCCATACAGTGATATTTATTGATTGTTATTCAGTTGAAAATTATTTGAAATTTAAGTTGATTACCGGCTACCTTCAACAAACTAACGACGTCGTATCATTTGAATTGTTACTTACGTACTTATATTTGTTACTCCTCGTGGAAGAAAATGGGTCACCCAACAGCACTCTCCACCCAACACTGTCCTGCGAAATCCTTATCAGTTGTTATTCACACTCTTTAAATCTGTTTCTATTTCCCAACGTAATGGCCTTCTCTTTGCTTTCCTACAGAATTTTTGACTAAATGATAACTTGATAGATCAACTGAGATCATCGATAGAAATAAAGAACCATTGCTTATTACTCTGTTTTCAGTAATCTGTAAAGATTTTGATTCTTTTCATAATGTACATGATCATTGAACTAGTCAACCTTTTTCTTGAACTAAACAACTTTTAACATTTCGGTACGATAAAGAAGATTTCTATCAGAAGGGGTTTTGTGGAGATTTTAGAAATTTCACTGGTTGAAATCATGAGTCAATTGAAGCTAGACCACCATGAAAATCCTGGAGGCACTGACGGCCGTTTCCGTTCTAGTATGGGACTCCTCAGCAGTGCGCATCCACGACCTCGCCTCCTGCGAGATTCGAACCCAGGACGTACTGGTTTCGCGCGCGAGCAGTTAACCACTAGACCACTAAGCCGGTATCCACATGTTCTAACTAAGGAAAGTAATCTTGATCAAGTTACTTTACCAGGACTGGATAGTTTTATCGTGTAATTATCAGTTTAAAATTCAAACAAAATTAGTAAGCTCTTTGTAATTTTACACTTATGCCTAGCAACGTGTTTAGTGCACGTTAATTTTCTATTTATTAATCTTAAATCAGACTGGGATGTTTTTAATGATTAGTTACTATGTACTAGCTAGATTAGCTACAGTGATTGGCCTAAACATGAATTCATTATATAGACAAGTGATCTTCAGACTGGAGAATACTCATATTACCCTACTTTAACACTTCATTTGCATAATACTTTCCATAATACTCTGATCTAATACACAATTAATCCCTTTTTATAAGTGTTAATTACTTAATCGGTTTATATAAAGAAAAAGAATACTAATAATATGTAGTTCGAATAGGACTTTAACTCTTCAACCTTTCCTTAAATCCTGATTGATTTAATCAAGATTCAATAAGGATCGATTATCAAAAAAAGAAAGAAGAAGAAGAAGAAGAAGGTACTAATCAAATCTCATCGAATAAATTTGAAGTAAATTCAACATATCGATTTTGTTTAGAGAGATTTCATGAAGATTTATTGAATTTTCAGATCGTATTTGTTTTGGATTGATCCCAGTTATAGTACCATTAAAAGTTATTTGTTTTGTTCTAGTATGGAGTATCCCTACTCGAATAGTTCAGTGATAGTATTTCATACTGTTATACTGGATGATATATGTTCGAATCAAACAAGGAAACTATTGGATCCTTTGAAAATTTTAAGTTATTCTTGTTGATAATTGCTAAATATTGCGAAATCCAGATTGAAATGATGGAGAAGATTTGTAGCTCACTATATATAGCTCCTTCATCTCAAAATCATATGAGCGTTGTTCGAAAATAAGAGGATTTCGCTAAAAGCCAGGCTGTCATTCGAGAACAACTGTATTTTCTCCACGAGTGTCTTTGCCAGCATGTTCTACCAACAAATGTAACATACAGAACTCCAATCAACTCTCTATTGGGATGGAGAATGGCTGAACAAAGTGGAAGAGAAATGGTACACCTAATGATAACTCATTGTTTGTTTGTGAATACATAGTTGACGTGAAAGTTACGCGTTTATAATTAAGAAAAAAATTACAAAATTTAATCAATGGACCTGTAGGATGACTTAAGAGGTTTATCATCAATGGTACTCAGCATATGCAGTGGTGGGGGGAGAATATGTGCAACTCAAGATGAAGACGTTCGAGTTGTTGTTGTCTATCAGTTTGGTAATTTGATTGTTAAGCATTTATTGTTCTTCTGAACAACATCATTAGCATGTACTTCAAAGAGAAATGAGATGTTACATCATTTTTGTTGACTTAAAATTTTGTTGATTGTTACTCATCAGTGTAGTATGACAACAGACATGATAAACATCGATATACTGGACAGATGAAACTCAAAGAAAAAGTATTATTGGAAGACGTGTAAGCAAGCATTAATTAATAAACCCATCAAAGTGGACCGAATCTCTCAGATAATATTGAAGAGGATTAAGCACTGCAAGGTACACTGTGAAACCGTTCGAAACGAACATACTAAAAAAGACCATACCGTTGACGATCGTTCACTTCTGCTTAAATTACATGCTAATAATGATTTTAAGAAGAACGAATAAAACCTTATAACCAAGCTTTCCATCTGAGAGACTACAATACCTCCAATATTCAGGATATTCTTTTTGTTCTACTTAGAATTCTGTATTCAGATATACTTAACTCCATGTTAAGTTCAGCTTTCAGAATTGAACCTAATGTCTAACAAATGTTTCAATCAACCAATCACAAAATTATTAAATTTTAGTATCTCACTTTTTTAGGTTTCAACAATCTCGTTGTAGTTTCTGATATGCCTTTTAATGTATGGTAAGGTGATCCAGATCATCCTGTAGGACAGGCTATGAGCCATATTTGGAGAAATTCGAACACTCCACTTCTATCTGAAGTTTGTGCTGATGATGTCGTTCAGAAGAACGATGAAAACTCCACGACCCAACCATCCATTTCAGAGAACAGAACTCCATCAACTTCATCCAACTGAGCTACAAATCTTCTCCACCATCTCATATGTATTGAACTACATGGTTATAATTTTCCATAATGTTTTAAACTCACAATAAGTTTACCGTATCCAGAGCTTCTTATTTCATTTTACAGTTATTTGCAAATATTACTTTCAAAATATATCAACTTAGTACAGCTTAAAATGTCAGATAAAAAAGACACAAACATGGCATACATTAGAGCTTGGGATGAATTTTCAAGTGATAATCTCGTTTCAGTAATGTAGCACTCATGTATTAAATAAATGACAGGTTGCCAAAAATGATGAATACAAAACATCCATTGAATATTGAATGAATTACTTACTTACGCCTGTTGCTCTTCGTGGGGTAGCATAGCCCGCCCATCAGCACTTTTCATCCAACCCTGTCCTGGACAATCCTTTCTAGCTCTTTCCAGTTGGTTTTCATTCTCTTCATATCTGCTTCCACATCCCGATGTATTGTGTTCTTTGGTCTTGAATAGGTTCCAGATATCCTCAGACGTTGATGAATGAATACCTATGACTTAGGTACAGTTATTTAGTTCTGCTGTAAGAATACTTAGTGTTCCTGATTATAGTATCGTTTAAGTATACTTGTACTCTCTAAGCTGGATGGTTTATTCATGATGATAGTTCTAGTTTGTATTTTCCAAACTAAGATTCTTGAGATTGTGATTGATTTATTACTAAGTAACATGTTCATCAAAGTATCGAAGTATACTGATCTGTTTGACTTATCTTACAATCATAATCATAATATACCATGTACAAATAATGCATTAGTTCAAATTCATAATAAATTGAATTCATAATAACATAGTAACAATGATAATGAGAAAGATTAAACATTAATGAAATGGTTAGAGAATAGATAATGTAAGCTTAATATTAAGAAATACTGATTTATGTTGGTCGATTCTGAATCATGTAGTCAATACCAAATCTTTAATTTATGGAAAACATTTGAGCAACTTTAGACTGAGCTTGAGAGCATCCATTTAGTAACTAAGACCGAATGAAGGTTATGAACCAGTGTGAGGAATTCGAATTATGACTTACAGTCGATCGTTAGAGTTAGGAATTACACTTGGGATTTTCATCATGAACTGACATCAACTATAATGCCATAAATCTATTTAGCCTAATGGATAAGTGAATTTTGCGCCAAAATCCATGACCTGTTATCTTACACCTGATTAGTTCATCCATAAATTATAGTCTGACCCGTTTTTTCTATCAAATATCAAAATGAGAAATTTTGCGTGATATTACTACTGTTATTCTATTGAGTAGTATTAAGTAGCAAGACCATGGTCTTAACAAAATCTTGTGGTTTACATAGTCAATTAGGTGGGATATGTAATTTTCATCCCGAAATAATAATGAAAAAGTAAAGAATTTATAGCAAAATTAATCACTCTCCATCCTGAATAATGGGCGTTTACTGTGCTCATTTAAGGTGACAATAATATTGTATTCATGGCAAAGTTTTCTATTCTAATACTCTATTTAAACAATAAATCAATAAGATTTCATTCGTTTCATCTTCATTCAATAATAATTCACAATAATTTCCTATATTCTCTTCTATGCTCTTTAACTCAGTCTTTTTAGTCTTCTTCTGTTAGGGTTTCTACTCTGGTTGGTGTTACATACTACTTATATCGACAGATATAAGTAGCATACATCACACTCTGAGTAATTTAGTAACTAAAACAATTCAAATATCTAGGTATTCATAATCCAATCGACAGGCAGCCTTGTCTGAATCCGGTCATTACTTAGAATGCATCTGTGAGCTATCCTTCATGCACCACTTTGCACTGTAGATCGACGTATGAATTTCGGATGATGTTGACAATCTTCTCAAGTAAACCGGTTATCAAGAATCCTAGACAGTAATTGTTTAAAACTGATCAATAATAATTTTTTAGGTGGATTTGGAGATTATCACATCTACACTATTCAGATTGTTATTTATCCTCATTCATCGTTGTTTTCATTGACTTGCTCATCTATCAATAATTCAAGATGGTACAAACCGGTGTTTTGTAAAAAGATCATTCTTGCATGTATATGTGTTCACTATGTCCCGTCAATATCTTAATTGGTTTCATGATATAGAAGTTTGATATCATCAATCTAATCCATTTCATGAGTGATAATAGATTCATATTATATAGGTTCACCAAAATCTCCTTAATAACATTCAACACAAGATGTTGATTATCAGTCTGACCGTTTACCATACTTCTAGTCTTGATATATTTAGAAATGAGTTGTTTTATTCAACCCCTTATCTTCATGAACAATCTTTAACGTTGTAATGAGTACTTTATTAATTTATTTCTAGATTACATAGAAATGTCTGAATAGGTTAGCAGGTGAGACTATATTCTATGGACGATCTTTGAGCGATGCTGAAGTAGCCTTGAGAATGTCCACCTACTAACTAGGACTAAATGAGGATTTTAAACCTGTGTGAAAAGTAAGGGTTGTGATTTACATCTGATGGTTAGGAATAGGGATTACGAACTAATATCAGCTAAAATGCCAAGATACGATATAACTGAATAGATAAAGAATTTTGCGCTGAAATCTAAGATTTCTTATCATGAATCTGATTGCTTTGTCTATTTATTATTATAGTCTCGCCGCTTAGAATATGTTATGAACAGACTACATTTTGGGAAGTAAAATATCTTCATTAATTGATCACTTAGTCTTCAGTGAGTTGTACAGGCATCTCGAGGTTATTTGCACTGGAAACTGCTTTTAGTAGATATGGATTTTAACTATCAGTCAAATGCAGGACATTTGTCGTTTTATATTTATGACTAGTCTAGGAACTCTAACTGTATACCGTTGTTAATGTTCACATTCAAATCTAAACCTAGTGCTTATTTATTCAGATGCTAAATCATGATCCATCAAGTTACATCTAGCTGATAAGTCTCCAATAAAATAAAACCAAAGTCCTTGGATTCACTGTTCTGACTCAATTGAAAGAATGCTGAAATATATCTGAATGAATTATTCATAAGTAATCACCTTCAAAAAGCTCCAAGATTCAGCAGTACATCTTATTGTGTGGTTTATACTACTTAAAGATTTGTTTAACCAACATTATTATTATTATGATGACTCAATGTTGTCATATTCATGTTATGAGCTTAATGATCATTTAATGACAATAATGAACATGAATTTAATGAATTCTATTGGATATAAGAACTACTAAATATAAATTAATGCATTATGTATGTTAAATTTATGAGTTGATCTAATCTAGACCACAATCGAAAACCTGAAAGCACTGAAACGTCGTTTTGTCCTAGTATGGAAATCTTCGCTCCTAAATGCCCTGGTACAGCCGAGAGTGTGAGAGTCAGATCTCTCTCTCTATCGAAATGATTCACTTGGACACGCATATACAACCACTGCCAGGGAAATCATATTTACTGCGTTCTCGCGGCGAGAGTAATGTTTATGAAATTGTGAGAACGAAAAGCGAATATCCGGAGCTTTATCCAAGTTCCAGCATACATGGAGGATCAACCTAGGGAGTTGTATGACCCAAATTCGAAACCAATGGTGTATATGGACTCTAGGATCTTCAGCGTATAAATGACGTATGTATCTAATGTTGGTCACCGACTAACATGAAACTGCATATCCTGATGATGCTCCACTGTCTTGTGGATCAGAACTTTACATCGAAGGCTTAGGTATGACTCCTGAGAAAATTACCTTAGTCGCTTTGAGCACACGAGAAATATCTCAGCACTCACATAAATCATTAGATTTATGTGGCACATATGTATTTGATACCCTCTTGAACCAATCTTCATATGTTTAAATAAATAATAATAAATATGGGAATCCTCTGATTCCTACTTTCAATGGTAGTGTATCTTTGATTGATTCATGAATTCAACTAATATAATTACTACAATCGCCCCATTCGGATAATTATTTCTGAATAAGGAACATGAACATTTTACATGATTGTTATAATGATTCTAGAATCAATTCAATTCTCATATAACGAAGTAAAAATATGATCCTGTGTGTTAATCATTATCATTCAGATCATAACTAAATGGTGTATAATTTGAATCAATCACCATTTTATCAAAATAGTTTGATCTCATTGATCAATCTTAAAATAATCTTTAATAAACCATACAGAATTTCATATTGTCTATTCTTAACGAATTGTCTTTGAATAAACACACTGATCAAGTTTAATAATAAAAAAAATAAAATTCTTAGCACAAAACTATGTGACTGTGAGGACAGTCCACAGGTAAACTTGAGGAAGCTGTAAGAAGCTCAGAAAAAGCCGAATATATTTCATCTAATCACCATTTGGAAGGATATTCTAGAATCCCTACGTGTAGCTTCCCTATTGGACAATGTTAATAATTCCACTGTATGTGAATTGGAGGACTGTCATAATGATTTCGTTTCTTACTAAAAACTATAAATACCTGACAATTTTGTACTATAATTGGCACTGTCTGGTAATAACATTCTTTTCACTAGTCTTCTTTCTTCTCATTGCGACTTGGAAAGGTTCTACAGTTCTAGTGCTGAAGTTATACGCATCTAGATATAACAGTCATCTTCAATTTTACACACAGTTAATCAATGAATAAACTAATTTAAAGAGTTTATCAATGATTCTATACCATCCATTCAAGTATACTGTTAAAGATTCTTTGATATACTTCACCATGGCAACTATATTCTGATTGTTTTGTTTTCTTTTCTTTCTTTAAACTTATTGTTTTATAGCTTTTTCATTCAATATTACCTTATATGTTAATAATCAGTTCAATTGTATTACTTAGTTTTATAGCTATACATAAATCACGTATATATCATGTAAATCCTTGTTCGAATCCTGACAACATTCGTAGAAACTGGAAAATAGAACAAACAATTATTCCATTAAAATCATCAATTCATCATTCCAATGATCAACAAACTTTATTTACTGAACCAACACAATTAACAATTTGTTTAAGTCTTATGTATATTCTATTTGATTTAGCTGATCTTATTGAATGGTTCTATGGTAATATTATAATACCGAATTATATTCATTCATTTAAACAACATTTCAATACAAATTTCAATGAAAATTATAATATTAAAACAAATCATTCAGGCTTATTACCACTACTAACAAATACATTAAATAGTAGTATGTTATTAACCAAATCTATGAATCAACTATGTTCCATTCAATTTATATCTGGCTTATTAGGGAATATGGTCTAGTCAAAGATTTCTATTCATATTACCAATGTTATTATATCAATCATTGAAATATCGACATTTAATCAAATACTATTTCACTTATTATTTTCATACATTGAAAATCTTACATTGGTGTAAATTTAGTTATAGTTCATCAATCTATATAGAACAAACATTGAATACATCAATGGATGATATAATTCAAACTGAATTGAATGAAATGAAAACTACTGATGAAGAAATAAGTAGTGAACATCATCAATATCAACGTCAACAACAACAACAACAGCGACGCCGACAACGACGACGACAACAGACTATAATGAAAGCTGAATATCAAGATGAGTATCAAAGAATTCCTAGTCTTTATTGTTGTTCATGTATTCATCAAACTATTCTATCAAAATGATGTAAATAAATGATAAATAACGAATGTTTGTACATGATTTGTGAAAAGTTGACAATTGAAATCATTCTCATAAGTTCACTTCTGCCATGATTATCAAATTACACTATATTCCTAATCAACTACTTTAAATAAACTGTTGAAAATCGAATTGACATATCTGATATACACCATTTTCTAATCAATGAACTACATAATAATGTATTATGATGTGTACTACTAATATGGATAGATATAAGTAGTATGGATTATTCATCAAAAAGTGAAATATCTGACAGTAGATAATTAAAAAGATCAATGACAAGAGAATGATGTGGAAACAAAAGAATAATGAATTCTGAGACAATTGATTCATCTTTTGCATATGAAGTAATTACTGTATGACTCTTAGAGTTTACTAAGAAATTCTGTAATATTGTGTTCAAATACATTTGCTCGTACCAACTGATGTTCTCGTACACTACAGTAGTATATTGAGAGAAAAAAAACACAATAACGAATGAAAGCAATGAATCGAACATGTAGAATTAAAGAGAATTCAACAGTTCCCGAAAGTTAAGAATTGCATATAACTTACAATAAAACATTGACTAATTTTGTGTTATATTCTAATCATGAACTACAACATAACAGCTCAATCTTAATTATTATTGCAAGATTTAAGAAATTACTTTTTATTACGCATCATCAACATTTATTTGACAGTATTTGTTGTTTTGAAATGATGAATAAACTTCTTAGTTGTATACAAATTAATTCGCATTATATTAGGTAAGGATGGTGAATCAGTTGATGAGGCTGTAAATCTTCATCAACTGAGATGGTTGGGCCATGTGTTAAGTATACCTGAACATCGATTACCACAACGCGAAATGCTAGTTAGTGTTGGAGACGGTTGAATGTAAGTTACGGATGGTCAAACCAAAATGCGACATCAGTGCTTGAGGTCACTAGCTTCTGGTCTGAGCCATTTTGGTAGATGCAGACTACTTGATTTGAGTCCACTTGACTATCGTGACCTATGGTTGGAGACTCTGTGTGACATGGCTTAGAATCAATCACAATGGTATAGATGTATACACTCTCTGCCTTCTGTTAAACTGTGAGATTAAAATTATTTCTACCTTTTTCTTATACACAATCTTTCTTTTATATGTAACTACTATTGAAGTAACTCTATCTATGAATTTGGTGTTCATCTTGTTCTGCCATTGAGGTATAACAGCTTGGACTGACTTATATAAATGCTCTTGGTTCAACGTTTTAGCTGACTGACTGACTGACTGACTGACTACATTTCATACAAACAAAATAATTATTCAAACGTATTATTTCTATGTACACAGTTCCATTTATCATCTTGAACACTAGCGAAACGAAAGATTCTGACAAAATAACATTAGTTCAGTTGATTTCCTTTTGGTGTCTATCAACTTTTCCTTGCAGTTTATAAATATTTAAGAGTAAACATATATCATCGTGATCATCATGAAGAGAAAATTTATATAAAACTGATGACATCGACGAAGAATGTTTTCAGTTAAGATATTAGTTGAACATTCTACCAATGTATATTCTTTAGAAGATACGTGCAAGTTTACACACTGTGTTGTAACATGAAAGAAGTACCTATCGATGTTTGGTTGTGTTGTTTTTGATGTTGTTGTTGTTGTTGAAGTTAACGAGAAGAATGATCAAGAAGGTTGAATATGAGGGATATGTGTGCAGTGAATGTACAATGTGACACACAGATACTCAAGTTATCAACAATTTGATAAGTTATTTCCTTCCTATTATTTATTCCTATTTTGAACTAAATTGAATGCATATTATTTATAGTCGTATTGAATAAAAGATTATCAAACCTATACACTGGTATTTTATTGTTAATTATGAACTGTGTATATGATATGTAGAGATTCCAGTTTATGTATAGAGTATACTGAATGAGTGTCTATTCTGAGGTTGTAGAATCTCGGTCAATACTTGCACAATAATAGTATATCATAACAAACAGAAAACATTTCTATCCTTCCATTTTATCATAGAAACATTTGAAGGAATCATTAATGAACCAAGGTGAATTTGATTGAAGTTAGTAAGAACTTTGATGTATATGTGTCTTAATCAAAGCAACAAAAGCATTAGTTGTGTAATGAACAAGTTGGAAAGCAATTTGTCTTAGCAATTCATCCGATAACGTGTTGAGTGATGAGTTTGAAGTGGTAAAGTTATAATTCGAGTTACAGTATGAACATGAATGCAGCGATGCAGATACACAACTGACGAGCCGTAAAGAAACTGTTTACGAAAAATCATCTATTAAAAATTATATGTGATAATATGGCTATATTAAGACAACGCTTCATAAGCCAAAAATGAATGACTGAAATTCACTTGTGGATATAAACATCAGAATAATTCAAACTCTTGTCAATAATGATATTGCAATGAACGAGAACACAAGTGGAGACAACCAAATGTATTTATACTCAAAGTTTAAACAATCGGCGAACCATACAGTAAATATTCACTTGATGTTGTTTTACATGTATCTTCCAATTGTTACTTAAGACTGCGATTGATGAGTCTCTTGTTGGCATATGTGAATTCTGTGCGAATTGTCTCGATATTGGAACACAAAATTACAGAATCTCTTATTAAATTCCGAGAACTATACAGTAGATACTTCATTTGCAAAAGTCAATCAATCGTCTCAGACTTGATTATTCTTTCGTGTCCATACCAACCATTCTCTGTTCTCATTCTCATTTCTTTGAACTTCTTAACCTTCTGCCATCAGACATTTCATTTCCAATCGTTGATACATAGTAATTATATCTGTCAACATCAGTAACACACACCACAATATGAATAACATACCGGTTTAACTAATTTCTTATCATTTTTATCTCATTATCCCAATAAATAACAAACTAGCTATTATGGAAGTATATGGTAGGTAATATCACTATATGTAGGGATGATCCAGAAAACATCTCACAAAAGACAAGAAAGATTCAGGAAATACTAAGAATTATTTTATCTAATCAGCGTTCACTTCAAGTTTAGTCAGGAACATCAAGAAACTGAAAAGGTACATGTAGAGTTTCTGATTGGATGATTACCTACACTGCTACTATACTTAGTAGCATTCCAGATTTATCCGAAAAACAAAAGACATTTAAAATACTATAAAAACCCTATAGTTTCTTTACTAAAATGAATGTTTGGAGTAAAGTGATTCTCATAAATTTTGTGCATTTTTCCTTATATTTAGGTCGCTATGTAGTTCTAACTTGGGAGTTACGAGAATAGTTTAGGAACCGAATATAGAGTTCAATTAGCATGACTTATCATTTTGCTTATTTCATCACATTATGTTTATGTGGTATGATCACTTAGTCAAATGCACATATAAATCGTGCTCTACATTCTTTATGATTATTACACTGGATCATATTTTTACTTCGTTATATGAGAATTGAATTGATTCTAGAATCATTATAACAATCATGTAAAATGTTCATGTTCCTTATTCAGAAATAATTATCAGAATGGGGCGATTGTAGTAATTATATTAGTTGAATTCATGAATCAATCAAAGATAGACTACCGTTAAATCTAGGAATCAGAGGATTCCCATATTTATTATTGTTCATTTAAACATGTAAAGATTGGTTGAAGAGGGTATCAAATACATATGTGCCACATAATTCAAATGATTTATGTGAGGGCTGAGATGTTGCTCGTGTGCTTAAAGCGACAAAGGTAATTTGCTCAGGAGTCATACCCTAAGCCTTCGATGTAAAGTTCTGTTCCACAAGACAGTGGAGCATCATCAGGATATGCAGTTTCATGTTAGTCGGTGACCAACATTAGATACATACGTCATTTATACGCTGAAGATCCTAGAGTCCATATACACCATTGGTTAGGAACTACGTTGTGTAGTTCTAATTTGGGGGTTACAAGAATAGATTAGGAACCGAATATAGAGTTGAATTAGCAAGGCTTATCACTATGATTATCAGCATTTAGAATAATTACACATTTTGTTAATGATTCTTAAATATGACTAAAATCCATTGATTGTTTTACCAAAATTCAATTAAATTAAAAATAAAATTTTCGGTTAAACTATTGGTTTATTTCATTTTTCTTCTTTTTTTTAACTTTTTTCCCAACAACAAACTACCCCTCCCCCACAGCACCTCACCTTCATAGTTAATTCTATTCATTTTGATTCATTGTTCTATTTTTGCTTTTATTTTAGTTACCAAAAAAAAGAAACTTTGTCTCATTTAAAATTTATTCATTTTTTTTCTTCTCCGTTTTGTTAGTTTGTGTTATTTTGATTTATTCAAATGATTCCCAATAGATAATTTATATTGAATACCTTAGTAACTAATGGATAGCGGACAAAAATTAGATTCGATTGTACAGTTCTCTCTCGCTCGCTTGCTCACTTTGTCTCTTTCACTCTCACTCTGTTTTTGTTTTTTTGAATTTGTCTCCATCTCTTCTTTTGTAAAGAGAAAAAAAGTTGTGTTCCATGAATTATTCTTCTTGAATATCAAGAATTATACTTGATTAATAATTGAAAATAGATTAAGTAAATATTATTTAGATCTTCAAATTACTTCAATATTGATTTTATACTAATCTCATAAGTCTATTATTATGAAATTGTATGTAGAATATAGAATATAAAATATAAATTTGATTAATTTATTCAATAGATTCAATGTAATTACAATAGTTGAATTTATGAGTCAATTAAAGTTAGATCATTATAGAAAACTTGGATCCATTAGACGACAGTTTCGTCATAATAAAGGACGACTTAACAATTTTTATCCACGATCCCATGAGTGAACGTTTAACCTTTAGATTACTAATACGGTTGGTATCCAATGGCGTTAATGTCTAACATCAACCAAACCAAGAAATTGCACCACCGTCTATCATCATCTCTTCATTGAGTTATTCTGTCACAACAAATCCGGTTGTCAATCAGTCAGTAACAACTTGGAACTTCGTACGTACGTATGTACGTACATCAGTTCGAGTTGCCATATCACATTAGCACTGAGATGTAGTTGTCAATTCAAATCCCGTAGTGGTAGAGATGGTAAGAGTATAAACAGTAATCGGAAACATTACGGTTTGAACAAGTTATTCAAGGTGTATAATGCGGTGAAATAAATTTGGAAATAGAAACAAGAAAAGGATATGAAGAAATCAGAAGACTAGGATTTGGGAGAGCACAAAGAGTGGATACACGTACACTATTGCAGACGATTTTGAGCTATGTCATTCAAGGTCTCTAACCATCGGTTGCTATTATCTCGCGGATCCCAACCACGTAGTCTACACCTGCCAACATAGCTCAGTCCACTTGTCAGTGACTTCATGGACTTGTGCCATGTTTCGGCCCTGCTGCCCCTAACTTTCCTCCAACCTACTCCTATACCACTTAACAGTGCACGTCAAGGTAGTCGGTCGTTGTGCATACGTAACACGTGTCCCAGCCATCTCAACTGATGAAATTTCACTACTTCATCAATTGATTTGCCATCCTTACCTAGTACCCGTTTCCTAAAAACTGTGTTACTTACTCGATGGTCCCAGGATATACGAGCAATGTTTCGAAGACACCTATGATCAAAAAGTAGTAACCTACGAATATCCTTTACTCTTACCCGCCATGTTTCACTGCCATATAGTAGGACGGAACGAACTACTAAGCGGTAAACACGTCCTTTGGTTGATAGACGGATGTCTCGCTTACGCCATAAATGACGCAAGTTGGCAAAACGCTGGTAATCAATTCTGATGACAGTTCGACATAAGCTTTCACTCGACCAGTTGTGTTCGAGTGGAGAGCTTTTACAAGGTAATGTACTTCTTTGGTACTCTTTTCAGTGACAAACACTGCCATAGAACCTCACGATCAACAGAGTCGAATGCCTCCTTAAGGTCGAGAAATACTAAGATTGTCGGGCGTCTGAATGTGTGTCTGTGTTCTAGAACCTGACTTAGTGTGATTATCTGATCTATACAACCACATCAAGGTCGAAAACCGGCCTGGTTTTATCTAGTCTGCTATTCGCGAGCTTTAGTTAAGCGTCGAAGTATTATTGAAACTAATATTTTAGACACTATATTAGTCTAACTGACTCCTCTGTGATTGTCACAAGAGGACTTTTGTCCTTTCTTATAAACTGGCACGATCAGTGATTGAGACCAGTCAGATGTGATTACGTCCAGTTCTCGAATTCTAACTAAGACCTCAGTTAGTCTCACTACTAATACTGGACCATCATCCTTAAAAATCTCAGCAGTAAACCTGTCAGGGTCTGCTGCTCTCCCTCACTTCAGATTTCCTATAACATTTTCAACTTGGTTAAGAGTCGGAGATCGTAGGAAACCGAAGTGTGGCTAAAGGCCAGTTAACCTGATCCCTAAAGTGTTCTATTCAGATGGAATGGGTTTTCGAGCATCTATCAGTGCGGTGGATGCTGCTGAGTTCCAGTGTTTCTCCCTAACCTTGAGGTTTAACCTACTAGCAGATATCACTGCTGTTTCCACAGCTTTTCGGATATCATTCCATGCTGCCTCGGGGTGGGCATTACATACATGGCTGCCTAACTGTTTTCCTAGTTGTTCCTGAAATATACTCTTGGCTTGACTATCAATAAATAGGGCCCTAAGAAGTTTCCTTGCAGCGACTTTCCTACGTCCAGTGAGACGCAGACAAATATGAGCACGCACTAGGGCATGATCTGAATCTAAGCATCTGCTGCAGAATGAACGACAGTCTTCTATCGATCGGTGGCTGATAGCGACGTGATCTATTAGGATCCAACGTTGGTACGAATTAGGGGGTCGCCATGTTAAAAGATGTTTTTGCTTATGCTTAAAGTTAGTATTTGCAAGAAAGAGGCGGTTATCTGAGCATAGGTGCACTAGACGGTCGCCATTATCTGTTGTTTGAGCCACAACACTATAAGATCCACACAGGTGTCTTTCCTTATCGCTTAGTTTACCTACTTGAGCAATAAAGTCACCGGCAACTATTACTACATCAGAGCGCCTAGCTTTTCGGAGAAAGTCGGAAAGCTTTCTGTAAAACTCATCTTTTACATCATCTGAGCTGCAGTCAGTGGGAGAATAAGCAGAGACGACGAAGAGGTAACAACGAGTGTCCTTAACTTTCCGAATCCTTATTGTTCCGTTTAGTCGGACAGCGCACAAACAACTGTCTACTGGGATCCGGTCTAAGAGAGCTAGTTAGGACTCCACGCTACATCTACACTGGTGAGGCCACTGGAAGCAGAATCAGGGCTTCCAGATACACGAAGTGTTAATCTAGTTGGTACGTTACTTTGACGTGGTGAGGTCGAATGAATGACGGTACTCGGGTCCTGTATGCGCGTCTCGGGGACGCAGCTCACATAAATAGCGCGAGATTCTAAATTTCAAGCTAAGGAAGCCTGTTGTGCTATTTGTCACAGTGTTCGGACGTTAAAAGCACCTACGTGTAGTTTAAAGCGTGGTTTCAGGAGACCAGGAATAACGTACCATGTACTTGAATCGTTTGCCCGAGCGGTGCGAGCTGATAAAGGGACGTGAGAAGGGTTTATTGGGGAGATAAGAGAGTTATTAAGAGGTATAGGAAGGATTTGAATGTGATTAACTTGGTCTCGTTTGTTAGAGGGCAACACCTTACTGCTGTCACACCCTCTACAGTCAGCAGTACAAATTCGCCCTCAGAACTTGAGTTGCTGCTTTTAGTCTTACAGTTCTCCAATCGACCTGCCTGGCGTGGTAGAACCTACAGAAACATATTTTCTAGCCAATATAGCTCAGTTGGGTCATCACGGTAGGCAGGCCTGACCACCGCGTCAAGTTAACAGCTACGGTCGGGATCCGGTTGAAATTCAATGGTCACAGCTTCTCATTAAAACTTTAGGAAATACCTCATGAAGCCAGTCACTAGTGAGCACATGATCATTATTATCAGGAGGAGGTTCGAATCCTGCGTGTGGGATTGTGGATGTGCATTGCTGAGGAGTTCCATACTACGACGAAATGTCCGTCCAGTGCTTCCAGGCTTTCTATGGTGGTCTAGCTTTAATTCACTCATGAATTTAACTAATAAATTACTATAATACCCAGAAAACTCTTTTCTAATTAGATGTAAGTTTAAACATTATAGACTGGCTAAGATTTAAAAAGGAAATTCAATTTATATTACGAATTAGTGTACAAATACATTGTCTTAATAAGATAGTACATTAAAAAAGCGTTCGCAGAGAATGTTAAAGACAAGTTAAAATGATAAAACTTTTCAATCTTAAGTCAGCTACATAACGAGTCTCAAATGGGATGAAACGCGCATTCTGGATTCCAATGCTAGCCACTATCCATCACTGCTTATAATGTTTGTGAATTAAGACAATATCGAGGCAATTTGCACACGATGCACATATGCCAATAAGAGACTGATAAATTGCAGTCCTAAACGTCAACAGGAAGATTCAAGTAAACAGTAACAAAGGAATTTATACCTCATTCCATTACACAAGTAATTGACTATCAGGACTCTGTAGTTAAGTGGATGACATGATGATGTTTGAAGTGAACACTACCGTGTTCGATTCTCAGAGTGGACCACTGATCCGGAATCCAATGATGTACATGCCTAACATTGATCAGTTCATAAGAGTTCATGACCATCTTCTGGTGTTCTCAGTAAGTAATTTTCTCGAATATGAAACGGTTTAGCTCCATTACTCATGTCATTTCACAAGAACTGCGTAAACTTTCTCTCGAAGCTAATCAATAGTGAGCAGATAATAATTTTCAGTATAGAGTTAAAGGGATATTTGAATGATTTCAGGTTTTCAGAAATTACTTAACTTTGATTCGTTTGTGGTTTCAATGAAACCGACAAACCTTCACAATCCCATATTGACATTTTGTTGTGTCACTAAAGTTCCATTTGTTTACCTTCACCATTGAATTTATTGGTCTTCATACTGATGGTGTTCACTTGTAGCTTCTTAAGAATTCTCGTGATAATTACTGCAATGTACTGATTCGATACTAATTTCTTTATGAAGTTATTTTGATAATCGTTATGGCTTTCTTGAACTTTTCATCCAATCAAGATATTGTAATTGATTCCGTCTATTTGAATAGCTTCCTAGTGATTTACCTCAGATGTAATTTAATATTAGCTCTCGGATAGCATGCATATTTTAACATGAATTAAATCCTCATAATTTTATCCTGAATTCAGTCATCCTACTCATAGTACGTGTCCTTATGAAAATGTAGATTTTTATACACAAAGGAAGAAGAAAGATGCTCAAATACAACACCAAGAACACTTACACAATCACACCTGACGGCGAAACTTTGGAAAATTTGGAATCTTTCACGTAACTGGAAAGCATCATTGATGAACGTGGAGAATCTGATGCAAACGTAAAGAGTAGGATTGGTGAAGCAAGGACAACGTTCCTACAATTGAAGAACATATGGAAATCAAAACAACTGTCAACAAATATCACAGTGTGACTATTCAATACGAACGTGAAGACAGTCTCACTGTACGGAGCTGAACACTGGTGAACTACCACAACCATCATCAAAAAGATAAAAGAGTTTGTATAGAATTGTCTATGCAAGATTCTCATTATCCGTTGATCGGATATAATCATTATTATTCTACTGTGGGAGAGAACAAATCAGCTTCCAGTTGAACAGGAAATTAGAAAAAGACGTTGGAAGTGGATAGGACACACATTGAGGATATCATCAAATGGCATCAAGAGGCAAGCGCCAACTTGGAAGTCTGAATGGAAGTAGGAAACGGGATGGCAGAACAATACACTGTGTTGGGAATTGCAAGCAGGCATGAAAGGGATGAATAGAAACAAGTTGAAATGATTGTCCAGGACAGGGTTGATTGAAACGTTCTGGTTGGCGGATTATGCTCCTGCACGAGAGGTAACAGGTGTAAGTAATGAAGTAAGTAAATATAAAAATAATAATGAAAACATAATTTCATCTTTAATTATGTTGATGAATTTTCCAGTATTGTTTAAAGATACCTTCATGGTCAGATGGCTGAACTTTCAACCTATCTGTCAATAATTCGAATCTGACTTGAATGAACTGATTAACAATCTAAAATGATGTATAAAAACCAATTACACAAACAATCATTGAATAAATGAATTCATCACTCTGAAATGACAATGTTTCATTCATTGAAACGTATCTGTTTATGTCAATTAAGGTTAGGAAACATTGATTGATAAATGATATTGAGTAAACCATGTCATTTGATACAAAAAGATTTTTTGACACGGATTAACATTTCAATCCAAACTAGCAATAAATAATTCAGTATTTTGATTGAGATCATGAATCGATAAATTTTAGACCACCACTGAAAATTTGGAAGGATTGGACCGGCCGTTTCGTCCTAGTGGGGAATCTAATCAACGTTGGACATGAGGCAGTGACCCACCGTAGACCATGGAAGATGGTCGCGTAATTTTAGTGGATTGGTTGGAGTCAGACACTGACTAAGCGGTCAAAAGGTCGGGCGTTCACACCACAAATCACAGGTCTAGTGCTTTCAGGTTTCCGATGGTGGTCTATCTTAGATCCACTCATCGATTCAATTATTAAAATCACTACAATCACTATAAATCCTGATTCTGACATTTCAGAATATCTTATGTATGGATCGTGTCACCGAATGATACAACAGTAAGTCTTTAAAGATTATCTTACTAATGATACCAAACTAATAGTAGATTAGGACATAGATTTGTAAACCTCTAATCTTCCGACATTACAAATCGCTAGTTTATCCCATTCTTACTGTCATATTCTACTTTCAAAATTACTTTATATACTATTAACACCGCCTGTAGCTTCTCCAGAGTTACTGCCGGTCTCAAGCCTCAGTAAAGCAGAAGGATTGGGTATGGGGTTAGTGAGCCCACCCCGTAGAAAAATAAATCGCTACAAATACGTCTACCAGAAAGAATAATTAAAACCATTTAAAATCTGCCCTGGGAGTTAAAAGGATTTCATTTTTTCAGGCGTTAATATGTAAGTTGTATACTATTGGAATTTTATAATTTTAGATACAAAAACTAGACTACGTTTTAAAAGTGTTATTGAATTAAATAAGTTTGAAATGTCTAGAAGACAAGAAAAACAGAAGAGAAAAATCCTGTTTTTACAGATGTCCAACTTTAATCAATCTGCGAAATTGCGCCACTGTCCATTATCGTCTCTTCATTGAGTTATTATTCCACAACAGATCCAGTTAAACTCCACTTGTCACGGCTTCTCACTAGAACTCGAAGAAATATGTCTTGAAACCAGTCACTAGTAATCAATGGATATATATATATACTACTTAGATTCGTCATATCAGTAAGTCTATTCAAACACGATGTAATATATATAATCAGACGACTGACGCTTTTCAGGTCACATGTACAGAATTATGTCGTTTTAATTTATTTGAAAATAAAGAAAAATCTTGAAAAATTTCTTAGAAAATTTGATATTTATTCATACAATGAATTCGGTAGTCATCGGTCATTACATTCAATGGAATTCTAATCACAATGCTAAACTAATCAAGATCGATCAGATCATGAATGAGACAGTTATATACCTATAGAAAAACTGAATACTGTTAACCAGTATGTTGTGTTATGAATGGTAACTTTTGGGATCCATTCATGAATCAATACTATGCGAATATTTTTATCATATAACTAAACTATTCATATTCATGTTGCTCTTATTATAAACTTTATTTTGATCTATGAACTATTATTATACGATTTACCGTTCTTGAATTATCCTCTGTCTATTAGTCACTGCCTCTCACATTCACATCCACTTTGAGCTAGATTTTGTACAAATGTTATTTCCCATTTTATGGTACGATGTGGTCTGTTTGGTTGGCATATAAACTCAGTATATTTGAAATACATGATTCATATATCAGAGGCTGAGATTGGTGTTCTAAACTTAACTGGTTGAGCTAGGCAAAAACAGGATTATTACGGACTGTAGACTGCTCGTACGTGTTTAATGCGTCATTGGTCAGATGGATAATTCACTGTTCTCTAATTGGCTATATCGTTATGTTATACATTAGCAGGGCATTCAGGCTACATGTTATAACACAGTATCAACCAGTGATTTATGACTTTATAGTCAAATCGTGAATATCCTACTGTTAGATTAAAAATGTTCTCAGTTCCATTCACTTCTTCAAAGATATCAGAACAGACTTAACTATAGACGTATACAAACTAACTTTAAAAATAATTTCTACATTAATATCTTATACTACTTAAATAGTAATATAAAGATTTCGCATAGTAATGAGTTGAAAATAATTCAAATAAAATAAGCATGATGATGACTGTAAATTCATTATTGATTTAAAATCAACTCGATTGTAGGAAGTGTTTGCTCCTGATATGGACAGATATATGCAGTATGTGTCATTAATTGAAAGTGAAATACCTGGATTCAGAAGGTTAAGAAGATCGAAGAAAAAGAGAACGAGAACAAAAAACGATTGATGTCTAAATGAAAGAATAATCAAGTCTGAGACGATTGAATGATCTTTTGTAAATGAAGTATTTACTGTATGGTTCTCAGATTTTACAAAGACAATTTCGATTTTCTCCACTTATGTTCTAGTTCACTATAACGGTAGGTTAGAAAATACTAAATTATTTCTTGTTTATTATATTCATCTTGAAGAGTTTTGTTAGATTGAAATTTACACCGGTTTTCAATATTCTAGCATTGTTTATTCTCATTACTAAGAATGCATGACTTGTTTCTGTAATGTTCACATTTAGTTATGAAGAACTACACTTGATCCGATATCAAGTGTAAAGATCATAATATCTGATCTAATCCAGTGGTTTTCCAGAGTATGAATATCGATGGAGTTCTGTTCTCAGAGTTGAATGGTTTGGTCGTGAAGCTTTCATCATTCTTCCGAACTCTGTTCAAATCATCCACCTGAGGTATAAATCTACTCTATCATCTCAAAATGATATGAGTGTAGTCCACTTCTCAATGTTCGAAAATGAAATAAATTCGCCAAAAATTAGGCTTCCACTCAAGAACAACTGTATTTTTTCCACAAGTGTCTTCGTCATAGTATGAAGATGTTTAGAGATCAGAATATCTTCATGTTTCATTTGACAACTATAGAACACTAGTCTGGGGTTGTGGAGATTATTAACTTTTGATTGAGATCATGAAGCGATTGATGTTAGACAATCACTCGGTTCATGATCTCAATCAAAACTAATAATCTCCACAACCCTATACTAGTAATTAACATGTGCTCACTAGTGACTAGCTTCGTGAGGGAATTCTCGGAGTTCTAGTGAGAAGCCGTAACCAGTGGAGCTAATCCTTGTCGGGTAGAGACAGGTATCGACCTCAGTACAATGGAAGTTGGTCGCGCAATTTCGTGGGTTGGCTGATGTTAGAAACTATCACCATTGGATGCCGGCTCAGTGGTCCAGTTGGTTAAGCGTTCACGCGCGAGACCGAAGGCTCTGGGTTCGAATCCCGGTCGCGGGATCGTGGATGCGCGCTGCTGACGAGTCCCACAGTACGACGAAAAGGCCGTCCCGTGCTTCCATGTTTTCAATTGTGATGGTCTAACATCAATCGGTTCATGATTTCAATCAAAAACTACAGAATAGATCAACAATATCAAACAAATTTTGCCTTTAACCAATTCTGTCTATTTTATTGATTTTAAAATAGTGTATGATAATCCAATAAAAAGTCAAACATTTCTCGCTGTATATATGTGTGTGTGCGTGTATCTCATTGATCAGTTCAGTTTGGTGATTCTCCCAGAAACTATTCTAACTAAGGACGTTTTCGTCCAAGTATGTATATACATACACACAGAGAGAGAAATAGAAACGGTGATAGATATGGAAACAGCTAGGAATCTATTTAGAATAAAAGTTAACTAGTGAATAAGATAGAGATAAATAGAGATACTCTTCAATGAAAATATGTTTCATCTACATGTTGAATTCTATTCTATATCATAATAACAGAATGTAACATAACACAAACCCTTAAGCTAAATAATTAGAGTTTGATTTTCATGTGGGGTGGTGTTTATTTTTTCATTTATTCAAAAGTCATGGTGATATCTATTCACTTTCAGTACTATTCATAATTAATTATGTAATACAATTTAATGAGAAACTATTTCACATTAGGGTTAGTAACAAAATTTTGAAAATAATGAATTATGACGACGTCAAATTATGCACACACATTCCTCCTGGAGTCCCTCCGGGGCTACTGCCGGTCCCAAGCCCGGAAAAAGAAGGAGCGTTCGGCATGACGTTAGCGTTCCCATCCCATAGAAAACTAACTCGCTAAAAAACTCTAACCAGAAAAATTATTCCAATCATATAAACTATGCCCTGGCAGTCAGAAGGTCTTAATTTTAAAGAGTTATGATGCCTCATGATGAAAGCCGAATTCCTTCGGAAGTTACGAGGCCGATGCCCCTTCTGACAACCAGAGCAACCATTTATTTAGGTACATGGAATGTTCGTACAATGTGGGACACCGGGAGAGTCTTCCGAATCGCTGCTGCATATATATGTATATATAAGCAAACATGGATAGTAGTTACCAATGGGATATAAGACACGCGTTTCGTCCCATTTTGGACTCATCAGTTAAATGTAGTTTCATCTCAAAGTTGATATTCACTTCAAGACTCTAACCAAGTACCGTTCACCTGAAATGCCATCATATTATTTCCTTAGCTACTAAATAAAAATGATTTATAAAAGATAAAGTTAAGGATTACTATATTATAAATAGAATAATTACCAATTCTATTATGATGACCTAATAACATGTGATTTCTTAATGAAAACAAGCACACACACACACACGAAACCAATTCATTTCATATACATACCTGTCATTATGTATTCTAAGATGAATAAACTATAACTATACAATTTCATTAATGATGGTAATCAAATCCACTGATGAATGATTATTCAACGAAACAATGAATTTCCTATTTTTGTATTGTTATTGTTGAAGAAGAATAAAGAAAACGAAACCAACAAAGAAACAAAAAAAAGAAGAAGATCCAAATTATTAATGACAGTTAAAAAAAGCAATCAAAATGCTTAATTGGATTAATTCAGTTGAAAGGAAGTTTAAATCTACATGATCATCCTCACGATCATCATGATCAACCCCATTATCCTGATCATGATCATTGTTTGGTTTCAGGTCATTATCATGAAAGAAAAACACAATGTTATTCTTATCATTTTATTATATTCTTAAATGAATGAATGAGTAGTATGTATATGATTAAGTCTTATTGTTTAAGCTGATATATGTTTTAATGAGAAAGAAGTGTTGTAGATATTATAGTAGTGATCAGTAGAGCTCAACCAGATCTGTTGTGATGTAGTAATTCACTGAAGAGACAATGGTGGATGGTGGTGCAATTGCGTGAATTGGTTGAAGCTAGACATTAAGACAATCGGATGTCTGTCAAATCAGTGGTCTAGAGGTTAAGCGTTTGCGCGCCAGACCGAAAGGTCCGACGAGTAAAAACGTAGATGCGCACTGTTGAGGAGTCCCATACTAGGACAAAATGGCAGTCCAGTGCATCCAGGTTTTCAATGGTGGTCTATTTCTAATTGACTCATGAACTCAACTATTAAGTTGACATAGTTACGATAATATTCGTAGATTAGTAAATGGTGATACTGATTACAATAAATGAAATATGGAAGCTTCGACGATGAATACCTACTTTATGCTTATTAATAGCTTCTCTATACAAACAGTTAGAGTAGTAATAGGGTCACATCTAGGTTAGATCCTTGTAAAATCTCTTTTAGCCAAACTAAGAAATGAACCTCAAATAAGCTTACCCAGTCTCCCTATTTTGGGGAAAATTTGATGGATCAATGAACCTACCGATTCTCATAGCTTCACACCTCTACAGTATAAAATATATCTAGTTAAATGATTCCGCCTTAGAATCGGACTAATGCGTTCGGAAGATAGTGTAGATGGTAGAATAAATAATCTAAGGAGTATACTACGTTCATTTAAATAGTATGAAATGAAATCATTCAGAATGGAAAAACATTACAAAGTGTGACTCAGGGGGCTTTATCCTTGCCTTCTCATGAACATGTGCTAGTATGGTTGGAAAGTGGTGTCACGAAATCTAATAACAGCGCCATTCTTTCTCACTTGGTAGATTATGAACATGATGTTAAAACAGATGAAGATTTTTTTGTTTGCATCATATACCAAACAATCTACGTAAAGTAGCTAGATTACATTTCATCTTCATACCTGAAGCTATCGTGATCAGCTTTATAAGACTTAACAAATGTATTCAAAATACGCATGTTCAGTTTCTGTATTCACTATGATCCACGACTGGATCATGATACACCTAACATGGATATTGTAAACCCCATTTTATATCTTCCGTAACCTAATCTTGACTTCGGTTCTGCTAAAACGCGTTTAATACCGAGAGCGTAAAACGAAATTGATACGAAAAAACACAGTTAGTAACAGTGACATGAAAACACGTCGTAGTTTTACAGAGTTTCATTCTCTTAAGTAGCTCCGTGACAACGTTTTTTGATTGAGACAGTGGGTGAGATTGGTGTAAATCCAATATGAAAACATTGATTCCCTGAACATCAGAAATACCTATTTCTGACATGTACCATCTAGTTTGTAACGTATGTACACGATTTCATAGTTATAAACTTCCTTCATATATGTATATGTAATTGAGAAAGCTTAACGACTAAATCGTTTACAACATGATTTAAAATTAAAATAGGTTTCATTCAAGTTCAAACTGTAACTGCCTATAAATGAAATAGATTGTAACCGAAATCACTTAATGTCGTCAATCTGTAAAAGGAATTAATAAACTACATTCATGGATTTCGATCATGAACTTTCCTTCATTAAACTACTATTGAAATCCATAAACTACTAGATAGCTCCTTTGTCTTAGTATGATGCTTTGAAATTTAAAAAAATCAACAACTTCAGTGAATCGAATCCAGAATTTTTGATCATGATAACAAACTTTTAACATTTAGATTATTCAGTCAGCCTAATCCACTAAAACGTAACAGATGTCAATCGCTTCTTGATATCCAAGAGCGGTTTAACTCAGATAGATGTAAGCTGTCAATGAAGGTTTCTTATCAGTTGGCATTCATCGATAATACAAATTACAATCTATAGAAAATCATTAACTCTTCAAAAATTTGAAAAAACCTTCAATCATCAAAAGGAAAGATGGGTGATTGTTGTTGTGACTTTATGGCCCGCTAGTTATCACCTGATTTACCCACGAATCGAAATACGACTATACAATCTTCATACTGTGTTAAAGATATGACGTTTGACCGGTATGAGCAGCCTAGTGTCCTTACTAGTGCCTTGCTAGCGTAGCCCGTCTAGCCCGTCCAGATCAATCCAGGACAACAATAACAACCTCCATTATGCCAATCATTTATTTCAGACACACTGGGTTTATATACAAACCAGATAGATCGCATCGCACCATTAAATAGGAAATTACATAGGAAATACACAATAAAGCCAAAAAGTGACTGTGAATGTAGGAGACTGTAATCAATAAATTGAACATAATTGAAGAACAGTAGATCGTATCATAATAATCTATAAATCAAAATGACGCTTATAATAAGAGGAATATGAATATACACAGTCTAATAACTGAATAGTTATACCAATAAGAATCTATAGATGATATATAGTTAATGAATATGTCTCAAACGCTACTTGTAATGTAATCTTCACTAGGATATAAAAATATAGTGAGTAGTAGAATTCAAAACATCGACTGAATAGACTTACATCTCAGAGTTAATATCTATTCCATAACTCGAACCCAGCATCGTTCACTTTAAACGTTATCCATTTGAACTACAGACTTCTCATAATCAATTATCTAGACAATATTTTTTCTTTTCATTACAATTTGTTTATTGAAATTCTCTATTATTTTCAAAGATAACGCCATAGTTTTGTTTAATTAAACAAAACAAAGATAAATAAAAATTCACAAAAATTTTGATTCCGTTTTGTACTAAAACAAAGTGGGATTTTTGTTTTTTTATTTTTTCCTTTTTTGTTTTTTTTTATATTTTTTTCCTTTTTTTTGTTGTTGTGGAAAATATTACTCTATGAGATTTGGCTCTCGTTTACGTTCATTAATTTTATCTTGTGTGTGTGTGTGTGGTTTATCTTCTTTTATGCATGAAATAAATCAATATTTGGAAAATAAATATATGTTAATGGGAATGATTGATAAAAATCAATAAATATAAGTAATTAATTGTTGATATTATTATTGATTAATTTACTTATATAGATATGTCTGTTATCGTTTATGGAGGAACATAGAACGATCTTCAGCATTTTCATAAAATTCTTTCCTGGACGAGTATTTCCACTTGTTTCCAGTTGATATTTATACTCTTTTATTGTCTATTTCCAATTCACGACATAATTTATTCTTTGACCTACCTCTATTACGTTTCCATTGAAGATGTCAAGTTTGTGATTGCCTCGAGATACAGGTTGATGACTTCTGTAATGTATATCTTAACTATTTACAACGTATTCTTTTTTAATTTTCTCCTCAGCTAGTTTGTTCTCTCACAAAGTAGACTGTTGCTGATCGTATCCAATCAACGCATATTCCCTATCTGGCATAGACAGACCTAGACAAATACTTGTACTGTTTTTGATGATGGCTGTAGTAATTCTCCACCTGTCAGCTCCGTACAGCGGGACTGCCTTCTTGTTCGTCTTTGTTTTACCAATCCCGTCTTTTACGTCTGAATCAGATCCTCCTTGTTCAAATATGATGCTTCATAATTAAGTGAAAGATTGTACATCTTCCAAAGCTTCTTCATCAAGTATGATTGTGTTAGTTTTTATATCCTAGTGAAGATTACATTACAAGTAGCGTTTGAGACATATTCATTAACTATATATCATCTATAGATTCTTATTGGTATAACTATTCAGTTATTAGACTGTGTATATTCATATTCCTCTTATTATAAGCGTCATTTTGATTTATAGATTATTATGATACGATCTACTGTTCTTCAATTATGTTCAATTTATTGATTACAGTCTCCTACATTCACAGTCACTTTTTGGCTTTATTGTGTATTTCCTATGTAATTTCCTATTTAATGGTGCGATGCGATCTATCTGGTTTGTATATAAACCCAGTGTGTCTGAAATAAATGATTGGCATAATGGAGGTTGTTATTGTTGTCCTGGATTGATCTGGACGGGCTAGACGGGCTAGGCTAGCAAGGGACGAATAAGAACGCTAAGCTGACCGTATTGGTCGGACGTCATTGGTTTAGTACAGTACAAGAGGGAATAAGTCCTATTTAGATTGAAGAATTAATTATATGATAATTAGTTGGACGTGAAGACACAACATTATTGTTGTCTGTGTTGTATTTATGGCTTTTGCTTTTTCTTTTGTGTATGTTGAGGCCCACTGATGCAGAAGCTTCTGCTACACTGTTTGTGTTCATCTACGATTGTTCATGTGTATGAGATAGAAGGGTTAGGTGATTCCGAGTTGTTCATTATATTCCATGTTTCCGCTTAGATATGAAGGTCTTTATAATCCAGTCGACCACCATCATCATTATCGATTTAAACTCTTACAGACGACAATAAATTGTCTTGTAAATACATACAATCTAAACAAATGGTTCAAGTAATAACAATTTCAGTGAGATATTAAATGTATGTTCAGAAACTAAATGTGAATAAAGAAGACAACATCCTTACAAATTATGTTTGACTATAAAACTTTCGCATAATTACTCATAAAAAACAATAAATTTTCAGAAATGCGGAATAGGTCAACTTCGGCCTGGAAAAATTCCCTGTCCCACAAGGGTATATTACATAACTGTGATAATATCTGGACGAATCAATCAGATATAAGATAACAGGTCATCGATTTTGGCACAAAATTCATTCACATCCAATTTGGTTCAGTTACGCTTTGACATTTAACTTATGTCAGTTCGTGATAAATACCCTAAAATCTAATTCTTAATCCTTAATCATCAACTATAAATCATAATTCTAATTCCTCACACTGGTTCATAACCTTCATTCGGATCTAGTTATTAAGTGGATACTCTCAAAGTCAATTTAGCGTCGCTCAAATGTTATCCATAAATTATAGGTCTCATCGCATATTACTTTCCAATTGAATAAATGTAAAACAGTTGATAAAATATAGTTGTCAACCATTATCTTCAATTAGTTACTATTCCAATTTTCACTTTATCAACATCTTCATAGTTAACAAGTATTGAGCCTATTCCTAAAGTATTTACTCATCTAAGCGATTTATTTTAACTTTTAGACTAATGAATAAACCTGATCATTCTAGTTACTTGGTTAATTTTATTTGTTACCATGAGTACATACATATGGTTGTATGTATATATCTATATACTTGATTGTATTACCTTTATCTATGAATGTGGATATATCATTGTATACGTGTGTTGCTTCTAATTATTCGCGTTATTTTCACTTGGAACTCTTCATGTTATATTTGATGTTTCGTTGATGTTGTTTATGTGTTCTTTTCATTAGATTCTAAAACTCATTGATTGATTAACAGTATGAGGGTTGTGGAGATTATTACATATTTTATTTAGATCATGAATTGATTGATGTTACACTGCCATTGAAAACCTGGAAGTACTGGATGACCGTTTCGTCCTATTGTAGGACTCCTCAGCAGCGCGCATAATTGAATAACATAAGAATTGTGAACCATTGCAATTTCTTAATCTTATTGCTTACAATTGTAAAATAGTAACTATTGAAATTAAGAGCATACACTTTACAATTATAAAAATACATATTGTATATATAGTTCGTCTGAATTAATACAAACGATATAATTTTCTCATTGAAAGAAAGTTCACCCTAATCATATTGAACAATCTTTATACTGAATGGATATAGAAATATTAAATATAGTTCTCAATTATCACCTCGTGTTGTGTACTACTGATATCGACAGATATAAGTAGTATGTCTCATCAATTGAAAGTGAAATACCTGGTAACAGAATGTTAAGAAGATCAAAGAAACGAGAACAAAAACAAAGAATGACTACTGTAAAAACAAAGGCTGAAACAAATGAACTATTTACTGTATACATCTCAAATACTGCTATGATGCTCTGCTCTGTAAAATTGTATTCAAATACATTTGATTGTCCCCACTTGGTGCACTCCTTCACTACAATCTTAGTAGAACGTTTGACGAGTCTTAAATAGGACCAAACACGCCTACTGGATTCCATTGCTATCCATCATCTATCTTTGATTATAAGGGTAAATGGACAATTAAATGATGTATACAAACAATGTAACACTTATTCAATTCTATTCAACATTGAAAGAATAAGCTAATCGTAATCATCATCATCATCATCAAAATTTCACGTTAATGATTCTATCATAAAACATGATGTAAGTAAACTACATGATTTAAACATGGAGATAACAAATTTTTCTACAATTTCCTTAAGCAATTATACATGAAAATAAGGTAAATGTTTGCTTTGAATAATCTTTTTTTTCTGGCTAGAGTTTTTAGCGCACATGCAACAAAAAATGCAGGAGGAGACGACCAGTTTAGCAATAGCAGCAGTACGTCTCAACGTACACAAAGGGTAAAGCAAGATTCTCTGACACAACAATCGAATCACACTTGACGGAGAAACTCTAGAAGATGTGGAAACATTCTTGTACCTGGACAGCATCATCGATAAACAAGAAGGATCTGATGCAAATGCATATGCACGGATCGGCAAAGCAAGAGCAGCAGATCTTCAATTGAAGAACATCTAGAACTCAAAACAACTGTCAAACAACATCAAAGTCAGAATTTTCAATACAAATGTCAAAACATTTCTACTATATGGGACAGAAACTTGGAGAACTACAAAAGTCATCATCCACAAGATACAGGTGTTTATCAACAGTTGTCTGCACAAAATACTTCGGATCCGTTGGTCAGATACTATCAGCAACAACCTGTTGTGAGAGGGAACAAACCAGATCTCAACGGAGGAAGCATTGGAAGTGGATAGGGCATACATTGAGGAAAACACTGAACTACGTCACAAGACAAGCCGTCACTTGGAATTCTCTAGTCCAAACGAGAAGTGGAAGACCAAAAACACATTACTCGAAAAAATAGAGACAGATATGAGAAGAATGAACAAAAATTTGACAGAACTAGAAATGAAGGTCCAGGGTAGAGTGGGTCGGAGAATGCTCCATTGGGTACTCAGTGTATGACATGGAGTCGTGGTATAAAAGAAAGCTACACACAGCTGGCTTCTGTTGGTCCTTCACGACTCCCTGGCTGGGGTTCCAGAGATGGTGCAACACAGTGACTATAAACGTTATCAGATATGGCTCAGAATAGAAGCCAGTGGCGATCTTGCGGTAAACTTCTTTGACTTTCTTCGTACAAAGTGGTTGTATCTTCTTACTTTGAAAAAATTCTTGTGGTTTTACCTTTCCGTTTCTTTCATTATTATTATTATTATTATTATTACTATTATTATTATTATTATTACACCACCTTACATCAACCTGGTCGTCATTGTTCTTTTTTACGCTCCCTACCTTCTTCTTTTGTCTTCCCATCCTCATTGTTTCGTGTAGCGCATACATACACATACTTAAAAACCAGCTTTCAGTTGAAGAAGACGATAGGAAAAATGATGGAAATGGATAGGACATACATTACGCAAATCATCAAGCTGCATCACGAGGCAAGCTTTGACTTGTAATCGTGAAGGAAAACGGAAAAGAGGAAGGCCAAATAACACACTACGTCGAGAATTGAAAGCAGATATGCATAGGATGAATAAGAACTGGAAGGAGCTGGAAAGTATTGATCAAGACAGGGTTGGATTGAGAATGCCGGTGAGCAGCTTATGCTCCTTCACAAGGAGTAACAGGCGTAAGTAGTAAGTATTACATATTTGGTGCCCTATTGTACTAATATTTATGTGCTCAAATAAATAAATACATTCTATTCACGCTCCATTTGGATTAACAGGAATAAGTAAGTATCTAAATGTTTTACTTCGTACTAATTTCTCAATTATCATGTATTGTAGTTTAGGTTATTATTGTTAAGCCTATATAATTTATTCTAACGTCTGGACAATATCTGGACCAATAAAGTATTTTATATTGAATATAATGGGTTATTCATTTATATATGTTTTATCATTTCATTGTTCTGTATTCTAATAGATATGTTATATATTCTGTACAAATATAAACTTATCATCAGTTTGAAGATTGTAGTATTTTTACTGTTGAATTCATGAGTCAATCTAAGTTAGATCAATAATGAAAACCTCGAAGCACTGGACGGTCATTTTGTCCCACTATTGGACTACTCAACAGTG
This sequence comes from Schistosoma haematobium, assembly GCF_000699445.3. Lineage (NCBI taxonomy): Eukaryota > Metazoa > Platyhelminthes > Trematoda > Strigeidida > Schistosomatidae > Schistosoma > Schistosoma haematobium. Next base: position 10,151,563 of record NC_067200.1, read on the forward strand.
CTCATTTATGATTACGGACGCAAGATTCAAACCCAAAACCTTTCGTCTTGCATATGAACGTTTGAACTGTAGATCACTGAATCGCCATCCGATGGTGTTAATGTCTAACTGATCTTGCGTAACCCGTCATTCATTGTCCAAGGTTGATAACTCTGTCACACAAGATAGAAAACTTAGAATTGAACCGTAATTTGTTAGAATAATTATAGATTCTTTATTTTTAATTATGTATTGTAACATGGCATACATTGCTGAGCAAAGAGATGGTTACTATTATTGTAATATGATAACATTGACTGACTTAAATAGTAAATTTTGCAAGTTATTACTGTAAACGTCATTAGAATATCTTTAATTGGAAACATTTTTTGATAATTTTCTAATCGGTACTAAATACATATTCTCCATACAATTCACTTGATTTGTGTATGAGCTGTGATACGACCCGGGTACCCAGACCGAAGCGAGTGGTGCTCTTAGGGGACCACATCTGGAGCCTTCAACCTAAAGTTCTAATCCAGAAAACGGTGGTAGCCGGTGACCAACGATTGATTGATACACCATTTGTTCCGTTAATATTCTGGAGCCCATATGTACGATTGGTTTGGAATCAGGGTTTTCCAACTCCCCTTCATGGATCCGCCATATCTATCAATCCGGTCAGAACACCGGACATTTGCTTTTCATCCTATCAATTAATTACATAATATACTATGAAACTTGGAAAAAAAACGGTGTTAACCAAATACTTTTATTTGGATAGCAGATCTATGGAGAATATTTTGTATTTAGTTTGTCACTTAAACTGATTTATTTAGAACAAACATCTAAAACTATTGAATAATTACACAACAGTATGTTTCTAGTTAGGAAGTATAGAAATTTAAACCATTAAATGACACCTGAATTGTCCTAACATAACACATTCACTGAGTAAAATAAAGGTACTGATTTTTACCTCCCAGGTACAGTGTTAAGATCTGAATTCACAAAGACGTTAAAGTGGTTAATGCAATAGCTTGTGAAGTTCTCTCTAGGTTTACACGATAGTCGTCGTAGTTGTCGTCGTAAGTTACTTTGTTTCTTTAGACAAAATAGTGCTAACTTACAAAAGTGATTATTAAACTGTCACATACAATATTGATTGATTGTGTTATTACATTTAACGAATGAAAACATTTTGAAAGTTCCTGCCGACTAGCATTCTCCAACCTCATACTGTCCTGGGCGACAGCATTCAGTTGAAAACTAACTCATTAAAAACGCACTAACCCTGAAAACATTTGTTGAAACTATTCAAACTCTGTCCTGAGAGGTAAAAGGTCTTCCTTTAGAAGAGTTTGGACACCTCATGATAAAAGCTGAGTTTCTTCGGATGTCACGATACTGATGCCCCTTCTGACAACTACAATGTTCATTTTTTAAAAATTCACATATTCCTTACTATAATGAAAATCATGTACTCATCAGTGATTAATGTAAAGAAGTAATTTCAAAACTTCCACTGAATAACTGTGATCAATACATGTCAACCATATTGAATATGATGTAGTTACCGACTAATGAAATTGAAAAATGTTATCAAAAATTAAATGAATCTAGACATGTAAACAAACGGATGCCGGTTCAGACGTCTAAAGGATAAAGTCGTGCATTCGAGACCTGGATGTTCTGTATTTTAGCTCTAGCAAGATCCTAATTGTTGACTGTTATGAGTTTCATACTACAATAAAGCAGTTATTCAGTGCTTCATGATTACTATTAGCTGTCTAAATAAGGCCAGTTTGTGATATTACCTGTAAATTATGTTCATTGCTTGAGCAATAAAACTAATTCCATCAAAAACAAATAGATTTTAAACTTTATTTTATCAGAATGATTTCACAATTTAATTTTTATAAGTATAGATAGATAGCGGTTAGCGGTGGAATCCAGTTTGAAACGCGTTTCGTCTTATTTGAGACTCGTCAGCTGGATGTACCTGCATCTCAGAATTGATGTCCATTCTGCGATGGAAACTTAGTACCATTCTTTTCAAACTCCATCGCGTTATTCCCTTAGCTACTGAATTAAGGCTATATCAAGGCAATACCCACAGTATGCACATACGCCAATAAAAGAATGATCAATTAAAGACCTAAACATCAATGCGAAGATTCAAGTAAGTAATATCTAGTGAATTTAATGTTTGTTCATTCTATAATGGACAAAATGGCCATCCAATTCATCCAGGTTTTCCACAGTGATTAAACTTTAGTAGACTCATAAATTCAACGATTGAAATTACTATAATCTTCACAAAACTCCTTTTATTCTATTGTATTTAATATTCAATAACGTGTTATTTTCGTCTATTCTTAGAGCTGAATGTGGAATGTCTGTTACTATGGTTAAACCCACACAGCTTATTCTAGCTTCTGGACAGTCCAATTTATTCATTCTTTTTAAGTCACGTTTCGACATTGTTAATTATTCACTTATCAATCATGACTATTTTTATATGATCACATATATATATATATATATATATATGCCTGTGTACACTTCTGATCCTACTCATCTCATGTCTGTAACCTATTTTTATCAGGCCATAAATATTGATTAACGACTTGATTAAATGAGAGTTGGCTCACATGCCATTTCCACTGTACGTCATTTCGTTCCACTCTCTTCTCTTTACTTCATTCACTTTGTTTCTTCGATCGTTTGTCTGGATCAGATGTTGTGTGAAATACTACCCCTAACTCAGGTTCTGAAAAGCCGGAAAAATGAAAATGATCTTGGTTGTCTAATAATAGTATTCCAACACAAGATAATGGCTTTTAAGCACTATTTAATCCCTAATGATTCAGGCTGGGCTATTTCGTTTACTACTCTACATATGTGCTGTATGCAGTATAAGCTATATGGCTATGTAGTGCTGAAGGTCCCATATGAGACTGGAGGTTTGCCATTGGTTTTATGGATGGCTCGGCATTGCTTTGTCAAGTTTTGTTGACTGTTCATGCACAAAATTGGTTTACAGATTAACTGATTTCATTCATATTAATGGTTGATCTTCAGTGTTCTGGAGGGCCATTGTCGTTAGGAAATTGTGAGGCATGTCGTCATTGTTAACATTAATGAGTTTGATTGTCGTGTAGACTAAATAGGTCGACTTTTCCCTGTTCATGTTGTGCATAATTGATTCATATGATCATTGATCGTAAAAACTATACATGTGACGTGAATGTGTATGTGAATGGTGAGAATGATCCACCAGGGTACTAGGTACCCGTGTGATTGCGCCACAGGATTGAGATGTACTATTCAGATTGTAGCGTTAAAGACTATAAGGTGTCTGGTTCTCCTGTCAAACGGGATTGAGCTCTACTGCTTGGGTTATCACGTGAAAGTCTGGACGGTGTCTGGTTCTTTTGAAAACCAATGTAAAATTACCCTGTCCCACAAGGGTATATCATATAACTATAATTATTGCTGTATAAACGTGTATGCTTGATTACAAGTAACAGCTTGCGTACATTGCTCCCTCTAGCTTCATAGTTAATATCTTAAGTATCGTTCGATGAATCATTCTCTTTACCATATATATGTGTACTCTAATCCTATTGTTAGCCTTTGCCTTGCCTAGCTGCGCCTTATTTAATTTGACTATGATATTTGCCTCTGCATTTGCTTCCACACACATTATCCTTTTGTTTCAAAATCATTCGATGTGTCTGTAACTTTTTTGACTGTGATATCTGCTTTTAAACTGTAACTACGGCTTCTTATCGCCTTTTGAGTTCAAACACTGTTGGTATTTATATGATAAAGGTTGTCAAGGTGATTGATGAACGAAGCTAAGCTATAACAATTAAGTGAACATAAAAGATTTTAGGAAATCAGTTTATAGATCATTCATTTATCAATCAATTAAAGCCTGATTGTTCAGTCTGCAAATGCTCTCACATGGCAACCTGCATACAACCAATGACACTAAACTTCTACTCACTGCTTATCACAGTCTGGGTGTTGTTTACGCAATTGAGACGACGAAAAGCGAATATCTTGTGCTTTAACCGGGTTGGGGAATATGATGAATCCACATAAAGGAGTAGGAAAACCTGTAGTGTCGGTTTTTTTGTTAAGCCCATATACCTTGTTCTAGTTTTCGGACAGCCCATTTTATTCATTCTATTTGAATCACATTTTGACCTTGTTAATTATTCGCTTATCAATCTTGACTGTATTTATATGAGCGCATATGTGTGTATATTTCCATCCCATTCATCACATATCTGTAACGTATTTTTGTGTGACTATAAATATGAATTAACGCTTGGTTAAAGGGAAGTTGGCTTACCCACCATCTCCACTCCGCGTTGTTTCTCTTCTCACTATTCCATTCGCTTCATATACAAAATATATGTATTCAAAAGTCCATTCTCGTTATTTGACTTATTTAATTCCGTTATTGACTGATGCGATTAAAGTCAATGATTATACACGAGGATAGGCGACACATATATTTCGACAACGATCATTTATACGATCAAATTGGAGTCAGATCTCGGGCCACTAAAGTGGAGAGCCTGTCAATAAATATCGTCCGATCTAAATGACGAGAAAATAAAGAGCTTCACAAACCCTCATTCTAAACCAATGGTGCATTTATGGACTCCAGAATCTTGAAGGAACAAATAGTGTATGAATTAATTGTTGATCATTAGCTATCATAGGACTGCATCTTTTTACATTACTCCATTGCCTTGTGGATAATACCTCCAAGTCAAAAGATCGAGCAGTGCTTCCATAAGAAAACCACTTGTTTCAATCTGAGCACCCAGGTAGTATCTTAGCTCTCATAAAAATCGAATGGAGAAATGTGGTGCTTATCAAATCACTACTCTTTTGAACCAATCATTATATGTTTTAATAAATAAACAAATAAAGTTTCATCTAAACTTTGAATGACTTCATCCAATGATTGATAATCCTCTTTGGAGATAAGTTTAAAATTATTACATAGAAACTATATTTCATAAATTGATCATTATTATAATTAGATTCAAACTGATCATTTCAACATGGAACAAAAAAAAGACCAAAGTTTCATTTAATCAAAGTATAATGCGTTGGTTTTCTTTTTTCTTTTTCTTTTACCTTGTCTCCCTGACCCCCCCCAAAAAAGTTTCTCAATTTGTTTGATCCAATTTTTCCTTTTTTTCTTCTTTTCCTTTCTTTTTTGTTTATTATTTAAAAAATTTGACACGAACTTCTTCCATAGTTAATCAAAGTTTTTCAATGACATTCCTTTGATTAAAAAGAAAGAAAAAGAAAAAAAGAGAGAAAGAAAAAGAAAGAAAAGCCAAACTTCAATTATCGAAGAAATTGAATCTTTAAACAAGGGAAATTAACGAACCATATTTATTCATTCACTTAATATTGTTTTACTTGAATCTTCTCATTGATGTTTTTGGACTGAAATTGATCAGTCTGTTATTGGCATATGTGCATACTGTGCGTATGCCTCGATATGGCCTAAATTTACAAGCATTATAAGCAAAGATGGATATTGGCTAGCAGTGGAATCCAGGACGCGCGTTTCGTCCAGTTGGGGAGTCGTATGCATATGCCAATAACAGACTGATCAATTTCAGTCCAAAAACATCAATGGGAAGATTCAAGTAAAACAATATCAAGAGAATTAAACTTCAACCCATTGCACAAGCAAGTGGCTATCAGGACTCAGTAGCTAAGTGGATAACGCGATGGCGTTTGAAGTGAACGGTACTGAGTTCGAGTCCCAGAGTGAATATCAACTCTGAGATGCAGGTACATCCAGCTGACGACTTCCAAACGGGACGAAACGCGCGTCCTGGATTCCACTGCTAGCCACTAGCCATCTTTGCTTACATATTTATTCATGTTGAATCAAATTAAATGATTTGTTTCTATTTGTGTTGGGTCGGCTTCCGGAGAACTTCATCGGAGCCTCCAGAGGCCCAGGAAGGAGCCGAAGGGCTCTAGTCAATCAGAATACGATGGAACGTTCGAGAATTCCAGCGTGGTGTGCTACCATTGGTCGGTAGCATAATATGACGTTAACGGATTGGCTGAAATAAGATGTTGATTTAACAGACGCCAACACCTATAAATAGCCTTGACTTGCTGTACTAAAACGAACCTTGGGATAAAGTGTTTTCTCTCATACTTATGCCTTCTCTCTGGAGTTCAAGTCACTGTGTAGTTCTAGTCTGCGGGTTACGGAAATAGCATAGGATTCATATATATAGCGTTCAACCTACACGACTTATCAATTTGTTATGATGATAATGTGTGAATGAGTATAGACCATTCACCAGTACTCTTTATTCAACCATATCTTGAGAAATTCTTTCAACATTTTTCCAGTGGTTATTCATTCTATTCATATTGGATTCCGATTCCCTAACTTACTGTGTTCTTCTAATATCCACTCTTTCATTTCTATTGAAGATTCTAAGTTAATGCTTGGTTCATGATGCTGTTAGATCAGTTTTGAAATGTGTATCTCATTCACTTTCAAAATCTTTTTTAATTTTCTGTTTCAACTGGAAGTGGATTTAAATAGAGCAAGAATAAACATTGATGCAGAATATTATGAATTCATATTATTTCGATGTTTCTCGTCAGCTGCTTACAAACCAAAAATTGTGATAGAATTTTTTTACATGGAGATAGAGTGAAAACAAATGACATAGATGAGTCTAAATTACTGGGTTACAATAATAACTATATACATATATATGCTATAAACAGGTCAGAGGTCAAAAGAGGTGGGTTAATCCAGGGTGGGTGGAATAATAATTTAGTGAAGTTCATAAATTGTGTGATAATTAGAGATTAATGGAATTAAATAATGATAAGTTGGATTACGTAATAATAATTAAATAGGGTTTGGAAAGCTAAGATGATTTAAGAGGATCGGCTGATGGAAATGTGTGAATAAAATTTATTTTAAGAATTAGGTAATAGAGGGGGAGTATAAATTATCTTAGAATAAGTAAATGAATAAAATAACCAAAATACAAAACAATCGACAGTACCACCCTCTACTGCAGATATATGGATGACACGTTCCTTGTCTGCAAAAATCACCAACACTCCATGTACCTACTTAGTCTGTTCAGTAAAGTACACAAAGATATAGAATTTACCATGGAACATGAAGTTCATGATAAATTCCATTTCCTAGATATTGGAATTAGGCGAACATCAGATGGCACACTACAAAGACACATTTACCGCAAAAATACTTGGAGCGGAGTTCATCTCAATTTTAACAGCTTCTGTTCAATGAGTTATTGTGCGAAACCTTTTTGACCGCGCACGAAAAATCTGCTCAAAAGAATGCTTTGAAGAAAAAATTACTACAATCACCAAATGCCTACGTGAAAATGCATATCCGGATAAATTCATCCACAAATATGCTAATACAAACCGTCCAATTAAGCATGATACAGTTGAAAAGAATACCTACTTCCTATCCTTACGCTTCAAAGGAGATGAAGTCACCGGAATTATCAATCACAGAATTAATTCCGCTTTAAAAGTGACCTACTTGGCAGCCAAACTGACTACGTTATGAAAAACATACTGCTCACTGAAACAAACAAAAATTATTGTTGTAATCACGTTATTTACACTCATTTATGTCAATTGTTTCACTCTATCTCCATGTAGCAGAAAATTCTATCACAATTTTTGGTTTGTAAGCAGCTGACAAGAAACCTCGAAATAATATGAATTCATACTATTCTGCATCAATGTTTGTTCTTGCTCTATTTAAATTCATAAAGGGAACCAATTGCAGGGAAGTGTATTTGTTCTCTCTTACAATATATTGTTTGTTACTTATGGTATGTAATTTACTTGTTTGTTTTATTATTTGAAGTGGAATGATCATAATAATGATTCAGTTCACTGAATGTTCACCTTTATACTGGTTCAAACTGTTAACATGTAGTTTACATTTTTACATAAAACCAGATCAGTCAGTCAGTCAATAACAACGTAGGACCAGGTACATATATGCATTCGTCCGATTCGCCATACCTCATCAGCACAACATGATGAACAGCGAATTCATTGAAGTAGTTACTTCAGTGGTAGTAATCTATAAAAGAAAGATTGTTTATAAGGATATAATACAAAGAGAAAGAATTTCTTCGTGGAGATAGAGGTATAAAACAATTTTAATCGCACCGTTTAAGGGAACACAAAAAGTGTATACAGCTCATCTTATCTCACGGATTTCCGTCTCCGCTAGTAACGTCCCAACAAATACGGAACTGATACGAGAACTACTCACAAACATATCGTGTTTGACCGACCTCAAGCAGTTTTCCCTTAGGTATTAAGGTCACATTCTTACGTCACTAAGATCACCTTTAACCCAGTTTAGTTTTCAGGTAACTCTAGAAGAATACTTCCACGGTGTTGGCAACCGGGAAGTAAAAGCGCCCTTATACCACTAACAGCACATAAGTGACGTATGACTAGAACAAACAAAACCTGATTTTTGTAATAAAGTACAGACTACCCAAATGTAGTTAATAGGATGTTATGATCCTTGTTGCCGAGCATCAGTTTACCAATGTTCAATATATGTGTACAGTATCATGTAGTTTCGGACATCTTTGCGTTCATTCAGTGAATGAATTCCAAATGAAGGAGCATATTTTTCACTGTGAACTTCATTTCATGTTCCAACTTTCACATAATTTGTTTATTTTGTCCGATAATTTGGAATCTACTACAGTAGCGTGGTACTGAAAGACAGTATTAAGATTCCTCCAGGACAACTGAAACACTCGAACGTATAGAACCCCACAGTTGCAAATTAGAGGACAGAAGAAGACTGGAGAAGAACGCGTTAAGTAAGGATCAAAGTGTACAGAAAGCCATGGGTATTTATAGATATTGTAGTGTCAGTCATTAGTTTAGGCCCATAATATACCTTATTCTAGCTTTCGGACATTCCATTCTGCCCCCAAATGCCCTGGTACGGCCGAGAGTGGGGAAAGTCCGTTCTCCCTCTCGAAATGCTCTCACATGGCCACGCGTATAAAGCCTCTGCTAGGGAAGTCCTACTCACTGCCTTCTCGTGGCGGGGTGTTATTTACAAAAATGAGAGGATGAAAAGCGAATGTTCGGCGCTTTAACCGGATCCCAAACCAATGGTGCAAATGGGCTGGTTCCAGTATCCTGCGGGAACAAATGGCGTATGAACCAATCGTTGGTCACCGGCTACCATGGGACTGCATCTCCTTACGATGCTCCACTGCCTTGTGGGTCAGACCTCTAGGTCAAAGGCTCGGGGAGTGGCCCCCTAAGAAAACCACCTGCTTCGGTTTGGGCACCCGGGCAATATCACAGCCCTCGCACATATCGAATAAGATTTGTGTGGCGCATATGTATTTGGTGCCTTCTTGTTTCAATATCTATGTGTTAAAATAAATAAAATAAAAACATTCCATTCTACTCATTCTACTTGAGTCATATTTTGACCTTGTCAATTATTCGCTTGTCAGTCTTGATTGTTTTCATATGAGCGTATATGTGTGTGCCCTTCTTATCCCAATAATCATATGTCTGTAGATTTATTTTGTCTGACTATAAATATTGAGTAACGCTTGACTAAAAGGGTGTTGGCTTCCCAGCCATCTCCACTGCGCATCATTTTTACTTGGCTTCATCGTGTGTTTGCTTGCTGTACGCTTGCGGATTTTTATTAAACATTAACAATAAATTATCTCTACAACTGGTGTTCAGGCTTTTGAATAATCTCGCGTAAAATCTATAATTCTACCAGGAGATTTAGCCTGCACTATATACTCAGTTAACGGGATATTATTTATTGGACTCAGATATTGAGGACATTAGCCCCAACATATTGGTTAGCCGCCGTTTCAATATTAACGATTGTTATTTCAACATTATAGAAAGCTCCATCATGTTCTAATTGGATGGAAACCCTTTGGCTCCTTTAGGGCTTCTGGAGGCTGCGTCGTAGTTTTTGGAAGCCGTCCTAACAATACGTTCTGTAAGTTATTGTGATTTTATGCCAGACGCTAAAAAGCATTCGAGAATATTACTTGAAATAGCACAAAAAGACCGTGAGCACAGTACTGGTTGACCATATAGTAAACAAATTGAACAAATTGAATGTTTATTGGGAAAATAAATGAGACAAGTTAAATTAATACAAAAAGATTCCTGTTCATTGTTTTTCAATTTCCATTGATGCCTGAGATGAGATCAATCTGAGACAAATATCGCATACAGACTTAAATGATCTACTTCTAGATGATTTCCTGAAGTTCAAATGTAAAGTAGTCACTAATCGATTTCATAGATTTCCGAACACAATCCCTTGCTACTGATAGAACTGGTCAATGGTCACACTATATGGCCAATTAATTCAATTTGGTCGTGTATACTTGGAATCTTGAAGAGAAAAGGAAAAAGAGGTAGATCAAGATACACATTGCGTCGAAAATTGAAAACAGATACCAAAAAAACCAATTGCAACTGGAGAGGATAGTCTAGGACAGAATTCAATAGGAAATTCTGATGTGAGGCCTATGCTCCTCCACGATGGGTAACAAGCGTAAATAAATAGTAAGGAACAGTCATGTATTGCTCCCTGATTTTTAGATCCCTTAAGCTTCAAAAGATCAGGTTATTAATTAATCATCTTGTAAGGTTTCATAGTTTCTTCCTGATATTCTAAGTACTAAAAAAACGGAGAAAATCCATTCCAAAGTGTCGTTTCTGAAATATGCTCTAAAACTGTAGGATAAATCCTTCGTTGCGTCCTACCAATGGAACTGCTTTAGAGGGTATACACAAGTTTATGAATGTCATTGAAGGTAACCTGAAAGAAGTATATAGTGACATTGGAGTGAATCAATAAACATAGTTAATATTTAAATATCACTTTACCTGCATAGTATGTTTTGATTAGTACAACGTTATCCTTTCTATTATTTGTCCTTTTAACATTTTCAACGTAAAAGTGTGGGTAATCATGGGAACCTGAAACGATACGCTTTTATAGAATATTTTAGGTAGTTTTGTAATCATAGTAATAGACTATACAAACAGCTATTTATGGAAACGATTGGGACTGTTTTCTCTGTTGCATCAGATATTAAACTTAATTAAATAACCATTGAAAAACCAAGAAGTAAACAAGCAGCTACTTCATTTTAGTGCCGGAATCCTTGACAATGTTGTTATATCCGAACGAAGATTAAATCACGAGTCACTTCTGAGACCTATTAATGGAATAATATTATCTATATATTCTTATTGTATAACCATTCAACAATTAGATTATGTATATTTATATTCCCCTTATTATAAGCTTCATTTTGATCTGAAGATTATTATGATACGATTTACTGTCCTTAAATTATGCTTCATTGTGTACAAATGTTATGTCCTATTTTATGGTGCGTTGCGGTCTGTTTGTTTGATAAATAAACCCAGTATGTCTGAAATAAATGATTCGATTCGATTCGTCTAGTGGAAGCTGGTATTTGGTGTTCTGGACTCAAGTGGACGGGCTAGGCGGCTCATACCGGTCTAACGTCATTGGTTTGGCACAATGCTAAGGTTGTATAAGTCGTATTTTGATTGGTGGATAAATCACGTGATAACTAGCCGGACATAAAGTCACAACAAATGGTCATTGATGATCTCACTAAAGGATAGAACTTATAACATTTAACTTTCTATACAAATTCTTAATCTTCAGACCAGTCAAACTGTATCCAGTAATTCACAAATTTAACTTCTGAAGAGGTTAGTACTAGAACAAAACACTTAACCTGTGTTACTTAGCTTTCAATTTTTGTCTAACTAAAGTCATTATGCATTACATAGTGATATTTAGACATGAAATCATTATTGCGACATCAAAGGACGTATTGATATCAGTTTTACATGTGATAAGAACAAGAGAACATTGAATTAATGTTATATCTGTGTGTGAACTTTCACAAGTACATACTATCATGAATACATACAACAAATACGATACAATAGAACTAGAAAGAAAGATCCAGGATAGATTTGGTTGGAGAATGCTAGTTGGCGGCTTATACTCTATTAGAGGAATCATACGTAAGTAAGTCAGTACACTGAATATCATGACGCTTCTTTGACAGATGTTTGATCAGTCGTGAAATTTAAACATTTATTCAATAGATTGATACAAAACAGTAACATCTAAAAATACGCATAAGAAGCGTTATGAAACCGAATTCTCAAAGAAGCAAGATATAAAAAATTTATTAAGGAAACTGTTTTGTAGTGAATGAGAACACAAGGAGGGACAATCGAACGTATTCTATTACATCATTACAGAACACTCTAGTAGAATCTAAGAATCATACAGTAAAATACTTCATTTACAAAATGTCAATCAATTGTTTCACAGTTCACTGTACTTTCGTTTCCAGAACATTCATTCTTTATCCCCGTTCTATTATCTTCCATCTTCTTAACATTCCGTCGTCAGGCATTTCACTTTTAATTGATGATACATACTTACTTACGCCTGCTCCTCCCAATGGAGCATAGGTCGCCCATCACCATCCTCAATCCAACACTGTCCTGAGAAATACTTTCCAGCTCCTTCCAGTTCTTATTCATCCTTTCCATATCTGCTTCCAGTTCTTCGCATAGTGTGTTGTTTAGCCTTCCACTCTTCCGCTTCTCTTCAAGATTCCAAGTCAGGGCTTGTCTCGTGATCCAGTTCGATGATTTACGTAATGCATGTCCTATCCATTTCCATCATCTCTCCCTAATTTCCTATTCAACTCGAAGCTGGTTTGTTATCTCCCACAGAAAACTGTTACTGATGGTATCCGACCAATTCTGGATGTTGAGTATCTTGCATAGACAACTATTCATAAATACGTGCACCTTGTTGATGATGGTTGTAGTAGTTGTGCAAGTTTCAGCTCCGTACAGTAGAACTGCTTTGACAATCGAATTGAAGATTGTGACTTCGACATTTGTTGATAGTTGTTTTGAGTTCCATATGTTCTTCAATTGTAACAATACTACAGTCATAGTTAAAAATTCTAACCAGATGATATATACTACTTATATTTATCGACACGTAACTAATAGGTTTTGGGTTCGAATCTCTTGAGTCGGGATCATAGATGAGCACTGTTGAAGAGTTTCACAATAGGACAAAACACCCGGCCAGTTTCTTCAAGTTTTTCATGTTGATCTTATTCAATATGTAACAACATAAGTATAATGTTCACTCTTGACTAACCATAACCATTTGATGTTTGATTTAAATACTTAAATGATAACAAAAATATTTTTAAAAAATGATGAACGTATGCTTAACATTTTCACTTCATTCAAATTATGCTAGACATAAACTAAAATTATAAGAAAGTTGTTATTATTATTTACAGTTGAATGAAGAGATGATATGCATGAATGAACATTGAATTAGATTAGAATGTTTAGTGATAACTATGTTTATTCGATAATAAAATGAATTACTATCATTTATGATCTTATCTTACTTGTGTAAAGGAGTGAAGTATTGAGTGGATAAAGATGATAGAGTTTTAATTGAATAGTACTTGATTCGAATCTCAGAGTGAACATTGACTCGAAGATGCAAGTACATCTAGTTGATGAGTCTTAAATAGGACGAAATGAGCGTTTTGAATTTAACTGTTAGCCACTATCTATCAATACTTAGAAAGCTTGTGACTTAAGGTAATATGTACAAGATGTATATATGCCGATATGAGACTGTGAAGGTTCAAGTAAACAATACTAAGTGAATTTGAATGTACTGTTTGTCATAATTAACCTGTAAATCTGTTTTGAAATAGATTATTAAAATATCTGACATCGTTAGATTGACTCTATATGCTTTAGTTACAGTCTAATGGTAGATGAATTTTGTAAATATTTGTAGGCTGTTAAACAGTAGGCAAAATTATATATCATCCATATCTCTTTATCTAATTCAATCCTATAACTTTTATGTGTTTGATATCAATGATGTATGAAGTGTAGGAAGTTACTTGTCAGATAGTTTCCAGTCAGTATTCACAAATATAGTTTGAGTCTGTAAAACTGTAAAACATGAACTGATAATTACTAGACCACCAGCGAAAACATGAAGACATTCGACGGTTGGTTCGTCTCAGTAAGCAACTCCTCATCAGTGCTTATCTACGACTATAATATATGAAATCAAAATCATGGTGTTGAGCGTATTCGCTTAACGCTTAGATCAATAAATCAGCATTAAAGTATGTTAATATCTAAACTCAATCAACCGGCGTATGAGATGGTAGATACAAAGTGCTAAGGAGTCCTATACTAGTTCTTCCATGTTTTCAATGTTGATCTAATTAAGATCAGTCTGCGATTTATATTTTGAAATTTCTACAATCATCACAAATCTCAAACATCAATATCACGACTGGAAGTGGATACTGATAGTGGATAGCTGTGGGTAGACAGATGTTTGAAATAAAAACTACTAAGTCAAAATTCACAGATTTTAATGTCTAAAGTGTCCTTAATAAGGATAAAAAAGCCAGATGCTTTCGAGATTTCATTGATTGTCCTAGTAAAGGTAAATAGTAATAAACCACTAAAAAATTTGCCATTGTTCATAAATTCATTTCAGAAATTATACTCAACATCAAAACGACGTAATTTCCAAACATTATCAGAGTATTCACCGAATATGGCCGTCCACTCAATACACAACTGTCAGCCTGTAAAGAAGTGATTAATTACTTACGCCTGTTACTCCTCGTGGGAAAGAAGAGGCCACCCATCAGCATCTTCCATCCAACCCTGTCCTGGACAATACTTTCCAGCTCCTTCCAGTTCTCATTCAGCATTTCCTTGTCTGCTTCCAATTCTCGAAGTAATGTGTTGTTAAGCCTTCCCATCCTCCGCTTCTCTTCAAGATTCCAAGTCAGGGCTTGTCTCGTGATCCAGTTTGATGATTTACGTAATGTATGTCCTATCCATTTCCATCATCTCTCCCTAATTTCCTCATCAACTCGAAACTGGTTTGTTATCTCCCACAGAAAACTGTTACTGATGGTATCCGACCAATTCTGGATGTTGAGTATCTTGCATAGACAACTATTCATAAATACGTGCACCTTGTTGATGATGCTTGTAGTAGTTGTGCAAGTTTCATCTCTGTACAGTAGAACTGTTTTGACATTCGTATTGAAGATTGTGACTTTGACATTTGTTGATAGTTGTTTTGAGTTCCATATGTTCTTGAATTGTAGAATGCTGCCCTCACTTTTCCAATCCTCACCTTTACGTCTGCATCTGGTTCACCTTGTTCATCGATGATGCTGTCCAGGTAAGTGAAGGATTCCAGAGTTTCTTCATCAAGTGTGATTGTTTTGGTGTTCTCCGTGTTGTTATTGAGGATCTTGCTCTTCCCCTTGTGTATGTTGAGGCAGCAGTATCAGTAGCAGTAGGTCTCAACATACAAAAAGTGTAGAACAAGATTCTCCGATACAACAATCGAATCACACTTGACGGAGAAACTCTAGAACGTGTGGAAACTTTCTTGTACCTGGACAGCATCATCGATAAAACAAGAAGGATCTGATGCAAATGTAAATGCACGGATCGGCAAAGCAAGAGCAGCATATTTACAACTGAAGAACATCTAGAACTCATAACAACTGTCAACTAACATCAAAGTCAGAATTTTCATCTTGTAATCAGTTAACGTCTTTATTCTTCAGTAGTCTTTGTAGTTTTCTTTTTCAACAATTCAAATCAATAACTCACTTGACATTTTGTTTACTTGTATCTTTTCCTTTGTTGCTTATTAGAACATCAAGTCTAGGATGCAGATACATCCAGCTGATGAGTTACAAATAGGATGAAACTCACGTCCTGGATTTTACTACTAGCCACCATTCAACTTCAGATAAATATTTTTAAATTATTCTCTTTGAGACAAATAAAATGATTATTGATTATTGGTTACAGAATAATATCAATGGTGTTTTTGTAGTTAAGATAAACCAGTTACTTCGTTTGCCCTCCTATCTTATGTACCTGAACAAATGCAAATGAGGACAACTAGTGTAGCAGAAGCATCTGAATCAGTAGGCCTCAACATACACAAGGGGAAGAGCAAGATCCTCAATAACAACACGGAGAACACCAAAACAATCACACTTGATGAAGAAACTCTGGAATCCTTCACTTACCTGGACAGCATCATCGATGAACAAGGTGAACCAGATGCAGACGTAAAGGTGAGGATTGGAAAAGTGAGGGCAGCATTCCTACAATTCAAGAACATATGGAACTCAAAACAACTATCAACAAATGTCAAAGTCACAATCTTCAATACGAATGTCAAAACAGTTCTACTGTACAGAGATGAAACTTGCACAACTACTACAAGCATCATCAACAAGGTGCACGTATTTATGAATAGTTGTCTATGCAAGATACTCAACATCCAGAATTGGTCGGATACCATCAGTAACAGTTTTCTGTGGAAGATAACAAACCAGTTTCGAGTTGATGAGGAAATTAGGGAGAGATGATGGAAATGGATAGGACATACATTACGTAAATCATCAAACTGGATCACGAGACAAGCCCTGACTTGGAATCTTGAAGAGAAGCGGAGGATGGGAAGGCTTAACAACACATTACTTCGAGAATTGGAAGCAGACAAGGAAATGCTGAATGAGAACTGGAAGGAGCTGGAAAGTATTGTCCAGGACAGGGTTGGATTGAGGATGCTGATTGCCGGCCAATGTTCCATTGGTTTTAACAGGCGCATGTAAGTAAGTAAATCTTTGTAAATTATAAAAACCGTTTATTGAATATTTCATTTGTATATCTTACTTCAATTGTTCATTTCATCGTTCGTGATTGTTACAATTATGGATTCTTTTATGTTGCATCCCCTCCCTCTCTGTTTTCTGCAGTTGAATCTTCTCAACTTTCATGGACTAGCATTTCAGCTTTTACCGGTGTTATATACTACTTACATCTGTCAACGTAAGTAGCATACATCGTAATATTATCGGTCTGTATAAAGTTATTATTAATTATGTAAACTAAATTTGGATAAAGTTAACATAAATTAAACTAAACAATTCTTAGATGTTTGACTGTTAACAATCAACCAGCACACTGATCAAATCAGTGAATATTGGTCGATATTTGAAGGAATATTTTGAATCCCGTCAAACAACTTCAATCTTGGCAACACCATTCACATTCACTAAGCTGAGGAATGCTTCCATAAGATCAGAAGCTATCTCAAATCATGTCGATTTTCTAAGGAGTTCGACGCAGCAAACTTTCAAGCTATCGACCGGTAGCACTTCTCTCTACTCTCAAAAATTATGGAGTCCCTGATATTTGATCGTTTACGCGACTATTTATTATCCATAAATTTGTTTTCACCCAAACAACATGCTCTTAGAAAAGGTCACTCTTGTGTAACCAACCTATTGACCACGGTGAACCGATGGACAACCACTCTTGATCTCAAGGGAAGGTTTATGTCATTTATCATTACTTCTCAAAAGCTTTTGATAAGGTCACCCATATATGTCTTGTCAGTCACCTCAAACGGTTGGGCATCAAATCACCTTTAATTGATGACCTCACTTCATATCCAAAAATTGACATTGCGAGGTCAGCGTTAACTTCACTTTATCTCAGGCTACGGAATGTCTCACAGGGTTCAGTACTAGAACCTCTTCTTTTCTTGCTTTCTATAAACGATCTTCAAAGTTGGGCAGATGACAACAGACTTACCTTAAAAACACTTCATAGTCTAAAGTCTGAGACATGTTGCAGACTGCAACTAAAAATTAGCTAACTCACCTCTATAGGTATCTCAAGTTGGAAGTGAACTAGGAGTTCAGGTATCCTACGATCTGAAGTTTTACGCTAACCGCGACAAAAATGCCTTTCGAAAAACCATGCACTGGTAGCATTGAAGCTCATTTTTGACCAACTCGACAGAACTTACCACATAATCTTAAACAGTTTCATTCGTCCTCATTTAGGGTATGGAAACATAGAATTTTCCCCTCACTCCGAAAGGATGAGGACACTCTGGAACGAATGCGACAGCGAGCCAAGAAATCAGTTCGCGGACTCAAATCCGAGTGTTATGAATAACTTCTCTGATCACTGAACCTTTACCCATTAGAGTACGAGCGTCTTAGACGTGACCTTCTAATGACTTCCAGTATCCTTAACACTTGAGCACATTCCGTAAGTCACCTATTTAAGCTTAGTCCCAACACAAAAGTTAGGATTAACACCCAGAAACTGGAGACGAAACACATCAGAACGAACTGTAGACACAACTACTTCTCCTTAAGAATAGTCAAATGCTGGAATTCCCTCCCGGCTGAGCCAGTCAAAGCAACTTCACAGGAGTCCTTCAAGAGAAAACTTGACATATTCTTAAGAACCAAGGATTTGCGAACTTTTTTCTCTTTTACATCTTTTATCGATAAAAAACAGAGATTCCTCCCTGGAGGTAATTGTGATCCTCCGCTACTAGATATGGAAGCCCATTAACCGAAAGCTTTTTCTATTCCGTACAAAACCATTTGAATAGTTTTGGTAGAATTTAGTCACTTAGTATTAAAAAAATTATTCATGAAATTCAAATGATTCTAACGTCTTATCCAACAATCTTGTTTGATTATAATCAGAGAAAGATTTTTTGGTTATGATAGTAATTTTAATAGTTGAATTCATGAGTTAATTGATGAAATTAGATCACCATGATAAACTTGGAAGAATTGGACAATCGTTTCGTTCTAGTATGGGATTCCTCAACAGTTCACATCCCAAATTCCGCCTCATCAAAGCTCTCTCTCTAGTTCTTTCAGGTTTTTCATGATCATCTACCTTCAATGGACTCATAAATTCAATGATTCATCTTGTTTGAGTTTCTTCCATAAAGAAGTTGAAATAAAATTCCTGGACAAAATGTTGAAATCATTACAATTTCTATGATTGAGATTAGCTTAACTATTAATTTTTCCAAATAATCATTATAGTTTAATATTCTATAAGAAGATTTTCTTTCAATTCAGTTGTTTCATTAACTAGAAACGTTTGATCATTCATTATATGTATACTCACACGCTCACACACACACTCACACACCATATCACACACGCACATACGCACATATACATTTATATACGTAAATTCTCTAAGATACAACAAAGTAATTATTTAAACCTTTTTGTATGAAATCCCTTTTTATCTTTATTCTTTTGTTTGGTTGGTTACTATTATTATTATTATTATTATTATTATTATTATTATTATTATTATTATTATTATTATTGCGTAACAACAAGTAATTGGAAAGTTTAATATCAATACAAACTCATATAGATAGATAGATAGATACTTAGATAGATTGATTTGATTTACAATGAAATGGTTGATTACATCATAAAAACATACAATAGCAAAAGAAAACTTACAATTGACTCGTTTCATAATGTATATATATCCACACACACACACACACACCTATACGAATGATCTATTCATTGATGATTGAATAATAATTGCATCTATATTTATGGTCCAGTAAATCTTTTGAATAATAATAATAGTAATAGAAGTAATCGTAATGGTAATGGTAATAGTAATATTACTAATAGTAATAATAATGGTAATAGTGTGGTGCGTGCTACTTATATTGATGTAAGTAGTATATGACGCGAGTTAAAAGCGTAATGTCTGGTAGAGGATGGGGGAAGATCAAGAAACGAAGAACGTGAACACAATGCAATTTGCGAGAAAACGCATGAACGGTGAAATGTGAGACCAAAGATTGATGTTTGCAACAGGAACAGTCCAAGTCGATATGAGGGATTGATATTTCACAAATTAACGATTTGCTATATGATTTTTCTATTTTACCAAGTAACTCTGTAATTGTCCCAACCCGTGTACTGTTCACTATAATATTGACAGCAACAATAATGATGGTAATGGTTATAATAATACAAAGGTAACTTTCTTTATACTCAATT
Source organism: Schistosoma haematobium (assembly GCF_000699445.3). NCBI lineage: Eukaryota > Metazoa > Platyhelminthes > Trematoda > Strigeidida > Schistosomatidae > Schistosoma > Schistosoma haematobium. The sequence continues at coordinate 10,171,683 of NC_067200.1, forward strand.
ACATCATTTTTAAGGGTTTCTCGCTTAAGGGATTAAAAAAATATTCAAAGAAATGGATTTATCAATCAATATGACATAAATAAACCAATCAGAATTGAGATAGTAATTTCAATGAGGGAAATTTAAATAATGATATGAATTAACATTGATAGGATGAAATAATTGTTTATATAAATAGAGTGTTTATTTATTTCTCTAGTGGGTAAACACTTTCTCTAGAGATTGATAGATCCTGGGTTCGGATTCCTTGAGGTGAGTTTGTGGATGTGAACAGTTGTACTAGGGTGAAATGGTCGTCCAGTGTATCCAAGTTTTCTATGATGATCTAGCTTTAATTGACTCATGAATTCAACTATAAAAAATTACCCACTAGTGACTGGCTTCAAGTGGTATTTTTTCAAGTTCTAATGAGAAGCAATGACAAATGAAGTTTAACCATGTCTGTTGTGAGATAGCAACTTGCTGAAGACAATGGTAGATGGTGGCGCAATTTCGTGGTTTAGTTGAATTTAGATACTAACACCATGTGATGTCAACTCAGTGATCTACAGTTCAAGTGTTCGCGAGCGTGACCGAAGGTGCTGGGTTCGAGTTCCACGTGAAGGATCGTGGATGCTCACTACTGAGGACGAAACAGCCATCCAGTGTTCCAAGGTTTTCTATGATGATCTAGCTTTAATTGTCTCATGGACTCAAATATTAAAAGAGGTAATGTCGAACCACTTTTTATTCATTTCCATGTCATCATTTATTCATTATATATACTGAAATAATAATACAATCACATGTATTCACAATCTTTTCCATTGTTCATACACTGGACAGTTAGTATATGTGAGAAATAGACTTGAATAGGTCGGAGAGTTTTATTTCAATAAACCAATACAACATACCACAACTACTTTTTCAACATCATGAAATATTCTGTAGAAATTTTTCAGATCATTCTTCATTATGATATTAAACATGAAATAATTAAACTTTCACCACACTAATGAGTTGTATTGAATAAAATACAAGTGGTATACAGGACAATTTGTGAACCCCATGTGGAGAAATTCGAACACTTCACTTTTACCTGAAGTTTGTGCTGATAATGTCGTTCAGAAGAAAGATGAAAGATCCGTGACTAAACCGTCCAGCTCAGAGATCAAAACTTCATCAGCTTAGGCCATGTACTAAAATGGTAGCAGAAACAAACAGAATCGAATGATCCAATAAGAATGGAAGATAAACGTCCATCATCCTCTATTGTCAAACACATAGTTGAAACAGGTTATAACTTGGCTTTTGTGGTGTTGTATAAAAGAGTAAAAGGGCGTATACTAAGGTTTATTGAAGCCTTAGCCATACGAAAATTCAAACCCCTTTGTGTGTATTCAAAAACAGTCTGTTCTCCCCTTAAACTTACCTTGGCAATATTACCATATATTATCCAGAGTGATAAGGTTTCAAATTTTTTCACATTATCTGCTTTATTATCCTTGTCTCCTCTTACCCTCCATTTTTTGTCTAGTTGACCTATTATTCTTCAGATATGAATGTTCTTAACAAGTATATAATATGTGATCGGATTGTTCGAGATGTATGCCTATGCTTCTCCATTGTGGCTAACAAGCGTAAGTAAAAGTAAGTAAAATTAGTTGACAGAACCTTGACTCCTTCTATAATATGAGATAACTAATCACTTTTCTATTCGTAAATCACTAAAAATCTTAAAGTTAATCCAATGACTTAAATCAATGCTTACTTCAGTAATATCACCGATTGAACGTAAAGAGTTATAGCCGTTAGGTATTTTATTATGCATTCAAAGATTCTCATTGAAATAAAACACGTTTCATTCCTTTATGATATTAAAACGTATTTGTATTTTATGTCAAGGGTACTGCCCAAACTTTGAAGTTGGCATTTCAACTGTAAACTAGAAAGACTAATCAAACATAACTTCATCAGAAAATTGTCTCATGTTATTTGAAGCTTTAAGAAAAACACAACCAGTTGTTTAATCAGAATGAACAAAAATGTTGGGAATCTTTCTGATAAACATTATGCAGTGTCTAGGAGATAGCAATTCAGAACATCACATAATGTGTTTTCGGATAAAACTCATAGTGTAGTTGACGAGGACACTAGTGGAGACTAATCGAATGTAGTTAAACACAAAATTACAGAATATTTTAGTAAAATCTGAGAATCATACAGTGAATACTTAATTTGCAAAATGTCAATCAATTGTCCTAGATATCATAGTTCCTGTGCTTCCACACGAATCACTGTATGTTCTCGTCGTATTTACTTCGATCTTCTTAACTTTCTGCTATCAGACATTTCACTTTTGATTGATGATACATACTACCTAAATCTATCGACATCAGTAGCACACATCACAATAATTCTATTTATTTTCTACTCTACTCACTTTTTGAACAATTACGACATACTACTCAATTTCGATAAGTAGTCTGGAGTGATGAAACACATTTTTAGGCTTAATCAACAAAATACATTGCACAATAAGTAAGAAAAGTTGGACAATTATTTATTTCAATTTCTGGCATTGTAGATCAATAAAAAGGGTTTAAATATTTACTGAAGATTATTATTAAAATAAAAACAATATCTGTCATCTGACTATTGATGAAATATAGATCCTAATTAACTCCATATATTAAGTTGGACGTAACCATTGTGTATTGAATATTATAACAAGGATGATGCAACGAAATGAAAACAGATGTATTGAAGACATTTTCATTCCACAAATTCACATTGTTATCGCAAAAAGTTGTAAAATTAGAAAATATGATGTGCTGGTCAACAAGAACTATTCAACATCAAGGTCTACAGGACAAGTTGTGAACCACAGGTGAAGAAATTCGAACACTTCACTTCTACCTGAATTTCATGCTGATGATGTCGTTCAGAAGAACGATAAAAGCCCCATGACTAAACCATCCAGTTCACAGAAAAAAACTGCATCAAAATGTGATGTGCAAATCAGCTTTAGCCAAATTCTTTAAGTATAACCTAGTTTATATATCCAAATACGTAGCGGACAAATTACTAGCAAATGTAGACGGAGATAGATATGGTAAAAAGCTTATATATAATAACAGAATATTACAATAAGAGAAGTGAATGATTATGCCGAAGAGAATAATTTCAATAGAGCTAATTGTGATAAACATAAGGAAAAGTACTTCTACACTGAATTATAAAATAATTGTTCGAACTAAGATGACACATCGACTTATCAAAGAAGAATAAGTTGCGTAAGATATAACAAGAACTTAAAGAATTATTGCATGCTTATTCTTCTAGTTTTATTATAACATTTAGATTTGAATATTTTAGTTTCTTGCACGAGATATTACTTATAATACAATAATAGCATCGGTGACCGAGTTAATACTAAGTGACTGAGTACTTGAAAGAACCGTAATATATAGACTACACCATATTGCATCAAAGCCAAACTAGAGAAACACTAGATAATACTTCATTAAGCTATAACGTTTCGAATTATTTGAATTATAGCACGAACTAAGAGTCCCAGAATTAACGCAATCGAATTAAAAAGTAAGACACAAGCACAAGCGAATGTATTGTATTTGGAATTCGAGTATCATTAGTCCATTCAAACACCACATCCGCCACAGCTTAAATAGGAGTATGTGTTTGTAATCGGATGTACGTCTTCTTGTTAAGTTCATTCTGAGTCTGTCCGACATTTTATAAGATGAAAACTTTGTAGTATCTAGAAAGTGCTCATTAGTATTGGAATTAACAAACGAAATCGGAACAGACTCACCTGGAATTGTATACAACCAGCATGTCGATTTTGTAATGAAATCAATAATATCTAGAATTCGAACCATAGATTTTCCAACACTATTGTGGAGATATGACTAACAAGCTTATTTTGTAAATAGTTTTCAATGTTATTTCTATTTGTTTTGTCAATTTTTCACTGTATGTACATTTATCATTAAATGACTGTACGTGTTGTTTTAGTCAACGACCTTGAACACTTTTTCCGTTGTAATTCGAACATAGCGTGACACACATTTTCGGTTGTTCACAAATACACTATTACGCACATACCCATTGTTCTATTCTCGCTCGTTACCAAGTCAATTGCGTTCTAAACTGGATATTATCCTCATTTCAGACTGCCGTGTCATTCCCATTATATCCTACGTCAAAGAAACTTATTGGCGTCATATTTACCTCTGTGGAATTATTACGCATTTATAATTGTGGATTCTTGAGACCAAAACTCAACAGAACACGCAAAGACTAGCCGATTTAAGTAACGTCCCTAATTTGTTATTGCATTTGTAACATTTAACTTGTAAATATTAATATTACTATTGATTGTTATTAACTTTGTTGATACTTTTGCGTTTATATATTGTTTGGTCCACCACAATTATTTGGTGAGCCTGGATTATTTTTTTATAGACATTTACTATATATATCTACATAATTTTTTTATTATTATTAATCGGCACGACACCATATTTTTGTTTTTGTCATTATGAACTCTCCGGGTAAACTTATTGATATTGATAGTTCACCGACCAACCTTCTAAACTCTCCACAATCAGAGGATAATGTTTTAAACTCAATCAACGCTATCTCGGAACTAAGATTACCAACGTACGGTGTTAATAATCCCAGGATCTGGTTTGCACAGGTTGAGGCATTATTTTTGTCGAGAGGCATACGCTCGCAAGCGACAAAATATGCATACATCGTTGGAGCATTACCCATAGAAGTGGCAGCAGAAGTCGGAGACCTGATAGATAACGTACCAGAAACGGACCCCTATGACAAAATAAAAGCCGCAGTAATCCACCGTACTTCGCAGTCTCATGAAAAACGCTTACAGCAACTACTCACCGCATGCGAGTTAGGGGACAAAAGACCTTCACAGTTGCTTAGACATATGAGACAACTAGCAGGTTCATACGAGTTAGACGAAGCATTACTTAAGCAGATGTGGTCACAAAGGTTACCTTATAGCGTCAGACAAATTCTCAGCGTATCAGGAGCCTCTGTCAGTCTTGATGATTTAGCAGACATGGCCGATAAGATGATAGAAATATATCCCGATAGTTGGGGAATTAACGCTGTACAACCCGCTAGTAGAGATGCTATGAACCCTACTCTTGACATTCAGCAACAAATGGCACACTTAACACGGCAGCTAGCATCACTACAGGCGACTATTGCCACCATCCATTCTCGACGCCCCAGATCTATGTCCAGAAGGAGATCATTATCCAGACATCGTCTTAGGTCACCTAAGCGGGCAGCCGCAATTTGTTGGTATCATTCGAATTATGGTGGGAAAGTACGTCGTTGCACAAAACCGTGCAACTTCACGACAAGCAAGTCAGACCATCAGGGAAACGAAGTGGCCAGACAGTAATAGCGGCAGCTGTTGCTGGTCAACATGTCAGCCGCCTCTTCCACATCAGGGACCGTATTTCTGGCTCAGACATTTTAGTCGATACGGGAGCAGAAATCAGCATCATCCCACTCCATCTCTCACGCAGACAACATACGATAAGCACTGAATTGTCGTTGGTAGCGGCTAACGAATCAGTTATCAAAACTTATGGAGAACAATCTCTTATATTAGATCTCGGGCTCCGTAGAAGATTCACATGGGTATTCATAGTTGCTCAAGTCAAACGACCCATCCTCGGGGCCGATTTTCTTAGTGCGTACAACCTGTTAGTTGATATGACCAAGAAGAGATTAATCGACGTAAACACACGTTTACAGGTAAATGGTACACTCTCCAACGACAACGATATCCATGGTGTTCGAATAATGAAGCCTGTGAACAACATCTTCAACGACATTCTAACAGAATACCAGTGGATTACGAAATCAGATTACCAAAAGGAAGGTAACCCACAGCTGGTACAACACCATATCACTACCACCGGACCACCTATTAGCGCCAGGGCGAGGAGATTACCACCAAGCAAGTTGCAAGTAGCGAAAAGAGAATTCGAACACATGATGCAACTTGGTATTATCAGACCATCCAACAGCCCCTGGGCCTCGCCTTTACACATGGTACCTAAGAAGGATCAAGATTGGCATCCGTGTGGTGACTATCGACGATTAAACAGTCAAACCATCACGGATAGGTATCCTATTCCACATATACATGACTTTGCGTTAAATTTACATGGTAAATGCATCTTCTCGAAACTCGACCTCGTGCGTGCATACCATCAAATTCCGATGGCACCAGAAGACATCGAGAAAACAGCTATCATCACACCCTTTGGCCTGTTTGAGTTTCTAAGAATGCCATTCGGATTGAAAAATGCCGCGCCAGACATTCCAACGATTCATGGATGATGTTACAAGATGTTTAGACTTCGTATTCGCCTACATAGACGACGTTTTGATCGCAAGCTCATCAATAGAAGAGCACGCCCAGCATGTTCAGATCCTCTTTGAACGTTTTAAGAAACATGGTGTGGTTATCGATCCTTCTAAATGTATATTCGCCGTCCCAGCCTTAGAGTTTTTAGGACATTACATTGACTGTCAAGGCATCAAACCACTCCCAGAAAAGGTTGAAGCTATTACCAATTATCCCGAACCAACCTCGGTGAAGTCATTACGACGTTTCCTCGGTATGTGTAATTTTACCGCCATTCTTACCACATTGTGCTGAAGTATTACAGCCATTAACCGATCTGTTGAAAGTCGACAAAAAGGTACGAAGAGAGAGAAGAATCAAACATTCAATCTATCTCTTGATGCCAAAACAGCGTTTGAAAAAGCAAAGTCGATGATAGCTAATGCCACCATGCTACAATATCTAAATACTGACCCCACAACCCACTTAATTCTGTGTACCGATGCATCTCAAAAAGCCGTCGGGGCAGTATTACAACAACAGGTAAACAATATGACTACCCCCATAGCGTTTTTCCCAAAAGATTGTCATCAACTCAGGAACGCTATAGTACCTTTGGACGGGAGTTACTTGCTATCTACTTAGCCGTTAAACACTTTAACTTTTTACTACAAGGACGAACTTTTACCATCATGACCGATCACAAACCTTTATGTTACTCATTCCACACATCGTACGACCGACATTCACCTCGCGAAGCACGACAACTGGATTACATCTCCCAGTTTACGACAGATATCCAATTTGTCAAAGGACACACCAACGTCGTAGCTGACGCATTGTCACGTAAGGACGTAAATACCCTGTTACGTAAACAAGACATCGATCTAGAAACCATCGCAAAACTACAAGTAGACGATGCAGATTTGAAGGTCTGCCAGGAGAAGTCTAACTTGAACCTTAAACCAGTACCCATCCCTTTCTCAAATACATCTATCATTTGCGATGTTTCAACGGGTAACAATCGCCCTTTTGTACCTCTAGCATGTCGTCGACAGGTATTTCATCAACTGCATGACCTTTCTCACCCAGGAATCAGAGCCACAATCAAATTGGTTACTGAGCGTTTTGTGTGGCCAAAAATCAATTCAGATATAAAACGATGGACGCGAAGCTGCCTACAATGTCAACGCAGCAAGATTCAGAAGCACACGATCAGTCCAGTTGGCAAGTATCCCCTGCCGGAAAAACGTTTTCAGCATATCCACTTAGACATAGTTGGTCCATTGCCACCATCTAATTCATTCACTCATATTCTCACTGCGGTGGACAGGTTCACAAGATGGGCCATAGCATGCCCTATTGCTGATACTTCTGCAGAAACAGTAGCCGGCGTATTCCTTGACCGTGGTCCCCAGTTTCAGTCTATCTTATTTCAGGAATTCACAAGACTTCTGGGCGTGAACCACATCAAAACAACAGCCTACCACCCAGCAGCTAACGGCTTGGTCGAAAGATTTCACCGCCAATTGAAAAGCTCGCTGATGGCACAAGATGATACGACAAAATGGAGTGACGCATTACCACTTGTACTCCTGGGTATCCGTTCAACTATAAAGGAAGATATAGGTTGTACAGCCGCTGAGCTAGTTTACGGTACAACCCTTACATTACCAGGTCAACTAGTGGACCCAAACACTTTAACACCAACGGACCCAAGTCGTTTTGCTAGCCAACTGCTGCAAACCATGCAACGAATCAAAGCCATACCGCCTCGTGAACATAACAATCGAATACAACTCAACAGAAATCTAGAAACATGCAAGTTTGTCTTTGTTCGAGTTGATGCTGTTAAAAAGCCATTGAAACAACCTTATGAAGGACCATATCAAGTAATTAAAAGAACGACCAAACACTTCATAATCAACAAGTGTGGAAAGAAAGAGACTATCGCTATCGATAGAATAAAGCCTGCTTTCTACGAAGCACAACTTGACAAAGAACATACTATTTCACTGAACCAACCCCGTCCAGCAACCACCACTACAGCAGACATGGAAGAAAAACTGAGTATCAAACCTACTTGTTTAACGCGCTCAGGCAGAGCCGTAAAAACCCAAACGCTATGTACATTTCGCCGAATAAAAAAATCTAAACAAACAATTACTGATGTACTATACGATTATACTCACCCGATTGTTCCCAACAAAATCCATGAGTTTTTCCCCTTTTTTACAGTGTACATAATTAACCATATTTTTTCCCACAATTATTCGTTTTGTCACTTTTTTTATAAAAAATTTGTTACAATAATAAACGAGTAAACTCTATTTAATTGTTCATTTGTTGTACACACACACACACACACAAAATAAGCAGTTCATTTTTTTGGGTTCAGTAACAGTTCTGTACATTAGTATCATTGTTAGCAAACCAAGCCTTTAAATGACGGTATTCTCATTACTTTTGTTTGTCATGCTATGCCACATCACCGCTATTTTCACACAATAATACACTGTATATTATGAACGTACATGTCATACGCATCTCCACATTGTTTATTGGTTATTATTGTAAATGTTAATTTTTTTGTATAAAATTTTTTTATTATAGTTATTGTAACCAGTGTTACCTCCGGACACTCTGGGGGAGCTATGTGGAGATATGACTAACAAGCTTATTTTGTAAATAGTTTTCAATGTTATTTCTATTTGTTTTGCCAATTTTTCACTGTATGTACATTTATCATTAAATGACTGTACGTGTTGTTTTAGTCAATGACCTTGAACACTTTTTCCGCTGTAATTCGAACATAGCGTGACATATACTTACTGGCTAACAAATACATTACTACTCACACATCCCTCGTTCTATTTCCATTTGTGATTGAATTAGCTGAATTCTAAATTAAATATTATCATTATTTATACACTGTAATTGGAATACATCACATTCTACGTGGGATTATATCACCAGAGAGTTCGCCAACCTGTTTGGAATTATCAAACATTTATAATTGTGGATTTACATTACCGGACCTAATCAGAACACTCAGCGTTTGGTCAATTTAAGTAACGTCCCTAATTTTAATTGTATTTGTAACAATTAACTGTTTATATTAATATTACTATTGATCTTTAGTAACTTTGTTTATAATTTCTGCGTTCATATTTGTCTGGTCCACCACAATATAAATAACACTGCTTAGTAAATAACTTAATTAAAGGGGCTTGATAAAGTTATACATTTACAAACTTAAGCAGATATTATGTTGCTCAATATATATGAGAAATGAAGAAAGTCAGATACATGGTTGTTATGTTAAAATTATGTAATGAATGCTTTTTGTCGGAATAATGCTAAGTGTGGATTCAATAAGGTGGAGATAGATAAAGTTCAAATTATCTGTTAATAAACATTTGTCAACAGGTGACTGGTTGCATTCCACGTTTTTCGTTCAGGTTGTTCAGATTAGCTCATACACACATTACTTCCACTGTCAATTTTTCTTTGTGTATGCCAAACTCGTTCTGAACTACTTTTGTCCCTTCGAAGTTGATCTTGTGTTCTATTCCTAACAAATGTAACTATATTGTCGTCCAATCTTCCAGTTTCTTAAAGTCGACCAACGGTTCAGTAGCATGTTTCAAACACTGTTGATATTCTGTCAACATAGCCTTGAGCTACCTGAATGTTCCTCTCACATCACACCACATTTCGTTTCATAGATAACATTCTGATTAACATGTTTTTAATTGCAGACAAATATTACACTTATTTACTAGATTATGGTTATTAATAACAAAAAAAACCCACTCATTCATTCTTTCTCACATTGTGAACTTTTCACGTTCTTTGCATTTTATTGACCTATATTTTCCTATTCAACAAAATCAACATCTGAATGTGATTAAACAAAATCCAAGTTAGATAATGGCTGCAAATCTGAGAGTAATGAACGGTCGTTTCGTCTTAGTATGAAACTCTTTATAAGTGTTTATTCACGACCAAAAATCGCACCTGGGAATTATAGTCTAGGTCAAACTTTACACTACTCAATCGGCATCCAAAAGTGTATAAGTCTAAATTCAATCAATCCACGATAGGTCTCAGTCATCTATCATGATCATCAGTGAATACGTTCCTCATGCCTATTTTGAATATTGACGCATATTCGTATAAAATGAATCTCATATTTCTAACTTACAATTATATATTTGGAGTTTATTCTATTACTAGTTGATCTATAATCTGATAATCTAATCATGTTTGTTTGATACAGGACATCAGGTCGATACCCTACAATCATTCAAGGTGATTAGTAAGCAGCTAAACTCCAGTCTTCTGAAGTAGTTGCTATCAGGAGCCAAAAGCCTGATTTATATGTTCAAAAGGAGATGGTTATTAATCTTTCCTTGCCTTGGTGACTAATATTCCTTCGTTGTATCTTAATATCTTTTTCTTTTCTTTAAACTCTTTCTTGCATTTATTACACCATTGAGTTTTATTCCAACTCTTATTTTATCAACTGAACTCTACTCATTTTATTCCTATCAAGGTTTATTTGTTTCTAACCGTTTGAACTGTTGTCACAATGTTCTTTCATCACATAAGGTATATATTTACAATATTCAGTCTATTAAATTTATTTACACCCTTGCTATACTATACGAATATGTCTTCAATATAACTTCCAATTAAACTCTTTCATGTAAGTAATTTAAACCCATTAATTATGATTTGAAATATCACAGGTTGTAAGCAGCTGACGAGAACCAACGAAGTAAAAATGAATTCATGCTATTCTGCTAGAATGTTTGTTCTTGCCCGTTTCAAAATGATAAAGGGAACTATGTGTATGAAACTCTTCAACTGTTGATTGATGTTATACACTACTTATATCTGTCAACATATGCAGCATACACCATGCGATAGCTTGTAGTGACTCACATTGCTCACGAAAACACGACTGGTTTAGTAAAAACAATTATTATTATAACCAACTGTACCAGTGTTTGTTTTAATGTGCTTTTGTTTGATTGTGCTAATGACAGCTATATTGTGCTTCCATTCTGATTCTTACACTTTGATTGTGACTTCGCGCGAATTCGGTTACATTCTGTAACCAAGCTTGTATCCTGGCACAATCTCGGTATCCTTTCGATACCACGAGATCGCCAGCAAATATATCTCAACTTGGTCCATTAACTGCCTTCTAATATTTGGCTTCTCGGGGATTTTATGGATTTATTTGGTTACGTTCAACCTTCGCCTTCTGATTTACTTGGCACGTGTTTCTTGGTAGCGGTGTTCATAGTTAATCTCAACTCGACTCCACGCTACAAGCTACTGTGTTCAGCAATTAGAGCACCGTTCCTAAAAGCCAGTGATAATCTACCGCTTTTTGTATAGAATGTTTTGTTGTTTCTTATATATTTCACAATTTGCAAACAGATGAATTCAACAAATGTCAAGGTTTCTTTTCATTGACATCATGAAATGATCTTTGCATTTCCCCATATCATCATAGATATCTAAATGGATCGACTAAAAATGTGCCTTATGTGTAATAATACTTATGTTAAGTAATTTTATTTTAATGAAGTTAACAAGAAACTGGTCAAGTTATATTTTGCAGATCTCCTTCTAAGGTATGCCTTGATAACAAATGAAATTTAAAAGTATATTCCAATATATCTTCACAAATATACTAGAAAAAAGACATGTCTAAGTTAAGTACTTTAAACATATTTTAAAGAAAACGTAGCTAAAAACGGTGACATGCTTTCGGGAATGGTTAATATGATCCATCTAAATGGTATAGGTGTAGTGTCGGTTATTATGTTAAGCCCATATACTTTATTCTAACTTCCGGACAGACCAATCTATTCATTCTACTTGAGTCATATTTTGACCTTGTTCATTATTTGCTTATCAGTTTTGACTGTTTTTATATGAGCGTATATGTGTGTACACTTGATATCCTATGTCTCATCACATGTTTGTAGTTTATTTTGTCTGCCTATAAATATTGAGTAACGGCTGGCTAAAAATGAGTTGGCTTACCAGCCATCTACCCTGTGCGTCATTTTGCTTTGTCCTATTACATTCACTTTACATACAAAGTATGTGTATTCAAAGGCCATTCTCGTTAATTGACTTACCTGAATTCCGTTAGTGACAAACGTGATTCGAGTCGATGATTGTATGCGAGGATAGGTGATAACGAACATTCATATGATCTAAATGGAGTCAGATCCACGGGTCACTAAAAAGATACTAAATTTCGAAATATTTCCAGTCAATCGACTACAATAAACATAAATAATAGAACAGATAATTGGACATCAAATAGCTAATTAGCAGAATGACATAAAGAAGAATGCACATTGTTGTAACGTGTGAGACTGCAGGTTTTGACAAGCAGCGTATTTATCGATCGATTACAGTGGACACGCAAACACGTAGTGGACGACTTAGTGCCCTGATTGGCCCTGCTTCGCTGTCTGTCCTAGCCAGTTGAATCAATAACACAAGTCACAGCCTCTGAGTTATGAATCATTGTATTTCAGACATAGTCTATTTATATACCAAACAAACAAACCACATCGTACCATAAAATAGAAAACAACATTTACACAATATTTAACAAGTGAAATAAACATCGACTAATAGGAAATGTACATTTAAGGTCCAAGGCCACCATAGACTTAACACGATAATTATTGGTATATTTCTCCGACTATCATAACACACATTAACTAGCCGACTTCATTATTACTGCTCATATTCCGTAATGAAGAGTAGTATCTGTGACTATTTATCTTGGTATAAGCTTTCCCTCTGATCACTCATGACTTTCTCATGTTTTATTTAGATAGAAAGTTTACCGTTTGACTTACTATATAAAGAGGTTACATGCTATTGGGATTGGTCGATATTTAATTTTACCATTTGTAAACTGTATATTACTTACTATTCACTCCTGAGTTTTTGAGGAAAGATTTTACTATGTTGCAAATAGTGCTGAAGGTAGTAGCAATTAGAAGGGCGTATGGTGAACCTTTTGAGATCATTGTGAATATGGTTGTGGATAAACATAAAAGTTTTTGCAAACACCTAACAAATGTTATTGACTTTATGAACTGATAACACGTTTTGATTTGTCCGCCCCTTTCTTCCATCCATCTCCAACACCAGTCAGCATTGCGTGTCGTCGTAATCGGTGGTTGAGCATGCGTGATACGTGACCCAGACCCACTATTACTCATCCGATGATCCCAGCAGATGCGAGCAATATTTCTAAGACATCTATGTCTAAATACTTGTAACTTACGAGTATCCTCTACCCATAACGGCCACGGTTCTCAGCCGTAAAGTAAAACAGAACGAACTGATGCGTAGTATACTCACCGCTTAATTGATAGGTGAATATCTCACCGTCGCCACAGGTGACGTAAGTTTGCAAAATCCAAACGACCTTTTTGAGTCCGCGCACAGATTTCGTCAGACACCAACCCATTAGGGTCAGTCAGACCTCCAAGATAAGTGAAGTTGTCAACGAATGTCCACAAAACCTCTTGAACTAAATTACAAGCATTTTATTTCTACCTAATCTAAAAATTAAATCATTACTGACAGATTTTAACTTAATTCCCGTAAATTTTAATACAAACGCATGTTAAAGCAACAAAAAGAGCTTCAGTGCTGATAACAGAGGTTAACTAATATTTCACAGCTTTGAAATTAGTTAAACATACATGTCAAGATTTATATACACAGTTAGTAGTATTATCAATCATATACTACCGAGAATACCTTCGAATTCAAACCATAATAAACAATCATACGATAACAAACTACTCTAATGCTTCTAATAGCAAATTTTTGTCAAACAATAAACTGACAACGTAACATATATTATTCCTGGAATTAAAAATCAGGTGAGCATTTTCTCTGTACAGTACAATCTGATGTCTATTCTGGTAGGTAGTTGGAGAAAGTTAAAAAAATACTGAATCGAGATTTCTTACTAGTTGGAACATGTCACCAAGGCATCCCTGTATTCCTGAAGGAAATGGCATTCTCGGTGAGATTCTAAACATGGGTGCAGGGTTTTCTGCCGATTACTTTCAACTATCTGACAACAAAACTTAGAGCACGTGATGCACTTAGACTACTGAACATAATGCAATTTGATCGAGAGTTCGGTCTGCATTAAGGGACTAAATACACATGACATGCATCACTATTCAATAGTTGATCAAATACTAACCTGTTTTCTACAATTCAACACCGTTGTTCGTAAGAACAGATCTCGAACAGTTTTTAATAGTACGTATTCCGCGAAATTCACTTGAAGTATCAAATATCCAATATATACTTTAACTAATCCCTATCTTGTACCCACTTGTCAGCATATTCATAAAAAAGACAGACATGTTAATAAGTCTTGCTACCGACACGCTTAAACTGTCTTCTTAACCGGTTCATATAACCCCAACTACTTTTACACGTCAACTGGGGCACTAAAAAAGCTCAAATTAAGAATAAAAGCTTTACTCTAAGATCAGTTTGTTCATAGAAAAATGTACGTCATTTTAGTATTACACCTGACCAATAAACACAGACTTCTGGGATAGTATCGAATTTAGTACCAGAGTAGATGGGAGGCGAAATCCGACTCATACGTCCGTGTCGTGCCTCCCGGATAGTGGGACGGATGATCCATGAACTAACGTGAGCGGTAACCCGGGAGGTAGAGATCGGGCTAATCACCCACTCAACCGACACCCTCAAATCGATTACGAACTTCACAAAGAAACGCAGCACAATTACTCTTGGATGGAAAAACGACAAAAAATTGACAAAAGTGATGCATGTAATGTACGGGGTTGCTCCTCACGGGGAAAACTTCAACTGGTCGCAAAAACAGCTATTCTAGCCCCGGTAGTTGTATCGTGCTTCGATATGACCTACTTCTCTCCAGAAGGGCCTACTAGGCTTCAGCAACTTGTTTGGCTGGAAGGGACAACCCAACCAGAGTAGATAACCATCCAAATCAACCTGATATGTACAACTATCGATTATTTTTTTAGAGTTTTCTGATAACTTCTATTGGATGGTGAATGGCGAAAGTGTTTTAGCTATTCCCTGACTCCTGAAAACTACAATAAATAATTATTTGAAGATCTTAATAAATCAGTGAATAAATACAAATTTCAAAAAGAAAAATCTATTGTAATAATTATATAATTGAAGAATTAAAGTATCTAAAATGTGTTGATTAGACCGGGCAATACATGTGTTCGTAATAAAAATAATAATAGTAATGATAATAATAATGATAATAATAATAATTAGAAGATACCGGGGATAAATATGATACCAAAAAAATACCAACAGGATGGAGATGATGATGATGATGCTTGATTTGTTAAAAATAGTACATAAATACAAGAATTTTGTTTTATTCAACAACAAAAAAGTAATCATGTTAAAGTACAATAATGGCTATTTGATGAACAGTTTTCAGTAGTAGTAGTAGTAGTAGTAGTATTAATAGTAGTAGTATACAGTTTAATCATTGAATCTTTAATAATCCTTTGTAACAGATCCATATGAAGGTGGAGCATTAACCCAATTGACATTAGATATATTATTATTTGGTAAATAATTATTTTCATTAGTTATAGTATGATAATTATTTCTGATTAGTTCATGATTTGGTTGACCAATTAATTTTTCATATTGATATGGTTCAACTATACGATTGTCATTTATTGATGATAGTTCTTGTACCATAATTGGTGAATGACTATTAATAGCTTTATTATTATTATTATTATTATTATTATTATTATTATTATTATTACCACTACTATTTAATTCAGATATTCTTTGATAATGTCTACGTTGTATTCGACGTATTACAGAAACACTACTGATTGCGCCAATAATAATCAATAATCCACAAATAAACGCTGAAATAATTGAATTTTCGTTGCTATTATTTTTGTCATCATCATCATTTGGTGGTACAATATCAGGATCACCTAGGCCGGCAATGACAATCCTATACGACGTCGTGAGGAAAATGAGGAAAAAATGAAGAAAAGAAAAAACGAAACTAAAAACTAAAGAGGATAAGACAAAAAAATGGAAGAATAAAAAGGGTTTTCTTAGGGTAGCAAGTTAATAGTTTTTTTCTCGATTAAACTTACTGTAGACGAGATATTAAAAATGTTAACTGAAGGATAACTATACTTTGCTGAACAGTATGTTGATTATGAAACATGATCTATGAAAGTAAAAGATGTAGATTGAATGGTTCGACAATGAGTGATCGCGTATCATAGAAAAACCGGATGGGCGTTTTTTCTAGGTTAAAAGAGATATGCTAGGTAAATGTGGTAAGTCGGTTTATGGGATAGTATAATATTTTTATTCATTACTGAAGTGATTGGAACTTGTAGTGTGTAAGCATAACTATAGTCTATTTTAGTGCTTGATGCTTGTCGGTGTAAGAGTAGTTTGGAAGAAAAGCTTGAGGGTAGCGAAACCAAAACTTGGCACCAGACCACGAAGTCAACAACTGTTGATATAAGTTATGACTTTAAATGCAAACTATCTGGTTGGGTTCCGAACAACTATCGTGATCATTAGTTGAGGATATTCGGTGATATGGCATAGAAATGATCACGATGATCCAAATACATATATTATCTTATTCTAGATCATGATTTCTAGTATTCGTCTACATTTTGTCTTCCTTATTTATATATCTTCGATTACTTTGGTATTCATGTTGTTAAACTTATCAAGTCGTGTTGACATGAAATGGCAACTTAATCCACTGTATATTTCTACTAGATTGTACGTCTACTATTGGCTGACAAACTATCTGAAATTAAGGCTAATACGTCTCCAGACACGTGAAAAATCACCTTTTTCATAGCACGATTCAGTAAACGACAACGTAGTGTAATATCATTCAATCGGTAATTAAAATCAATCCCAAAGTAATTACACTTGACTTGTATACTTTAAGTGAATATTACATTCAGTACAATCGACTGGGTCTAATACGCAATGCCAATTCTAAAGCTACTCACATTTCTAGTTATGTGAGTAGCATATATGTTTATTTCATTTAACTCTGTCATAGACATTCTTTTGGAGCTTTCGTGATTCAATTATCCAAGCGTTGATAACTTGCAGTGAGATTTCATCATTCCATTTAGAAAATATAGATAACATAGTTCTGTTAGATAAATACTCTAATAAAATTCAGTCTTTTAGCTACCTTGGGCAACAATGCAAGCACGTTTGGAGTGGGGTTTTTATACCTTAACTACAAACTGTTACTTCCGGACTAGTCTGAGCGAACGAATAAATTAACGAAAAAAAGTTAAACGCATCGACCAATTTACTTATCATGGAAGTTTCATTAGCCCTGCTGAGTTGGTGTCTAATGGAATCTGAGTATATATTCATAAAGCCTGGTTGCATTTTGCCTATTCGCGTCAGCTGTGTTATAGTCTAGATGTCCATCTTTTAATCAAAGGATTAATGTACTTGATACGTTTGATGAACAGAGGTAATAACTCTAGCGAACTTTATTGAACACTGGATATAACATCTCTATTCTCTTCTAGTCCTCGATAATAGTATACATCAGTTCGTTTTCTTATTTTATGACCGTGAAACGTGGTGTTTGGAAAACAAGGATATCCCTAGGTTACTAGTATTTAAATACAGATGTCTTCAAAGCACTGATCGCATTTATTTAAACCACCGAATCATCAATGATGAATTTAGGTACATGGTACTAGGTAAAGATGGTAAGCTGATGAGGTGACGAATTTTCATCAGTCAAGGTAGTTAGGATAAGTGTTATGTATATTCAGCTACCGATGTTAGGTGATGTACGACTAAGTTGTAAGAAATCTAAGGGCGTTGAAACCGAGACGAGACATCACCCCACATAATCACTGACTGTTAAACTGAGCAGTAAAAGTAGATGCAGACTATTCAGCTGAAGTTTTCACATTTTTTGCGAATGAGTAACTGAGTAGCATGTTTCAACTCAAAAATCCCTTCCACAATGACCGTAATATATATATATATATATAATGGAGCAATAATCAAATAATAAATAAGCTTACCATGATGAATAATTTGTGTCAGCATAGTAATGTTTCGAATGAGGACTGCCTAAATTGATAATTAATTCACGTACAGCAACTTGATTTTCAGTTGACTGACTATGAATTTGATTAAATCGATCACCGTACAAAGCAAATGGTAAACTAAAATGATATGATTTTGGCTTAACATAACGATGATCAATTGGGCGTGCAATACCAAGTCGTACTAATTGAGCTTCAGTATTTTCACGATCAATCCAATAAGCTGCAGGAAATTGTAAGTAAGCATTAGGCCATGTAGATTGAATTAATTTATTATCTTTTGATACTTCCAATCCCAATTGGATAAATGGTGACTGAGAAATATATTATGAAAGAAAATGAATTAATTAATTAATAGATGGATTGTATTATACTTATTGTCATATTCTCTTTATTATAGACTACTAGTAGACCTATCAACTGTTACCATACTTTATTCCTTAATTATTGTTAATCAATCACGTACTGTTTGTTTTGTTCTCTATCAGTTATGATATTATAATGTTTAAAATGTGATACCTTATTTGATGTACTGTACCAGACTAATAATTTGTGTATACGAAGTAAGGAGTGTTTGAGATAGTTGTTAGTTGTGCTGGCTGATTGAACTAGTTGTTAATTAAAATATAATAATAGTAGACGGTTGATTGATGACTTCTTTTCAGGGAGAGCCAATAGAATTGTAGTTTATGTTGACTTAAAGTTAACAACAGTCCAGTTTAGAACGTATAGTTGGTCAACTCTAAAATGTTAGACTATAGATGGAATAGTAGACGCTAGATAGAAAAATTATAGTTGGAATTCCTATTACTGAATACAGCACGTGATATTGATTAGTGTCTCAAGAGATAATAGATAAACAAGAGGTAATCCGTCAACAAACTATTCAAAATACTAATTTCCATGAAATCATTCTTAACTTTGAATTGTATGTTGAAAGTACATCGTGAAACTTGTGTCTTTAAGTAGTATTTTGTGGTAAAGAGTGATATGAGAATTGTTATTTTCAATATAGTCATATAAGAAGTAGATTGTAACTGTATATAAGTATAGAAGTGGGTAGGCACTTTTTTATTAACCGGTAGACCATAGCAACGTCTAGAATTTAATTCGCAAGATGATAATCCGTAGGATCTTTTAATCTTGAGTTAATTTATCCCCTTTTTTTAATGATAAATACCATTAATTAAAGCGAAAGAGAACTCTATATAGTATTAATAGCCATCTAATTATATTCTTTGATAAGAATACTTACATGGAAAAGTGGAACAACTGTTCAATGGTTAAAGATATTCAACTTTCAATTACTAAATGACAAATTCACAAACACTATTCTCTCATATTACTATTAGTATTTGAGAAACCAGTTTGTAAGTATTACTAACACAAAATATTTGATATGTAACATAAAACTAAGTGAGTGGTATATGCTACTTATGTCAATATATATATATAAGTAGCATGTGGCACCAATCGAAAATGGAATGCATGCCAGCAGAAGATTGAGAGGATCCAATTGAAGAGAACAGAAAGTAATTGTGATAAAAAAAATTGAGGGAATTATGAAGCGTATAAAGGACAATTGATGGAAGATGTGCAGACGATGTATTTAATGTAGTTTCTTATTTTACGAAGACATCCCGAAATTTTGTATTAACAAAATAAATTGGCTCGGCAGATTGACGGAGCTACGAAATTCAGCGCACCGGCGGACTCGACATTTTAAAGAGGAGGGTGGCAGACTGAGGTAGAGAAGAAAGAGGGAGAATAACCGCAGAAGCGAACGTTTAAAGAGGGGACGAGTGTAGTGTATGCTACTAATGTTTGCATATATAAGTAACGTGTAGCACCAGTCGGAAGTGGGATGTCTGAGACAAGGTTAAGAAGATTGAAATGAAGACAAGACAAAAGGAAACTGAAGATGATCAAGAGAACAACAGGAGTGAAGAAACAATGAAGCTTATAAAAGACAATTCAAAGATGTGTAAATGATATATTTGATGTATGATTTCCACATTTTACTAAACCACTATGCGATTATGCATTAAAAAATAAATTGGTCTTCCCCACCTGAGTGTTCATTCACTACAAGTGTACACGAACCTGTATACTTGAATGAGTTATAAACATTAAAATTAATGGATTTCATTGATCTCTTGTCATTTTTAATCCGAGACCTTCAGTCTCGCGTGCGGATATTTAACCTCTAGACCACTGAGTCGTCATTCAACGGTATAAATAAGAATGTCACTTATTCTTATTTCTCTAACAACATATCTATACATGAATTTCACAACCACGAACAAAAATCAGTTCCAACTAACTAATTCATGTCAGTGGACTCTACGGTAATGTTACAAAGTTAAGTGTTTTCGAAAAACAATGAACATATATATATATACATGAGTATTTATGCACTTTATTGAATAGTCGAATACATTTTCTCGCTCACTCTTGTGTTCTCGCTCAAGTAGTCAATTAGGGAGGGAGGAGTTAGAGCATAGAATACCGGGTATCAGTACCAGATTTCGGATACCGCAAATCACAAGACTTTACATATTAACAATGATTACTATAACATTCAGACACTTAGTTGTATCTAGTTCTCTGCCCTTATCGATAAACATATACATGGACAAATCTTCCGGAAATTTGATATTAAAACTATAACGTGATAAAAGCTTCTGACAATACACGTGATTCAAGTGTATCGAATACAACAGTTTAGCTAAATATATTCATATACATATAGATGTGTACAATAGAAAATATAGAAAGACTTGTAATTCACCTGGTGACAGTCGAATAAATTTTACTAGCACGCTTACATTCTTTTTGTTAAAGTTAAATAATGGTAATCATTTTAGTTATTTATCTTGAATGATGAAATTATATCTTCATATTGAGTAAACTCACTTATACCATGCTAACTGAATAATTGATATATGAAAATTATAGATGCACCTGACCGACTGATATTCGTATTCCTTTTACTATAATCTTCCATTTGGTCTATTGGCTACTGGAACACGATTTACTATTCTTAATTTAATCCCAATCTATTTAGTTACACTCTCACACTCACAGTCAGTTCTGAATTGATCTTGTATAATTATTGTTTTTTATTGTATGGTGTGAGGCGGTCTGATCTGCTTGTACATAAACCGAATATATCTGAAATATACGATTCGAATAGCGGAGGCTGATATTTGTGTTCTGGGCTGAACTGACTGGACTAGGTGAGAAACTGATGTACAGAGGACTAATAAAGATTCAGAGTTGACTCAAGGCTACTCGTGGTTGATACATCGCTGGTTTAGCACAGGGACATGATCATAAGAGACGGTATTCTGACTGGAGATTTCGTCCCGTGATAACTGACAGGGTCATAAGTCATAACAATAAATATAATACATTTTTTCATAACATACATTTTTCTGGATTTTAAGATAGTACTCAAATTTAGCATTAACACAGTTGTAAATTAATCTATTTATAATTGGTAAGTGTTTACAGTTAACTTATTACAAATGATGTTCGCTGGGTGATGTAACTGAATAAAGACTACAAACATATTATTGATTGAATTCCAACAATTAGTATTCGCTTGACTTAGAATATCGAGATATAATTTTAGTTAAAAAAGAGGCTGAAAAAAGATCCAGGATCTTCTAACTACCTTACATAACAATGCACACATATTTGAGATGAATTTCCTTCTATCTATGTTGAGGATGCTCAAAAATCACTTGGTAAACGTCTTATTTTTGTAATTTCATTTTGAAATTCTCGTTTTCGCGCCAAAAGCGCCCATTCTTGCCATCAGACTATTTCCCACTTAGAAGGACCCTAAATGTCACTGATTCGTTGCCTCTTTTATTATGCTATTTTGTGATTTTTCCCAAAGACCTTATACTATATATATATATATATATGCATGCTTGGTTTGATCGTGCTTCTGGCTGCTTGTGGAACATACCTTCCCCTCATCTGAACCAGGTCTTCTCCCTCTAGTTAGCAGGGTTGGGACGCATCGGAATAGTTTAGCTTGTCTTGTCGTTGTGTTGCTGATCCTTCGTTCCGTTCACCGAATTTAGGTGATCTCATAATCCCTTCAAACGTAGCAATCTAAATGCAAAATGTTGCTTCAAGACTGATCTGGCTTAACGTCTAAACTAATGATGATAGAAAGTGAAGCAGTTGAGGGAGTTGACCACTTCACTTCGTTTGAAAGTTTCATCACCTCTGCTGGGTTGATGTGTGATGAAATCTCAGCACAATATCAGAAACTTCGGTTGGTTTTAAGAATTTGTATCGTTTATGGAGTAGGCGAGATATCCGTTTACCGATTAAAGAACGAGTATACCATGGCTGTGAAATGTGACCTCTAAAAATACAGGATACGCGTAGATTACTAATATTCGATTATAGGTATCTTCGAAACATTACTCGTATATTTTGAGACCATAGAGTTAGCGATTCTGAGGTTAGATACAGAGTACTAAGTATGGCGAATTAATTGACGAGGTGATTAATTTTTATCCAATAAAATGGTTAGGATATGCATTACATATACCCCCCACCCTACCGACTACCTTGATATGCGATGATGGATGGTGTAGGAGTATGTTGAAAGAAAACTAGGGTTGCCCAAGCCATCAATCCACGGAGAAACTGATTATAAGACTGAGCCAAGTAGACGAGTCCAGATTACTCGGTGGGGGTCCGTGTGATTACTGTAACCAGTGGTTACAGACCTAAAGTGACATAACTCAAAATTATTCGAAACAGAGCAGATGCATTCAACCATTGTTTTACCTTGGATACTAAGTTTCTAAATTCCTGATAAAAATTCTTTCATTTTACTAATTTACGTTTTCTACTCGAATCGTATCTTTGATAGCAATTCTTTTCTATTACCACTAATACTGTTGTTAATACCTCTACTACTCTGTGCTAAGGCCTGACAATTCCAGCTTGCTGTGCTAACGGGATGTGGTAACTTAAACTGATGTACATATGTGGTCAGGTTTTATGTTGTGCAAGACTGACTGACTGACTTTTTATTTATTTATTTATTTCAACACATAGATAATGGTACAAAGAGGCACAAAATACATATGCGCCACACAAATATCATTCGATATGTGTGAGGGCTGTGATACTGCCCGGGTGCCCAAACCCAAGCAGGTGGTTTTCTTAGGGGGCCATTCCCCGAGCCTTCGACCTGAAGGTCTGATCCAAAAGGCAGTGGAGCATCGTAAGGAGATGCAGTCCCATGGAAGCCGGTGACCAACAACTGGTTCACACGCCATTTGTTCCCGCAGGATACTGGAGCCCATGTGCACCATTGGTTTGGAATCCGGTTAAAGCGCCGGACATTCGCTTTTCGTCCTCCGATTTTCGTAAACAACACCCCCGCCACGAGAAGGCAGTGAGTAGGACTGACTGACTGACTCGGCACTATATTATTGAATGTTTATTGGTAGTAATAGTGGTTAGTTAAAAGCATTCAGTAGGAACCGTGGACTGAAATTTCTTTAGTTAGTTTGTTGGCATTTGTCAGCAGTAAAGCTGTACACATTTGCGATCTTTTTAGAGAACTACTGCTTCCTTCATGAGATTTTAATCCAGGAAGTTGCTGAATATCACAAACACATATACGATTGTTGGATCATCCAAAGGTCAAGTAATAATATGTACTTACAAAATAATTAATATAGAACGAGAACACGATATAGAGGCACCTACTATCACTAATAATTATTTATGAAATAAAGTAAATATTTTAAGTTTTAACAGTTGATTTTTCTGAAGCATTAAGACTGACAGGAACCGATTGATAACAATCGTATTCATCCATTCATCTTTGCTTATAATGCTTGTGATTGAAGGCAATATCGAAGCAATCCGCACAGGGTGCATATATGCCAGTAAGTGACTGATCAATTACAGTCCTAAACATCAATGGGAAGATTTAAACAAACAATGCAAAAACTTCATCCCATTACACAAACTAGTGGTTATCAGGACTGAGTAGCCAAGTCCATCACGCGATGGCGTTTGAAGCGAACAGTACTGGGTTCGAGTCTTGGAGTGAACATCAACTCTAGGATGCAGGTACATCCAGCTGACGAGTCCAAGATAGGACGAAACGTGCGTCTTAGATTCCACTGCTAGTCACCATCCATCTTTGCTTATAATCCCATTTAATGTTGTACTCAATTATAATAAATAAGGGGTCATTTGTCAAAATCAAAACGAGACCGAAAAAAAGATTTGGACGATCATTGTATCATACTGCGAGCTAACTAAATCTGAAAATGTATACCAATAGACGTTGACATAGTGGTTTTAATCGGGTTTTGTTCTCTGATGAACTATTGAAGAATTTTTCAATAAAATGAAACTGTTTACATAAATATAGAAAATTATTGAAAAAATAACAATACATCTCAATGATAAGTGAGTAGTTTAACATACTTTTATTTTGCCCAAAGGACCATCTTCACAATATTTTTGAATAGTTGTTTTATTCCAATAATATGAATTGTCCATAAGTGAATGATTGGAAAAAATTAATAGAACAGGTGAAAAATTATCATTTGAATTTATTACTTCCACTTTGTCCAATATTAATTCAATAAAAATACTTAAAGCATTCTCAATTCTATAATACATTTGTTTATGTGGTGGTTCCGCTGTTTTATACACTGTAAACTGATAAGATGTAAAGAGAGAGAGAGAGAGAGAATGAAAAAAGATGTATACTTAGTGAAAGTTACTGATTTTTTTTCCAAATATTTTGATGGAGTTTTGTTGTATGAACTGGATGGTTTGGTCATGGAGCTTTCATAGTTATTCTGAACGACATCATTAGCACAAATATAAACTAATTCTAGTTAAATCAAGCAATCAGTTAGTCAATGTAAAATCTGATAAATTTATGCACGACAACCATATAAGTTGAGAAGAAAAAATGAATTCACAAAGTACTGTATAAGATAATTTTAGGAATGATAAACAATAAATACATCCGTAATATTGTGACAGATCTTAAGCTACGCTACCCAACGCCTTCAACCAGTCCTTACAGTAATCGTGATAACCACAATAGATTAATTTGAATTTGTCTTTACGGCTTAGTCTAACAGTCAGTGTTTTTGTGAACGGATGTCTCATCCTAGTTTGGCTACACTTGGATTTGTTACAACCCACTCCTACACGATTAAAAGTTGTACGTCTAAGTAAGCGGTAGTTGGATATGCATTATATATGTCAAAACCACCCCAGTCACTAAAAATTCACTATCAAATCAACTGACTCGCTATCTTTACCTGGTACCCTGCATCTAACCTCAGTAATGAGTAATCAGTGGTCCCAGAATAAACTACCAATGCTTCTAAGGTATCAAATACCAGTAATCCCCAGTTTTTAAAGACCATATTTCACAACTATAAAGTAGGACAGAATGAACTGCTGTGCAGTACATCCTTTCTATGGTTGGGAGATGGATATCTCAACCACAATATTGTTGACACGAGTTAGCAAAAACCAATTGTACATCCTTAATCAGTGCTGAACTTTCGTTAAACAAGAACCTACCAGTACTACTGAGACTTGCAACATGAGGGAAGTAGTCAACATGCTCAGCTACTTCACTTCATATCATTAGTAGAATATCAATGTAAAAACGCGTGAATTGAACACCTATATTCTAGATAAACATCCGATTCGATATCAAAGTCATTATTTAAATTAGTACACAAAATCCAGGAACCAAGCTATAAATAACCAAGTACACACAAGATCAGTAGATCACCTAATTGAGTCATTCATACCGATATCACTATTACATTGATTATGACTTGGTACTTTACTATAAATCACTCTGGCCTGTATTATTTACAAATAACACAATTTTGAAGTATTTATATAGTAACAGAAGCAAACATTCACTATTTTTAACATATAACGTTGTCAAATTCGTTTATGCATGCCATCACTTGTGATATTATTTATTTAAACACAAACATTGGGACAAGGAAGCACCAAATAGATATGCGCCACATTTCATCATTCGATTTGTATAACTCGGGCGCCCAAACCGAAACAAGTGGTTTTCTTAGAGGGTCACAGCCCGAGCATCTGGCCTAAATGTCTGATCCACAAGGCAGTGGAGCAACGTAAGGAGGTGCAGTCCCATGGTAGCCCGTGACCAACAATAGGTTTATACGCTATTTGTTTCCTCAGGATCCTGGAGCCCATATGCACTATTGGTTTGGAATCAGGATTTTTCAACTCCCCTAGGTAGATCCTCCGTATCCGCCGACCCGGCCATAATAATTATGGACTCAAAACTATTGAGCCTGATAATGAAGTTATTGAAGGCGATTGTTCGTTCGAATATTCTTTAATTTTGTGTATTCTATGGGGATTTTGAATTTTCATTTTGACGAGAAACGATGCACACAAATCAATGTCTGCTCGAGTTATGAAAAAATTAAAATTTAAGAACTACAAGACAAAACATATATATAGGTATATATCATTCTTAATCTTTGACTGAATGCTAGTATCCATATACAATCCCAATGAATAATGTAAACAAACAAATGTGAGAATATTTTAGTGGGAAGAATTGGTACTGGTTAGGAAATGGTAACTTTAAGGATAAACGACTTTCACTACAATTGAATAAACCATCAAGCACTGAGGAAGAGATGAAGAAAAAAGCCATCGATAACCAGACTATTAAGTAGGAATAGTAACTTTTCTGCTACTGATATTCATGACTGCACTTTGGTCATATTTTCGTTAGTGTACATAAGCAATCTGTAGAGGACAACTCAAACCTCTTTACTGATAATAATATAAACATTATACCTGTTAAGTCAGTAGTTTGCATCCAGTAGTTCAGTGATTAATGGATTAAACTTTTGAATCAAAAGTTACCGAGTTTGAGTCTCAAAATGAGTATCGATATTCGAATCTAGGTATATCCAACTGATAAATTGCAAATAAGAAGAATGGAGCGTAATGGATTACCATTGTTAGTCACAATTCACTTATTTCAAATGACTAGTGATATAATTGTTATATAGTTTTCCAGCCAAACCCACGTCTATGGGTTGAAACAACTATGTTCAGGGTACTTCTCGATTTCCATGAGTCTCAAGTTAGTCAGTTCATGATATATGACGTCTTTATGAATTTTTTAAGTTTAGAAAATTTACACATTACATTCTTTAGAGAAGGCACTGTAATGTTTCTGGATGCATATGGGAAAAGATTAATAAAAATCAGATAAGGTGTTTTTATTTGAAATAAAATGGGAAGATAAAAGCAAGAACATGAGGTGATCTGTTGTGACTTTGGTCTGCCCATTAGTTCTGTTCTGAGAGCCGTAGAAAAATTTGTCTCAGGACTAATAAAGCTAGGCTCCTTAACGTAACCTTGAGTGAGTCCGATTATGACGAATTTAGTTTTGCAGGCAGAAACTATCCCATCGGATCATTAATTATCTACCTCACGGATCCTGATTAGTAGGCAGAAGAGAAGACGGCTGTAGTTAGAAAAACTATATCTCCAAATTAGGCAGAGATCCGATGTTACTCTCAAAAAATGCATGGTCAAATACATAAGCATATAGACTACAAAACATAATAAAACAGAAAGGATGTGTACCAAAAGGGTATAGAGGAAGAATCAGAATGCCAAGCTTATGATCAATTTACAATAGGTTGAGAATAGAACAAGATGTGGAGACAGTTTATTATTCAGATAAAAATTCGACATAAGGTAAATAAAGGAAACACTAAAATCCAGTATTTTTTGCCTCAAACGGTTTATGTGTTATCAAATAAGATTATCAGTCTAAATAGCTACTAACTTGTGCGACGGGTCTAGATGGTAGCTGTAATAGTTCCAATTTTGCCATTGTTAATGTTAAGGACTGAAACTGATTAGTCTTCATTGACCTATATGCATCCCAAACTGATGGCTCGAATATTTTGGTAGGATCACAATGTTTATTAGGATTAGATTTAAAAAATCGTGACGAAATCCAGGATGTACTTTTAGTCCTTTATTTGAATCATCAGATAAATCTGCCTGGAACTTTAACTTTTTACCAATCTGATTTTTTTTTAAAAAGCATATTACTAAATACTTATATGAAATCAAAATAAATGACAGACTATTTATAATGCTTTGTTTTTTTTCCCGCGTTAATAATGTAAAAGACTACAAATTTCAATAAAAAGTGACTACATAACAAAGCTGATTGAATCTCCTTAGCTGATGAACATATTTTGATGAAGATTAATTAATTACAGTCCTCACCATCAACAATAGAAAAATAGAAACCTTTACAAATAAAATTTATCTTAATTACATAAACCAGAGATTATTTGAACACAATAGCTCAACAGATAATGAGTTGGCCATTTCAGTTGAAATGTCAGTGTGAATATCAACATTGAGATGCTGATGTATCACAAATAGGATGAAACATACATCGTGGATTCTACTAGTAGCTATTATTCAACTAACTGTAGATAAGTGATTAAAATGGTAAATAATACCTATAAAACAGATTATATCTTATCCAAATATTGAATTATTTTGGGAAAAAATTAATTACTCAAAGTCAACATACATTCAATTTAATAACACCGTCTATTTTCTCATGAGAATCTAACGATTGTGTAGCTTCAAATTCGATATTGATTTGATCATCATTTGAATTATTCTTAAATGATGAATTTTTCCAGTTTAAATTACTTCCTAAAAATGTTTCTGTTTGACTTCCTGTGTCAGGAGCAATTGTTTCATCACTTATATCACGATAACGAATTATCTAATTCAAATAATAAAACATGAATTTCCAAAGTAAATCTAACCCTATGTAATATTAATCCGTAAGATTGGATAGAATTATTAACTGAAAATGAATGCCTATAGTTTAACGTATTATTATCATCAAATTTGGAACAATCCACATTGACTTTAGATTTTTCAGTAGTGTGTATTAATATTAGAGAAGGCGGATGATGTTGACTGGCAGATATTAAATACCATAATGTATGTGTTTGATTCTTAACTGATATTTGATATAAACTTGTATGGTTGCAATATATTACATCTGAAGTTATCTGAAATCATTTATTAGTAATTATTATTGTCAAATGAAACTTACATTAAATGAAGACACAACAATACTTTGAATAATCAAAGTACAAGAATATACTAAAACAATCCAAATGTTTACTGAATACATCTAGGGAAGAATTACAAAAAAGAAAAGTTAGCTAACAACGATATTGAGAAAATATGAGGGCAAAGACCAAGAATATATTCCGTATATATATACATTATTTCTTTATTTGATCACATAAATATTGGTACGAAATAGCACTGAATACATATGCGCCATACAAGTCACTTGATTTGTTTGTGAGTTGTGATACTGCCTGGGTGCCCAGGCCGAAACAGGTGGTTTTCCTAGAGGGTCACACCCCGAGCATATGATCTAAAGGTCTAATCTACAAGGCAGTGGAGCAACGTAAGGAGATGCAGTCCTGTGACAGCCGGCGACCAACGATTGGTTCACATGCCATTTGTTTCCTCAGGATTCTGGAGCCCATATACACCAATGTTTTGTAATAAGGTTTTTCAACTCCTGTAGGTGGGTCCTTCATATCTGCCAACCCGGTTAAAGCGCGAACATTTGCTTTTTGTCCTCTCAGTTTCGTAAACAACAGCCGTGCCATGGGAAGGCAGTGAGCAGAGCTTTCTTAGAAATGGCTGTATACGCGTGACCATGTGAGAGCGTTTCGAGAGAGTGAGAGAGAGGGCTGACTCTCCCCACTCTCGGCCGTACCAGGGCTTTTGGGGACTGCAAGATGTTTGCCAATAAAAAAAATAAATAATCTGGACATTCTGTTCTGCTTTATGGCTGTGAAATGTGACCATCAAAAGTAGGATAGTTATTTTATGCCTGCAAAGCATTGATTGATGTTGAAATCATCGAGTGCACATCGCTGAGGTTAGAAGACGAGAACTAAGTAGGGATTGAAAATTAGCTAAAAAGGTAGTCAATCTTTATCGACTCAGTCATGGGTTAAAGCTAGGTAGGCTAATGTTTACTCAAGCGGTGGAGGGTTCTATACAAGTAGTAACATAAATCAAAGAATCAATCGCCATCAAGTATAATTTTATTTGAATTAGTGCAGAATTTCTGGCGAAAAGAACAAGTGATTGGGTCAAAAGACAAGGAGAGCTGCAGTAATTAGAGTTGTCTGGCAGTAATATATATATATATATATGCATCAAGATACAAAAAACTATAACAGACGTTTCGGTAATGAAGTGAAGATTTAGATCTAGTTAAGAGATTTGCTGGGTTTGGTAGAGGTAAGTTAAGCAGATTTTGAACTTCTGGACTAATGTTTCAAAGACGAACTTATGAATAACATAACTACGTTTTTAATCACTAGATGGAGATAACTAAGATATAATTTATTTTAAGGTTCATTCAGCTGGGAAATACTTTACCAACTATATCAACACCCATATACATAAAGCTAAAACTTGATTATCTGATAATCAAGTTTCGAAAGCGATGAATCATATGTTATCTAATCAGGCCTCTATTCGTTTATTTTACATCGGTTGGTCACAAAGTTATTAACCCACTAACTAACTACAATAAATCCCCCTAAACAGTTGATCCAACAGCTGCTTATTTACTGTCGTCTGTTTATTTGGGAACAGCTTTCCAGCTGTATTTAGCAGTTTAATAACCTCAAGAATCAGCAGACTTTGTAGAGCACCTTGCTTTTCACAGCCATTTTGGTAGTTATCACATTGCATTCCATCCTGAACAGGAAAGAAGCATATGGGTTTACCATAGCTATATTTTATTTGATTCATCTCAGAGGACATAGCAGGCGAGTAGAAAAGCCAATAACGAACAAACTACCTGTGGCATACAGGTTTTCACACCGAGTAGTCAAATGACTTTCCTCCCACCACTGGGGAGAAGTGACTATGCAGTCATCTTATTTAAATTCATGGCTGAGATTGCCTATTAAACAGTTGCGCCGGCCTGTCCTAATATATGGAAGGCAGATATGGAGGCAATCAACTGGGAAATTGACCCAAGGGCATCAGTACAAGAGGCATGGACTCTTTTTAGGTAGTTATACAATCGGGTAACAACCATACATACTCTGGACATTTCTAAAAAAGAAGCACGGCCATCCCTGGATAGGCCGGGATATTCGACGTTTACTAAGAGAAAAGAAGAAATGCTGGGACGTTGCCATCCGCCTTGGCACAGCAGGTACGATGGAACGCTACAGATCGATAAGAAACAATATAACAAAAGTTTGGGAGGCTCAAAGAAAATATGGAACGCAGTTGGCACAATCAGCACTCAAGCAGCCCACGAGAATATTCTCGTACATAAATAATAGAACAAGGATGCACCATTGGATTCCCTACCTAATTAAAGAAGGGAGTAAATCTGAAGTGACGGAGGAAGATCAGGAAAAAGCAGAGGCTATAGCTGACTATTTTGGGGCAGTTTTCACTTAAAAACCTCCTCTACAGAAGGAACCAGACCAAAATAAAGAGTCAACAAACCACCTGCTCACTTTGGACTTCGATCAAGACAATGTGCTTAAGGCTCTTAGCACCTTAAACATGGAAAAGTCAACAGGACCAGATGAACAACACCCCAAAATCTTGAGACATATTGCACAATATATCGCGGTCCCACTGACTGTGATATTCAATGTGTCACTTGACCAAGGTGGGTTACCTATGGACTGGAAGGACGCGATCGTCACTCCTATAAATAAAACAGGACCAAGACAAGTTCCATCGAGCTACAGACCTGTAAGCCTCACCAGTGTTGTAGTTAAAATTTTGGAAAGAATAGTCAAACGGACCAAATTGGCATTTATGGAAACCAATAACTTGCTAAACATAGAACATGGTTTTAGAAAGGGTCCATCTTGTACAAAGAACCTCCTTATAGCAAGGGAGTTTTGGATAAAGGCGCTAGACAACGGAAACTCAGTGAATGTTGTCTATATATACTTCAGTAAGGCTTTTGACAAGGTGCCAACTAATAGACTGCTATTGAAGTTGGAAAACCTTGGCATTGCCGGACCTCTTTCAAAATGGATTAAGGATTTCCTAGTAGGTCGTAGACAGAAAGTAAGAATAAATTCCAAGTGCTCCATCTGGAGACCAGTACTTAGTGGAGTACCTCAATGTTCCGTCCTAGGTCCTTTACTTTTTACAATGTATGTTAATGATCTTCCAAGTATAGTACAGTCTCCAATGTTATTATACGATGACGATGTAAAGATCTGGAGAGTAATAACTGGAGACAGACGCATGTGCTCTTCAGGCAGACTTAAATAATGATTCACTGGTCTAAAGAGTGGCTGATGCCTATCAGTGCAGCAAAGTGTGTCTACATGCACTTTGGGGATTCAAAGGTTAATAGGTACAACATAGGGGAAGTGCCATTACCCGTGGTCCGGTCTCATAAGGATCTAGGGGTGACAGTGAGTCATGATCTTAAGACGACGGCCCATTGCCAGGAGGTCGCAGCTAAGGAGTTTAGAACCCTCTGGGCTTTAAGACGGACATTCACTAAGTTAGATACCACCATGTTCACCACAGTATACACATCCTTAGTGAGAACTAAGCTTGAGAACTGCATTCAGGCTGCAAGCCCCTATTCAAAAGGTGACTCAGATATCCTAGAAAAAGTACAGAGGGCAGCTACCCGTGCAATTCCAGAACTCTGGAGTTCACCATACAAAGAGCGGCTTGAAAAGCTGGACCTCTCTACTCTGTCCTTTCGCAGATTGAGAGATCTAATTTTGATGTACAGAATACTGAGGAATGATTCTGGACCTAACTTACTCTCTTTTTCTTCCCACTAGATCGGGACATCTCAGAGGACATAGCAGACGAGTAGAAAAGCCAAGAACGAACAAATACCCGTGGTATACAGGTTTTCACACCGAGTTATCAATACTTAAGTATTGGAACCTGCTGTCCGAAGCAGTGGTGTCCGCACCTTTAATTGACACTTTCAAGAGAAGACTGGACACTTACAGAAGCATACTAGAAAAGGAATAAAATAGGCCGTAGGCCTACTGTCTTTACTACACAAATCTGAATCTGATGTTATTTTAATAACTAAGTGAGTATACAGAGGGGAACAATGCAAAAAAATCTCTTAAGCATAGGAAAAAAGAAAAACAAAAATGGTTCTGAGAATAACCCAACCATACGATTTCAGTGAAATTACTACTCTACAATGTAAGGTTCCTCCAGACTTCCCCGCTCTTTCGTTTTGATGGCCTTGAATGGGCAACGTCCAGGGGTACCGTTCACTGGCGGAGGTTGCGAGCACTTGAAGGTTAAATTGTCGCAAGATGATTGGTGCGTCATATCGACAGTTAGTGAAAATTTTCAGAAGCGGTCAAATCAAAATATTTTTGAATTTGAATTGAGTTCAGCCACACCATGTCCGGTAACGCCCACCCTTCAAGTAACGAAGACGATGCCATCGTGATGATGCATGATGTAAGACGAATCTTCAATGATATTATGTTATCTTGACGATTTACAAGTTGGGACAATATTGAGACCTGTTTAAACAGGTCATAAGGCAATATATTGACTTCTGTGGTTAATAATTATTTTTTTAGTATACGCATCCTAAGTACGTTATGTCATTATGTATAAAGAACAATGATGAACCATCTCTAAAGTATTTTTTGTGAGATATGTCTGTACATATGGACGTAAATTCAGTTCATCCGAGTCAGATGCATGCGTTCAGGATGTAGATGATGGTAGTGATCATCATTCTTCTGAAGAGCATACAACTCCTAACTCACCACCACAACCTAGACAAAGAAGACGACGTCAGTCATCTACGTATGTTTTGTTTCGAAATATTGCCACTGCGAATCTGCATTTTGGGTGCGTGCAGTAAATGGTGAGCTAAAACTCACCTCTATTAAGACCGTGCACAACCATCCCTGACAGAAGGATATATTTCTGTCGATCCATCGAGAGGACAGTTGACGCCAAGTGGACCTGAATAATGAATTTTCAAGGACTTCACTATACCATGTACCGCAAAATAAAAAACACATTTTCACCTAATTGTGAAAACCGAAAATGAAATTTCAAATTTATTTATAATTAATTTCGAATTTTGGCTGTGCAAAAAGCAGAAATGAAAAAGTAGCGCAAAAATGTGTCGCGATACACCTAGAGCGCTGCCCCTTGAGTGCACGCGCTCAAAACCACCTAGGCCTATGAAACAAAGAGAACTATGAAAGGTATCAACAGACCAGTGTGAAGTACTGTTCTTAGTTCACAGACAGTCCAATATCTTCGTAACTGGTTGGTTTTTTGTGCTTCCTTTTTGGTGTTAGGGTATACCCATTTTATCTTCTCCAGTTCATGTCTCTTATCAACTTTCTGTACGAACGAACGCAATTTTCTCAAATAATTCCTTGTTCTGCTAATTTTACTCGGGTGCTGAGCAACACCATCTGGCTAACAAACACATACGGAGCTCGTTAGGCATAACATCTCATCATTCCTCACATATATAATTTGGAGATGACAAAAGGCACTAACAACTGACAGTTATTTGGAGGTCAATATGTATCGCGTTAAACGAATCTGTTCGTTTTACGTTAACGGGGTCGGCAGAACAAACAATTTGCATTAGAGGTTGGTCGACTTGTTAGTTTCATCCTACAAGTGCATTTCGTGCTTTTTTGGACATTGTAGCAACTCCCTGAGTGTGTGGAGCATTTTCCTCTTCGTGACCGGAGTATAACAGCATCTTTCTCGTATCTAGCCTTGGCTTTGCAGCTTGGGTTTGATGGGTTTCTCTGATTCCCAGTGCTGCCAGTTTGTATCTTCTCATTTCCGTCGCTATTTGACTGGTCTTCTCGATTTCCCACATTATCCGGATGTTCCATCTACCTATAAAAACTGTTACTCTGGTTGTTAGAACGGGCATCGGACTGTGACTTCCGAAGGAGATCAGTTTTCACCGTGAGGCGTCATAACTTTTCTAAGTGAAGACTTCCAAACTCCCAGGGCAGAGTTTAAGTAGTTTGAATTATTTTTCTGGTTAGCGTTTTCTCAGCGAATTAGCTTTCTACGGGGTAAGACCGTCAACCCCAAACACGACCTTCCTCTTTTACCCGGGCTTGGGGCCGGCAGTAACTCTAGAAGAGCTAAAGGCAGAGTTCTTACGAATACACTCGTGTCTAACTAATTACTCCTAGCTATATGTCAATAGTTCACATAGTTATCAACTTTCCCGTACTGAAAGAATTTTTTGGTAACCAATCGTATGTATTAGTGGTTTTATTAAATCCCATCACGATCAAACAATAACGAGGTCGAAAATACCTCCCTGTAACTAGATAAACCGTACTAAACTTAACAAACTAACTAGAATATTAGTTAGAATTCTTCTCTACGGTCATACTTTTGTTCCTTCAGTTAGCCTGTTAATGCAAATGCTATTGGAAATCGACTCATACGGACAGTATACCGGTATAAACGTCAACGGACGTTCTAATTTGAACCAAAGGTAATACCGATGTCAGTGTCGACGTAACATTGATTGTTTTTCTATTGCTAAGCACAAAATACTAATACTGCCCATGAATCAGGCTAGTAACCAACGGCTATTACTATGTATCCTCCTGTGATTTATTCAAATATCTGTACACAAAACCATTCTTAATTATTATAACCTCTCTCTGTTTAACTCTTAAAAGATTTTCGCATAGATCTCTATTTTGCGCGTGTCTAGAATTAAACCAAGCATTTTGAAATTAATACATGTATTTCCCCATCAATTGCCTCAGTCTTGTTGGTTTATCTTTCAGCTTACTAATATCCGGAGGATTCTTATCATTCTGTTGGTAACCTCACTCGATATGGCATCGAACCAGCGTAACATTGGTTCTAGTGGGAGAGTAGTGTAGTCGTATTGGTCATCGCCTTTCGTGCCTGTAGGCAACCCTCGTGCTATTGATAGAAGAAACCTGACTAGTAGCGAATAGGCCTTTATATAGATCTTCGCAAAGTCGGAGTGAGCGTGAGATTTCCTGTTCAGACAAACAAAGCTTCTCAGCACTCAACATAAGATAATAGGAAATATAATGCCTATACAAAATAAGGAAGTGGATGAATACTTGAACTCTGTTGTTTTGACATATACTTAGTTGTTTGAGGTCAACTCTTAACCAATCAACCTAAGCTGTTACACACCATATAATCCTCTAGGCCAAACGTGAAATAACTGGGAAAATAGATATTCAACACTTAATACGAAGAGAAGGCTAACAATGGTGAACGCGAGAAAATTCAATCGAATTCAGTCAGATGGCATGGCTTGGCCTTTCAGACTTGGTCACTATGTATAACTTTTCTTTACTCACACTAAATATATTATTCTATCTTTGGCGCAAATGTATTCTCCAAAAGCACTAGACGTCATGTTGCTGATCCTTATGATACGACGAGTCGGTGTAGACAATAATGGGACTTCAAAGTAAGATCTCATAGATTAGGTAATCACATCGTGACATATCTATAATTTTAGGATTACGTCTACTATTACAATAGTAATAATAACTAAGGAGACCATAATTCTACAGTTATACCCCCCCCGAAAATGGGTAGAAAGTTGAAAACTTTCAATAACAGCTAATTTTTTCGATATATAAGGTCGCGGGAAGCTATGAATGGATCAGTCACAAAATGCTTACCAAACATCGATTCGAACCATAACATTTCATTCTCCATGTTTTACTTCGCTTCATCTGTTCATATTTTTTGTGCAAACGACTCATTCACTTATTATGACAATTATCCTCCTTTCGCCAGTCCATATTTTCTTAGTAAAACAAATAAATATTCGGAGTGATAATATGCTAGCTGATGGTCGTAACAAATCCATTGTCGTTGAACAAACACAGTTATTTATTCTTAAGCTACAATTACCTGTCACACTGATTGGGGTTAAGGGAACGGATGTATTACTGATATCTGCTTCCATTTCTCAACGTAATGTGTCCTGTGGCTTCCTTCTTTTCCGCTGCCCTTCACTATTCCAAGTTAGGGTTTGTCTCATGATACAGTTTGATGATTTGCGTAATCTATGTCCTATCCATTTCCATCGTCTTTTCCTAATTTCCTCTTCAGCTGGAAGTTGGTTTGTTCTCTCCCTCAGAAGGCTATTGCTGATGGTATCCGGCCAATGGATGTTGAGTATCCTGCGTAGACAGCTATTCATAAATACTTGTACCTTCTTGATGATGGTTGTTGTAGTTCTCTAAGTTTTAGCTACGTATAGTAGATCTACACTGGTGAGCAAGACTTCGAATAACTCAACCTATAATTATAGTCTTTATTATTGCGTTTTATACTTATTCTTTTTCATTTTTATCGTCGCCTATGTTAATCTATTGCTGTGAACTTTCGTTGCTTCATGTCAATGTTGATTGATATTTATACTTAACTAATTAGTTCAGTCGATAGAACTAACTAATCAACTACGATTATAACCGGCTATCGTGGTTCTTTAACAAGCATTAGCAGCATGTAAACGCTCCTGTGCAATAAGTCTGTTAAAATATCAACCACTCGTGAGTATAGCTGCAAGTCAACACGAACGCGCATCTGTTTGTAACTTATCCACTTGTATAAGCGAGACAAGATTGACTGTCGACTATAAATTCATATTTCTGCTTAACCACTATACACTAGAATGTTTTACTTTTTTACCACCGCCTGCCCAATTTCCAATTGCTGAGTTTCGTAGCCAAACAGAGGATACAAATGCTAGAAATTTACAGTGAGTTTGAAGTATAAATGTTCTGCAATCTTAGATTTTGTTTAGACTGTTCGTCTACTTCATATCTTCATTACTTAGAAACAAGAGTAACCCAGGCGAGTTTCAGAATTTCATTAGATTGTTTCGTACTATATTTATGTTGCGTGACAACATTTCGTAGTTGCTTTCACGTAAAGTAGTCATATATTCTGTCACTGCCGCAAAGTTTCAGTCGAAATCATGTACATTTATGACTCTTTAATCGACATACTGTAGTAAAAAACATATTGCATGTACACGAGTACGCTTAGTCCATGTTCTAAGTACACACGTTGTTGTACATAATATGTCACTTAACGCTAGGTAGTAAGCTCTTTGTTTAAGCCTTTTACGAAATTGTAACGTTATCTGAACCCTCTAAACTTTAGTTGCTTTGGTGATTACCATTTTAATTAATGCTTACTACACTCCTTGTATTTGTTATTATTTCACACGGTAAATTAGGGCTCGATTTCCTTATTACACGACAGTCATTTAAATTCTATATTCGGTTTATTAACATGCAATACGGGTTTGGAAAATTCTAAACGTCCTCGAAAATTCTCCACGAACCCAACCATAGTTTTCGTATATGTTTTTATTCACACATCCAACTGTTACGCCAATAGTACCTAAACGAACGTTCAGTGCAACTGTCAGTATACGTAAGAACGATGTTATTTAGATTTGACTTTATAACACACCCGAAATATTGTAGTTATTCTACTTTAATGTCATACTGTTGTAGCGTGGCGTCGAGTTGAAGATTAACTGTGAACACCGCTACCAAGAAACACGTGCCAAGCGAATCAGAAGGCGTAAGAAGCTCGTTCCAAATGACTCCATAAAATCCCCGAGAAGCCGAATACCAGAAGGCAATTAATGGACCAAGTCGATGTTTATTTGCTGGCGATCTCGTGGCATCGAAAGGATACCGAGATCGTGCCAGGATACAAGCTTGGTTACAGAACGTAACCGAATTCGCGCGAAGTTACAATCGAAGTGTAAGCGAAAGAATGGAAGCAGAAAATAGCTGTCATTAGCACAGTCAAACAAAAGCACGTTAAAACAAACACTGGTACAGTTGGTTATAATAATAATTGTTTTTATTAAACCAGTCGTGTTCTCGTGATAAACGTGAGTCACTACAGGAGCCCCCGCTAGAAAGGGTTTACACTTTCGATAAATAGCGGTTTGAATCGTGGGACTGATCGGCTGATGAGCGATTGTAGGACGGAAGAATTGGCGAACAGGAAAGCGATCGTTGATCGTCGAGTTGCCAACGAAGGTCGTTTTCGGAGAACGGTACCAGGAGCGATGTGCTGTATTTGTTGCTTGAATTGGCATGCTACACGAGAGTGGTTTGTATCCAGAATCTGAAGAGGGCGTTCGTACGGGTCCGGACCATAAACGCTGCAGACGAAGGACGAAACCACGTTGAGCCGATGAACCAGAAGCGACCATAACGACCAAGTTCGAGACCAAGCATATGCCAAGCATTCGAAACCAATATATCGACTGAGTACGTTGACAAGAGCGTGGGTGGCCAATCCAGCTTTCGCCAAAGTTGACTGAAGTCGACGGAACCAAACGTAGATGGTCGAAGGCGTGGGCTCAGGAAACAAAAGGAAAATCAAAAAAAGAGGAGTGTAGCATACGTGTAGTATAGGAATAACCCTACACCGTATCGGTTGTTGACTGTGCGACTAGTCGAGGAAGCGTACGTATAATCGTACTCGGCGACCGGAACGTGAGACGGCAGTCTCGTTCGCGTCGCGTGAGCCTGCAATCTCATCCGAAGTCAAGGGCGGCGTGGTCTGCTGATCTGGACGTGAGACTGTCGTCTCGTCCGTAGACGGTGCAGATGACGCGTGCTGTTGACTGGGACGTGAGAATGAGGTCTCAGATGCATCTAGCGTGGGACCTGAAGAAGATTTAAGGATCCCGCTAGGTTTGACAGGTCTAGCATTGAATCTCAGGGTGTCAGATAGGGCACTGTCATCGACGTGTGCTGGTTTGAGACGATCAATGCTGACGATCTCGACGCGTCCATATCGATCAACCTTGAAGGTCTTTTCGTGACGAGCGATCACGTGAAAAGAACCTTCGTAAGGTTGTTGCCAAGGTTTGCGTACCGAATCTACTCGTACAAAAACATGTGAACAGGTAGATAACTCTCGAGGGAGAGCGACCTGTCGATGTTGTATTCGAGTTGACACCGGAGACAGCGTTCGCATAAATGCAGACAGTCGATGGACGTAGTCTGATTTACCGAAATTAGGTCTGCTCCGTGGTGTGAAGAATTCTCCGGGCAGACGCAATGTCGTGCCGTATGCAAGTTCAGTGGCGGAACATTGGATATCTGCCTTTAAGCTCGTTCTCGCCCCTAAAAGAACGAAAGGTATGGTTTCGTGCCAGTTGCCGTTTTCGTGTGCTCGTAGAACACTTTTAAGTTGGCAGTGAAACCGTTCAACTTAACCATTTGGTGCTGGGTGGTAGACGAATATGCTTATGCGTATGCATTCCGTACCAAGCAGCCGGGTCAGCGAGGAGAATCGTTAATAGGGTAACATTTCTCGAATGAAGCGTGGAATTCATCATCACGCGAATAAAAAGTGACAAGGATTCGGTACACATACGTGTGAGTCTATTGTATTAATACTATTCTTATCGTTATCCGTCATGTCGCGTATATTATATATTAAAAATATGAAAATATACGACAGACGTGGATAGATAAATCATAGACTCACCGAATTGGCTTCTTTGGAAGATTTGATCAGAAGGTGAGGCGTGTTCCAAAATACGGCTCACCAATTGTAGCGAATTGGGATTACCAGTTGTAGCGTGGCGTCGAGTTGAAGACTGACTGTGAACACCGCTACCAAGAAACACGTGCCAAGCGAATCAGAAGGCGTAAGAAGCTCGTTCCAAATGACTCCATAAAATCCCCGAGAAGCCGAATACCAGAAGGCAATTAATGGACCAAGTCGATGTTTATTTGCTGGCGATCTCGTGGCATCGAAAGGATACCGAGATCGTGCCAGGATACAAGCTTGGTTACAGAACGTAACCGAATTCGCGCGAAGTTACAATCGAAGTGTAAGCGAAAGAATGGAAGCAGAAAATAGCTGTCATTAGCACAGTCAAACAAAAGCACATTAAAACAAACACTGGTACAGTTGGTTATAAAAATAATTGTTTTTATTAAACCAGTCGTGTTCTCGTGATAAACGTGAGTCACTACACTGTGTTTATGAACTATTGTTTCCTCGTGGCTGTTATCTAACAGATGATTTCGGTACATCAATC
Source organism: Schistosoma haematobium (assembly GCF_000699445.3). Lineage (NCBI taxonomy): Eukaryota > Metazoa > Platyhelminthes > Trematoda > Strigeidida > Schistosomatidae > Schistosoma > Schistosoma haematobium. The sequence goes on from NC_067200.1 coordinate 10,213,537, forward strand.
GGTTGTTCAACTACTCGACGATTTACAACCTGTCCAGTTGAACTGGTGGTCTGACGACAATATCATTCGCGTGAATCATCAGTTTATGCAGTCGAGCGAATCCCCTGAAAACTGAAAATGACATTGTCGCCTCTATTCCAACACTGACAGCGTTTTTCACTGGTATCAATGGCATGAGTCCAGAGTGACACTCTTGGTTTCTTGTGTTCTTTTAGATATCTTTCTGTTCACTAATCGAACAAGTAAGCAGCACTCACCGTTTATAATCTTTTAGAGACTCGACAGTGCCACCTTTGCTGTCAATTTGTTGCCTTCGACCATTAGTGACTGTAACAGAAGTCATCGAATTTTCAAACTCTGACTACAAGTTGATTAATAGCTTAGCACAACGGAATCACGACCTCTCTTCACGGTTATACTTCTGTACTTACGGTTAGTTTGTTAGATATAGATATAACTAGAAGCTGTCAACGACACTGTCTGACATTTAACTTTAAATCAATGGCAGTATAGACAACGGCATCGATTGATAATACACTTATCCTACTATCGCTATACCATCACTACTCTCGCGGCAAACTCAACGATCTCATCAGAGGAGCTCAATTACTTGTCAGAGCTATATATTTCAGTGCGACGTTATGTTATTTTTATTATTTCTATGGTTAATCGCTTTACGTTCAACCAGCGTCCTAGAGGCATATTAATACTCGCCGTTTTCCCGATCAGCTTTTGCCGTCTACTTTCCATTTTGTTTTACAGCTCAGCAATACCCGGAGGATTCATATTATTCGTTTGGTAGCCCTCGGCGTGCGACAACTCCTAACATGTTTGGTACCGATTCAAACGGCCATTGAATCTGGTGGGGGGAGTATTGCAGGGTCAGCGAAATTTCACCAAGTTCTAACCAAATCAGTTGGGTCACTGAATGTCGAACCAATCATTGGTCCTCGTCAAGGACAATGACAACCAACGCGCATCAGTTAATCGTAAACCATGGACTGGCCCATACGGCAGTGGTCTTACTTTCGCCTGTATCTTCTTTAATTAATATATTTTTGTAATAACGTCCTCTCTGTTGTACAGTCTCCAAAGCGTCTATGGTACATTGATACATCAATGGTGTAGTCCACGTAAGATGCCGACCACGAGTTGTGACCTCAACGTTAGCTGGTTCTTCACGCCGTTCCCATTTAACTCGAGTAGGCTTCCGATCATTCGATATATATCATCTACGTTGGTGATCTACAGAACTGCCTTGAAGTTGGTATTGAAGATCCTGACTTTGATATTGGTTGAAAGTTGTTCCATATGTTCTCTAACTGTAGGAATGCGGCTCTTGATTCGCCAACCACTTTTGCGTCTGCATCTGAACCTCCTTGTTCATCGATGATGCTTCCTAGGTATTTGAAGGACTCTACATCTTCCAGAGTTTTGTCATCAAGAGTGATTGGATTGCTGTTCTCCGCTTTGAATTTGAGGACCTTGGTTTTCCCTTTCTGTATGTTGAGGCCTGCTGATGCGGAGACTGCTGCTACACTGGCTGTCTTTATCTGCATCTGTTCGTGTGTACGCGATTGGAGGGCTAGGTCATCTGCGAAGTCCAAATCGTCTAATTGATTCTGAGCTGTCCATTGTATTCCATGTTTTCCTTCAGATGTCGAGGTCTTCATAATCCAGTCGACCACCAGAAGAAAGAGGAAGGGCGAGAGTAAACAGCCTTGTCTGACTCCGGTCCTTACTTGAAATGCATCTGTCAGCTGTCCTCCATGCACGACCTCGCACTGTAGTCCGTCGTATGAGTTCCGGATAATGTTGACAATCTTCCCAGGAGCTCCGTAGTGTCGAAGAAGTTTCCATAATGTCCTCCTATCTACACTGTCAAATGCCTTTTCATAATCAATGAAGTTGATGTATAGTGATGAGTTCCACTCAACTGATTGTTCGACGATGATCCGTAGTGTTGCAATTTGGTCTGTGCACGACCGATCCTTACGGAATCCAGCTTGTTGATCTCGAAGTTGGGCGTCTACTGTGTCTTTCACCCGGTTCAACAACACTCTGTTGAAGACTTTTCCTGGTATTGACTGTAGTGTAATGCCTCTGTAGTTTTCACATTTGCTCAGATCCTTTCTTTGGAATCTTGACGAGGTGTCCTTCTTTCCAGTCCATCGGCACTTGTTCCTCCTCCCAAATCTTTTTGAATAGAAGGTGAAGCATGTTTGTAGTTACTTCGATGTCTGACTTTAGTGCTCCAGCGCACAGCCAAAAAGCGAAATTAATTATAAATAAATTTGAAAGTTTCAAGTAAAGAAGTGTTTTCTTTTATTTTGCGGTACATTGTATCGCGAAGCCGTTAAAAACTCATTATTTAAGTGATGTTACAGTAGATTTTCCATATTTACATCGCAGACTGGCGATTATTTCCACTTAGCTATAAAATGAGAGTAGACAAACAACTTATTTTTATATAAGGCAACATGATTTAAGCATATGTGGTCATACAAATCTTCATTGTTGTCAAGGCTACCAAAACTACGCAACACGTAACGACATCATAATAAGATTCAACGTTTTTCCACTTTTTATTGCAATTTTGGTTGATTTTCACTATTTCGTTCTACTTTTATGGCAGAAATAGGTTAATAGTGAAAATATTAGCTGTACTGAGGGTTGTAAATGTTATGTATATGCTATAGATGATAATAACACATACCAAGATGTTAACATCACCTTCTACAGTTAGATATATAAGCCACCAAATCATTGTACTGTGAGAAATAAGTCAGACTCGTGTGCTAGAGGTACAGTAATGTGAAGATTTTACTAGAGACAAAGCTAACAGCTATACTACCTCTTGTACAGAGTTCCAAATTTTAGGCTGCTGGTATTCATGCAAGGTAGCTTGTAGCAGAAATAAGTACTGTAATAAAACAATTACGAGAAAGCATTGAAATGTACGATTTTTTAATTAAGATATCCTAATCTTAGGTGACCAGTTTGTCTGAGGTCGTATATGATGATCTTCGGAAATCAATCGAGGTGTGTCTAGCTTACATGCTGTTGCCGGGAATGACAATTACTTATACCTTACGTGGGACCAAAATAAAATAGGCATCAGTATATACAGATTCCACAGGACGATTCAAACTATGTTCATATAGCAGTTTTTATATATATGTGGGTGACTATCCAAATAAAGGGTGTGCCAAACGCACTTTCGATCTGCAATTGAATACCGGGTTCTGTATTTATATTAGTTTCTGGTAAACATTTTGGCTGAGATAACTATTTCCTGTTTATCTTATTTTCAGCTGGCTTCGCAAGTGTTTACAAACCTAATTGGAATTTTTTAATTTAGCAAACATTGTTATACCATTGATAGGCATTATGAATTCATAGGTTGGATAGTGTCTATGATATGCGGCATTCGTTTGTCTACTATAAGCTGTTCTGGTACTGCACTTGTAATACAGATATGTGACATTTTATTTTTGTGGAACACTGTGAATAAAAGTTCAACACCAACCTGATGTACTTAACTAAAACACATGAGCAATTCTTAAGAATTGGAAGTTATTTACTAATGCATCACTTGTGCGTCTCAGCCTTTTAATTACTGCAATGCTTATCAATCGTGACAGACCGGAATTCGACCTAGTAATATAGTACACCATGTTCAAGGTTGCAGTATTTGGTAAACGGTCTGTGTGACTAATCGCGCGTGCACCAACCTGGTAATTGTCACACGAGGACGCGAACCAAGACCTCAACGTCTCACAGCCACATAAGACTGTACAGTACACTCCCTGCTGTAACGCTACAAGAACAAGTTAATAGCCATATAAACGAATTTATGTAAAACTAAAAAGATTTTAATATTCGAACTTCTTGTTATCAAAAAGCAAAGCTATAGTCAGTGAGAACAATGAATTCTGACGATGTGGCTTCAGCATTAGCACCAATTGAACTCATAACTTGTGCGCATATGTCTTCTGATGCTTCGAGGCATGAGCGGAGGTTCACTAAGAGCATGGATTGAGTGGTAGTTGTCATTGAACTTCTTTAACAGGTCTTCACTCCCTATAGAGATTGACATGTTGTTCAGCTCACGAAAAACCAAGTCCATTATGTGTTTCCTTGTCCACTGGCTGCTATGCCGAAATAAGTCTCATAGGGACAAATAAACACACACTTACCTCCACGAACCAGATCCTTAGAATGAGCATACAAAATATGACCACAGGGCATATGGTCATTGAAACGCTCACAAGCACATCGTGCACGTGAAGTATCAACAACGTACATCATACCCTTGTCATAGCAGTGGATATATTCACCTGCTATAAATTCACCTCTCATTTTCCTAACACGTTTATAATTTACAGCTACAATTTCAGTTGCAAAAGCTGTGAACTCATTTAAAATAGTTCGGAATCACAGTGGAACCTGGAATTAACGATACATTTAACTATATTTCTTACCTCAAGCAATGGAAAACGTTGAAGATCCGTCACAGCGTCATATGGATGCAAATGTAGGTCAGTGTCTGTTTTACCCCAAATTTCCCAGAACGCCAACAGAAGAAACTCACCTCCTCTGAAACATTCTTTTAGGTATTTATGAGCACCCTCGACACAATTGTTCGAGTGTGTGCCCAGGCTTAGCACATGCCACCGATAACAGTGAGCCCTCATTGACTTCCGAGCAATCCAGTTATCTCTTATATAATCAAATGCCTGTGGAAAATGGGTTCTTAGGTGTTCATACCTCTGAGTAAATCTGAATATAATGCGTTATGAAAAGCGATGCTCACATGCTAGATTGCCTGCTTTCTAATGAGATCTTCCAAGTATTTGCGTACATAGAGATTTCTGAAATACAGCAAATAGTCTGTATCGTTAACATTTACCTTCCTGAAAAATGCTCTTAAGACATGGACTGAGCACAGTATTATTTTGGCATGACTGTGAGTAGGCTGTACCGCTGAAATTTCGGTCGCTGCCGAATCCATAACGATAGTACGTGTATCATAAATACCACGCATTATGTCTTTGAAGCATTCCAGTAGTCTTACGACGTCTTCTCATCGTTCTTGCCTGCAAAGAGCATACATAACAGTGCGTCCTTGTCCAAACTATCAGTAGTCACTAGCTGGAACAGTGGAAAACCTTATTACTCTTCGTTACACAACTTTCTTGGTCTGATAAGTCGAGTCAATACATACTACCTCTGAGAACGCGTGGTAAATAGCTATTCGCTCTCTGCGACTGAAGCAAATCATAGATATGTTTCCATGTTCATTGGATACTATTATTTCAGTGTTTGCTTGAACACGCTGAAAAATGTCGTTGATATTTCTAGTGTCTGAACTCAACTAAATACAATGTGAGTTTAACGACCTGGGTACAACTGTGAACGCTTTTCGGCGACATCGTCCTTGGTAAGCTGTTTATGGAACTTCCAAGAAACCAGATACCGTAAACTACGAGTTGGCGTATTACTCAATAGAAACGTTCTTAAATATAAGCGTTCACTTGACGTCGACTTTCGTCTTGAAGGATCTACAGGAGAATATTCTTCTGTGCAAGGATGTTTGTGCATGGTCTTGATAGAGGTGACTTTTAGCTCACCATTTACTGCACGCACCCAAAATCCAGATTGGCAATGGCAATATTTCGAAATAAAACATACGTAGATGACCGATGTCGTCTTCTTTATCTAGGTTGTGGTGGTGAGTTAGGAGTTGTATGCTCTTCAGAAGAATGATGATCACTACCATCATCTACATCCTGAACGCATGCATCTGACTCGGATGAACTGAATTTACGTCCATATGTACAGACATATCTCACAAAAAATACTTTAGAGATGGTTCATCATTGTTCTTTATACATAATGACATAACGTACTTAGGATGCGTATACTAAAAAAATAATTATTAACCACAGAAGTCAATATATTGCCTTATGACCTGTTTAAACAGGTCTCAATATTGTCCCAACTTGTAAATCGTCAAGATAACATAATATCATTGAAGATTCGTCTTACATCATGCATCATCACGATGGCATCGTCTTCGTTACTTGAAGGGTGGGCGTTACCGGACATGGTGTGGCTGAACTCAATTCAAATTCAAAAATATTTTGATTTGACCGCTTCTGAAAATTTTCACTAACTGTCGATATGACGCACCAATCATCTTGCGACAATTTAACCTTCAAGTGCTCGCAACCTCCGCCAGTGAACGGTACCCCTGAAGCGTTTCCTGAGAGCGTTGTGATGTAATAGACTTACTTAAGCGATTTCCCAAGAATTTAGTAAGTACCTAGTAATTTTTTGGTTATCTGCATAACGGTGTACAATTACTGACTGGAGCTTATGTAAATTTCTGTACTGGTTTTGTTTTTTGTAATCCCGTGTTTTTTTAAGGGACAAACATCTGAAACCTAATAATAATTGACTGACGAGCTGTTACGTGAAACCTACCGTTACATCGTTAATATATCAAAACTCGTTCTTTCTCGTAATTCGGCTACTTCGTGTTCATTGAGTCATCGTTCGTGTATACGTAATAGACTGCTGAATCACCAAACGTACTTCAGTCTTTCCCCACAGTTTACTGAAAACAACTTACTTGTAAGTTATACACAGCTTTTAAAGGCTAAGTAGTTCAGCTAACTCAGATGGTCACTGTGGACTTTTTAAGTACATTCTCTCGGCTTCCTAAACTTATCGTGTTTGATCTCGGTAGGAAAAACAGTAAAGTTAACTTCATCTCTAGACTTCACTCTATGGCCTCTGTGGTGCGACACTCACGTTTATCCTCCATTCATACGAAAGTGAGGCTCGTATAATCTTTTTTTCATGATCGGTGATTTGTTAGAAATAACACTGTATACGATGCTAGTGAGAGACGAGTTGATGTCTACTCAGATGCGCAAGTAATATTGAGGTAGGAATTTAGTGAGATGTACTGTAATGTATTCACTGCTTTACAGGATGATCAAAGAGTCTCCGAAAATTAAATTGGGATGTGCTTCGCGGTAAGTACTAACCCTATTCATCGTATATTTTACTTGGATGCGTAAGTAACTGTTAGTTATGTCCATAACTGACCGACTAAATCGTTGTTTGAACGCCCACTACGTTAGTCTGGTATGTTGTGTCTGTAGGTTATCCCTGTTGCATATGACCTGTCAATTGAAGGATATTGTTATCGTATTACTTTAGTGTGGCTGGTAATTTTATTCATTTTGATAAGGCATGCACTACTGGTCGGTTTGTTTGTGCATTTAACTTAACGACTATAATCCCTTTAATTACGGTACTAATCGAGTTGTCTTTGCTTTTAGAAACAGATCAAGTTTAAAGCCAAGTTGTCCTTGTCCTGACTATAGCTTTCACATAGACTCTGGGGTCGTCAGTATTGCGTTCACAGTTCTAGTAGAATATCTGTAAGATATATTAAATCCTACAGTAATTATCGGTAAGACTGTAATTTATGGACGACTTTTGGGCAACGTTAAAATGGCCTTAGGATGTCCTAAGTACTAGGGTTAAATGAGAGTTATGTATGTATGTATGAGGAATTAGAATTAGGATTTACATTTGAATGTTAGGTTTAGGAATTAGATTTAATGTTTTTATCACGAACCAATATAAGTTGTAATGCCAAAATGGTATTTAGCCAAATGAGTAGATAAATTTTGCTTCAAAATCCAAGATATGTTGTCTTGAATGTGATTGGTCCATCCCTAAGTTATAGTCTCGCCGAATTGAGATTTGTGTTTTAAACAACCTCGTATCACCATTCCAATATATCTTGACAACCACCCTCATTACTCTGGTTTTATTCCTTACTAGCCTATCAATCAGTTTGATTTAATGCTATAACAAAAACAGTTTGTAATAAATACTAAAGTGAACATTTGCTGTTTCATATTTGAGCATTCTCTTCACATTAATAGCTAGCCAGTTTTTTTTGTTACACCACAAGAAGTAGTTATTGTTTACGGTCCCAACATTTCTTTCATATTTTATGTCCAGTTATCATTGGTTCCAATTTTTTGTACTGATTTCTTATGGGAATGATCCATATACACTAGTCAAGTAGTAGATAGTTATTCTTTTTTGTTGTCCAGTCATTTTTGCTAGGTTTCTGTTGGCTTTTGTGATATGATTACCCTATTAGCCATCTAAAGGTGACTGCTTAATGATTTTTCTGGTTAATGATTACTCATAGAACGATGTAAAATCTTGTTTTAAGGATAATATTGCATTGAAAAATCTAGTTGATGCTGCTTTGAAATCTCATTCATTATTATAGGAAAGTCTTGAATGGAGTTTCACACTTTTAGCATGGCACCATACTTCCCAATATTTCAGGTAATCTTTGTAGTACGCACACATGTCAGCAAATTCGATCAAAATTCAGTAAATTGTATCAACAAAAGTAGAATTTCAACCTATACCAACAGTGATCTAAGCATCATACCCATCTCAAACGTTAGTGGTCATCTGAACTCAGTAGCTCAGTAAATAATGTGTTAAGGGCTTGAAGCGAAAGGTATTGGGTTCGAGTCCTATTGCGGAGATCGGAATCAGGAGCAGGCACATCCAGCTCTCGAGTCCCAAAAAGGGTAAGATATGTACCCCAAACTTCACTGCTAGCTACACTTCATCTATTCTATAATTCAGGATAGCCCATATGCACGTATCAAATATATAGCACATCTGATTTCGAAGTGAAGTGCAAATATACATAATAGGTCGCTAAGCACATGGATAGTTAGGCATAACATGGAATCTGAAGGAAATTTCTGATACTTCACTTTGCATCACATACATTTAAAATGAGGATATTGGTAAAGAATCAATAAACTAGGAGTGAATAAATCAGTGTTGAGTGAAGAATGACAGTAACTAGTGATTATTAGGAGTATTTGAATTATTGTACAAACCAGGAATCCCAAGAATAACGCGACTTAACTAAGAAGTATTAGATAAGCATAAACGAACGTATTGTATTTGGGATTCGAAATCAAACAGTCATCAAGCACAAAGACCCCCAAATGCCCTCGTACGTATGAGGGTGGGGAAAGTCAGCTCTCCCTCAAGAAATGCTCTCACATGGTTACGCGTATACAGCCACTTCCAGGAAAGCCCTAGTCACTGCTTTCTCGTGGCGCGGGTGTTGTTTACGAAATTGAGAGGATGGAAAGCGAATGTCCAGCACTTTAACCGGGTTGGTGGACATGGAGAGTCCAGGACACAGGTGAGTCCGTCTCGATTTCGATTGTTAATTCTAATACTAATGAGTAGATTCTAGATAATACATAGTCTACATCCAATGCACTGTCGAACAGGATGAACTTAAGGAGAAGACGTACAATCGATTACAGAAACTTGGAATCCAATTTAAGCTGTGGCGAATGTGGTGTTTGTATGAATTAACGATTCATTTGTAATTGTTTATTATTATTTCTTTGTTTGATCACATAAACATTGGTACGAAAGGGTACTGAACACATATGCGCCATACAAGTCACTTGATTTGTTTATTTGCTGTGATACTGCCTGGGTGCCCAAACAAAAGCAGGTGATTTTCTCAGGTCACACCCGGAGCCTTCGACCTAAAGGTCTAGTCTGCAAGGCAGTGGCAACATCAGAAGACTCAGTTACATGGTAGCCGGTGACCAACGATTGGTTCATGTGCCATTTGTTTCCTCAGGATCATGGAGCCCATGTGACCATTGGTTTGTAATGAGGGTTCTCCAACTCCCTAGGTGAACTCTCCATGTGCACCAACCCGGTTAAAACGCTGGACATTCGCTTTCCATCCTCTCAATTTCGTAAACAACACCCGCGCCACGAGAAAGCAGTGAGTAGGGCTTTCCTGGAAGTGGCTGTATACGCGTAGCCATGTGAGAGCATTTCTTCAGGGAGAGCTGAATTTCTCCACCCTCAGCCGTACTATTTGGGAGCAGTAGTTTCCTGAGAGTTACATAAGGAAGTGAAATAGGCTTCTCTGGAAATGCCGAAGTTTTTAATAAGTTGTAGATTTCTTTTCCAATGAATACAAGGAAATTAGCCACAATGTTAACATCCTCAACATCGTCCTTGGTCATAGCCCAGATTTCGAATCTTTCCATGTAATCTTCAAAAGCATGGAAATTCGAATGTATGTCCGATTGTCTCATCACAGGCTCCATCGCGACGCCAATGTGATTGTTAGGAGTATTTAGATTATTGTACAAACTAGGAATCCCAGAAGTAACGCAGTTGTACCGTGACGAATTAGATGAACACAAACGAACGTATCGTATATAGAATTCGAAATTAGACAGTCATCAAGTACAAAAGAATCATTAGTTCATACAAACACCACACTAGTTTTCAACTTTATTACCTTAGATTTTAAACAGTTGATTTCTAGGATCTCGTATATTTTTGTTAAATGGCTTGCATTTGTTTAAACTGGTCATTTAGTTAGTCATAGACTATTACATATCACAAAGTCAGTTAATAGTATATGGTTTCATCTCCCCAACTTCTTTACTAACGATTTTTGGATATCACGATAATAATGTGTACCGTCTAGAAAAGTGGAATGCCACATAAACTTAATATCTTTTGGATTAAATATCGTAATTACACTATAAAGTGCTGTTAGTATAAACCATTCAGTTAACACCCTCCAAGCTCTAAAACCCTGTCAAGAAATACGTATAAGTTTTTCCAATTTTACTTTTCAAGCCGCATAAAGTAGGTGTTTATGTTGTGCGAAACAGCAATAAAAGCTCTACTAGTAAACTGTCTAGATCTGAAAACTCAGCATTACCGAAGTAATCCAACTATGTATCAAAAAATTATAGACCTTACAATTTTTAAAAAAAGCTATCTATTAAGTTAATTATTTTGTTTTTATGTAATTATTTTATTTAAATCTGGTTCTCTGTCATGTTATGAAATAATTAAGTTTATTATATAAGATCAAACTATATTCTTTTGTTTGGACTGATATCTCAGGTTTTGAAGATCGTTTTCGAATAAAAATAATTTATAAACATTAACATGTAGTTTACGTAATTTTACATGAATAAAAATATTTAACAGTTAAGATAACTACTTTATGGCAGTGAAACATGGCTGGTAGGAGTAGAGGATATTCGTAAGTTACTAGTATTCGATCATAAATGTCTTCGAAGCATTGCTCGTATATCCTGGGACCATCGAGTAAGTAATTCAGGTGTTAGGAAATGTGTACTAGGTAAGGATGACAAATCAATTGGTGAAGTAGTGAAACTGGGACATGTGCTACGTATGTCCAACCACCGACTGCATCGACGAGCGATATTTTATGGTGTAGGAGTAAGTTGGAAGAAAGCTAGTGGTGGTCAGACCAAAACATGGTGTGGTACGTACTACTTATATTGATATAAGTAGTATATGACGCGAGTTAGGAACGTAATGTCTGGCAGCAGAAGATGGGGGAAGATCAAGAAAGGAAGAGCGGGAACACGATGCAATTTGTATGAGGACGCATGAACAATGAAATGTGAGACAACGGATTGATGTTTGCAACAGAAACAGTCCAGTTTGATATGACGGATTGATATTTTGCAAATTAACGATTTACTATATGGTTCTCAGATTTAATTGAGATGGTCTGTAATTATGTGGTCAAATACATTCGATTGTCCCCACTGGTGTTCTTGTTCACTACAATGGCACAAATCCATAAAGTTATTGACAAGTGGACTGAACCATGTTGGTAGGCGTAGACTATCTGGTTGGAATCCGCGAGATGATAGCAACCGATGGTTAGAGATCTTGAATATCATGGCTCAAAACCGTTTGCAATGGCGCAGGTGCATACACACTTTGTGTTCTGCCAAATTCTAATCTTCTGAATTCTTCATGTCCCTTTTTATTCTCTTTCCAAATTTCACTGGATTATACTCCTTGAATAACATCTTCAAACCCTAATGTTTCCGATTACTGCTTATACTTTTACTACCTCTACCACTATGGGATTTGAATCGACAGTTGTATCTATGTGGTGATGTGGTATGGCAACTCGAACTGATGTACGTACGTACGAAGTTCTTCGTTGTTGTTGACTGACTGAGATAACTAATACTTTTTTGATTGTATTCGATCTGTTGAAGTCTTTCTCTGTATAATAATTAAATTATAAGGCCTAGTTGCATGGATTAATTGACTTTTCTAATACAAGGAAGCTTCTTTCTTTTACGAATGTATCTACATTCGTTTGAATAAATATTTGCCGGGTATCATTTTCTTAATAATAAATCATTCTCTCTGATATCTTATTTGATATTAAGATAGTTTTTTATCCAGGCGTAAATCACTGCTTTTTTATCCTATATTTGTCATCTTTTTTCAGTACTTCTGCTGTCAATGTTGCTCGACAACTTCTACAAGCTCTTAATTGGTCGGATTTATTTGATTACACAGAAATCTACCCTGGGTCTAAAACTGCTCACTTTAAGAGGTATGTATTAATTGGTTTCACATTTAATTTTTTTTAAGTACAGATAAGATCCTAAGAAGGTATAATTTCGAAAAGATTTGTTTTCAGATGACTAAATAAACAACGTTTCAGTTGCTTAGAAAAAGTCTAGGATCGGAAAGTTTAAAAAACGTATTTTACATCTCTATCTAGGCGATTGTTCGAAGACCGTATAGCTAAATATCTATAGCTATAGACAAACACTACCCTATGAAGTTCAGTCTGAAATTTAGTGTACTGTTTTAGTTTGGAAGCTCAGTAATTATCCACCATTGTGCTTTTGGGTATTCTACTTCTTTTTTAGTCAAATTGGTTTATGTTTAAGCTGTTTGTTGCGGTAGTTAACCCTTCCCCGGCTTGAAATTTTCTGGTAAATATATGGCCAACAAACGCATTTCACACACAAAGCATACTTTGTGTGATATATTGGATACATAAAAATTGTCTGCTCTGGCCCTCATCGGACTCGGTTACTTGGATTACCTGATAACACTATTTCATCTAAGTAGTCCTCAAATCAGAACACAAATGGAACAGGAAATTAATTATATTCCAAAAACAAAACTGACCAAGTTGAAGTTTCAGTAGAAAAACTTCTAATGTATTGATAACTTTTGTACAGGAAGATTCTAGAGTCTTCTCCATTTATCTGCTTGCAGTAATTGGATGGGAATGAGCCAATAAGCGTGCCCCAACATAATCGTGTATGGGACATGCTTTAATATATTCTTTTTCCTGTTAACAAGGGCCGATCGATAAAAGTCCTGACACTACTTTAATTAGGACCTACCTTTCAGCCAAACTAGTAATCCTCAATCAATTCAACTAATGGTTGATAGGCACCTCTTTCTTCTTATCTTCAAACATTTTCCAAAATTATTCTCGAAATAAATAAAAACCGTTCACATTTTCATTTTAATCAGTCAGTCATGCGTAATGTAAAAGCCTGGAAAATATGTACATCGGCTCACATTGTCAAACTACATTGCCACAGTAGAATAACATTACCAGGAAAAATTCCATAGTAAAGAAAGTTGTAACGGTATTGGTAGTAGTAGTAGTAGAAAAGGTTAGGTATAGATAATATAATTCGAGAATAACAAATAAATTTACAGAATATAGAGTGTAAAGTAATGTAAAGAGAAGACAAAGAACGAATGCACATACTCTATTACAAATGATTCTGGGCCATACCACTTAAAATCTCCAACCATTGTTCACGATGATTGTGTAAACCCTAATCTAGTATTTTGAACCTATGTACTTACATAGTTTAGTTCAGTTGACAACGATATCTTGAATTAATAACACATTTTAGTTTGACCATCTTTCACTTTCTTCAAATCTACTTGTACATTAGTCACTACCTTCAATTATAATCTATTTTTTTATTTACTCTATATATTTTAGATTTCATGAATTATCTGGTATAGACTATGCGGACATGTTATTTTTCGATGATGAAACTCGTAATATTCATGAAATTTCCAAATTAGGTGTACAATGTCATTTAGTTCAACATGGAATAACATTAAATCTCTTAGAAGATGCATTAAGAAAATTTCAACAACAAAGAAGAATTCATGAATATTTAAATTAACTAAGTTTTTTGATTGTAGTTATTCCGTAAATGCAAAATTATTATTTTTTTTAAAGAATAAATTGTTTTGTTGCTGTGTTTTGAAGAAGTACATTATATTTTTGTAACGAACCTGCTATAGAGTGGTATATTACTCTTAAAAATCAGTAGTAAATTGTAGTAGTATTTAATGGAAAATACAGTTCATTTAGGAAAAAAAATATTAGCAGAAAGAATCTTTTTATTCAAAGAAGTTTCACTTTGATGAAGAGTACTAGAAGGACAGAGCTACGATAGTATTAGTGTAGGTTTGTATTTTGAACCATATCCGATAACATCTTAAGCCGATGAAGTTCGACTATATCTCGGAATTTAGCAAGGAAGTTGTAATAGACCTAAACATTTTTCTTCCATACCTCTGTGCCATGCAATAAACTATCTTTCTGATTTTTTCTAACCGACATCAACGTTTGCAATAATGGTCGACATGAAAGTTGCTGAGGTGACATTTGTAGTACATCTTCAAGGCAGTCCGCACAAGATGCACGTATGTCACATTGCAAGTGGAAATAAGTGAATTAAATTCATTTTGTTCATCGACCATCCTTACTACTTGGGCAAGAAAGTTGCAAACATTTACTCCAAAATTTATATACCCAACTCAATTAGAAGTGCCGCATTTACAATCACTTTGTTATCACGAATATATATGGTCGACGAAGTAGAATTAATTTTTTGGAAGCACAGCTGAATACCAGTTCGGAAGGAAATAGTTTTTAATAATTTGTAATTTTACATATTCATAAATAGTTCACTGACGAATTCATCCTAATCAATGGTAGATTTAATGCTTTTTTGTATTCGGCTTCCGTTGAAATACCTGACTAGTCGAATATTCTGTCAAATATTTAAATAATTAAATTATTTCGAGGTTTTCTGAATTTCTGGTAACTTTGTTGAAAATATGATTTTATCTTTTAGCTACTGACAAATTATAAGTAGTTATAAACGTTTAAGCTTCATTTTATATGGGTCAATCATTTTTTATGCTGAAAAATACAATTAAGTTAAACAAATAAACTAATCAACACTTTGTAAAATATTATTGCTAATAATAATTTGCGAATTATTTATCTTATTCGTAGCAGAGAGTCATTACTATACCCTTAAGACGTAGAGTGTTGATGATATCACGAAGATAGAAATCCATCGAAAACGAGAAGTGTTCTTAACACCAATAACATTTAATAAACCCCATTAATCTCTTATACTGTTGGTTATCATATTTTTACTAATGAACAATCGCAGAAGTTAGTTCTGGAATTCTAATGAGAAGCCATGATCAGTGAAATTGACATGTATCGGGTGTACGGCAGTTATTCACAGATGACATTAGGAAATGATCGAACAACATCGTGAAATTAACTCAGTTAACATCGTGCAATATTTGATTCCGACTCGATAAACTAGATGTTAAAGGTTCTTGAGTAATACCACAAGTTATGGGTTTGACCCTTGGTGAGATTTTGTATGTGCACTGGTCAAGTCAGAAAGGAAGAATTGAACACACTTAAAGGTATTATATTTAACAATTTGGATTAAGCACAAGAAATATATAAAGGGATAATCGTTCAGCATGAACAACAGAAGGACTTTTATGTGAGTTACCTTACAGGTGCATCTGTAATTTATATATATCAATTATTCAGTTAGCATGGAATAAGTGAGTTTACTCAATATGAAGATATAATTTCATCATTCAAGACAAATAACTAAAATGATTACCAAGTGCAAGCGTACTAATAAAATTTATTCGACTGTCACCAGGTGAATTTCAAGTCTTTCTATATTTTCTATTGTACACATCTATATATGTATATGAATATATTTAGCTAAACTGTTGTATTCGATACACTTGAATCACGTGTATTGTCAGAAACTTTTATCACGTTATAGATTTAATATCAAATTTCCGGAAGATTTGTCCATGTATATTTTTATCGATAAGGGCAGGGAACTAGATTACAACTAAGTGTCTGAATGTTGCAGTAATCATTGTTAATATGTAATGTCTTGTGATGTGCGGTATCCGAAATCTGGTAGTGATACACGGTATTCTATGCTCTAACTCCTCCCTCCCTAACTGACCACTTGAGCGAGAAAATGTATTCGACTATTCAATAAAGTGCATAAATACTCATGTATATATATATATATATATATATATATATATATATATATATATATATATATATATATATATATATATATATATATGTTCATTGTTTTTCGAAAACACTTAACTTGATAACATTACCGTAGAGTCCACTGACATGAATTAGTTAGTTGGAACTGATTTTTGTTCGTGGTTGTGAAATTCATGTATAGATATGTTGTTAGAGAAATAAGAAAAAGTGACATTCTTATTAATACCGTTGAATGACGACTCAGTGGTCTAGAGGTTAAATGTCCGCACGCGAGACTGAAGGTCTCGGATTCGAGTCCGGTGAACATTAGGGCTTGAAGATGTTATTCAAGGAGTATAATCCAGTGAAATGAATTTGGAAAGAGAAAAGTGAAAGGGACATGAAGAATTCAGAAGATTAGAATTCGGGAGGACAAAAAGAGTGGATTCACCTGCGCACACTATTGCAAACGGTTTTGAGCCATGACATTCAAGGTCTCTAACCATCGGTTGCTATCGTCTCGCGGACCCCCAGAACCAGATAGTCTACGTCTACCAACATGTTTTAGTCCACTTGTCAGTGACTTCATGGACTTGTGCCATGTTTTGGTCTGACCACCACTAGCTTTCTTCGAACCTACTCCTTTACCACTGAACATCGCACGTCGAGGCAGTCAGTGGTTGGGCATACGTAACACGTCCCAGTTATCTTAACTGATGAAGTTTCACTACTTCACCAATTGATTTGCCATCCTTACCTAGTACACATTTCCTAACAACTGCATTACTTACTCGATGGTCCCAGGGTATACGAGCAATGCTTCGAAGACATCTATGATCGAATACTAGTAACTTACGAATATCCTCTACTCCTACCAGTCATGTTTCACTGCCATAAAGTAGGACGGAACGAACTGCTGCGCAGTAAACACGTCCTTCGGTTGATAGACGGATATCTCGCCAACGCCATAAATGAAGCAAGTTGGCAAAAGCTAGTCAAGCCTTCTGTATCCGCGCTGAGATTTCGTCACACGAGACCACTAGAGCTGATGAGACTTCCAAGATAAGTGAAGCGGTCGACACGCCAAACCACTTCACTCCCTATCATTAGCTCAGGTGTCGATGCAACCCAATCCTGAAGCAACATTTTGCATTTTGAGGGAGAAAATCGCATTTCGAACATGCTTGCATTGTTGCTTAGAGTGGTCAGAATACTCTGCATTTTGTCAGCGTCCTCACCAAATAGAACTATGTCATCGCTATATTCTAGGTCGTGGATGTACACTTTTCATGAGTCTCATACTAGAACGAAACGACCATTCATTGCTTCCAGGTTTTCATTGGTGGTCTAACTTCAATTAACTCATGAATTCAACTATTGAAATTATGATCATCTTCACAAACCTCATTCTGATTTATTTATTCATTTTATTTTGTTTACGTGTTGTTTTAAAACAATCAAACAAATTCTAAAATTAACATCAAACATTAATTAACATCTAAGATAATAAATGAGATTGTTTAATGTTACACAGTTTTGTTTTTAAATTAACGAATAAACTATCTTACAATGATGATAGCAGGAAGTGTACTATTAATAATCTTACTAATAATATATACTACTGATATTATTACCATTAGTAGTATTATTGTGTCAAATAGTTCTGATAGATGAATAGATAAAGAAAACACATATAGATATATTATTTATTGAGTAATGAACATTTTTATTAATTAATTTATTATTGTTATTACTGTTGAGTTATTTTAAAGAAACAAGTCATCTAATGTTATTATTATCTTACTGTTAATATCATTTTGTGATGGAGTATTCAGTTGATGACACAGTTAATGTCACAAAATTGTGTAAAAAGATGATCAATCATAAAAGAAAAATTAGTCTATCAGATTAAAGTAATTTTTATCCAATTAACCTTTAAAATATTCTTGATGGATTTATGTAGTAAGAGTGAATTTTACTTTTTAATCAGGGATTGAACCTGGGTTCATCGTCCTCGCGTACGAACGCTTATCCCCCTAGAACTCTGAGCCAGAATCTGGTAGTCTATAAGTCTAGATTCAATCAACCTATATCTTAATTGCATGAAAGGTAGCCACCCAAGACAATGGTAGATGATCGCGTGATATCATAGATAGTTAGATTTATACGCCGTCGGATTCTGATTCAATGGTCTAGAAGTTAACTGTTCGCGTGTGCGATCAAAGGTCATTGGTTCAATTCTTGTCTGCTGTATTGTTGCAGAATACTGCATAGTATTCCCTCACTAAAACTATATGACCATCCGGGGTCCCACAGATTTTTAATGGTTGTCTAATCTAGATCGATTTGTAATTTCGATGATATTCAACAATTTTCACAAGCCCGTACTCACAGTCAATATGTAATTGATTTAACTCAAATGCAACTTAATTCTTTTAAAAGTACCGTTCAATAAAAGCTTTTATATGACATCGGACTTTTCACATTGGTTAGTGTGTAAGGAAGAAGAGGATAAATGCAACTCTATTCGTTGTATAAAAGTTGGAGTTGCTAAAGATCAGGTAAGTAAAATGGAATCAGTGATGGTGAAGATAACTATCCGATTTCTTTTAAGATTGATAAATTTTATTAATCAGTTCAATTAGGAAACAACAACCGATAATACAAAATGGGCAAATTTCAGACTACTACTTCGTTCTAATTAGAAACCCTTTATCAGCTTTCATCCATAACCCCATTTGGAATTAAACAGGTCACGAGGAAAGCTAGTATACTTTTATATCGGCAAGTCGAAACTCATTGACTCTTAAATTCACTTGGAATTATTTACTTGAACCTTCCCATTGATGATTAGGACTGAAATTGATCAGTCTGTTATCGGCAAATGTGCATACAAAGCGTATTGACTCGATATGGCCTTAATTCAAAAGCATTATAAGCACAGATCGATAGCAGTTAACAATGAAATCCATGATGAGCTTTTAGTCCTGTTTGGGACTACTGGTCAGCTTTATGTGCTTGCATCCCAGAGTTCATGTTCACTCTTGGACTTGAATTCAATATCGTTCGTTTCAAACTCCATCACGTTGTCCACTTAACTACTGAGTCCTGATAGCCACTTGCTTGTGCTATGGAATGAAGTTCAAATTCACTTGGTATTGTTTAATTGAATCTTCCCATTGATATTTGGTGTTTGAAGAGAACGATACTGGGTTCAATTCCTAGAGTGAACATCAACTCTAGGATACAGATACATCGAGCTGACCAGTAGTCTCAAACAGGACGAAACACTCATCCTATATTCCACTGCTAACCACTATCCATCATTGCTTATCATCGACTCTTATATTCAACACATTGATTTATGATATTATGTGGTAATCGTCTATTATGATGCATGATAATTATCTCACTCTATAAGACACAAATTACAAGAACTTCAGGAACTATAATTGTTTATTTGGATGACTTATAAAGATTATTTCAATTTACAATTGAACTATACACATTATTTTATTGATTGAGTTTCTTCGTTTATCTTAGAAACATAGCCGATAATTAACTGAAAGCTCTTTTATAAATACAATAGTCCAATGTCTATCTCATATTTATTATGGTTTTCACAAATTGTACTGTACTGTACTGGATACGCACTGCTGAGGAGTCTCACAATGGGACGAAACGGCCGTCCAGTGCTTTCAGGTTTTTAAAGGTGATCTAACATCAATCGGTTCATGATCTCAATCAAAAAAAATAAATAAGAATTAACGATCATACACACACAAAAATTGATTCAGTTTTGATATTCAACGAAATAAAACATGGAATATAAACAACCAATTGATTAAAATTAAAAAAAATTTTTTTTATTCTATCAACATAAATTAACTACAGCAATGTATATACAATATAATCAGTGTTAATTTATAATTTGACCGGAAGTTCAGTTCCGTTATATTTCAATCCTATTCAGAACTATTCCTTCTTCTATAATAATTTGTGTTTTATTCGTTCTTCAACTATTCTCTTTCTCCCTCTCTCGCTCTCTTTCTCTCTCTTCTTCTTCCCTACATATGTATATACTTACACTTACGTATATAAGTGTGAAAATATCATTTCTTTTTTTGACTTTTTTTCTTTTTTTAGAATGAAACAAATACAAGATAAGAGAAATTAGCAAGTAGGTAAAAATTCTCATTCACTTATTTTACTTTTTTTTTCTTTCTATTCTCTTATTCCCATGAGTAAATATAAAAGGTGTATTTATGTATGTGTATTGTAATCATTTTCATCTCATTTTTATGCATGTGTAACTCATAAATACTCAGTAGTATGAGTAGTAGTAGTAGTAGTAGTAAGTAGTAAGTGGTTAGTAGTAAGTAGTAAGTAGTAGTAATCGTGAAAAAATGTATGTAAATTCATTTTGTAAAACTATCTGATTATATTTATATCATATAGAATAGTAGATTATTCTAGTAAATTATAATAGAAATGTATGCATGAATACATAAATCATTTGTCTATAGAATGTTTAAATGAGAAAATTTTTATTATGAACAAACCATTTTTATGCATTAACATGAATAAACTTTTATTATTTTGCGGCTTGAATAAGGTCGGTACATTGAGAATATATGAATGTTTATTGACTGTCTACTCGATATCTTAACAATAAAATTGATAAACTTTAAAAAAAGAAAAGAAAAACTTGGATGAAATCAAACGGAGAAAATTTTACTTCATTCTATAAAGCACTTTATAAAGAAGAAACAGGAGTTTTTGTTTCTAGGATGGATTATTACTGATCCTGGACTCTTAGAAATTTCTACGAAATGATATTGAGAGTTGATAGTTTATCATTTCAATATTTTTTGGAAGAGTAATAATGATCACAACATAAACTTGACGGGACTCTAATTTATGAACGAGCCAATCAGAAGCGTTTTAGAGATTTAAAGGTTTCGGCGCCAACTTTAGTGCTTAGTGCTAACGTACGATCGGTTCACGGGGAATTTTGTACAAAACGTGATAATTGAGCGGCTATAACAAATAAAACGGCGAGACTATAACTTGTGGACGAATCAATCAGGTATAAGACAATAAATCTGGGATTTTAATGCGAAAGCCTTTCATCCATTTGGATAAATAAATTTCTGCTATTATAGCTGATGTCAGTTCGTGATGAAAACCCTATATATAATTCCTAACTAAGTCAAATTAAGAAAATAATCGCGAACAGAAAAAAAGCACCAGCAACACTGGCTGCAGCCAGGTACTACAATGTACACGGATGTTTGGAGAGCGTACAGACTCCTGCATAGGCTTGGTTATGTGCATCGTTTCGTTATGCACAAGTAGCATTTTGTGTACTCAACAACCGGAGTGTACATAAACAATATAGAAACTATGTGGTCGAGGCTGAAAGAGTTTTGAGACTTTATCATGTCTCCGGAGGCCGACTATTATGTAGCCGTATGGATGGTTTCATCTGCTGCGCGCATTATGATTTTAGAACCTCTGAACCTCTTTCTAATCTTGATAAGTTTTTGAACCAAGTATAAGAAGTGTATCCACTTTATTTCCTTGGTTTTGTATAATATATTTTACTCTATACTTACTGTTTGCTGATTGTCTAATATTTCCCAAGGTCACTTAAAATTAGTTCAAAGGTCGTCCATAATTTAGAGTCTCGCCATAAAGTTTGTTGAAGTAAGGTGTTCTCATAATGATTTGTGTAATAATGAAGTAAATCACTGTTTTAATAAATTTATTTATTTAAACACATAAATATTGGTACAAGGAGGCACCAAACAGATATGCTTCACATAAATTATTCAATTCATGTGAGGGCTGTGATACTGTCCAGGCGCCCAGACCGAAACATATGGTTTTTAGGGGGCCACTTCCCGAGCCTTAGATTTAAAGGTCCAGTCCACAAGACAGTGGAGCAACCTAAGGAGATGTAGTCTCATGGTAACCGGTGACCGATAATTGGTTCATAAGCCGTTTGTTTCCTTAGAATACTGGAGCCCATGTCAGTGTTTTACGTCAAATTTGTGTAGAATAATTCATGTTTTTCAAATTTGTGTAGAATAATTTCATATTTACCTCTAATTGTGTCAAAAGATATACTAAACGGAATATTTTTCAAAACATTCAGTGTCTCCGTTACAGAATGTTGACCTAGCCCTCCTGTCGCATACACAGGAACAAATGCAGATAAAGACAGCCAGTGTAGCAACAGTCTCTGCATCAGTAGGCCTCAACATACACAAGAGGGAAACCAAGGTCCTCAAATACAACAAGGAGAACAGCAATCGAATCACCCTTGATGGCGAAACTCTGGATGATGTAGAATCCTTCACATACCTTCGAAGCATCATCGATGAACAAGGAGGTCCAAATGCAGACGTAAAGGTAATGATTGGTAAGGCAGGGGCCGCATTCCTACAATTGAAGAACATATGGAACTCAAAACACCTTTTAACCAATATCTAAATGAGAATCTTCAATACCAACGTCAAGGAAGTTGTACTGTACGGAGCTGAAACCTGGAGAACTACAACAACCATCATCAAGAAGGTACAATTATTTGCCATCAGTAACAGCCAACTGTGGGAGGGAACAAACCAACTTCCAGCTGGAGAAGAAATTAGGAAAAGACGATGGAAATGGATAGAATATAGATTACGCAAATCATCAAACTGAATCACGAAGCAAGCCCTAACTTGGAATGGTGAAGGGAAGCGGAAAAGAGGAAGTCCAAAGAACACATTACGTTGGGAAATAGAAGCAGATATGAAAAGGATGAATAGGAACTGGAAAGGACTGCCCAGTACAGGGTTGGATGGAGAATGCTGGTGAGCGTCCTATGCTCCTCTACAAGGAGTAACAGGCGTAAGTAAAGTAAGTAAGTAATACAGAATGTTACTGTTTTTCATGCACTTCCATGAATCGATTGAAATTGAACAGATACATTAATGAATATCAACTCACTAATCTAGAGGTTAAGCATTGTTATTAGTTAGATTTCGTATGATAATGTCATAGATGTTGTCTATTGAAGAATTTCATATTAAAACAAAACATCTATTCTATGTAGCTTTATTTTCAATAATTATCTAACTAGAAGCCAATTCGTGATTTAAACAATAAATTTACGTAACTATTGACAATGATCATAAAAATAAGAAAATAGTTTATGTTATGATGATGTAACATGCAAATCTTACCGACTTACCGATCATTATATCATTGAGAAGTCGTAAATCTCATTAAACACTTCAATTTTTTTATAATATTTTTCTAAGAAAAATGCATCACTACTCAAATTTACACGTGTATATTATCTCGATATACATGCAAAACATACATTCAATGTTTACATTGATTGTTGTATTCGTATAGAATCTTATGTATATGTATCTATACAAATATTTATGATTAGGTTGTATTAAACACACGTCATAAAACATAATGATACAAATACAAACGACCATTGAATTATTACATCTATAAAACATTGAGATGATTATGTTTACAAGTTATAAGCATTGAGTGAAATGAAAACATGCATTATAAGCAAAGATGAATAGTGATGAGTAGTGGAATATGAGATGAGCGTTTCGTTCTATTTGGGACAACTGGTCAACTGGATGTACCTACATCTCAGAGTTGATGTTCACTCTAGGACTTGAACTTAGTATCGTTCGCTTCAAACATCATTGCGTAAATTTCACTGGTTGAAATCATGAGTCAACTGAAGCTAGACCACCATGGGAAACCTGGAAGCACTGAACGGTCGTTTCGTCTAAGTATGAGAAGCCGTTACCAGTGGAGTTCAACCAGGTCTGTTGTGAGATAGGAACTCATTGAAGACAATGGTGTACGGTGGCGCAACTTCGTGGATTGGTTTAAGTTAGACGTTAACACCATTGGATGCCGGGTCAGTGGTCTAGTTGGTTAAGCGCCTGGCTCGAGATTGATAGGTCCTGGGTTCGAGTCTCGGGGGGCGGGATCGCGGATGCACACTGCTGAGGCTTCCCATACTAGGACGAAACGGTCGTCCAGTGCTCCCAGGTTTTCCGTGTTGGTCTAGCTTCAATTGACTCATGATTTCAATCAGTGAAATTTCTAAAATCTCCACAAAACCTATTCTGATCATTGCGTAAAGGCAATGTTGAGTCAATACGCACAGTATACACATATACCAATAAGAGACTGATCAATTGAAGTCCTAAAAATCAACGAGAAGATTCAAGTAAATAATATTAAGTGAATTTGAACTTCGTTCCATTGCACAAGCAAGTGGCTATCAGAAATCAGTAGCTAAGTGGATAGAGCGATGACGTTTGAAACAAACGGTACCGGATTCGAGTCCCAGGGTGAACACCAAATCTGAGATGCAGGTACATCCAGCTGACGAGTCTCAAGTAGGACGAAACACATGTTCTGTATTCCACTGCTAGCCACTGTCCATCTTTGCTCATAATTTTTGTTAATTAAGTCAATATCGAGTCAATACACTTAGTATGCACATATGCCGATAAGAGACTGAACAGTTGCAGTGCTAAACATCAATTAAAAGATTCAAGTAAACAATACGAAGTGAATTTGAAGAAAATAATAATTTCTCTAAAAATGTTGACGTGAAATAAGATAGTTTCTGAAATAAAGTTTCATAGTGTGCAGATTAGTGATAGAAAACAATCATACACTGTAGTGGAGCATCAGTTCCCTCAAGATTATGGGTATATTTTGCTGGTGAGTGCTAACTAGAATGAAACCTTAGTGGAATAAAATTTCATTCTGATAACTCCCAATCATTTAGAATCAAGCCACAATGCACATGATATCATGTCAATTGAACTTGTGATATATAGTAACTTGGCTGATATAATTTTATCAGGATTGAAAAAAACAGACACAGATGATATTAGTCGTTATTTAGTGATAAATAATTATGGGGTGTAGAGTATCATAGACACTACAAGTTACATAGATACAACATGATTTACACAACAGAAACAGATCGAAAGAGGGATCTCTATCTCATTCTTTTAACTGCATTAGAAAACAAAAAGCACAAATTTTTAGGAACCCAGAAACCAGTTACGATTGCAACATTACAAGTGTTCATTTTACTAAAAGTAACACTTGTAGAAATTCCTTAATTTTTGTGAATAAACCGACAAAAACTGAAGTATTTACTAAAAGATACCATTAAATTATGCTTACATTATGAGTTGAGTAAATTCGATACTGGCCACATAGATAAACTTCAGCGTTTAAAGATATTTAATAAATCTCTTCATATTTACTTTTTGGCTCCAGAATCCGACTCTTACATATAGCAGAAATCATAGCAATACATATCAAAAAACCTAACCTGTGATCTCAATCAAAAACTTAATAATCCCCACAACCCAATACTGATAATTATCATGTGCTCACTAGTGACTAACATCGTGAGGGAATTCTTGGAATTCTAGTGGGAAGCCGTGGCCAATGGAGCTAACCCATGTCAGGTAGAGACAGGTGTCTACCTCAGTATAAGGGAGGATGATCGCGCAATTTCATGGATTATTTGATGTTAGACATTAACACTGTCAGATGCCGGTTCAGTGGTCTAGAGGTTAAGCGTTCGCGAGCCAGACCTGAGGTCCTGGATTTGAATCCTGCGAACAGGATCGCGGTGCGTGCTGCTGAAGAGTCCTATACTAGGACGAAACGGCCGTCCAGTGCTTTTAGGTTTTAAGTGGTGGCCTAACATCCATTGGTTCATGATCTTAATCAGAAACCTAATAATCTCCTCAATCCAATACTGATAACTGATTATTATTTTGTTAAACTGACTCACCATCATCCGATTAGCATCGACTTTCTAAATTGAACAAAACAATTATAATTCTCAACGCTAAATCAGAAAATAATCTTGACTAGATAACTAAACCATTGGAAATATATAAGCACCGGATGGCCATTTCATCCTAGCTTGAGACACTTTAGCATTGCAAATCCACGACTCCATATAAGAGACTCAAATCCTGAACCTTCAGTCTCTCGTGTAAACATCTAGTCTCTAGATCATTAAGTTCTCATCAAATTATGTTAATATCTTTATTTTAATCAATTCTCGATATTGTACAACTTTCATCCATTACCTTTGTATAGGGTTATGGAGACTATTAAGTTTTTGATTGTGATCATGAACCGATTGATATTAGACCACCATTAAAAACCTGAAAGTATTTGACGACCGTTTCGTCCTATAGTGGGACTTCTCAGCAGTACGCATCCACGATCCCACTCACGGGATTCGAACACAGTTGAATGCCGACTCAATGGTCTAGAGGTTAAGCGTTCACGCGGGAGACCCAAAGCACTGGGTTCAAATCCCACAAGCGGGATTGTGGATGCTCATTGCTGAGTAGTTTCACAATAGGACGAGTTGGTCGTTCAGTGCTTTAAGATTTTCAATGGTGATCGAACATCAATCGGTTCATGATCTCATCACTTTTGTATTAGAGAACTGTTTCATATTTAACATTGATAAAATTATAATTCTTGGTCTTACAACAATTTCATTATGAAGTAAATCAATTTGCATATATTTTTTCTGTAACTCTTTAAAAAGAATATAGTTGATTACTTTTAATATAGTTAGATAAATATTTATCGATAGTTTGACCAATATAAAAGTATGAACATCATCATCATCATAATAATACTAGTGATAACAACAGCAACAACGAGGACAACACCGAAAATGACAATCTAGTTGTAAAACGAAAAGTTATCTATATGGAATATTAGATAATATTTTCTTCTTTTACATAAAAATGGATCAATTTCATCTTATCAAATCCTTTAGTACAATATTATTTCCCTTGTGGTAAATCAAAATCAATCTTACTGTCATATATACACTCACACACAGATACATCCATACAAGTATATGTATATAGATAGATAGATAGATTTTAATTCACTTACTTACATAATCATTTGCAGGTTTAATTCTTTGTTCGTACTCTCTCTCTCTTTCTCTTGATGATCCCTTTGGGTTAATAATCTACTTTCTCATATTTACTTACCGTTCTATCAACGACATGAGAAATGATTACTTCAGTAAACGGTATATACATATATATAATAATATAACTCAATTATTTATACTCATCACAAGGGGGTTTGTTATTAATCCAACAACATTTTTATGACTTGAATGACCAGCTTCTCCCTCATGTTCAATTAAATGTTATTTTCTATTTAATAGAAAAAAAATAAACAAAAATAAATAAAGATGATTTTGTATACACAAAAAATTTATTAACTCCATTTAGTAGATATTAAATGATAAATGGAAAGATGAAAAAAAGGGTTAAATGATTAAATTAGACTTTGTATACATGTACTTTGTGTATGTAAACTGTATGATTTTCATAGTATAAAAATAAAAAAAAAACTGTCACAATTGATTGATCACTGGGTAGTGATCAATGTCATGCGTGTCTAGTCCTTATTTAGTGCAGATCGAATGCTATCGATCATGTTGCAATGTGGCCACCAGTCTAGGTGACTCGATACTGCGGGCACTATATATTGAGATTAGATGGTGGTTGGAGGTATTCGACAGAAAACCTTCTACAAGAGGTCAGTCTCGGCCCGGATAGCTCAGTGGTAACGTCTCTGACTATGAAGCTGGGTGACATAGGATCGAATCCTTCAGGAAGCACCGGTTCCCTCAAGATTACAGGTACACCTTGCTGACGAGTACCCAGGTCCAGGGTTTCCTGTCGACTACCTCCAACCACCATTTAATAACAAACTGTTCTTAGTTAGATCATAAATAAAAACATTGTATAGCTAGCTATTCTGTCCTAGTATGGAATGCTTGAATAATACGAATCCATGAATACATTGAAGGGTATCAAATTTAAGACTTTCAATCTCGCATATGAATACCTAACATATAGATTAATGTATTTACATCTATTTGGTTCAAAAGATTATCTAACTGTTTTAAATCCAATATGATTTGAATACCACTAATTATGAATTTTCACTAAAACATCTTGAAACTAGTCACTAATGAGGACTTTATTAAATCTTTAGAAATTTGTTTAAAACTAACTTGTTTACAAATATTCAATTTATACAAAAGGAATATGCAGAAGAAAAAAGAAAATGATATTCCTTTAAGTGGAAATAGTATTTCTTTTAAATTGATTAACCGCTCAAGATACTCAACATCGATGTGCCGGATACCATCAAAAACAGCCAACTGTGAGAGAAAAAACCAGGTTCGAGCTGAAGAGGAAATTAGGAAAAAACGATGGAAATGGATAGGATATAGATTACGCAAATCATCAAAATGCATCATGAGGCAAAGCCTAACTTGCAATCGTGAAGGGAAGCGGAAAAGAGGAAGTTCAAAGAACACATCACGTTGGGAAATAGAAGCAAATATGAAAAGGATGAATAACAACTGGAGGGAGCTGGCAAGGATTGCCCAGTACAGGGTTGGATGGAGAATGCTGGTGAGCGTCCTATGTTCCTTTACGAGAAGTAACAGGAGTAAGTAAGTGTACTGTTAAGAATTCGGGAATTTTCTATTATGATGGAGTTTTGTTCTCTAAGTTGAATGGTTTGGTCATGGAACTTTCATCGTTCTTCTAAACGACATCATCAGCAAAAACATCAGGTTGAATTTTGATGCACACTATAGGATCCACAAATATCAACACGTCATATAGGATCAAAAGAAGAAGCTACAAAGGATATTCACCTTGGAACATTTGAAAATCTTGACAACAACAGCATGCGGGATTGTGAATGCGCACTGCTGAGGAGTCTCATACTAGGATGACATGTCTGTCCACTGCTTCCAGGTTTTTAATGGTGGATTAACGTTGGTCGATTCATGATCTCAATAAAAACTCAACAATTAGTGGTTAATTGAAGTACTACTAGAAAATATTTAATGTCAAAAACTGGTTAATTAATCATATAGTGATACTAACTGGCGAATAAATAAAAATGAAAGAGTATTGGAAAAATGCTTATAATTATTGGTTGTTTGACTCCTCCTACTGGTGTTTACGACTAAAATTGGCAAGTCGCTTTTTGGCATATGTGCATCACGTGCAGATTTCTTCAATATTGCCACTAATTTTAAAGGATTGTGAGCAGAGATGGATGATGCCTAGTATTGAAATCCAGGACGCTCGTTTCATCCTATTTGGGACTTGCTAACCGGTTGTAAATGCGTCTCAGAGTTAATGTTCACTTTGGAATTCAGTAGCTAAGTAGACATCGTAACGGCGTACTGGGCTTGAGACCCAGAGGGAATATCAACTCTGAGAATCTGGTACATCCAGTTGACGAGTCAAAAGTCTTGGATTCTATTGTTAGTCACCACCCATCTCTATCTAAAAATATTAAGAATACTACAATTCTAATATTTCACAAATTTGTTTAATTACAGCTCTGAATGAATGTTAGTTTGTGACAACTGGCTAACTGACTCGATTACTTTGTTTTAAAATTATGTTCTGATATTATCAGGGACTGCTGTGTTTTAATTAATGAAAGAATAGTTATATCGTTACTCATATTATAGCTGTTTATGAAACCTACAAAAATGTGCCAACTTAGATGATCTGGTGTAATTTAATCTGTTTCTTGTCTGAAAATCGAAACCTTCTAGATTTGTTTTTAAAGTTTTAAGTAACCGTATATATATAATGGTCGATATCAGAAGGAAAGTTTCCTGATTCTCAAAAACAGCTATGTTGTAAGATGGTACATATTGGAGGGGCTCGAGTAAACCGACATCTACACAAGTTAATGTCATAGTCGAATATTGAGTTAGCTGGATTGTAACCATTAACTTGTAATAATGTAATGTTTAAGTTAATTAAGAACTGATTAATAATTAATCACATACTTTTTTAAACCTTAATGTTTGGTGTATTGGTTCAATGAAGTTACATGTAACAACGAGATTTAATGACTTGGTATTCAAACAAAGTCCGTTCACCACTAGGAAGTAGAGACGATGACAGTGTTCACGCCTACATTACTAGTTAGATCCTAGAATATGAAGGTAGTTAGCTGGAAACTCTGAACTTAGGTTCCATTCTATTTGGTATTCGTCGTCATGAGGTACCTGTAATCTTATTAGAGCCAATGCCGTCTATAAGATTAGAACCCGCATCGTCTATCTTCACAGCTGGAGACATAAAGAGGGGAGCAAAAAGCTGTGGAAATGAGATGTTTACAACCGACTAATAACCTAGTACTGACCAATATCATGCATTTTCTTTTTGGTGCTTTAGTCCTGACTGAATGTGGCCACTCAGTGACTTGACATCTTATGCCCTATATTTCGATGTTAGGTGATTGATGGTTATCGTTAGGAAAGCTCAAAGAGAGGCCCAACTTAAGTAATTCTTCATTTTAATATCAGAGTATCTTCTATCATTTAAATAACAAATAACATGCCATTTTATTTCCGATTACAAGTGTCAACACTCACATTAAGTTCGATTAATATTACTAAACATGTATTCAGTAAGTAGTAAGTAAGGCGATATGTGTCGTGTTCAATTCAAATAATAACTTATTTTCAAATAGGATTTCATCTTACCTAATGAAGATCACTTGGATAATTATAAATTTGAGACGTTGTTGATATAAATGAATAATTTCTAATGGTTCTGTAATAGACCATGGATAGTATAGGTTAAATCCTACCAAATATCAGTCATTGGGAAATTTGACAGAAACATTTGGTACTCTGGACATTTCCATAGAAAGTTTGATGAAATTTTTCAAAAAAACATTCCCAACATAAATAGTTTTCAGTGGAGTTAAACCTTGTTGGGTGTGAGGTAGTTACTCACCGAAGACAATGAAAGATAATAGTTCAATATCGTGAATTGGTTGAAATTAGACATTAACACTGTTAGATGTCAGTTCAATGATCTAAAGAATAGGGGTTCATACGCGAGACAGAAGGTCCTGTGTTTGAGTCGTGCTTGAAGAATTGTGAATAAGCACTACTGAAGAGTCCCATACTAGGACGAAACGCCTATCCAATGCTTCCACGTTCTCAATGATGGTCTAATACTGATCAATTCATGATCTCAATAAACTAATGTATTTCAAAGATTTACAAAACATCGAAAAAACAGGAAAGGGATTTTCAAAATTTTGTAAAATTACTTCATATTTTAAATTTTGAAATTATTAACCCTGTAGATTTGTCTATAAGCTGAATGATGATTTGTCAATCAATTCAATGTTTATATAGTACTACTATGGTGCGTGCTACTTATATTGATATAATTAGTATATGACGTGAGTCAGGAATGTAATGTCTGGCAGCAGAAGATGGGGAAGATCAAGAAAGGAAGAGCAGGAATAGAAAGCAATTAGTATGGAAATGCAAGAACAATGAAGTTCGAGACAATTATTGAACATTCTGCAAATTAAGTATAATAGTATGGTTTTTCTATTTTACCAAGCAACTCTGTAATTCTATGCTAAATATGATTCGATTTTCCTCACCTGTGTTCTCCTTCACTAAACTACTACATTATTTGCTTATTTCTTTGATCGATAAATAATTAACTGGAATGAGAAAAAAACTTGTAAATTTCTCTTGTTGTCATGCATCAATTGTCTGATACTACTAAAAACTCGAACAAAGAAATGATAAATAATTTTAAAAAAATCTCATTACAGACTTTTTATCTTTTCTGTCAACTTTTAAAATTGTTATGGATTGAAAACTCCCTAATATCATGGTCAGATAAAAGTATTGTGTGAGCTACTTATATCCATATAAGTAGTATATAATGACGGTCAGGAACGTAATGTATTTCAATAGAGAACTAAGGAGAAAAATGAGAACGGAATGAAATTAGTATGAAAAAGCAGGAACAATGAAATCTGAGACGATGGACTGATATTTGCAAAAGGAACAGTTAAGTTTGAGACAATTGATTGACATTGTGTAAATGAAGTATTTACAGTATGGTTCTCAGATTTTGGTGAGATATTCTGTAATTTCGTGTTTAAATACATTTGATCTTCACTAGTGTTCTTGTTCACTACAGTATGTTCTTTAAGACAAACGTATATTTTTAAATGTGTAAATTTCTTCGTTCCAGTTGGTTTCAACAAACTGAGAGATAAAAATAACATCAGACAACAATAGCTGTATACAATGAAAAGGAGTTCTAACTCTCTGATATAATAGTAGAAAGCTGAGAGATTTTTAACAATGGCGAAGCTACCATATGATGAAAATTAACATATTATTGTGAAAATAAATTCAGAACAGATTTGATAATTAGTGAGGTTTCAAGCGACTGTTCATCATAAAATAGTTCAAATGATAGTGAGAAGTTAGAAGCTGAATTATTCAAGGGAAAATTGGTAAATAGTTGAATTCACAAGTCGATCTAAGCCAAATCACTACTGAATATTTTGAAAGCACTGGAAGATCGTTTCATCCTAGTATGGGACTGCTCAGCAGTGCTCACCCACATAGCTGGTATCCAACTGTGGTAATGTTTAACCTCAATAGTCTAAAGGTTGAGCGTTCGAGCGCGAGACCAAAGGCAAAAGGTTTGAGTCACGCGTGTCATATCACGTATGCACACTGATGAGGAGTCCCATACTAGGACGAAACGGCCATCCAATGCTTGCGGGTTTTCAGTGGTGGTCTAGCTCAGATCGACACATGAATTCAACTATTTACCCTGAATAATTCAACCTCTAAACTAAGCATGTAATAAAATCGATTTTTACAACAGTACATAAATGGTGTATTCTACTTATATCTGTCGACATAAGTAGTATAAAACATCAATCGGAAGTGGAAAATCTGGAAGCAAAATACTAAGAAGATCAAACTGAAGAGAATAGAAGCGAAAATAGAGAGGAATTGTGAACTTGAAGAATCATACTGAATGTGAAGGACAAATGATGGAAATTCGCAAATGAAGTATTCAATACATAGTTCTTATATTTTACCAAGATATTCTGTAATTTTGTGTTAAAATATATTCCATTGTTTTCATCAGTGTTCTTGTTCACTTCATATACCCTAATTTTATATATCAATTATGCTTTACATTAGCAAATTAAACATAACCATTATTTTCATTACCATTTTTTTATTACTTGTTTCTTTACTCTTGTATTATTTGTAATAGGTCTATGAACCACATGTTATATTTATATGTACTAACTAATTGACCCAACCCTATTAACCAATACAAATTCAACAGGACATATTTATGACAGACATCATACGACAGTTGGTAAATAAATAGAGAAATAAGCAAGTAAATATCAACGAGCAGCTGACGATAATCAACATTCTAAACAACAAGAAACAGTGAACAGATAATTGTGAACAGTATGGATTACTAATAGTATTAGTATTAGTAGTATTAGTAATAGTAATAATAGTTAACTATGATAAGTATCAATTATACACTTCAACACAGTTAAATATACATCAACAACAACAACAACAACAACGACAAAATTTTTAACACAACTATTTTTCTTATTTCCTTTAAGGTCATTTCATTTCTATACAAAATATGTAAGGGATATATGTCAAAGAGAAAGTTCATCCAACTAGAATATGATTCATATCTTACACTTTCACTTCATGTTTCTCCCTTTCGTTCGTTTTATCAACCAGTCCCCTTCATATCAAACATTTAAAAAAACAAAAAAAAAAACAGAGACAACAACTGTTCAGTGACAACAATAAATGATAACTAAATTGTAAACATTCGATCAATAATTTTCGAAAGGATAATTTCACGATTTTTATATTTGGAATGTATGTTTTATTGTTTGTTTGTTTTTTGTATACGGTGTAGTTTAAGAAAACAATCAATAAATTAACAGTTCATCATAAATGATAGTAGCTATTTAAATTTAGCTGCTAAGTGAATAAAGTGATGACATTTAAAACGAACCATACTGGGTTAGTATCTCCTAGTGAACATCAACTCTAGGATGAAGGTACATTCAACTAACGAATCTTAAATAGAGTGAAACGTACATCTTGGATTTCATTGCTAGTCTTTATTCATCTCTATTTACACCTGTTACTCCTCGTGAAAAAGCATAGGTCGCTCACCAGCATTCTTCATCCAACCCTGTCCTGGGCAATCTTTTCCAGCTCCTTCCAGTTGTTATTCATCTTTTTCATCCCGTAGAAAACTAACTCGCTAAAAAAACGCTAACCAGAAAAATAATTTTCAGTAAAGGAAAGATAGAATTGGTTGTTTGGATGTTTATTCACTGATGGAAATTTTGTTGTAAGATTTTTTGCTATGGAATCATCTTATTGAAAAACGTTTGATAATATTGCAAGTGGAGGATTAGGGTGAAAACCGATTTCATGCATTACCAAAAAATATTAGCAAAAACTCTGGTATACTGTTTTTGTAATAGGTCGACTAGCTTTGTACTTAACTTTTTCATGCATCAACTTCGCATTAGATTTACACGAGTAAGATATTTGGATGTTTTACGATAAACTTTCTATTGGTATTATCGTGATCTGAAGGATAAAACCAGGGAAAGTTTACCTCCTGATTCGCGAATTTTGAATATTTAATACAAGGTATCCCTTGGTTCTCTGATTATTTTAGAGCACTGACAATAAGTAATAAACAAAGATAACTGTTCTAGAAAGATTCCGGGCAAAGGTTTTGTTTGTTTCATTAAAACAGAAGTCATGTTGTTTCAATGAACAAATTGCTGTAACGGGTGGTGTCCAAAACCTGTAGTATTTATAGCTTATTGTATGCAGTAAGGTAAATCAGCTGTCCAATGCTTCCAGGTGGTAGTGGTCTAACACCGAGAGATTCATGATCTCAATCAAAGACTTATTTTAGTTAGAAAATTGGTAAGACTATAGTTTATGTACGACATTTGAGCAACGACAAGGCTGTTTACTCTCTCCCTTCCTCTTTCTTCTGGTGGTCGACTGGATTATGAAGACCTCAACATCTGAAGGAAAACACGGAATACAATGGACAGCTCAGAATCAATTAGACGATTTGGACTTCGCAGATGACCTAGCCCTCCTATCACGTACACACGAACAGATGCAGATGAAAACAGCCAGTGTAGCAGCAGTCTCTGCATCAGTAGGCCTCAACATACACAAGAGGGAAACCAAGGTCCTCAAATACAACACGGAGAACAGCAATCGAATCACCCTTGATGGCGAAACTCTGGATGATGTAGAATCCTTCACATACCTTCGAAGCATCATCGATGAACAAGGAGGATCCGATGCAGACGTAAAGGCGAGGATCGGCAAAGCAAGGGCCGCTTTCCTACAATTGAAGAACATATGGAACTCAAAACAACTTTCAACGAATATCAAAGTGAGAATCTTCAATACGAACGTCAAGGAAGTTCTACTGTATGGAGCTGAAACTTGGAGAACTACAACAACCACAATCAAGAAAGTACAAGTATTTATAAATAGCTGTCTACGCAAGATACTCAACATCCATTGGCCGGATACCATCAGCAATAGCCTTCTGTGGGAGAGAACAAACCAACTTCCAGCTGAAGAAGAAATTAGGGAAAGACGATGGAAATGGATAGGACATACATTACGCGAATCGTCGAACTGCATCACGAGGCAAGCCCTAACTTGGAATCCTGAAGGGAAGCGAAAGAGAGGAAGGCCAAAGAACACATTGCGTCGGATAATAGAAGCAGATATCAAAGCGATGAATTACAACTGGACGGAGCTAGAAAGGATTGTCCAGTACAGGGTTGGATGGAGAATGCTGGTGAGCGGCCTATGCTCCTTCACGAGGAGTAACAGGCGTAAGTAAGTAAGTAAGTAATTTGAGCAACGCCAAAATGACTTTGGAATGCCCACCTACTTACTAGGGTTAAATGAGGATTATATATTAGTGTGAAGAATTAGGATTAGGATTTACAGTTGAATGTTAGATTAAGGAGTTAAATTTAATAGTTTCAACACGAACCGACATCCGCTATAATGCCACAATAATATTTAGCCAAATGAATGAATGGATTTCATTTCGAAATTCATTACCTGCTATGTTAAATATGGTTGATCCGTCCATAAATTATAGTCTCTCCTGAAAATCGTTATTAGTAATCATTCGTTACATAATATCAAATCCATGCACTTCAAGAGATGGAGTTAACACGATACAATGAAATTATGAAATTGGTATACTTTGGTTCATATTATCATCCTTAGTCGACTTATAATATGAAGACAAATTTAATTTCAAGGTAGTTTTCTTCAGGTAATAAAAAGTTAGTAGCAAATAAATGAAAACAATGATGTACTGGGTGGTCATTTAATCCCAGTGGAAAATCTTATTTACAACCATATTCATTGGTTAAGGATTAACTTATAATACAAGTTGATTGAAAGTGGATTAATGAATTCCAGTTCAGTAGTCTGAATTACTAAATGAATCCAGGCATGTTACATGTTGTAGAAGTCAAAAAGATCATATAATCAAGGCCATACAGTAGCTGAGAAATTCAAACGAGCCTATGTAATGGAAATGTTTTATTCACCTATCGATTATTTCTTCTCATCTATTTGTGCATGTTCGCTTTGGCTTTGACGAGTACATTGCATGACAGTCGACTTCAATATTTAAAATGTGTATATATATCATATATTAAACAGGTTCACTGACAAAAACATAATTTAGGGGTGTTAAACTTCCTCCAAGAATAAACATTCTCGGGTATGTCCTTGTTTAGTATAGTCAGAGGGTGAGATAAATATATAGGTATATTTTTTCCAATGTTTCTTACGCTTCAGTAATCTTCCAATAAATATATATTCGTGCGTAAAAAACTGTTCAGTTCTTCATAATTAAATAATTTTCCCAGTTCGAACTAGATCACTTTCAATCATAGAGTAATTCTTTTTAGCTACCTCTGTGGTATGGGTTGCTTATATCCATATATGTAGTATATAACTGTAGTCAGGCATAGAATGTGTTTCAGCAGATGATCGATAAGGACATAACGGAAACCGAAAGCAATTGGTACGAAAAGGTATGAACAATGAAATCTGAGACAATGGACTGATATTTACAAAGGAACAGTGAAGTTTGAGACGATGGATTGATATTTTGCAAATTAACGATTTAGTATGCGAGCAGTAGAATCCAGGACGCGCGTTTCGTCCCATTTGGGACTCGTCAGCTGGATGCATTTGTATAGGAGTTGATGTTCACTCCGTGACTCGAACCCAGTACCTTTCGCTTCAAACGCCACCGCTTTATCCACTCAGCTACTGAGTCCTGATAGCGACTGTCCGGCGATTTAACCGGATCCCAAACCAATGGTGCACATGGGCTCCAGTATCCTGAGGGAACAAATGGCGTATGAACCAATTGTTGATCACCGGCTTCCATGAGACTGCACCTCCTTACGATGCTCCACTGCCTTGTGGATCAGACCTTCAGGTCGAAGGCTCGGGGAATGGTCCCCTAAGATAACCACCTGCTTCGGTTTGGGCACCCGGGCAGTATCACAGCCCTCACACAAATCGAATGATTTATGTGGCGCATATGTATTTGGTGCCTCCTCGT
Organism: Schistosoma haematobium; assembly: GCF_000699445.3. Lineage (NCBI taxonomy): Eukaryota > Metazoa > Platyhelminthes > Trematoda > Strigeidida > Schistosomatidae > Schistosoma > Schistosoma haematobium. Next base: position 10,251,499 of record NC_067200.1, read on the forward strand.
ACCAATATCTATGTGTTAAAATAAATAAATAGTCCTGATAGCCACTTTCTTGTGTAATGGGGTGAATTTAAATTCACTTGGCATTGTTCTGCTTGTATCTTCCCATAGAGGTTTAATACTGCAATTGATCAGTCTGTTTGTTGAAGCGAATGGTACTGGGTTCGAGTCCCGGAGTAAACACCAACTCAGATGCAGGTACATCCAGCTAACGCGTCCCGAATAGGATTCCACTGCTAGCCACTATCCATCTTTGCATATAAAAGCTTGTGAATGAAGGCAATATCGAGGCATACGCACAGTATGCACATATGCCAATAACAGATTGATCAATTGCAGTCTTAAATCTGAATGGGAAGATACAAACCAAAACAATACCAAGTGGATTTACTATGTGGTTCTCAGATTTTATCTGAGATACTCTGTAGTTTTGTGTTTAATTACATTCAATTGTCCTGATTCGTGTTCTTGTTCACTACACCTCTTATTGTTCACATTGTGAACATGATTCTAATTTCATTACCTTGTAATTATTATCTAAATAGAACATCAAAAAGTTATTCCTTCTTCATTGTTCATTTATTTTTCTCAATTATAATCGTTCATTATTCATTTAAACAAAAACACAACTTAAAAATGGATCCGATGAATTGGGTCTTTTTGTTTAAGTTTGTTTATTACAGACAAATCAAGGTTTTTCAATGTCAGTTCACATTGATATAATACATGATGCTTTCTTTTTTTGAAACCTTGTTTTCTACTCTTCAATTAATCGGTTGATTTGATAATTAAACATTATAAAATGGAAACAAATGAACGATTGATCCATAGAAACATTTATTTCATTGTATATAATCGATATTTACATGAAGGGGGTTTTGTGTTATGGATTTCATTGATAGGTTCATATTTATTTTCATGTGAAAAATAACAATGAATTTCAAAGAAATGAGTTGTCATGTTGTAACGAAAGAGGTGCATGTTAAAACGTATTATAAGTAAGCAGAGTCTAACGAAGTCATGATTATGGTCGTCAGTGTTTACAAAGATGGTGGATATGATAATTCTCGCTTTATTCTATCTGATCACTAAGTAGACTGCCACGATTACGAAATCGAGTTGCAGACATTATTGAATAGTAAACTGACATGTTCACATCTTACTACTTCAAAGTTTTTTATCACAAAAATTTACTATTTCATTATACTACTGTCTACAGAGGTTGAATTCAGTGTCATTTAGTGATTTCAGAAGAGCATATTCCGAAAACAATTAAATTCAGTAGTATATTTGATCATTTATTCTGTCTTTATATCTCTTTATCTATCTATCTATCTTGTTTCTTTAAATCTTAAGTTTCAATCAATTCGAAAGGAAATGTTGAATAACTGTATAACAGATAATTGATTTTACATAAAGACATAAATGACAGTTAGGAAACAAACATGCGGAGAGTTAGATTCTCAGGCGGCAACATCACTTATTTTAGCTAGAAAAAAATCGACTAACATTTTATAACATAAAACAAGCGAGCTTACATGAAGAACTACATTGACTTGAGTAGCAGCAGCAGCAGTAAAAATTGAGAAAACAAAGTTAATTCAAAGAAAATTTGAGCGAATACTTAAAGTATTACATTAACCGCGAAATTTCAGCACACTGAAACATTAAATTATGCAGATACACAAAAGAAACAGCGAAAAAAAACAACAACACAGAACGAGGAAAGCCGGCCGCCATTGCTTACAAAAACGATGGATATGATAATTCTCGCTTTATTCTATCTGATCACTAAGTAGACTGCCACGATTACGAAATCGAGTTGAAATTTATTGCAGACATTATTGAATAGTAAACTGACATGTTCACATCTTACTACTTCAAAGTTTTTTATCACAAAAATTTACTATTTCATTATACTACTGTCTACAGAGGTTGAATTCAGTGTCATTTAGTGATTTCAGAAGAAAATTGTTAGGAAACTTCAAAGAATGATGAATGATCTGTTGACTTATTCATGATGACAGAATATTTTCACTGTAACTGCGTAGGTATGTTTTAAACAAACTTGTAAACTTCAAATTCATCACTGTTCACAATACATCATAATATCGAACAAACGTTCATGATCACAATAGGGATTGTTGAGTTTATAATTTATGGACGACTTTTAAGCGACCTTGAGACTGCCCACCTAATAACTAGGACTAAATAAGGGTTATAAACCTATGTAAGCAATTTGAATTATGATTTACAGTTGATGGTTAAAGTTAAGAATTAGATTAAGGGTTTCCATCATGAACCAATATCAGATTAAATGTCAAAACTCTATTTCGACAAATGGATGAATGAATTTTGCGACAAAATCCAAGACCTGTCATCTTATACGTGATTGATTCGTCCATAAATTAAAGTCTCGCCAGGAGATTTGTTCTTCTAATATTCTAGTAGCTCAATTCAATTACTTCTGAATACATTATTCTTCTTGAAATATTGAAATGTGTGCAGTTACTTTTTGTTTATACTGACATTTGACTAATGTTTGATATATGTTTTACATATCATCTTTTTAAATACGAATCCAAGGATTCATTCTTTTAGTGTTCTGTTTTATTCAACTATATGACCATGATTATACTGAATTTATTTAATCTGTTATTCTTTACATTTCTCAATTAATTGACATTAATAAAATGGATTAATGAATTCCAGTTCAGTAGTCCGAATTACTGAATGAATCCATGCATGAATGAGTTCTAGTGAGAAGCAGTAACCAATGAAGTTCAACCAGGTCTGTTATGAAATAGTAACTGACTGATGACAATGATAAATGTGTCGCTTAATTTCGTGGATTAGTTGAAGTTAGACATTAACACCGTTGGATGCCAGCTGACTCAGTGGTTTAGTGACTAAGCGCTCGCACATGAGACTGATAAGTCCTGTGTTCGAATCTCGCGGGGGGCAAGATCATGAATGTGCACTACCACTGAGGAGTCCCACAATAGGATGAAACGGCCATCCAATACTTTCAGGTTTTCCATGATGATCTAGCTTCAACTCACTCATGATCTCAACCATTGAAATTAATAATAAAAAAATCAATTCAATCTAATTTATTAGTCCAATGAAATCAAAATATTTTTTTAAAAAAATTCAAATATTTGCTCTTTTTTATGACCTTGTATTTCAATTACCATTATTACTGTATTGATACAGTTAAACATAAGTGATTATTTGACATATGGGAATTAAATTTATACATTGTATATCTATTCTTAAATGTGTTAACGATAGATATAATTTAATCACTAAGGTCACTGATTAATTAATAAGAAAGTCATCTAATCGCCTATTATACCATACATAAATAAGCCAGAATATACTGATATATATATATGTATGTATGAAGAGGGGGAAAAGTTATTCTCGATGTGACCTAGTTTCTTGTGAATTGATAAAAAGCAAATTTTATCATATTCCATTTTTATGGAAATGACAATAAGACTATAATTTATGAATGACATTTGAGAGACTCTAAATTGACCATGAGAATGTCCACCTAATTCTTCGAGTTAAATCAGAGTTATAAACCTGTATGAAGAATAATGATTATGATTAAGGTTAGGAATTAGATTTAAAGTTTTCATCATAAATTGACATCAGTTAAAATGTCAAAACTTTATGTAGATAAAGAAATGAAAGAATTACATGGCAAAATCCAAGATCTGTTATCTTAAATCTGATTTGTTCATCTATATATTACAGTCTCGCCGAAATGACTTTTGATCTATTGAGAATATTTGTTATTGAAATGTTAATCCTTGATTGTTAACGTGACTTTTACTAAACGTCGGTTATGCTATTTGAAAATTTGTTAGTGAAATATTACCTGTTGTAGACTAAATATAAACCAACAAAATCCCTACAATCAATCCTATGGAAATCAAAGGATGAAATGGCAAAAGAAGACAAACCAAATATCATCTACAAAATAAATTGTGCGAACTGCGAAAAACACTACATAGGACAAAGTGGACACCTGCTTCATCTTTGCCTGCATGAACATCAATTAGCAGTCAAACGTTTTGATATGTCGTGCCTTATATCAATGCACGTGGACAACTACGGACACACATTCGATTGGAAGGATGTGGAGATTTTGGATAGAGGCAATTTCAAAAACACCAGAGAATTTTTAGAAGCTTGACACTCAGGTCAATCAGAAATCAACAAATACGTTGAAATCAATCCAATTTACCAACCAATCAGGAAAATTCTTCACAAACATAAGAACAAAAGTCAAACCAATGGGAGATACAACCAAAACAAAGAAGTAAACAATGTCATGTTAAAGGTCAACAATATCCGACCAAGGTTGAAGTCTACAGAACAAGCTGGTGAGCCATTTGTGGAGAAATTCGAACACTTGACTTCTACCTGAATTTTGTGCTGATGATGTCGTTTAGAAGAACGATGAAAGCTCCACGACTAAACCATCCAACTCAGAGAATAGAACTCCATCAAAATCATCCAACTGAGCTACAAATCTCCACCATCTCATAAATTTGATATTCTGTAATTTGTTTATAATATACTTTATTTTATTTCATTGATATTAGTAATATTTAGATCTTCTGGTTCTTCGGTAATTGTATATGCTATTTAAGTGATCGAAGGTAATCAGATATTAAAATTCATCATCTGAGTACATCTGCAATCATGTTGATGGTCACATATGAACTTAAACTAAGCACCTTTGACTTCAAGCACTCAACATGTTATCCATTTAGCTAGTGAGTTCAAATGGCTAGTGTTCTGTGTTATTGAGTGGATTTTAATTCATTTGAACTGGTTATGTTGTATATTTCCGTTTGAACTTAGTAGCTAAATAAATAGCACATGAACTGTTTGAAATCAAAATTTCCTAGTTCAATTCTCTATGTAACTATCAACATGGGTTCAGATATATCCAGCTGACAAATTTCAAAGAGTACGCGATGCGCTCCCTGAATTTCATTACTGGACACAATAAATACAAAAACAGAAGGATATTTGTTTCTATTGAACAGTAATGCCAAGCATCAAACTGAATGTATCTATGATGATTTCAAATATTACACTGTTGATTATTACTTCTTAATAACTAGGTTAAATAAAGTTTGACAACAAAGTCTCCTTTCGAGAATGTATAGTCATAGAATTCAGTGAAATTTTATATATATTCACGAGTGTTATGGAATTTCATAAGACGGTAAATCTTAGACAATATTTTTTTAAGTACTTAAAAGAAAAACTGGATTTCATTTATATATCATAATGAATGAACAATCATTATAACTTAATCAAAAACATATGTGGTCATTAGTGACTACTTTATTGGTGAATGTTTCCTATTTCATGAAGGATTATTGTGGTCTTGGTATCAACAGAAAATATCAGAGTATGATAACAATCATTGATTATAATATCCTGAATAAATCAACCAAAAAATGTTATATTAATTGGAAAACCTGAACGTTGTTGTAAATCACTATTACGTAATCATATGAATAACTTTGACATAGCAGTTGATATTTATAGACTTGTGAGGATGGCCCACAGGTGAACTCAGTGTTATAACTTGTGAACCTGTGTGCCCTGTTTATTTTATTACGCAACGATACCGCTAATCAGAGTGCAGCGGATTATCGATGGGACCAAGGACGCATAAAACAAGTGCGAGCAACCTGAAGTTCTGATTGGTCCTGCTTTCCGCCTAGCCCAACCAGTCAAGTCCAGGACACCAATCTCAGCCTCTGCAATATGAATCATTTATTTCAAACATTCTTGGTTTATACGTCAACCAAACAGACCACAACGTACCATAAAATAGGAAATAACATTTGTGCAAGAATGAGTCAAATGAGGCTGTGAATGAGGGAGATAGTAATTAATAGACAGGCCATAGCTCAAGAATGGCAAATCGTATTATAACAGTTCATAGGTCAAAATAAAGCTCATAATAAGAGGGACATGAATATGAACAGATTAGTTACACAACAATTATACGATAAAAATATACTCATAGTCTTGGTCCATAAATGGATTCCAAAAATTACCATTCATTTTTCTTATCGGGATATAACACTTAAGGAAGCTATAAGAATCTTAGAAACAGCTGAAGACATTCCATCTATTCATCTTTTGAGTGGGCATTCCAGAATCTCAACGTGTAACTTCCCTATTGGACAAATGCTAAAAACCACTGAATGCGGATTGGATGGCTGTAATGAAGATTTCGTTTTTTACTAAAAAGTATAAATACCTGAAAGTTTCGTACCGTATTTGATAATGTTTTTAAATAAAATTCCCTCTCACTCTTCTTTTGTCTTCTTATTTGTGACTTGGATGGTTATAGCGTTCAAGTGCTCAAGTAGTACGCAGTATATCAATAATCTACGCTCTAGATATACTAAGGCCATTTTACAGTCTCCTTTTCAGCGAATACTTGATTTTATAAAGAAATTCATGCTTAAGTCCGACAAACAGTTTACTATTGCAGCTTACATTTTGAAATGATTGTAGTTGGATAATCACTGAATTAGTTGTTTCGACCTAGTATAGAACAACTTAGCTGTACATACCTATTAGTTCACCATGGAGAGAACTAAGGGCATGAACTGATGAAAAATCACATTTTAATGATAAAGCAGTTTTCTAGTGATTACATGCTTTCATTTTCCGATTTAATAAAAAAACCCAGTTGATAATTTCCACAAATCTCTAACATTGAAACAGTCTACTTACTAAAAACTGATTACACTAATGATGTAACCAATTGGTTCATTCTCCACTAGCAATATTATTCCATATTATTCTAACAATGTACATATAAACAAAGAGTTTTACTTCGAAAGACTGTTATCCACTTCTTTCAAAGAAGTTTTTGTTGGGCCCTTTATTTTGTCCTCATTTAGATCGGACGATGTTGTCAAAAGGGCTCTCCACTTTAGTGGCCCGAGATCGTAATGATGATTGTCGTTAAAATATATATGTCGCCTATCCTTGTATATAATCATCGACTTAAATCACGTTAGTCAATAACGGAATTAAATAAGTCGAATAACGAGAATGGACTTTTGAATACATATATTTTGTATATAGAGCGAATGGAATAGAACAAAGCAAAACGACGCACAGTGGAGATGGTGGGTAAGCCAACTCTCATTTAACCAAGCGTTAATCAATAATTATAGTTACACAAAAGTAAGTTACAGACATATGCTAAGTAATGGGATAAGAAATGTACACACACCTACGCGCTCATATAAAACTAGTCAAGATTGTTAAGCGGATAAATAACAACGTCAGAATGTGACTGAAATAGAATGAATAGAATGGACTGTCCGTAAGCTAGAGAATAAGGTGGTATATGAGGCTTAACATAATAACCAACACTAAAACTTATATAAAACACATTAGTATTTCATATTATATTACAAATCATTATTCATTCATTTATCTACAATATAGTCAATTATGTTAAATGTTATATATTATAATTGAAAGATATTAATGGCTAAATTCCGGTTGATCATTACTAATTATAGTAATTTATTAAATGTGTTTTTTAATAAACCATAGAATTACATTCAATATTCAATGACAACTTCAATGATAGTGAAATGCTTCAATAATTTTTAAAAAAAAATAATAATCCATTAAACTAAATCATATTGAAAATGAATTTGAAAAAAAACCTTGTTGAAAGTTAAAAATTAAAACAAAAATTTTAATGAAATTTCCCAACGTATTTGAAATTTCCGCCAAAATATTTGAATTCATTTTAGTGTTGTTATTGTTGTTATTGCTGTCGTCAAGGGAATTTATGCTTAAAGTGAAATGAATCTAGCGTTAATATTTATGAACCATGTTAAATTAGACAAGGTGTTTTTGTTGTTTTGTTTTTCAAAAAAAACAAAGAAAATTTTTTTTTGTCATGTTTTGTTGCATTTTTGTTAATAATAAAATAACAAAATCTGAGATAAATTTAAGTTCCCCTCCCTATTTGATGGAGTTTTGTTCTCTGAGTTGGATGGTTTAGTCGTGGAGCTTTCATCGTTCTTCTGAACGATATCATCAGCACAAACTTCAGATAGAAGTGAGGTGTTTGAATTTTTCCATATGCGTTTCACAGTTTGTTCTGTACACCTCGATGTTGATTGGTTCTTATTGACATTAGAGAACAATACTCCATCAAAATTATCCACATGAGCTACAAATCTTCTCCACTATCTTAAGTTCCCCTTTTATATCCTAACAAGGATTTAATTATGGGTAACTTTTGGAAACTATTTATGGACCAACATTATACATATATTCTTATTGTATAACTAGATTATATAGATTTAGATTTTTTAATGATAAGCTTTATTTTCAAAGACTGAGGTTAAGCAAGATTACTTACTCTCAAAATTTCTCTTTCTCCTGGTGATTGGCTAGATCATGAAGACGCCAATATCTGAGGGAAAGCATGGGATACAGTGGACAGCTAGAATGCAGATGGACTATCTATACTTCTCAGATGATCTGGCTGTTTTATCGCACACGCAATAACAAATGCAGGAGAAGACGATCAGTGTAGCAGCAGCCTCAGCAGCAGTAAATCTCAATATACACAAAGAGAAAAGCAAGGTTCTCCGATACAACACAGAATGCACCAATCCAATCACAATTGACGGAAAAGATTTGGAAGATGTAAAATCCCTTACATATTTGGGCAGCATCATTGATGAACAGGGTGGATCTGATGAAGATGTGAAGGCGCGGATCGACAAAGCAAGAGCAGCATATTTACAATTGAGGAACATCTGGAACTCAAAGCAACTGTCAACCAACACCAAGGTCAGGATTTTCAATACAAATGTCAAGACAATTCTACTGTATGGGGCAGAAACCTGAAGAACTACGAAAGCCATCATCCAGAAAATACAGGTGTTTATTAACAGTTGTCTACGCAAAATACTTCGGACCCGTTGGCCGGACACTATTAGCAACAACCTACTGTGGGAGAGAACGAATCGGATTCCAGGGAGGGAGAAATCAGGAAGAAGGGTTGGGAGTTAATAGAACATATATTGAGGAATGCACCCAACTGCGTCAAAAGACAAGTTCTCATCTAGAATCCTCAAGTTCAAAGTAGAAGAAGAAGATCAAAGAACACATTACTCCGAGAAATGGAGACAGACATGCGAAAAATGAACAAGAATTGGATGGAACTAGAAAAGAAGGCCCAGGATAGAGTGGGTTGGAGACTGCTGGTCGGCGGCCTATGCTCCATTGGGAGTAACAGGTGTAAGTAAGTAAGTAATAAGCTTTATTTCGACCTACAGACAATTATGATATGATTTATTATTTTGAAGTTATACCTAGTTTAAGAATAACGGTCTCTCACGTTCTCAGACACTTTTGGGCTTGATCTTGTATAAATGTTATTTCCTACTTTAGGATGTGGTGCGGTCTGTTTGGCTTATATAAACCAGGTATGTTTGAAATAAATAGTTTGTATAGTGTAAACTGGATTTAACGTTCAAGACTCAACAGGTAGAGCTGGGCAGGGAAGGGACTAGCAAGGACGCAAGGCTGCTCATACCGGTCAGTACGTCATTGTCGGTATGACGTTGTGGAGAATGTTAAGTTTTGATTGATATCATGAATGGAACAATGTTACACACACTACCAGTGGTAGTGTTGAATTGCTCATAATCTCATCTTTTTAAAAATCATGTAATTAAAATAAGATTATTATTGAATATTTTTGGATATTTTCACAGATTGAATCATGAATTGGTTTTCGGCAAATTACCGTTGAAATCGAAAAGCACTGTAAGGCCATTTCATCTTAGTATACGACTCTTCAATAGTGTAAATTCACGATCACATATCCACGAATCGTACCCAGAATCTTCGATCTTGTATGTAAAATTTAAATCTCTGGACCATTTATAATTGGTGCACAAGTCTAATTTTATTTAGTTCATGATATTGGGGAACCATTTTCCTCACAATAGACACGGAGTGAACTCCATTGGTCATGGCATCTCTTTAAAACTCCAGTATTATCGGTAGCTGGAAAAGAGTTTGACATCATACCAATCACTAAATCATTTGGAAATATATATGATAAAATAAGTCTGAACTTATAGTAAAACGATATTGATATCTTCTGAAGTGAGAAAAACATCTTAGACAATTTCGATATTATTGTAAAACCTGACCAAATGTTACAGATTACATAAAATGATCGCATTAAAACTGGATACAAGAATTAAGGTACTTGTAATAAAAGTTGATATACACATGAGAAGAATGAACAAGAATTGGATGGAACTAGAAAACAATGCTAAGGACAGAGTGGGTTGAAGAATGCTGGTCGGCAGCCTATGCTCCATTGGGTTTAACAGGCGTAAGTAAAAGTAAATAAAAGTTGGACTATTGTTTGAACAACTTGAGAGACTGAATTGCCTATATTTCCCTATACTGGGTATATAAATAGTGTTACTGAAGTCAACTTCAGAATATAATCGCTATATTTTAGCACTGAAGACTAAATTTTTACAATGGCTTTAAATTTTTCAAGGCATTTGAACTACAGTTTAATGTGTTGAATACCTCACAGTATCTAAATATAGCCTCCAAATGCCCTGGTACGGCCGAAAGTGGGGTGGGCCCGCCCCCTCTCGAAATTCTCTCACACGACCACGCGTATACAGCTTCTACTAGGGAAGTCGTACTCACTGCCTTCTCGTAGCGGGGGTGTTGGTTACGAAATTGAGAGGACGAAAAGCGAATGTCCGGCGCTTTAACCGGATTCCAAACCAATGGTGAACATGGGCTCTAGTATCCTGCGGGAACAAATGGCGTAGGAACCAATCGTTGGTCACCGGCTTCCATGAGACTGCATCTCCTCACGATGCCCCACTGCCATGTGGGTCAGACCTTCATGTCGAAGGCTCGGGGTGTTGCCTCCTAAGAAAACCACCTGCTTCGGTCTGGGCACCCGTGCAGTATCCCAGCCCTCACACAAATCGAATGATTTATGTGGCGCATATGTATTTGGTGCCTCCTTGTACCAATATCTATGTGTTAAAATAAATAAAATAAAACATTGAGACAGCTATTCATGATTTACAAATGAAACTAGTGTAATGAATGAAATCTTTGGTAGGGAAGACCAATTTATTGTATCAAGCAAAATTACACATTGAATTCGTAAAATATGAAAACAATACGGTGAATGAACAACGATGGCTCATCTTCCTTGGATTAACTTTCGGAAGCTCCATTGACCATGCAGTATCTATAGAAGAGTTTATTGTATGTAGAAAACTGTGTTATACATGATGTAATAGGGGTAAGAATAACTATCAATTATGAAATTTGTGGAGATTGTCGAAAAAACAAATCGACTCAAGTTAGACTACAAAATACTAAATGACTGTTTCATTCTAGCATTGGATTCTACAACAATATTCATTCATGATCCAACCTATTCGATCTAACATATGGATGCTTAACTTTTAGTCTACTAGTAAGGAATCCAATAGTCTATATGTCAAGAATTTCAGTCAATGAACAACAGATTAAAAGTGGTAGAACATATACCTTCAATCAGTTTACACCTTTAATTTATATTTCAAAGTTTACGAGATATAATATTTGATAGGGTGAATTGTGTACACACTGTAGTGGTCTAGCTTTGTTCATCGATCATCTTGATAACCGTTATCATATAAATTCCAACGGTGTTTGAAATCAGAAGACAATAAGAAACAGAGACAACAGTTTATTAGTGGATAGCACAAATAACAAAGTTAAAAGTACATCGAGCGAATTTGGATCAGAGAGGCTAATATGTGTATGCGAGCGAATATAGAGGTGGATTTATGGTCAGATCGAATCAAGGCACAGATATACAAGTCAAAGACTAATAACAGGATTCGAGCGCATATATATATATATATATATACATGTGAAAGAATGATTCATCAAGTGTTATTTAAGCGATTAACATTTAAGTTAGAATGAGGAATTTGTATGTGGGCTATCACTTATGATCAAACATAAACGTTTAAACAGATTTGATGGTGATTATAATGATACAAAGAAAGAAAGGAATTGTTACTGTCCGAATAACATTGTCCGTTAAATGAGTTAATAAAAGAGTTTGGTAAAATTAACCTTAATCGAAATTAATCAGAAAAGTGTTACTATAACACATATTGATTGATTAATATTAACAGTTAATTGTAAGCAATGATGGATAGTGGCTAGTAGTGGAATCCAGGACGCACATTTCATCCTATGTGGTACTCGTCAGCTGAATGCACCTGCATCTCAGATTTGATGTTCACTCTGGGACTCGAACCCAGTAGCGTTCGTTTTAAACACCATCACGTCATCCACTCAGCTACTGAGTCCTGATCAATTGCAGTCTTAAACCTCAATGGGAAGATACAAGCCAAACAATACCAAGTGATTTAATAGTTAATATTCCTTATTCTTTATCCTAATAACGTTCGTTCGTTCACAAAAGTAACTATCATCAAAACATCATAATTTTAAGGAGAGATGACTAGATTTCAAAGTGATGTCTTATTTGAGAATAATACTTTGTCATGAGTTAAATAAATTTAAGGCAAATTATACTGTTATATTTTTATTATTATGGTATTGTGGAGATGATAGAATTATTATAGATCTTAAATCACGATCTGATCTTAATTAGATTATAGAAAGACTGAATGATCATTTCAATCTGGCACAAGAAATTTCAGAAGTGCGTATTCACAATCTACTATTTATGAATTGAACTCTTTTATTCAATAATGTAAATAGATTATCACTATCTTACCAAAAAACAACACATTTTGTAAAATCCATAGCAATGCTACTGCAGTGAGCGAAGTATTATTACTATTATTTAAACACAATATTGACACAAAGAGGCACCAAACAGATATGCTCTACATGAATTATTCGATTTGTGTAAGGGCTGTGATACTGTCCGGGCGCCCAAACCGAAACAAGTGTTTTTTCTTGGAGAGGGCCACACCCCGAGTATTGACCCAAAGGTCTAATCCACAAGACAGTGGGGCGACGTCAGGAGATTCAGTCCAATGGTAGCCGGTGATAAACGATAGGATCATACACCATTTGTTTCCTTAGCATCCTGGAGCCCATGTGCACCAATGGTTTGGAATCAGGGTTTTCCAACTCACTTGGGTGGACTCACCGTATCCACCAACCCGGTTAAAGCGCGGATATTCGCTTTTCCTCTCCTCAGTTTCGTAAGCAACACCCGCGCCAAGAGAAGGCAGTGAGTAGGACTTCCTTGGCAGTGATTGTATGCACGTGGCCATGTGAGAGCGTTTCGAAAAGAAGAGCTGACCCTCGTCACTCTCAGTCGTACAACAGCATACAGGAGCAGTGAAAACTTGGTATGAATAACCAAGTTATTGTTCAATGAAAAATTGTAGAGTTCTTTCATAAAATGCGGAAAACTATACATTAAAGAATTCGTTTGCAAATATTTCACGAATTGTCTCATACACCGTTGTCCCTTCATTGCTATTACAATTACTCTATGCTTACATTCTGATTCATGACTAATTGGATCTTCTCATTATTCTGCTATCAGGCATTTCATTTCTGATTAGTGTTACATACTACTTATGTCGACAGACATATATAGCATACACCATACTATTATTTATATTCTACTTACTTATAATCTATGATAACACATGTTTAGAATTCAACATCATAATCATCATCATCATCATCATCATCATCATCATCATCATCATCATCATCATCATCATCATCATCATCATCATCATCATCATCATCATCATCATCATCATCATCATCATCATCATCATCATCATCATCATCATCATCATCATCATCATCATCATCATCATCATCATCATCATCATCATCATCATCATCATCATCATCATCATCATCATCATCATCATCATCATCATCATCATCATCATCATCATCATCATCATCATCATCATCATCATCATCATCATCATCATCATCATCATCATCATCATCATCATCATCATCATCATCATCATCATCATCATCATCATCATCATCATCATCATCATCATCATCATCATCATCATCATCATCATCATCATCATCATCATCATCATCATCATCATCATCATCATCATCATCATCATCATCATCATCATCATCATCATCATCATCATCATCATCATCATCATCATCATCATCATCATCATCATCATCATCATCATCATCATCATCATCATCATCATCATCATCATCATCATCATCATCATCATCATCATCATCATCATCATCATCATCATCATCATCATCATCATCATCATCATCATCATCATCATCATCATCATCATCATCATCATCATCATCATCATCATCATCATCATCATCATCATCATCATCATCATCATCATCATCATCATCATCATCATCATCATCATCATCATCATCATCATCATCATCATCATCATCATCATCATCATCATCATCATCATCATCATCATCATCATCATCATCATCATCATCATCATCATCATCATCATCATCATCATCATCATCATCATCATCATCATCATCATCATCATCATCATCATCATCATCATCATCATCATCATCATCATCATCATCATCATCATCATCATCATCATCATCATCATCATCATCATCATCATCATCATCATCATCATCATCATCATCATCATCATCATCATCATCATCATCATCATCATCATCATCATCATCATCATCATCATCATCATCATCATCATCATCATCATCATCATCATCATCATCATCATCATCATCATCATCATCATCATCATCATCATCATCATCATCATCATCATCATCATCATCATCATCATCATCATCATCATCATCATCATCATCATCATCATCATCATCATCATCATCATCATCATCATCATCATCATCATCATCATCATCATCATATATACTGTGCAACTATTGATAAAATGCAAAATATATCCTGTCATAATAGTGTTACTGTATATATATCTATATTTCCTACTCATCCCCAATTTCATAATCGTCAATTTTGTTTAAATTAATGGAAATAAATCCATTCTAACACATGTAGGTAATTAGTCAATTTGTTATTTTAAATTAAGTTTGTTATTCATTACAATAAAGATGAAAGGTTTCTTTTTAAGAAACAAAAAGGATACAATTATTTTTTCTCTCTATCTAACAGGAAATACTGTGTCATGTGCTTATTAAACACACACACATATACACAGATGGCGAAAGAGAGATAAAGTAAGTAAGTACCACTACAGATCCATTAGATATGTATATATATTCGCGCGCGAGACGGATAAGTTCTGGGTTCGAATCTCGCGAGGCGGGATCATCGATAATCACTGCTGATGAGTCTCATAACTAAGAAGAAATGGCCATGCAGTGCTTCTAGGTTTTCTGTAATAGTCCATTTTCAATCGACTCATGGATTCAACTATTAAATTACTAAAATTTTCACAAAACCCCCTTCTGATATATATATATAGTGAGAAGAAAAGAAAGAGAGACAAGAACAGAGATAAGAGTGGTAAAATGACTTTATAATGATTCATCATGTTTATTTATTTATTCATTTGATTCACCTATCAATCTACATGTTTTATTTATGTAAAAAATGTAACTGAGGTAAAATACTGTTCTTCGATGAAGAATAAGTTTTGAATGAAATTTTAATGATAGTTAATTGATGGAATAGTTTGTGTTATACATTGACATTGGGATTTCCCAGAGTGGATTCGAATCCTATCCCCGTTACCAAATTTTCTAGGGTTGAAGCTATCACGCGTTCACTTAATCGGCGAACGAGAAACAAGACTCGGTGACCAACGACCAGTAAACTAGCTATTGATGCGTCCCAGCCCCGCTAACTGGAGGAGAAGTCCACGCTTGGATTGGGGAAGTATATTCTGCGAACAGCCAGAGACGAGAGATAACAACAAACACAATTCAAAACGTATATATACAGTGCACAAATATCCTTGGGAAAGTTATCAAATAGCATACTAAAAGACGCAACGGACCAATAGCATTTAAGATATTATCCAGTGGGAAATACGACAAGAGCGCCTTTGGCGCGAAAATAAAGAAATTCAAATTTTCTAAATAAAGTTACAAAATTAGGTTCTTTCCCAAGTGAGTTCTGGGGATCTAGCGTCCCCAACATACATCAACTATTTATTTGTTTAAATTCACTTGGTGTTGTTTGTTTGTAGTTTCCCACTGTTGTTTAGGACTGAAATTGATCAGTCTCTTGTTGGCATAAGCGAGTGGTAATCAGGACTCAGTAGCTAAATGGATAACGCGATGGCGTTTGAAACGAACGGTTCTAGGTTCGAGAATTGGAGTGAACATTAACTCTGAGATGAAGGTACATCTAGCTGACCAGTCCGACATAGGATGAAATGCGCGTCCTGGATTTCACTGCCAGTCACTATCCATTTTTTTGATTATTTGCTTGTTGCAAATGTGTGGGATTAAATATTAATGTTTGACAACAATTTAGTTTATAGCTAATGAGATCATAATAAAGATTTGTAGCTCAAGTGGATGATTTTGGTAGATTTTTGTTTCTTGAAAAGAATGGTTTGTTTATGGAAGTTTCATTGTTCTTCTAAACGATATTATTAGCACAAACTTGAAGTAGAAGTGAAGTGTTCGAATTTCTTCATATATGTCTTACAGCTTGTCCTGTAGACCTCGGTTAATGAGTTCTAGTAAACTTTGAAGCTTCGTGTAATTTGAGAGATTTCTGTCGTCAGTAAGAAGCAGAGATAGAGTTTCCTTTGCTAAGCTTGGATCAATTGAAGTGAATAGGGCTGTTATATCGAAGGATATAATCAGTTCGTCGTTACTGATTTGAATGTCCTTAATCTCATCATTTATCTTTTCTTACTAGAACTAATTGATTTAAGCTTAACAACATATTTTCAGCTCTGTAATAAAATCTTCGAACAAACGAAAGGAACAGGACTTATTGCAGAACCAGTGGTGGAGAGACTGGAAACCTAGAACTTAACACTGATCAAGCCAAAAATTTGTATTCGTTATGTGAACGACACATTCGTAATCGTCAAAAAAAGGCAAGATGAAAAACACTTACAATTTGATCAAAAACGTCCTCGATGACATAAAGTTCACACTTGAACAACAACAAACTATCGTTCTTGGATGTATTATTCATCACGACAGACACAGGAAAACTGGAGACTCAAGTATGTCGGAAGCCAATCAGCACAGATCAAATTCTCAATTACAATAGCAACAACTAGTGAACCCACAAAATCAACTGCGTACAAACTTCATTCAAGAGGGAAAGTACAAACTACAATACACCGCGGAAGAATGAAGAAAAATAACGAAAGCCTATCTTCCAAAAGAACCGCTACCCAACCAACATAAAATAATATCAACCAAACGCTTCAGCAAGAACTAGTCCAAGTACAAAATCTAATAAACGGATCATCCTATCATATATAAAAGACATATCAGAAATTACGACGAGATTGTTGAAGCCTTTTGGGATAGATTTAGCATGCAAACCAGTAAAATCACTTCAGTCAGTTCTATGCAAACCAAAGGACGAAATGACAAAAGAAGAAAAACCGAACAACATCCTGAAAATAAATTGTTCCAACTGCGAAAAACACTACATCAGACAAAGTGGACTCCGCTTTCATCTTCGCCAACACGAACATAAATTAATGGTGAAACGCCATGATATCCTCGCTTATAATAATGCATTTTGGACAGCTGTGAACACACATGCGATTGGAAAAATGTGGAAACTTTGGATACAGGCAATTCCAAAAACACCAGAGAATTTTTAGAAGCTTGACACTCAGGTCAATCAGAAATCAACAAATACGTTGAAATCAATCCAATTTACCAACCAATCAGGAAAATTCTGCACAAACATAAGAACAAAAGTCAAACCAATGGGAGATACAACCAAAACAAAGAAGTAAACAATGTCATGTTAAAGGTCAACAATATCCGACCAAGGTTGAAGTCTACAGAACAAGCTGGTGAGCCATATGTGGAGAAATTCGAACACTTGACTTCTACCTGAATTTTGTGCTGATGATGTCGTTTAGAAGAACGATGAAAGCTCCACGACTAAACCATCCAACTCAGAGAACAAAACTCTATCATAATTATATCTAATATCACCTTCAGAAATATTATCACTGTCAACATTATGATCTACCTAAGAGTCGAGATTTCATTGAAATCTTGGGCCGATCCGATGTAGACCACTATTAAGAACCCAAAAGCACTGAAAGGTCGTTCTAACTTAAATCGGTTCATGAATTCATTAGAATTCAGAAATCTCCATAATCCCATACTGACATTTATCATATGTTCACAAGTGACTAGCTTCGATAGGTAATTCTCAGAGTTCTAATGATAAGCCGTGACTAGCGAAGCTAAAGGGCGTTAGATGTGAAACAGCTACCCACTGAAAACAACATAAGATGTCTGTGAGATATGAAGGATTAGCTAAAGTTAAACATTAACACCGTTGGTTGATAGCTCAGTGGTCTAGGGATAAAGCGTTCACGCGCGAGACCCAAGGTCTTTGGTTCGAGTCGTAGTAGTCTAGCTTAGATCAACTAATGAATTTAACTATCAGAACTATTTTATTTGTAAATTAACTGTAAATACAATCATACAACTTGAGCAAACGATATTTCGATGGTTGAGATCATGAGTCATTTGAAGTTAGATCACCATGGAGAACCTGAAAGCACTGAACGGCCATTTCATCCTGTTGTGTGATTCCTCAGGCAGTGCATATCTAAGATCTCGCCCCCCATGAGACTCAAACCCAGGATCTATCAGTCTCATGCGCGAGCGCTTAACCACTAAACCACTGAGCTGGCCGACATCCAACGGTGTTAATGTCCAACCTCAACAAATCCACGTAATTAAGCGACACATTCATCATTGTCATCAGTGAGTTTCACAACAGACCTGGTTGAACTCCACTGGTCACTGCTTCTCACTAAAACTCCAGGATATGTCTCTTGAAGTTAGTCAGTAGTGAGCATATGTTGATTAATATCAGAAGAGGTTTTGTGTATGTTATAGTAATTTCAATGGTTGAGATCATGAGTCAATTAAAGCTAGACCACCATAGAATGATATTGTTGAAAAGAAAACTTCTTTTTCACTGAATTATCTTTAATTCGTCTTTGATGATATTTATGGATTTAATTAATGAAATGTATTTGTTTTAAATTCGGGCTATCACTTAGTTCGGTACATTAATTTAAATGTAAAATTACATAAAAACATATCTAAGAATTTTTTGAAGAGAATGGTGTTGGGTTCGAGTCCCAGAGTGAACATTAGTTCTGGGGTGCAGATATATCCAGCTGACGAGTCCCAAATAGGACGAAACATGCATCTTGGATTCCACTGCTAGCCACTATCCATCTTTGCTTACAAAAACCTTGTGAATTAAGGTAACATCGAGGCATACGCACAGTATGCACATATGCCAATAACACATTGAACAATTGCAATCATAAACCTCAATGGCAAGATACAAACAGAACAATACCAAGTGAATTTAAATTCACCCTATTACACAACCAAGTGGCTATCAGGACTCAATAGCTGAAGGGATTACACGTTGTCATTTGAAGCGAATGTTACTGGGTTCGAGTCTCAGAGTGAACATTAATTCTGGGATGTAGGTACATCCAGCTGACGAGTCCCAATTAGGACGAAACGCGCGTCCTGGATTCCACTGTTAGCCACTATCCATCATTACTTACTATATTTTTTCCCTTTTAAAAATTCAATCTTTAAGTTCACTTATCCCAGGCAAAGTACTTTGATGTAAAGAAACAGAAATAAGAAAAGAAAAGAAAAGAACCTGAACATTTTCAATTGCATAAACAAAGTAACTATGAAAACATGAATATTTCTATTCTTTTATATAGTTCGCCGGGAAATAACTAAATCAAGTCAAATCAACATTCAGGTCAACAAGAAATTGTTTATTCAAAAATTTAATGGATTTATTTTGTCTTAATTTCTTTTTAAGTTATATCAAATAATTTCATCTTGTAATAAATGTAAAAGTTGTATGTGCTTAAATGGATTGTTTTCAGTTCCTGCTCCCCAACCCCTCTCCACTGTAAGAAAAAACAAACAAAAGACATCTGAAAATATTTATCTCGAAACAAACAAACAAACAAACAGTGAAACTGTTCAGAATGAATTACTATAACAACAAACAGATTTGTCATTTAACATCATAAATAATAATGAAATAGACGTTAACTTTAAATTAGAGAGGGGTTTTATGAAGATTTTAGTAATTTAATGGGTGAATTCATGAATCAGTTAAAGCTAGACCACTATAGAAAACCTAAAAGCATTGGATGGATGTTTCCGCCTTGAATGAAATTCACCAGCAGTGTGCATCCTTGGCCGTGCACACAGGGTTCGAACTAGGATGAAACGGCCATCTAGTGCTTTCAGGTTTTTCGTGATAGTCAAGAATTCAAATATTAAATTACCATAATATCCATCAGACCCCCCCTTCTGATTATAATCCTCATATGCTGATTAGTGACTGACTCGAAGAGGTATTTCCTGGAGTTCTAGTGAGAAGCCGTGACCAGTGGAGTTAAACCATGTCTGCTTTGAGATAATAACTCACTGAAAAGAGTGTTGGGCGGTAGCGCAATTTCTTGAACTAGTTGAAGTTAGACGTTAACACCATTAAACGCCGGTCGGCACCTAGATTTTACGCGTTCGCGCGCGAGACCTACAGGTCCTGGATTCGAATCTCGTGGGGTACGAGATCGCAGATGCGCACTGTTGAGGAGTCTCGCAGTAGGACGAAAAGGCTGTCCAGTGCTTTCAGGTTTTCCATGGTGGTTTAGCTTTAATTGACTCATGAATTCAACTAGACGTTAATTTGTTTCCAATTCGTTCAGCCTTACTCTGTAATGTAGATAAATGTTGAGAACACATATCCAATACTTTACAATTTTTAATGTTTATCCGCTTAAGTTCAATCCGTTAGATGAACTATGAAACAATTTGTTTCATTGAAAATTTCAAAAGGAAGATGGAAGTGTTGCTAATATAAAAATGAGTATGTCACATTTCATACCCTGAATAACCAGATGTTAGACTAGTTAGTGACATTTAATAAAAACTGAAATCAAGGTTTCATTCAAATCATCACGTCTCAGTAAATGTTTTACGCACTTGAAAAAGGGAATCTGAATAGTATTTAAACGTATGGGAACGATAAAACTATTGTGGGACTGAGATATTCACTTTGATATATCAATGAGTTATTACCAATTTTACAAATTATTCAATTAAAATCTTCAGGTAATATTACCTATCAAATTACACATTTACGACTAGGTTATTGAATGATCTACCAGGCTTGACAAATTAGTTCTCCAAGGAATCAATTAAGTCAGAAGCAGATCATATTTCATCTCTACAATTATGACCCTAAATGACATTAATTTGAATATTGTGAAATATATCAGTTCCTTTTAAGTTGGAGATATGTATTAATGATGAGTACTAACTAACCTAAACTTGAATCAATGAAGGGAAGTGATAAATATTGGCCACTTTAATGAATAGATTAGTCATATGTAGGTTTCTAACAATCACAATTATGTAATAAATAAACTTCATAGAACACTTAGGGAAACTAAGGTATATGTAGGAAGAAATCAAGGTTCTGACAGTCTCTTAAATTTTTGCTTGAAATTCATTCATTCATATGTCTAGACAGGGTTCTTGCACTGAAGCTCATATCAGTTCGTAATAAAACCTATAACCCCAACTCCATGTCGAAATTCCCAATCCTATCTTGAACCAGGTAAATGGTTGAGATTTCTTTAGATCATTTTTAGAATCCCCTAAAAGTCGTCCCTATACTTTAATTCCACTGATTGGTAACTATCAAAGTGTGATAATTACGAACATAGTATACTTTTTGAATCCAAAAAATGCCTTATTTGCGTTGGTACAAAATGAAATTCATATAACTTTATTATTAGAGTTCAACCGGGTCTGTTGTGAAATAATAACTCACTGATGACAATGATGGATGTGTCGTTTAATTTCGTGGATTAGTTGAAGTTGGACATTAACACCGTTGGATGTCGGCCAGCTCAGTGGTTTAGTGGTTAAGCGCTCGCACGCAAGACTGATAGACCCCGAGTTCGAATCTCTCGAGGCGGGATCTTGGGTGCACACTACTGAGGAATCCCACGATAAGACGAAACGGCTATCCAGTGCTTCCGGGTTCTCCATGGTGGTCTAGCTTCAATTGACTCATGATCTCAAACATTGAAGTTACTAAATATAAGTCTTTACAAAGTTTTAACTACCTAGCATCTGAAAATATGCATTATAATATTGTGGCTCTAGTTCAATCGGTTTGATCAAGCTTAACCCAATGTTAAGTGTTTATTCAATTCAAGTATCATATATAGAAGGTATAAATTTTTGTTTTTTTTCGTATCATTTATATGGTGAATGAATTTCAAGTCATTTGATGCATAGAAGATATGTATCACGTCATAAACAATTTCCATGCTTCATTGAATAAGACACGCATAGACATAGTTATATACAAATGAATAAGTAGTATGGAATTTTACAGTAATACACTTTAGACATTGAATTATAAATGTAGATGGTAAATAATTGTAAATATGTATTTGATTATATATATCCATTTTTTTCTATCCTTAAGTTATTGAATAAGTTCTCACAATGATGGGGTTCAAATGATAAACAGAATTCTTTACTGTACTGTATTTCATGGTACGTATATGTTGATTACTGTGTGTTTATTGTTTAGATGGTCTTTTAGTACTAAACGCATACTGTCGATCTCATTGCGTTCATCACTGAGCTTTAACATCTTACTAACTGAGATTCACCATTTATGAACAACTATAATCTTGAGAAAATTGATGTTATATCATTGTTTAGTCAAAGTAAATGTATCAATTCTACAGTAAATAAGTCAAAACTTGATTAGCTTGAATGCAACGTCTTAGTCTCTTAAACTGGATGGCACAAGTCCAAATCCTACAATAACCACCATTTCCATAAAGATTACAAGTATGCCTTGTTGACGAGTGTCAACTAGTATAAAACGTAGGTTTATGGTCACAATTGATTGATCACTGGGTGGTGATCAATGTCATGCTTGTCTAGTCCTTATTAGTGCAGATCGAATGCTATCGATCATGTTGCAATGTGGCCACCAGGAGGTTAGTCACGGCTCGGATAGCTCAGTGGTAACGTCTCTGACTGTGAAGATGGGTGACACGAGATCGAATCCGCCAGGGAGCATCAGTTTCCTCAAGATTACAGGTACACCTTGCTGACGAGTGCCAAGTAGCACGAAACCCGGGTTCAGGGTTTCCTGTTGACTACCTCCAACCACCATCTAAATCTCAGTAGGTTTATGGTTTTCTGATAACCATCTTCAACCAACTAACATTTCCACATAGTGAATATGACATCGCGTCACTCATAACAGGGGTTGAATTGTAACACTAGAGAATTAGAAAAAACATGACAGTTACTACTTGACAATTAGTTCACGTGAATATTTCAGTTCATCTGGAATTATGTGACAGATTAAATAAGTTCACGGTTATGACTACGAATGTAGTATTGACATATATTCCATATATGCTATTCAATTATGTAACATTGTGAAAACTTCCTGATGATATATACTATCTCTCAAGAAATTCATCTTAGAATATAACGTTGTATTATTTTCATTCAATATCAACTTTCTACAAACATGCATATTCTTTTTTAACTATTCGTTATTTCTTCAATTATTTTTATACTACCAGTATAGGGTTGTGGGGATTATTAAGTTTTTGATTAAGATTATGAACCGATTGATGTTAGACCGCCATAGAAAGCCTGGAAGCACTGGACGGCCGTTTCGTCCTATTTTGCGACTCCTCAACAGTGCGCATAAACAACCCACCCACAGGATTCAAAGGCCCTGATTTCGAACTACAAATTATTTTGTTAAAATATTAAAACCATATTACTGAATAGTTCATTTGCAAGTCTTCCATCAATTGTCCTTCAAATTTTGTATGATTCTACTAATTCACAATTACTTTCTACTTCCTCTTTTATTCTCTTCAACTTGATCATTTTAGCCTTCTACTAGCAGCCATTCAACTTTCGTTTGACATTACATACTACTAATATTCGTCAATATAAGTAGCATGCATCACACTATTAGTAAACATTCATTAAATATGTACATCCTTTAAATTATCATAAAATTTCATGGCCAATTAATCAATAAATAAACGAGCAATAATTTCAAAACAATGCGCTTGTTCAATAGTAAAGAATTCAAGGAAGTATTAATATATTATTTATATGAATTGTATTAGTAGTAATGACTTTATTTTGTGATTTGGCATTTAGACATGTTCAACATATTTCTAGAAAGAAAGAAAAGAAGAAAAAGAAGAGTTAGAAAGAGAAGAAGAAGAAGGAGAAGAAAAGGGAAAAGAAGAATAGGATTCATGTTTACATTATTTTTTTTCGTTTTTCTCTATTTCTTCAATAATTTCCTCTTTTTTCAATAGTAAAAATCTGAGAAAAAAATTTATTTGTCAAATAATTTTTCGACTAATTTCTAACATGTTTGTTGGAGAAAAAACAAAAAAAATAGAAAAAGAAAAATGGGAAAAAGAAAAAAGAAAAAGGAAAAAAGAAAAAGAAATGATCATGTAGAGAATTTATCAACATTATTATCAGACATGTAATTATTCCTTGTATAGAAAAATTTCCTATATGCAATTTAATTATGAAAATAAGTTTGTTTACTTGAATTAGAAACTGGAAGATTTTTTGTTGTTGTTGTGTGTGAACTAAAGGACAATTAAAGGTTTATGAATGTTAAAATCATGTTCAGTATATGTATATAAGAAAGATTGATAATGATCAAGGAGAATGTTTTGAAAAAAAAACTATGTCTAAGATCATACAAATTAACAGTCAATCTTTAGTTTATATTGTTCTTGGGTATGTTTAATTGGTAAAGCAAGGACAATATACGTAAAGTTGAAGAACATATGATAAACAAAACAACATTTGACTGATACTAACGTCAAGAGAGTTCTACTAATATGAAGTTGAAACTTGAAGAACTACCACACCCATCATGAAAAAGATACAAGTATTTATCAACAATTATCTGAATGTCCGTTCGCCGGATATCATCAGTAATATTCTACTGTAGGAGATAAAAAACCAAGTTTCGGGCTGAGAATGAAGTTAGGAAAAGACGATGGAAGTGGATAGAACACACATATTGAGGAAATCGTTAAGCTGCATCACGCGACAAGAGCCAACTTGAAATCCTGAAGAGAATCGGGAAAGAGGAACGTCAAAGAGTACACTAGGTAGGAAATTGGAAGCAAATATGAAAAAAATTATGAATATCAACTAGAAAGAACTGTAAAGGATTGCTCAGGACAGAGTTTGATTGAGAATGCTGGTAAGTGGCCTGTGCTCCTCCATGAGGTGTAACAAGCATAAGTAAGTAAGTAAGTAAGTAATTAAGTAAGTAAGGGTACATTCGATATCATTTAGGAAAGTTACTAAAAATCAATGAAAAACGAAAAAAGTAAACTCGTTTTACTTTCATTTGAAGCTAGTCAACATCACCCGAAAACAAAGTTAGAACCTATCAGATTACTTTTAAATAATCAACTTGGAATCCATTATTTTGAAGATCTTTGAATAAGTGAAACAGGTATTCAATTCCCTATGATTTTTTCAGAGTTTTCAAATCAAAATCAAGTTGGACGATTTATTTGTTTACTCTGAAGAAGTGACTTACACTAAGTCACAAAACATCAGAAAACACAAGTTATCACAAAAATGTATTTATTATCAACTGTAAGATGTATGTAAAACTGCAAACGATACTAAAAAACGTACTCAATGAGGAAATTTTTTGCTTCGCTAACATAACTTTCTAAGGTCACACAATTGTAATGTAACAAATGTAGTAGTATATAGGTAGTTCACGTTACAGGTCAATTTCCGTTAGGATACCAGTAAAAATCAGATAGCAATTAAAAACCTGTTTCATTCGAGTATAAGACTCATGACCCAATCAAAGGATTGAAGCCCGTGACTTCAGGTTTCTCACTGAACGCGTAACTATTGGAATCACTGTGACTATGTTCAACAGTATAAACGTAACTTTAATCAGTTCACAATATAATGTTTTCTGAAAAAATGCTATTTAATAGTTGATCTATAGTTGTCATCCGCGCCTATTTCATGTAAAGGTAACCTCTTTTCAGTTATTTCACAAGTGCTATATCAGTTCATTTTGATGACTTCCTTTGTAATTGCTTTTCATGGGAGGTTTTATTTGACTAGCTTCACTTAAGCAATGTGATTGATTGAATTCATAAATCAAATCATTATATCTGTCTGTTGATTGTTAACTGATCTAAAAATCTTACAGTTGGTTTGATTCGAAATTTCAAAGTTTCTTCAATCAAATCTACATCCATAGTTGTGCATAATCGTTTTCCTAGTGACGAGTCGCCTTACTGCTTACCAATGTTCATATATGTGTAGATAGAGGTGACGTTCACTATGTCCACCATGTAATACTTCGTGTACATAATGCAAATTATTATGTAGATGATGTTGTATTTCTCTTCTGTTTAGTGGTTTATGTTGTAAAAAACAAACATTTGTTGATTTATGAGTGACATTGGTTTAAAAGCACTTCAGAATCCTTACAATAATTTCTGAGATATTTTTCACATATGACACAGAATGATCTTTCTCTTAACTTTTCGCAATCGACTTTTTTATAGTAGATAGATTATCTTGCTAAATTTAAATAAAAACAACCAAATAATCTGTCAATCTTAAGGATTTCAGGGAGATTTTAGTATTTTAACCGTTGAATTCACGAATCAATCTAAGCTAGACCATCGATGAAAACCTGAAAGCAATGACAGATCGTTTCCTTCTAGTATGGGACTTCTCAGTAGTCCACATCCACGATCTGAATTTCAGGCGTTAGCATCCTCGCTTCGAGTCGTGCGTGTAGGATCGTGAATACGCATTTCTTAGGAGTCTCACACTAGTACAAAACGACCTTCCACTGCTTTCAGGTTTTCCAATAGTGGTCTAGCTTGGATCGATTCCGGAATTCAACTGTTAAAATAGGAAATATTTCATGATTCATTAACTTATACATTTTCAACTATGAATTTCACTTAATTCTCATGATATTTCTTAATAACATTGTTTCTTTTAGATACATTACATTGCAAATATGTTAATTAGTGATATGATGGAAAGAAAGGTCAATTTTCAATTGAATTACTCATTATGAGATTTATTCAATATTACAGCCGTTTTGATTCAACGTGAGGATCATTCATTGTAGTATTTGATTGTTTTCCCAGTATGATATTCTCTTCTGTATAATATACGATATTCTTGTATTCACTTGACATGAACTATGCTCAGTAAGTGACTTGTTATAACTGAGTATGTGATTTAATCCTAATTATCAATCAAAATGGGTGTACTGAGGCGTGGAGTCAAGCTGCGGTTGACTATAAACATCACTACAAGAAGAGCGCGTACCAGAAAATCAGAAGGCAGACGAAGGTTGTAACAAGGTTTATTCGTTGGCGATCTCATGGTATCGAAAGTATACCGAGATCGTGCCAAAGGAAATAAAAGCGGAATCAATGGGTAAACGCGCGAGCGTACAAGGTCACAGTCAACGGAAGAATAATGGAGGAGTAATGGATGTATTTAGTACAGTTAAACAAACGAGCACAGTAAAACAATCACTGGTACAATCGGTTATAATAATAATTGTTTCCATTAAACCAATCGCGTTCTCTTAGTAAAAGTAGGTCACTACAGTACCATCAATATATAAACCAGTGTATTTTAGACTAGATTCGTCGTCGTCATAATGTTTGGGGGCTAATAAATCTTCACTTATACTAGTCTTTGTGTTCTTGCTTTCGCATCGTGGGAATTGTCGAGGTCCCTCGTTCCGAGTATAAGTGATCAGCGTTTTTCCGCACAACAATTGCGACGACCGAATGTAACAATTACACTCAAGTATAATAAATAAAATGTTTATATGTGTTCATTTTTAGTCGTCTAACATAAATTTTAATAGTCATTAATCAAACTTTAAATAATTATTAACTAACCAATCAATTAAAATAATAAATGGTTTTGTTACTTATTTAATAAACAAATTGTTCAATGTTTAATGATTGATGTTTCAGCAAAATATTCTCATGCACACACATACACACACGCACACACGCACACTTATCTTTTAAATAAACAAAATCTTGATTACAGTAAGCATAAGGTACATTATTTTATGCGTCAGACTGAATTGTATATTCTCGATCACCAAGTAAACATCATTGCCAGTCAGTGGTTGGTATTCTGCTGTTTGTGTTTAGACATCATATTGGATACCGAGAAGCATTCGGCCATTGTGTTACACAAGAGTGAGGTAAACTTCAGGAGTCCATATTTTTACCTTTCATTAATTAACTTTGTAGAAAAGTCCAGATAAATTTTTATCAATGTCTTATTATTACTGAGTGAGATACCATAATCACTATTACTCTTTAGTGATTTTGTAGTTACTATCAGGTCAGGAATTTTGCAGTAATTTGTATGATAAGAAGATTGGTTTCATCACATACTAATTAAAATAAAGGAACTATCTCATCGTAATTTTTTTCAGTTTGTTCCAAATGTGCTTGGTAATGACTTATTAGATGCTTTCTAGGTTCCCAAAATATTGCTAAACTGAGATTATGTAGACGTATTTACACAATATTTATATCAAGTAACTGCTAAACTTCGTAAACACACTAAACTCTCATCTTACTGGTATGACTGAAAAGTTCCTTCAAAATTGCGCGTTGATTTCATACTTGTTTCTTCTTACTACAACAATGAATAGCATAAAAAACTGTGGTTTGCATTCATTATTCACATCCATCACCGTATAAATGAACAAGTTTTCACATCTTTCCACTTTTGCACTCCTCAAATCTGTCGCCCAATAAAATTAATCATCTGAAAAATAATATAATCGGCAATGGTTGTTGTTTATTATTATTGATTTTAACACATAGATATTGGTACAAGGGGCACCAACTACATATGCGCCACACAAATCTCATTTGATATGTGTGAGGGCTGTGATACTGCCCGTGTGCCCAAACCGAAGCAGCTGGTTTTATTAGGAAGCCACACCAGGAGCCTTCGACCTAAAGGTCTGATCCACAAGGCAGTGGAGCATCGTAAGGAGATGAAGTCCCATGGTAGCTGGTGACCAACAATTGGTTCATAGCCATTTGTTCCTTCATGGAGCCCATTTGCACCATTGGTTTGAAATGAGGGTTTTTAACTCCCCTACGTGGACTATCTGTGTCCACCGACCTGGTTAAATCGTCGTAAATTCGCTTTTCGTCCCGTCAGTTTCGTAAACAACACCCGCACCACGAGAAGGCAATGAGTAGAACTTTCCTGGTGGAGGCTATATACGCGTGGCCATGTGGGAGCATTATGCAAGGGAGAGCGGACTCTCCCCACTCTCGGACGTACCAGGACATTTAGGGGCAAAGGTTGTTGTATAAAGATGGATATAAAAACTAATAATTCGTGCAGTGATTACCTCAATAACAATGAGCTCTAGTTATCATGTAACCACTGGCTTACATTCATGTTCAAACGTGGTTACATTCATAGATAGTTTGTTTCTCAGCATGCTACATTTTGATATACATTTGCGTGAAAAAACGTTTACAGCAAGATAACATGACCACCGTCTTTCGACCTCATTTGAACCAGTCATCATTTTTTAAAACAAAGATATTCATGATCGCACTTTCAAAATTAGTTGTTAAAGCCAAAAAATCACCCATAGTTGTTATAATGTCGACCCCGATACTTTTACCAGAAGTATACAAAAAAAAACACTGAAAAGATCATACTTGATTGGTTCGACAGAATAGTACCTACTGTGGAACTTCATCATCACAAGTAAGAAGTACTTCAACATTTACAACTATTAACAACTCTATATTAGTAGTTGAATTTTAAAAATGTGTACCTTATACTCCGAGAAAAGTTTTATTCCAATAGTTTTTTCTCATATTCACTTTCAAAGTCTGAACAGATTTTCTAGTGGAGATGTGTAATTAGACGTAAATCTGTCATATTTTATCTTACATAGTGTACACATTGTCTAGATCAATCACTCACATCATTTATGACTTGGTCTCTGAGAAAAAAAGTGAGATTTTAAATTTTAATTACAGTTTTATCATAACCTTACATACTTACGCCTGTTACCCCTCGTGGAGGAGCGCAGATCGCCCACCAGCACTCTCCGTATAATGACTCAATAATATTGATAATTATTATTATGATTGTTTTTCAGTCAGATAATTCACAAAGGAAGTATAAGTTTGACATTGATGTTTGCTAAAATGTGACTAGGATTTCAGTCAGTGATTTACTGACAGGTAGGATATATTGGAAATAAATGGTGTACAAAAAGGAAATTTTGGTTGGATGCAATGAAAAACGAAATATAACCAGACTAGATTGTGTTTGTATATATGTATGTGACCTAATATCACATGGAATGTGTTTCTAATGTCTAGTGGTGGAATATAGTTGGAATGAAACTATGAATCGAAGTTTCATGATAGTTGATATTCGACATTGGTGGATGAGTACAACTTCATGGAAGCTGGTGAGCTACCAGCTGACATCTAAACACAATGTCAAATTGTTTACAACAATATATACACAATAAATGTTTGATAGGATTTTATCAACCATTGAGAACTAAACAAACAAATTATATCAGTTACTATTCAGTGGTCGGTTAGTTATCTCCTTATCATACTGTGTCTCATGCAAAGTGAGTAGTTCATTGATAATGTTTCCGAATTTAACATCATTGAATATGTGTTTGAATTCTACTGACATAATGAATGAGAAATCATTTACGGTGAACTAATTGATTAATCTATACTAAATTACACAGTGACTTTGTAAAATACGAAAATCGTACATCAAATAGATTATCTGCACATCTTTCTTCGGTTCTTCATCACACTCTTCATCATTATTCTGTTTTCTATCCTTTTCTCTTTATTTCAATCTTCTGATGATAATCATTTCACTTCTTATTCCCACTACATACTACTTATATCTGTGCGTATAAGTAGCACACACCACATTAGGAGTACGAATCTTCTAAACATTTCAACTATTCCTTGTTAATGAACTCCACTTAATACGAAACCCTTGCTTTTTCATTATTTTTAACCATCTAAGTGATTGATTATATAATTATAAACTGATTTCATTCTCTTATGTTTGTTATTTACAAAATATTAGGCAAAATATATACCTGGTAAATTGTCCTTAAACATTAATGGTATCAATGAACGAAAAAAAGTAATAATCTTATTGCTCGATAATAAACTTACACCAAGAACGGCGAGACTCTAGTTTATGGACGACCTTTGAGCGAATCTTAAGTGATCTTGAGAAATATTAGCCAATCAGCAAACAGTAAATATAGAGTGAAAATATATTAAACAAAACCAAGGAAATAAAGTGGATACACTTCTTATACTTGGTTCAAAAACTTGTCAAGATTAGAAAGAGGTTCAGGGGTTCTGAAATTATAATGCATGTAGTAGAGGGAATCATCCATACGACTACATAATAGTCGGCCTCTGGAGTCATGTTAAAGTCTCAAAAACTCTTTCAGCCACATAGCTTCAATATTGTTCATGTGCACTCCGGTTGTTGTGTGCACAAAACGCTACTTGTGGATAAGGACACGATGCACATAACCATGCCTATGCAGGAGTCTGTACGCTCTCCAAACATCTGTATATGTTGTAGTACCTGACTGCACCCAGTGTTACTGATGCTTTTATTATCCAGTTCGCAATAATTCTCATAATTTATCTTAGTTAGGAATTATATTTGGTGTTTTCATCACGAACTGACATCAGCTATAATGCCAGAAATCTTTTTAGACAAATGGATGGAAGGCTTTCGTGCGCAAATCCGAGATCTGTTATCTTATACCTGATTGATTCGTCCACAAGTTATGGTCTCGCCGTTTTATTTGTTATAACTGCTCAATTATCACGCTTTGTATAAAATTCCCTGTGAACCGATCGTACGTTAGCATTAAGCACTGAAGTTGGCGCCGTAACCTTGAAATCTCTAAAACGCTTCTGATTGGCTCGTCAATAAATAAGAGTCTCGCCCCAAGAACTTATATATTCTAAGCAGAGATAAATGGTGACTAGTAATGGAATCCAGCATGTACGTTTCGTCCCATTCATGACTCATCAGGGCAAGTTACCTACATCTCAAAGTTGGTAGCTTCATCAGAACACATGCAAAACTTTGCTGATGTTCATATATAACAATTATGATATGAATTTTCTAAAAGATTGACCTGGAATAATTATGAAATATAATAATCCTTTTTAATATTTAACATTTAGTGTTAACCTTAAGTGACAAATGTGGAATAATGTCAAAATTTAATGAAGATTAATTTGTGAATTTTTTAATTATTTTAGTGAACATAAAGAAAATTGAATTTCTCACATAAATAACAAAGATATGTCAATAAAAAAACAAATTACGTATGAATTAATTAAAGGAAAAGTTCAAGTTCAAGAAGCCATGACCAGTAGAGTCGGATCCATGTCGGATAGAGACAAATATCTACCTCAAATAAGGGATAAATGGTTGAGCAAGATCATAAATCGATTGAAGTTAGACATTAACACTATTGGATGCTAGTTCAGTAGTCTAGAGATTAAGCGTTCGCGTTCGAAACTGAATGTCCTGGATTCCAATCCCTTTGATAAGGGGGAACGTGGATACATACTGCCGAGGAGTCCCATTGTAGGACGAAATGGTCGTCCAGATTTCTAACAGTGGTCTAGCTTAGATCGACTCATGAATTCAACTATTAAAAATTTAAAGAACACGCACTACGTAATAGTATGTTGTGTACAATTATGAAATTTTGAACAGATAAATACGTAGACTAGCGAACATTCTGTAATATCCAGAGTTGTACAATACATCGGTAGTTTTCATAATATCATTGAGTTGCCAATAATTTGGAATAACCAACTATATCTTATCATTTATTCATCAAGCTTGTCATGTTAGATAGATGGAGGAAATCTCCTGAAGCCTGCTTCAGTTTGAGCAACCGGACAGTATAACATCCCTCACAAAAATCAAATGAGATTTGTATGGCGCATATATAACTGGTGCCTCCTTGTATCAATATCTATGTGTTCAAATAAATAAATAAATAAATAAATAATAATCTCCTGAAGCTCCTTGTATGAACATCTTCGTTTCATAATAGTTATAGCTCGTCAAGGAAGTATAGCTGTAATCTTGAAGGGACTTATACTCATCATGACAATCGAATATGTCTCCCATTGTTACATCTGTAGACTGTACACGAAGGCTATGATGGAACTTCAGTTGGGTAATTTTATCAAGCTCAGAGAATGTGATTATGTATAGAGAGAAAGTTGTATTTTCGCTAAATATAACATTACCCACAGTCTTTTGATATATGTTAAATTAGAGAAGATATAAAATTCTGGAATGAAGATAAGAAATTCCTTTCTCCGTTCATTTGATTTGCTTAATACAATTCCTTTTGTTAATTTATCGAAATAGTACTAAAGAACAAGAGCACAATACACTGAATATTTTATCGTATTCTATTTAATTGAAACCATGAAACGATCAACGTTAGACCACCATTGAAAACCTTGATGAGCTGGACTGCTGTTTCGTCCCATTATTAGAATCCTCAGCAGTAGTAATCCATCTATTTGATTTCATTTTTAACGGTAAGTACCACTAAACAACAGGACAAAATACTTCAGGCTAGTGACTAGTAGTGAAATACAAAATACACATGTAGTCTTACTGAACACCTCACAGATAGACGTAGTTGCATCTTAATATAGATGTTCACTTTTGAGAGACTTAAATACACTAAGCTTCCCGTCAAACTACAGTAAATCATCTACAAAGCTACTGAGTCAAATTAGCCGCTAACCCTTTCAGTTATTGGGAATTTCGTAATTCTTTATATATTTATTAAAATATATCAATTCAAGCGTTCTATGCTTCAATTGACACTGATCTAGTTCTGTCGTAAATACAAACAATATAAAAATGTAAACAGTATAGCTTATAACCAATTTGTTTTAAAATATCACCACTTTATTAAACTTTGATTTAAGAAGTGATTAATATTTAGACCGATTTGATTTTTACTGGTTTGAATTATTCCGTTGTTGATGCTTTAACCGTATTTTGATCAATCATAGTTGGTATCTCTGGTCAAACAAGACTGCTTACACTCACCCTCTCTCTTTCCTCTGATGGTCAAGTAGATTATCAAGATTTTCACATTTCAGGAAAAGCACGGAATACAGTGAACAATTTGAATTCAGTTGTACGATTAGGACTTTGTAGATGACCTATTTCATCCATCCTATACACAGTAACAAATGCAAGTGTAGCAGCGGCTTCTGTAGCAGAAGGCCTCAACATCAACAAGGGGGAAAACAAGATTCTGAAATACCACACAGAGAACAACAGCTCAATCGCATCTAATGGAGAAACTCTGGAAGAGGTAGAAAGTTTCACACATCTAGGTAGTATCATCGATAAACGTGGAGAATCTGATGCGAGCTTGAAGGCGAGGATTGTTAATGCAAGGACAGCAGTCCTACAATCGAAGAACATGTGGAAATCAAAACAACGTTTGACTGATACCAAAGTTACAATTTTCAGTACGAACGTCAGGACAGTTCTCCTGTACAGAGGCGAAACTTCCAGAACTGCCACAACCACCATCAAAAATGTACAAGTATTTATAAATAATTGTCTGTCTAACATACTGAATGTTCGTTGATCGGATACCATCAGCGATAGCCCAGTGTGGGAGAGGGCGAACCAGCTTCCATTTTTAAGAAGAAGTTAGGAAAAGGCGATAGAAGTAAATAGGAAACATATTGAGGACATCTTCAAAATGCATCACGAATCCTCAAAGGAAAAGGAACAGAGGGAGCCCAAAGAACACACTGCGTTGAGAGTTGGAAATCGGCGTGAAAAGGATGAATAGTAACTTGAAAGGATTGCCCAGGACAGACTTAGTCTGAGAATTCAGAGTGGTGACTTATACTCCCACGAACGGTAACAGGCGTAATTAGTTGGCAACCTGTGCGGATTGTTTCGATATATCCATCATGACACAGGTTTGTACAGAACGGCTAGAATTTAGCTAGCAGTGAAATCTATGACGCAATTTTCATCCTGAACTAGTCAGTTAAGCGTACTCGCATTAAGGTTGATGTTAACTCAGTGCTCCTTACCAACGCTTGATGCGTCGTGCCCTTAACTGTTTTATTCTGATAGCCACTCACTTGTGAAGCGGATATCAATACAAATCTTGAATTATACATCAGCTGTAAAGTAAATCTATGTAAATCGCATGCGGAAGGAAATTCGTGTCCCGGCTTACATCGGAAGCCACATTACGTGTATTCTGTTTGATGAGAAGTCGATGTTGATTTTTTTCCCATTCTTAACTTTAAATTTTATCACATCAAGAATATCAGATGGGTTTTGTGGATATTGTAGTAATTTCAATGGTTAAGATCATGAGTCAGTTGAAGCTTAACCACCATGGAAAACCTGGAAGCACTGGACGGCCGTTTCATCCTATTGTGGGTAGATATTAAACACCGGCTCAGTGGTCTAGTAGTTAAGTGCTCGCGCGCGATACCAGTAGGTCCTGGGTTTGAATCTCCATAGAGGCGAGATCGTGGATGCGCACTGCTAAGGAGTCCACAATAGGACGAAATGGCCGTCCAGTGCTTCCAGGTTTTCCATGGTGCTCTAACATCAAGAATAGTTATCTCCATCATCATCATTATCAATATTATGTTCGTCGACATACTTATAATTATTATTCGCATATATTCTATATTCATTTCAAAACAATAAGATATTCATATTTGTTCATATTAGTCATCACATTTATGTTTCTATCTGAACCATTTCTGTTTTGTTGTACCATTCACTACACATTCTATCACCTAAAACCCAAATCATTTAACATTTTCTTCTTAATTGTCATGTTTTATATCTTATTATTGTGTTTTTGTTTTTCACTTCTTTTCTCTTCTTTAAACTAACCATAACAACTAGATTGGCTATTTACATGCTGTGCCATAATTAACTAATAGTCAACTTTTATTTTAAGTGGATTATGTTTTGGTCTATTCTCATTACATCTATATGTGTTATTCACTGAGAATTGTGTTTTGTTGTTTTACAAACTATATAAAAATTGTATTAGTCAGTAGTATTGAATTGTGTCCAAAGTGGATAGAGATGGTTTTCTTTTTGTGTGGTGAATATGTCTTATTGTTAACAAGCTGTACTAACATAAAACTAGTCTGATAATTGGACTTATTACATGGTTTTAACTATGCTCCTACTTATTTTTTTATTGTTATCGAATTGATTTAAGACTGGTAAATCATGTACGAATGTTGAAATTTATCAATGGAACGGTGTTTTTAATGACTAGTTTAGTTAAATGAGTTTTGTGAATATTAGTTAGATTTATGGGTTATATGCATCACAGAATGATCTTAGTTGGAATAATCGATAGATATTTCTGTCTAGTATGATTATCCACTATGCAACTAAGGATCGAACTCAGGATCTTCAAGTTATGCGATAAATACCTCTACGTTAGCACTCAATGATATAATTCTAACTTCAATCGATTTATGATATAGAGTGAAAATTATGAAGTACCATTGGTGACAACTGTTCCACTTTCAAACTGGATACTCACAACTTAAGAATTTCACTCTAGAATAAAATAGTTTTTATGATTTTCTGATTTTTGGTGGTGCTTCATCTGACACCAATTCAGAATGAATATGATTTACAAATACTAGTTTCACAGATTGAAATCTTGAGTCGATTGATGCTAGACCACCATGGAAAACCTTGAAGCACTGGACTGCCGTTTCGTCCTAGTATGGGACTCCTCAGCGGTGTGTGAGGAATAAACTCACTGAAGATAATGGTGTACTGTGGAGTAACATCGTGAATTGGTTGAAGTTAGACATCAAAACCATTGGATGCCGGCTCAGTGGTCTAGATAGTTAAGTGCCTGGCGTGAGACTGATAGGTCCTGGGTTCGGATCCCGCAGGGTGCAGGATCATGGATGCGCACTGCTGAGGAGTCCCATGCTAGGACGATTCGGCCGTCCAGTGCTCCAAGGTTTTCCATGGTGGTCTAGCATCAATCGACTCATGATTTCAATCAGTGAAATTTCTAAAATCTCCACAAACCCCTTCTGATAAAATACTAGTTTACATTGTTCTGAAGTAGGTATAAAAAGAATATCAAGTATTTTATAGATAAATTAGGTTTTATGAAAACTGACTTAAAGTTTAGATGACAGTTAGAACAAATAAGTCTTAATTGTAGCTAAGGAACACTGAACAACTGATTCATCCAGATATAGATGAAATCCCAGTATTTTGGTAACAGGATAGTTATTTTCAATGACACAAGACCAAAGCCACGCTAAATTATGAAGTAACTGAAGTTCGAAGCATGTATCATTGTTTGAAAACACAATAATCTGATGAAAAAGTGTTCGTAATAAGTTTAAAAAATTCTGTGATCATGTGTACAAACTACTTAATAATCCCTTCATAGGACTAGACAGCTGTCTAATGTTACATGGCTTTCAAGGGTATCTTAATTGAGATAAGTCTGTGATGTATGACACCAAAATATCATTTATTTGCTTTTTCTGTCATGATGATTTACTGACAGCTTTCTATCACTAAGTTGATTTCATCTGTTGATATACCATGATTTCAGTGAGCTGAAACGAAATGATACTTACATAACAGCACGTTCAGCTATGTATAAAAATGTTGATTAACAGTGAAATTATTGATGGTAAATAACTCGATGAACCTAAGAAGAAACTATCCTATATTAATTAGCTAGTCATTATCAACGTAGGGACTGGTA
The DNA here is from genome assembly GCF_000699445.3 of Schistosoma haematobium. Taxonomy (NCBI): domain Eukaryota; kingdom Metazoa; phylum Platyhelminthes; class Trematoda; order Strigeidida; family Schistosomatidae; genus Schistosoma; species Schistosoma haematobium. The sequence goes on from NC_067200.1 coordinate 10,289,879, forward strand.
CGAATGCATAGTTTTTGTAAGTTCCACAAATTTCATATCACTAAACGAAGAAAGAAATTGTTCTAACTTGAAACTTGAATTAGCATCACGTACTAAATACAACAATCGGAATTTCGACTATAAATTTTTTTTATCCCCATCTTTAATTCCATCTATAGCTTAGAGTCCTAACCTGGACAAATAATCTTCAATCAACACAAGCTACACCCTTATTTGTTAGTTATCTGTAAACTTTCCTCCATTTCCTGACCATGAGTTCTAAGAGAAGTTAACAGTCAGCTTCTACCATATATTACATTTCAATCATTCAGCCCAGAAAACAACTATTCAGAACACCCAAAAGCTTACCGACACTAACTATTAGACCACACATTACACAAAATAAGAAGTCATACTTCAAATACAATCATTCCAAAATTGTCAGAGAAGCAAAGCAAACAGTACATAAATATTTCGCAATAATCAAGGAATGCTAGAACGTATGACGATAGTAAATAGGTTCATTGAAAGATTACTATAAGGAAAGTATAGAAATACAGTTATCTAGTAATTATATAATACGAATGTAAATACTAAAAATACATGAAGTAATCCCGAAAGTTCCAACTATTCCACTGCTTATCTCGTTATAGAAGAAATATAAGACCAATTAAACAAGTAAATTCAATTGTATTTAAAAGGTATAAATCAAAAATATAATTCAAAAGAGAATAAATGACATATTTGTGTGAAGAGTTAGTGTCATCAGTAAATTCAAAACTTGGCGAGAAACGGATAATTAATTCAGCTGCACCATACCATCAGACTATCTTCCATAAGACTGGAAGTCTCCAAATATTGATTATTGATATGCCGTCTACTTGAATACTTGCTACTAGTTCTCTATTTCCCCGGACTATTTCTACACTTGAACCAAATAGTAGAAAATAATTTCGAAACAAGAATAGAATCTGTACTTTGTAGATCATTTGTGTACAGAAAGCAAACTTACCTATGTGTTTATTTATTGATAACCATTAAACTCTGGACACTTCTGGAAATATGAAAAATGAAGTAGTAGAGTAATTAATCATCTAATCAATTCTTGTCACACAATCCATCAATTGTTTTAGTTTTCATAGCGTACGCTGATTGGATGAAATTTTCCCAGCGTTTTTCTGATTTCCGAAGATCTTTTTGAGGTATTCTTGTAGGATCCAAACAGTTAAGAATTTATATAAATATAATTATGTGCCAAACAATTCAATGAGTGAATTCTACTCATTAGAATCGGAGAGAGGTGACGATAATCGACCTCTTGTTCCAGAAATAAGCTGTTCGCTGGCTTACATTCTTCTTTAGATAACTATGCGCTGCAGTTCTTGGGTATGTGTCTGGCAAGCATACTATTTCACAGGAGATCAGACGCAGCCGAATAGCCGACTGTCGATCTAGGTGTCATAAAATTGAGTTCGCCGGGGAGCATCAAGTCCCTCAAGACTACGGCTACATCAAACTGATGAGTACCAGATAACAGAGACTCTAGTTTCAGGGTTTTGTACCAGCTACTTCCGATCACCACTTCACCACCTCAAAATAGTCCATACGATTTGGAGTTAGTTAGATTAATGGCCATATTGCATCTTAATCGATAGAGTTAGATTAACACTAAGAAAAAGTTTTACATACATGTCATCAGTTACTGCTCAGTGATCAATCAAATGTAAACATTTTGCACAACCAATATAATCTGCTACACTAGAAGAAGTAAACTGATAAATACACATTGATGTAAAAATTTATACTTTTCACTTCCTCAAGTGAAATATCTACTGGAGAAGACAATTAAAAATAGATTAAACAAATGTTTTATCATTCATTTCCGACAACCAGTTACATTTTCACATAACAATGAATGTTAGACAAGAATATTCCATAATGTTGAGCAGTGCATTTATTTCGTTTGTAAATTCTTGTGAATACTGAAAAATAAATTATTAGCATTCAATTAGTAGGATAGTTTACTGAGATTCCTTAAAATCTCAAGCCAAGAACACACCTAGTTCATTTCAATATAAGATTTTTCCAACAGTATGCATGAATGACTCAGAAAATGAAATTGAACTGAAAACCTTCGAATTCTTTCAAAGTACGATGACTCCTTACTAATTATAATCATTAAGTATAAAATACACGGTTAATTTCATAAACCAACATGGTCACAAGATAATCATAAATTTAAAAAAAATGGTATGATGTTCAAATAGGCAAATTGATATTTGTAGAGATTGGTTAAGTGAAGAAAGCGTATGTTGAAAATGTTTGCCAATATTTCTATTTTTCACGTTTCACATAATTAATACACTTTTCACCATTGATTACTAAAACGCTTGTTGAAAGTGTAAAATTGATTTCCTGGTGATAATACAATTCTTTAAATCGTTATCATCACTGACTCTCAATCGGATAGTTACAAATTTACCAAGACAGTACTTAATAAACACTCAATAAAAAAGGGCGGCCTGCTTAAGCATCTGGGCTACCTGTTCCTGACATCTAGATATTTCAACAAGTTATCCATTTTTGTTTGTTTTAATATATCATTATGTCTATTAATAGCATAACCTATCCTGCTGCGTTTCTGAAAAGTGTACAACCTTTCGTTGTCAGAGTTACAAAAAACTCAATGAGAGATAATGTGGTTGCTGGCAATATACAGCGAAAAGAATGCACATTATTCAGATGTTCATTTACTGAACTGCTAACATCTAACTGGCGATCACTCAATATTTATCGCCAGGACCGACCAAGAAGAAAGAAACAGAAACTTGTTGAAATACTTTACTCTGAGAATTCTATATTGTACCAAAAAATATAATAATGAATGAAGCTGATGATAATAATAATAATCATCAATTGTATATATTTTCAGTTAGTGTTTCAGTAATCTTTAGGACATTTACGTAGATCATTTGAACCTTCTCAGAACTTAGACGGATAGCGCTTGCAAGTAAATCTTCTAATAGCAAATGTTTATTTGCTTTCATATTGATTTTTGACATTCTTTAACTCATGGTATTTTCTTGTTGTTTGGTTCAGGAATTCTTCCAATTTAGATAATCATTTGGAAATCAGGAAGCATTTGATATCTGTTTTATCCTAGGATGGAACTCATCAACACTGCATACTCACAACCTCACTGAGGATCTAAAATGTTTTTAAACTATGATTAGACAGGGATTTAAACTCTGAAAGTTTCACAAACTCCAGAAAATTCCTATACATCTATCTTTATTTATCTGAAAGTTTTCTGTTTGATTCTGTTCGCTCTACTATATATTTACGGCATTTTTCTAATATTATACCTTATGAAAATGATCTTTCAAGAGATTAATTTACAGTAATGACGTTTTGATTTCGTAAATATGCTATTAACATATCTAGTCGGCTATTTAAAAACAAGGAGAGAATTATATTGTAATGTAATCATGATTAGCCAATCATAATTCGAGAAAATCACTCTTCCCTGATTGGCTGGTACAGATTGCCACATATATATTGAATATTTTAATATTATGAATAACAATGGTGTATAGTGGCTAGCAGTGGAATCCAACACGTGCGTTTCATCCTATTTAGGACTCGTCACCCGGATGTACCTGCATCTCAGAGTTGATGTTCACTCTGAGACTCGAACCCAGTACCATTCGCTTCAAACGCCACCGCTTTATCCACTTAGCTACTGAGTCCTAATAGCCACTTGCTTGTGCAATGGGGTGAATTTAAATTCACTTCATATTATTTGGCTTGTATCTTCCCATTCAGATTTAAGACTGCGACTGATCAGTCTGTTATCAGTATATGTGCATACTGTGCGTATGCCTCGATATTGAGTCCCAAATAGGACGAAAACGCGCGTCCTGGATTCCACTGCTAGCCACTATCCACCATTGCTTGCAAAAATCTTGTGAATTAAGGTAATATCGAGGCATACGCACAGTATGCACATATGCCAATAACAGATTGATCAATCGCAGTCTTAAGCCTCAATAGGAAGATACAAGCCAAATAATGCCAAGTGAATTATGAATAACAGTCGATTATTTATAAGGTTGATTTCATTTTTCTTTTTACTGGATATCTGATTTCATTAACAGACCAGTTGAAATGACGTTGTCATTTCTTAAATAAAAACATTTTGTTACAATATAAACTATTTAAAGATATATTTAATATGTAAAATGTTCATAGTTTTAAGCATGAATTGATTTGGCTAGATAATCATTCAGTATTTGAAAGTACTGAATAGTCGTTTCGTTCTAGTATGAGACGCCTAAGCAATAAACATTTACATATGAAGTTTTTTTACTAGGACAAAATAGTTATCCAGTGCTTCCAGGTTTTAAAACGCAGTCAAAATAATATTGTGGTGTTTGTTACTTATATCTGTAGACATAAGTAGTATGTAATATCAATCAGAAGTGGAAAACCTGGAAGCAAAATGCTAAGAAGATCGAGTTAAAGAGATTAGAAGAGAAAATAGAAGGCAATTGTGAATTGGAAGAATCATGCAAAATGTGAAGGACAATTGATGTAAGATTTTCAAATGAACTATTCAATGAACGGTTCTTATATTTTAATAAGATATTCTGTAATTTTGCATTAAATATACATTGGGTATCCCCACTTGTGTTTTCATTCACAACAATATCAGTCTGTGATTCAACCTATGAACATTCCACAGTTTCTACAAATCTTTGATACTAGTTTGTAAAGGTTTATATTTTAACCTTGTTGATATTGAACGATTCAAATGTCGTTGACTCAACGCACTCATTCGGTAAGCAGCCAAATCCAATCTTATTAAGATTCTTTAAATTCATAGTAATTAGAAAACCTGAATCTGCCCATTTTATGTAAAAAGATGATTCAGTAGGTAACCGTCAACTGCCCTACTTAACAGAAGCGATATAATCAATATAATTGCTTTTTTACTCTTTAATTAATTGTAACCAAAGTCTAGTGAGCTTGGCAACACATCATTTGTCATTCACTGCAAACTTTCTAGAATTTTGTGGGGATTATAGTAATTTTAATGGTTGAATTTATGAGTCGATCTAAGCTAAACCATCATTAAAAGCATGCAAGCAATGGATGGCCATTTCCTCCTAGTATGGGACTCCTCAACAGCGCACATCAACTATCCAGCACTCGAGACTCGAATACAGGACCTTCGGTCTCGCTCGCGAACGCTTAACCTCTAAATCACTGATCCGGTGTCCTTTCGTATCCCGTGACCTGACTCCAGGTAGATCGTGTGAATGTTTGTTATTGAAATATACATGTCGCCACTTCTCGGATATTATCTTCGACTTAAATCACGTTGGTGAACAACGGAATTAAAAAACTCAAATACGCGAATGACTTTTGAATACGTATACTTTATACAATCGTTGATCCAAACAAACAATCGGGGAAGCGAGGAGAAGAGAGAGAAATGAAATGTCGCGCAATGGAGGCATGTGAACCAACTCGATTAAACCAAGCTTAAATCGATATTTATATTCATACAAAAATAAGTTACAGATATATGATGAATAGGATAAGAAGTACAAACACATACATTCATATAAAAACAGTCAGGGTTGATAAGCGAATAATTAACAAGGTCAAAATGTGACTCAAGTAGAATGAATAAATTGACCTGGCCGGAAAATAGGATAATCTATGTGAGCTCAACAAGCCAAAGATGTTTAAATTCAAGCGATCCATGATCTTGCCAAACCATTCATCCATGGTGTACGACTGTCCCACACTCAACTTTGACTGAATTCCATTGGTCACGGCTTCTCACAAAAACTCCAGGAAATCCGTTCATTTCTTCCAGGTTTCCAATTGTTGTCTAGCTTAAATTCACTGATGAATTCAACCATTACATATTTTGTTTGATTACATGGCATTCTAGAACAACTAACTGAAATAATTTTAAACACTCTGCTGAAGATAGAATAATTCTTAACATTTTTTGCGCTCAAAACAGCTGATTCTTTATTGATTATTAACTCCGTTTTCAAATTCAAAGTTGTTTTAATATTTCAGCGAATCAACTTCATCTTATTCTCTAAATATTATCATTCTTATTTTGTTGAAATAATCATATTTGCATTCAGAAAGGTGTATGTGGATATTATAGCAATTTAATAGTTGAATTTGTAAGTTATTTAAAGCTAGACCACCATGGAATACGTGGAAGCACTGGACAGCCTTTTCGTCGTAGTATGGGACTCTTTAGCAGTACGGATCCACGATCCCGCTCACGGTATGTCGGCTCAGTGGTCTAGAGGTTAAGCGTTCGTGCGCGAAACCGATAGATCCTGGGTTCTAATCCCACTAGAGGGATCGTGGATCAGCACGCCTGAGGAGTCTCATACTTGGATGAAACTATCGTCCAGTGCTTCCAGTTTTTCCATGGTGGTCTAGGCTTAATTAACTCATGAATTCAACTATTAAATTAAATCATATTTGTGCTGAATGTTACATGAAACTTTAAAAAGATATTTATTGATGAAATAAGTTACTCATTATTTATTGACTAAATTGATGACAATTAGCTTCATTCCACTACACAATTAGTTGTTTAAGTAGTATTAACCTGCGAGCATAAAATGTTATAAATCGAAGCTGTCAGTGATGAAATGAATGAACAAATGTAAATTGTTCTGTAAAGAATCCGAACATTTTCATTTGTGACTAACATAAGAGTTAGGGTTGAATGAATTTGAATCCGAATGTTCTCTCTCTGTATACATACTTGTATACAGAATATAGTTGGAAGTTCGTATGATTTTCAATAATTGCCAATGAATACTATATTGGTTTGTCAATAACATTGGTACTTTCAAGAATATTTTTGTTTGGAACTGAAAAAAAGTGAAGAACAAGAAATAAGTACTTTAGAATTCCGGTAAGACTATAAGATATGGACGACCTTTGAGCAAAGCTAAACTAGTCTTGGAATACCCACCTACTTACTAGGTTGAAATGAGGGTTATATATATTAGTGTGAAGAATTAGGATTAGGATTTATAATTAATAATTAGGACTCGGAATTAGATCTAGGATTTTCATCACAAATCGACATCAGCTATAATGCCAAAATGTTATTTAGCTAAATAGGTGAATGAATTTCACGCCAAAATCCAAGACCTGTTATCCTAAATTTGATTGATTCGTCCGTAAATTATTGTCACTCTAGAATTCCAGTAAAATATATTTTTATACTAACCAACATTATGATATGAACTAAATGGAATATGGCTTGTAGGGGAACCCAGGACGCGCGTTTCATCCTATTTGGGAATCGCCGGCTAAATGCACCTTCATCAAATGGTTAATGTTCACTATGGGACTTGAACCCATTCCCAGTTGTGACAAATATCACTTAGTTACTAATTTCAGATAGCATACTGCATATAAGAATCTTGTACGGATGGCTTTATAGAGAGAATTCATACAGAATGCTTATATGTCACGCAAGACTGATCAAATTTCAGTCGAAAATATCAACAATAAGATAATCCGAACCATTCCAAATTGAATTGACAAATAATACTTGGTTAACCAGAAAAGATAACCTGAATATATCAGAATCGGAGAATACTGATCTCTAAATATATTCAAACGATACTACCAAAAGCTATGCAAAAACGAAAGTGATGATGGTCGGATAGAAATATGTATTTGATTATGTACAGAGATAGTGTTATGCAGTACTTCTAAACTGAGTAGCTAGGATAAGAGAAGACTTACATGCAAGGCTACGAAATGATTCTGGTAAGAATACTTGATTAAACCACTTCATCTAATTGGCGTTTAGTAACACTAACAGCAAAATCCTACTCAAAGCCTCCCCGTGGCGCTGAATGGTAATGAGGGCGACTTTGCTGGTTAATTCAGGTGGTCAGCGAAGATATGACTAATCTCGTACTCTGCTGCAAACTTGATTACTCAGGGTCCCGATGTTGGGGCACATGTAATCTTGCTTATGTATATGAATTACATTAGTCTCGACGTTTTTGGTTGTGCAATCAAGTATATGAAAAGGGTACGCGCTCAGTTCACAACAGGAATGTAAGCTGAGTTTTATGCTTGATATGTAGCCAAATCAGCGGCCTAAACCAACAAATCCAAGACATAACAAAAAATATGGCAGCAAGTTCTAAGGAGAGGTGACCATCAACTCTGTCTGAGATTGCTTATGCTTATGTGTATATCATGAATTGCATGAAAGAAAGTCTTTGTATAAATGATATATATGTAATGCGTAGGAGATAATCAATTGTATGATGAGGTGACCATCTACCCTAATAAGAGGGTGAATACGTTCATATGTATTAGATGTATGAGTGGAAACGTGTGTGCAAGTACATTATACTTGCCGCTGGTTTGACGTCTGCAAGGCAAGATCTGGGAGTATCGGTTTCTCAATGCAATCACTCTTGTGAGCCTTGAAACAAAAACCAATTCCAAAAAAGCCACACCAGCTGCATTAAATAAGGTTATACCAACCTTATTTGACTAGAACACCACAATGATCAGGGTCACTGTCGGATGTTCATAATACTGTTTGTTTTGTGGGGATATTTTTACTTCTATAAACCTTCAAATATCATAAAAATGTATCATATTTAGTTCATCTGATCAATTTAAATAGGTTGAATAACTATAAGATTCACAGCATTTTTTCCCTGAATTGTTCTCATCATCTACCATAAAACAATATTCTTTTTCCAAAATGGATAGTTTGATCTACCAAGGAAATTGGTGAAATAATAATTTAAAACAAGAAAATAAATGAGATTTATTCAGATTCGTATGAAGAAATGTTGATCGTTGAAATAATGACGTCATAGATCACACTATTTGGCTAACAATTAAAACTAGCATGAAATGTAATACTTCCCAGAAAAAGAGAATAATTGAAAAGCAGTGGATCGATAAAATAGTAAGATTACGTAATAGAAAGGAACTGTTTTATATTAGTTAGTGATGGTTACCTACTAAATAAGAATTTTCGTTTAAATTTGAACGAATAGTTTCACAATATTTAGGCGCCGAGTTAATGTGAGTTATTTAATGCATACTGTGACATTTTTGGTTCATTTCATGTATAAAATGATATGTTTTTCTTAATATATACAGACTGAAGACAATATATAGTTGAATGAAATTTCTTCTCACATCACTTACCTATGCACACAATCTGTTATCTTAACACTTTTTGTTTCATAGCACATGTCTCTTACACATTAATGTAAATACCTAATTTAAACATTGTTCACGTTGATTGGATGACTTATTCAGTATACAGTAAACCAGAGAACCATGCACTTATTTATATTCGATAATTTTTTTGTTTGATAATATATTTTCCTTGAAAAAGCTTGGACCAGATTGCTAGGTGAAACGTTGGTTTTACTTCGAATTCTTTCACTGAGATTTTACGAATACATTCGTCCTCTTTGATGGTTAGCTACGTTTTTCAAATGTTATTCACAAATCAAATAGACAATATATGTTGGTCATCACAAGGTGAGAAAAAGAAACTAATGCTTTGAAATTCATTTGAATATGTACTCTGTATTTATTATTGAAGAGGTACCCATTAATCATAGGTATAAACGAGTTTTGGCCTTTCTGCAACAGGTTCCAAGGAATATATTCAAAAGAATTTATGTGTGATCTTTTCATAATCTGTCATAGGTGACTCCATTAGTAAATATACATCTTTATGCATGCATAAGGCTGAAGATGACTTCAATTATTTCCATTACATTAAATTTTGAGGTGAATGTTCACGATAAACACTAGAACTGTGCTAGGCACTGAAATACAAATCGTTATGTAGACGACACCTTAGTCATCGTCAAAAGAATGGACTAGAAAACACTTAGAACCTGATCAACAACGTCTTCGATGACATCAAGTTCACCATGGAACAGGAGTCAAACAACAAACTAGCATTCTTGGATATATTGATCCCTAGAACCGACACAGGAAAACTGGAAACTCAAGTATATAGGAAACCGACCCATACAGATCAAATTCTCAACTACAATAGCAACAACCCAAGAGCTCACAAAATCAACTGCGTACACAATTTGTTCAAGAGGGCGAGAACACACTGCAGCACACTGGCAGCACGAAGAAATGAAGAGAAATACCTGAAGGATGTATTTCAGAAGAATGGCTACCAAATCAACTTCATCAAAACGTACCAACCGCACGCAGCATTAGAACTCAAGTCAAGCACAAAAATCAACAAAACGATCACCCTACCATATATACAAAGAATATCAGAAACCGCAACAAGACTGCTGAAAACCTTCGGAATAGTTGTAGTACACAAACCGACAAAATCACTACAATCAATCCTATGCAAACCAAAAGATGAAATAACAAAGGAAAACAAATCAAACAACATCCACAAAATAGATTGTGCCAACTGCGAAAAACACTACATCGGACAAAGCGGACGCCCCTTTCACCTGCGCCTACATGAACATCAATTAGCAGTCAAACGGTATGACATCTCCTCACTTATATCAATACACGTGGACAACTGCGGACACTCATTCGATTGAAAAATGTGGAAATCTTAGACAGAGGAAACTCCAAAAACGCCAGAGAATTTTTAGAAGCCTCGCATTCAGGTCAATCAGCAATCAACAAGTATATTGAAATCAATCCAATTTATCAACCAATCAGGAAAATCATGCAGAAATATAGGAACAAAAATCAAACCAATGGGAGACACAACCAAAACAAAGAAGTAAACAACTACAAATTTAAGGTCAACAAGAACCAATCAACATCGAGGTGCACAGAACAAGCTGTGAAACACATGGAGAAATTCAAACACTTCACTTCTAATTGAAGTTTGTGCTGATGATGTCGTTCAGAAGAACGATGAAAGCTCCACGACTAAACCATCCAACTCAGAGAACAATACTCCACCAAAATCATCCACCTGAGGTACACATCTTCTCCACCATAAATAATCTTGTTCTGTCTAATTAAATGTAAAGATACAGAATGTTTTTAACAATGATAAGACAATACAGTTAAGTGACTAAATAAATAAAACCAAGTAGCTGAGAACTACGGGATTATGTATGCATATATTTGTTCAATATCTGATTATTGAACATTAAACAATGACATGTTTAAATGTTAGATATTAGATAAAACAAAATCCTATTTGATTTAGGTTATGCGCAAATGGATACTTGTTCAGAGAACCCTATCTGTACAATAAAGGGAATCAACACTGTTCAATGTATTCGAATTCGAACCACATTATTTGTCAACGTGAGACGTTATCACCGAATTATTCAATTTCACTGACGACCTTCTGTGGTACTGAGTTATTTAGCACTGACTGTCTAGTAATATAGACCAAATCAATAAACTTCGATCTAGACTGTTTACGAGATAATCAAGACACTGGTTACTGTTTAGTAACCTGTCAGTATAGATCATCTTCTGTTGAAGTAGTCTAGTATTGATAGCTCTGATTAATAATACAAGACTAGGGAGATTCCAATTTCTCTAGATCATAAGTAGTTCTCCCAAGGATGACATTACTATTATACAGATGTATAAAAACTTTGGCATTACCTGCCGATTACTTCAAACAATCTAATAATCTATATTTAGTTCCCTTTTTGCTTTATTCAACCTAATGCATGTTTCCAGTATGTCATCTAACTGAAAATCAACTATTATTATCATCGAACTGGTAAATAAATTCTCTATAATTCAATTTCAAGGTTAATTAAAGAAAGGAAACCGGAAAATAGAATATCTATAGCTACTAATTTAATTACAGATTGTCATCGAAAATGTTAATATTTCTACCAATAACTATTACGAATCGTTTAGCATTTAGTTGACTCGTGATATACTATACAAATAGAAGGAATGAGTATATATATATGGACATAAATATGTATGTATGGTTGTGTGTGAATGTATCGTTGTATCAATAGTAAACTGTAAAGTTACGATTTCTAGTTTGTTCACACAAATGTGGCGTTAGTAACAACCTGTTTCTTTTGCGTAGTGTATTTAATAGATAAACAGCATTTAAGATTTGACCTCATCTCACCCCATCTAGTATCCACACACACACACACACATACACAAGTAGGCGTACATGCATATGAACAATCAGATGAAACAATCTTATAAACAACAAACGATTTAATAAATATTTATTTGTTTTTAATTCATAAAAAAGAGGAAGTCATTCCTATTTTCAATAAACAAAATATTTATTTAATAAATCAATTTATTGATTTTCCATTTTTCTACAAAAAACTTAAAATCATTTCATGATCATTATCAAAATGAGTTTTTTTGTGGAGATTTTTAGAAATTTCACAGGTTGAAATCATGAGTCAATTGAAGCTAGACCATCATGGAAAACCTGGAAGCACTGGACGGCCGAATCGTCCTAGTATGGGACTCCTCGGCAGTACGCATCCACGATCCCGCACCCAACGAGATTCGAACCCAAGACCTACTGGTTTCGCGCGCGAGCATTTAACTACTTGACCAATGAGCCGGCATCCGACGGTGTTAATGTCTAACTTCAACCAATCCACGAAGTTGCGCCACCGTATACCATTGTCTTCAGTGAGTTGATATCTCACAACAGACCTAGTTGAACTCCACTGGTAACGGCTTCTCACTAAAACTTCAGGAGTTTCTCCTGAAGTCAGCCACTAGCGAGCAGTTGATTATTATCAGAATGGGTTTTTTGTGGAGATTTTTTAGAAATTTCACTGGTTGAAATCATGAGTCAATTGGATGGGCACTGCTGAGGAGTTCCATACCAGAACGAAACGGCCGTCCAGTGCTTCCAGGTTTTCCATGGTGGTCTAGCTTCAATTGACTCATGATTTCAACCTGTGAAATTTCACGATAAGTTTTTTATTGGTAATAATGTAGTACAAATAAAATTGAATAATCTCAATGAATCCTTCTTTCTAAATGATAACAGTCTAACTAAGATTGAATTAATTTGGGTATCAATTCCAGTTAATTGATCAAAACGTTCAACCATGTTGAGTATGAGAATATAGAGAGCGATACTAAAATGATAAAGAAAATTCATTAAGATTGTAAGTCGAGGATAAAAGGTCTTAGATTTTGACGTGAAATTCATTCACTCATTTAGCTAATAACGTTTTGGCGTTTTAACTTATGTCAGTTCGTGATGAATTTCTTAAATCTAATTTTTATCTCTAATCATCAACTATTAATCCTAATCCTAAATCTTCACACTAATATATAACCCCCAATTAGCCTTAGTGAGTAGGTGAGCAATGTTGAGATTACTTTAGCATCGCTCTCATCGATTATTAAACTTAAACTGTTAGATTTTGCTCTTTGGAAGCAACGAACTGTTCTTATAACTTGAAGTGCCTAATTTAGGTTTACGACTGCATCATATTGAACACCACCTTCGAGTATCATACTAGGACAAAGCAGTTACCTGGTATTCATCAATTTCCACTGGTTATATAGATAAAAATGGTCTAATTTGTAAATTATTTTATAATTGACATGTTGTCCATAATCCCATAACGATACAAATAGGAATATTTCACAGTTTACATCACAAACTGACCTTGGTTAGAGAACCACTGAAATTTAAAAAGTACTGGATAGCTATTTCATTTAAGTACGGGAGTCATCAGTGGTTTACATTTGTCATAATAATGATAAACTGATCTTAACCATGTGAAAAATGAGGTGATCACCCATCAATGATATCGCATGATAGTTGCGAATTAGATGAAGTTAGATTTGCGAATCTTCGGATGGGGACTAAATAGTCTGGAGTTTAAAGACTCATCACAAAACCTGAAGGTTTTGGTTTCGATTTAAGGTGAGGTTGTGGATCAGTATTGCTGAGTTGTTTCATACTAGGGAGAAGCAGTGTTTCAGTGTTTCCTAGCTTTCAGTAGCTTTCTAACTAATCTCAGTCCTTGACGTAAACTATGGAACTCGTCAGTCACCAAAATTTTCTTATATTGACAAAATATTTGTCCAATGAATTGATTTATGAATTTTCTGTTAGAAGGTGTTATAAACATTTTTGTCTTCTACTCAAACTCTTGTAAAGGGCGGCCTGCTTGAGCATCTGAGATACCTATTCCTGCCATCTAGATATTTCAACAAGTTATCTATTTTTGTTTGTTTTAATATATCATTATGTTTATTAATCGCATAACCTATTCTACTGCCTTTCTGAAAAGTGTACAACCTTTCGTTGTCAAAGTTACAAAAACTCAATAAGAGACAATGTGGTTGCTGGCATTATACAACGAAAAGAATGCACATTATTCAGATGTCCATTTACTGAACTGCTAACATCTAACTGGCGATCACTCAATATTTGTCGCCAGGACCGACCAAGAAGAAAGAAACGGAAACTTGTTGAAATACTTTACTTTGAGAATTCTATATTGTACCAAAAATATAATATGGAATAAAGCTGATGATAATAATAATAAATACTCACTTCCTGTTCTGTCTTTACACCCTCTGATTAATTTTAAGCCTCCAGTTTAAACTTCACTTCGTTTACTTCAGTTTGGGTGACCAAGTAGCATCATTTACCACTCACAATCAGAATATGGCTGATACCCAAGTATCTGGTGAATGAGTTAATTCTTTACTTTATGTTTAATTTACGTAAAAAAAAGCTAATTTACTTATAATACTTGTGAATCAAGGGAACATCGAGGCAAACTGCACAGAATGAGCATATATCAATAAGAAATCGACTAACTACAGTCGTAAACGTCAGTAGGGCGATTCAAACACTCAACACAAAGATGAATTAAGCTGACTTATAGAAACGCTTTATTCCAAGATTCGCTAACGTACAGAAAACCTAGGGTATTTATGGTATTTCAGATGACTTTGAGCTCCCGGAATATTCTAGAACCCCACTAAGCATAGTGTAGTGAAGGAGAACACAGGTGAGGACAACCGAATTCTACTTAGCTCAAAATTACAGAGTTACTTGGTAAAATAGAAAAACCATACTGTAATACTTAATTTGCAGAATTTTCAATGATTGTCTCGAACTTCATTGTTCTTGCTTCCTATTCTCGCTCTTCCTTTCTTGATCTTCCTCATCTTCTGCCTCCAGAAATTACATTCCTGACTCATGTTATATACTACTTATATCAATATAAGTAGCAGGCACCACAATAATAGCAGTAGTGGTTAATCATCCAATCGAAAATGTGACACATGACTTTTCGCTTCCTAGATGTTCCTGTGAAACATCTATTGAATACTGATTGTATAAGATGTTTCACAGTGTTCTCAGGGCCTCTATGAACTTTTATTTGAGGAATACCCTGGGTCTCCTCCCAACAACTACTCACAGAATTTTGCTGTTAAACAATTAACTCACCAGCTGTTTTTCACCATTAAAAGCACTGTAAAAATGTGTCTCTTAACCACTAAGTCATACATTAAAACTGTCTTTCTACACTCCATTCCCCCCTCCGACAATCCTACTTCGGTTTTGGCACTCAGATATTATAACTAACTCTTGTACTTGTAAACTGAATTAAGCCAAGTATAGTTAACATCCTGATAAACAAATAACTAATTAATCTATAGAAAATTCTTGACATTGAAATATTTTCAATGTTGATGTACATACACATTTTTCTTTACAACATACATCATTAGGATTAGTAAATTAAGATATATTACAGTTAAGCATCTTATTATTTTACATTTTACAGGAAAATAAGTAATAATTTAAAGTTTAAATAATATTAATTTGTTGCATTTTTTTTTAAAAATCCATCCCTACCCATCTTTTCCTCAGAAAAAAAAAGAAAAAATTTATTACTGTCAGTTAATTATGTTTCACAAACTGAACAATAGTGTGCATAATTAAGTTCTAACTTCAGACTTGATCGATAGGATTCGAACAGCATAAATAAGTTAGACAGATATGATATTGATTATTTTTATCAAATAATCGATCGACTGTAAATACACCCCAGTTTCATAGGAGCTGCGTCACGATTTCGATAGCTCTGTAATGAACGGAAACACAGGTGGGACATTCAATTGTCCTTCATATTTTTTATGATTCTTCCGATTCAAAATTGCCCTCTGTTTTCTCTTTTAATCTCTTTGACTCGATCTTCTCAGTCTTCTGCTTCCAGGTTTTTCACTTTCGATTGATGTCGACAGGAAACCCTGGACCCGGGTTTCATGCTACTTGGCACTCGTCAGCAAAATGTACCTGTAATCTTGAGCGAACTGGTGCTCCCTAGAGGGTTCGATCTCGTGTCACCCAGCTTCACAGTCAGAGACGTTACCACTGAGCACTAAACATTAAAACTATAGATGGTTTCAGGTGAATAATCTTCAAAATTGTCAGAACTGGATTGTATAGATTTTGAATCTCATCGAAATCGTGAAACAATTCAAGTTAGGCCTCTCGCTTTGAGAGTAATGTTTCATAGTTCTAGTGAGAATCCATGACCAATGGAGCTAAACTACGTTGGGTGTGAAGCAGTTACCCACCGGAGATTATGGGAGATGATTAACTGGATGTTGTGGATGGATTGAGGTTAGGCATTAACACCGTCGGATTATGACTTAGTGTCTAGAGGTTGAGCAGTTGTGCACGAAAGAGGAGGTCTTGGGTTCGACTCCAGATCGTGGGCTAATGGGTGCACACTGCTAAGGAGCCCTGTATTAGAAGGAAGCGGCTTTCAATGCTTGCAGATTTTCAACAGTGATCAAACTCAGATCGGTAGATGATTTTAATACAAATCTTCAAAATAATTGAGTGAATGTACTTTTGTTTTACAAGTCTGCATTTTTGATTGCATAACAGAACTTTAAAAAAGTCTTATTATAAAAAACATCGCCACTTGGAGAATTAATCAAAACAAGGTTAGTAATAAACAAATATTTCAGCTCAGTTTGTAAATTATCAGTAGTATATACACACCACGTTACATTATGTTTGACCAAGAATTTTTAAAGCTCACGAAAAAGCACAATTTAGTTCATCTTAACTGTTAACTATTTCTTTTAACTATTAACTACTTATTTTGTTTAGTAGGAAACATGTTGAAGATAACTGATTATGATGATTTATTGAATATTACATTATTGAAAGAAACTAAATTACTGTTAGGCTATTGTTCTACATGATAACTATCCATTTATCAACCTACGTGTCTAATGCTGAGTGTTCTAATTAACCAATAATTTAATTATGTGAATCAAAAGTCATGGATTTGACTATTCATGTGGTTGTGGATGGGCTATTTCAAAACTTCATGAATTGTGGTTTTACAACACCTCTCCAGAACTTCATGATATTCATTAGTATTACAGCTACTTTCAATCTGTGTTAAACAGTATCATAAGATTGACACTAACAACAACAAAGTTTAGTCTATCGTATACATGAATGACAAATATTCTTTTTCGTTTTTCTCTTCAATTACTCAACCCACAAAGAGAACTACGTAACAGTAAAAAAGTGTCAATTTTGTTATACGTGTATATCAGAAGGGGTTTGTGGAGATTTAAGAAATTTCACAGAATGAAATCATGAGTCGGTTGGAGCTAGACCACCATGGAAAACCTTGAAGCACAGTACTTCCAGGTTTTCCATGGTGGTCTAGCTTCAACTGACTCTTGATTTCAATGTATATATATATATATTTTGTCATTTTAATCAACCAATGAGATTAACTCAGACAAATCTATTGGCTAGACAAAACATTTTCTCGATTGATGATTGGCTAATTAGTGGAAAATGATATGAAATGCGTACAAAAAAATTTATGTGCGGTCGTTTGTGTTAATACTATTGTCATTATTGTTATTATTAGTTTTCGTGTATTGGGCAAAATCATTGAGGAAATTATGTACCATGTAATACATCTCCTTCTTTGGTTTTTTTTCTTTAAAAGAACTAAATAAATGAACAATATAAACATTAGTGTATATTTTAAACTCATTCATCATAATTGTCAGTGTATTTGATTATGAAATGAACCATTTATGGAAGGATATATACATCAACACTATTTTTCTTTTGGAATCAGTTATCCATGATACATGAGGATGATGATTTGATTATACTTTTATAAAGGAATTTAATTTTACACCCAAACACAGTCAATGAAAGACTAATTTATTGAACAAAAAGTATAGTGGATTATTATTATTATTATTTTTCATTCATAAAAATTGGATTCAATCAAAGTGAACTTATTGGTGCAATTTAAAGTTAAATTGGGTTATAGAGTTACATACATTCCGGTGAGTAATTTATCTTATGCGCCAGAATTTTTTTTACACTTGATAAGTATACTACTAAAATAGATGGATTTTAATTGTTGAATACCTAGTGCTATATATATATATATATATATATATATATATATATATATATATATATATACATTTCAAACATGAATCAAATAATAAAACGATATTTTCCATGACAACCGTGTTAAAAATGTATTCTATGAAATAAGGTCAATTTATGATGGGAACTGCCTTAACAGTAAAAGTTCTACATCAATTACCATTCTCAATAGTATTTAAGTTCATACTGATAACAGGTTTTTTTTGGCAAGAATTGTAAATTCTTCTAGTGAAAAACAATGATCAACTGAGCTTAACATACTGATAAAGAGATATACAGATGAATGATTATCATGAATAATAGATAATTTTTAGTTTAATCCCTTCATTGGATTGTTGATATGCGCATAATAAGTAAATCCTAATCTGTAACGATATGTTCTTTTGTCCTAGTACTAACTGATACCACTACTGAGATCAATCTGTAACAAATACAACTTACAGCTTATTGAAGGTGTTGTATTTACATTTTTATTTATCCATTACTTCGGGTTTTTTTTTCACTCAATGTACCCCACATACTAAAAAAATGATAAAGAGAATATTTTAAATATATGTACTGTTTCAACGCATTTGCCCCCCCCCACCTCTTGGGAAAAGAATAATTAATGCCTCAATTATTAAAATAGATCTGTTATTAAAAATTATTATGATTGACATATTAGGCAATTTAAAAATATTTTCCCCTTTTTTTAATTAAAAAAAAAATGAAATTACAAGTTTCAAAATATTTTCTTATTGAACTGAATATTTAAAATGATCGATAAATCATTTGACAATGAACCGCATTTTATCTGTATAATTGGGAGGGAGGAAGGAAGGAAGGAAGGAATGGACAGTTGACGACTAAAAGTAGTCATTGTGAAGTTTATAAACTTATGGCTAAGAGAATGACTGTTTTGATTCTTTATTCACTAATGTAACTAGATTATTGGTTACTACTTCCATATTACAAAAGTTAGGCAGTCACGATGTAATCAAGATTAGGTAACTGTAAGACTGAAATACGAATAGCTTAGAAGTATAGATGATTGATATTAATGTGATCTAAATGTCTTGTACACGATTTTAAAATATGTCGTAGTTTCACCCCCCCCCGTTGGGATGTCACGTACCAGATTGAAACGATTGTACAATACTCTATTATGTTCAATATTTCTTTAACTTTTGGCTAGTTCAAAATAAGGAAAATCTTTATTATGATAACTGGGTTTTTTTTTCAAACCAACATTACTATACTCTGTCTCCATTTTGAATTAGTTGCAAAGAAACGTTTTGTTTAAAATTGTTTATAAGAGATTACTGACATAATTACAAGGTTAGATATAGAAATCTTTTTCTTTTTGTATATATAATGATATTATGAAATGTTTTCAGAATCCAATACTCGTCCATTTGTCTAAGTTCACATTTTAAATTGATATGAGAAAGGCCTAGTTACTAAAAATGTGTAATACTGGTAAAAAAAAGAAAGAAAATACATATATCCTTTCCAGTAAATTTGAATCGTGACTAGCAGTGGAATCTAGAATGTACATTTCATCCTGTTTAGGATTGATCGGTTGAATTCACCTTCATTTCATTGTTCATATAGGAATGTTGGTAAATCCCACTAATGAGTCTCAAAAAGAAAAAACTACACGTCCTATATTCCAATAGTATCCATAATCTGACGTTACTAGAACTTACATTCAAAGTGATCTTGAGGTAATCCATTCAGGATATTAACAAACATATGTCGAGAAAATCCTTCATTCTAATCACATTTATACACCAAATAATGGTTTTTTTAAATCTAAATTGTAGGGATAAGATTAACTAAAAAAGTCTTGTTCTTAATTGATTGAAGATTAAGTGTAAGTTCTTCCGTAAAATGTAAAAACCATACATGAAATGTGTCATTTGCAAATCTTCCGTCAATTGTCTTTCATGATTCTTCCAATTCTTAATTACTTTATGTTTCCCGCTTTTGTTTTCTTCTGTTCGATCTTCTTAACTTTCTGCTGCCAGGCATTCCATTTCTGATTCGTGTTACATACTACATGTGTCTGTGGACATAAGTAGCATAGACCATAATATGTCTTAACATTATAAATACTTCAGTAAAACACTGTTTTATATTCTCACTTAGTTTCAGTGTAATCTCAATTTTATAGAGTACGCATAGGTAATATATTATTATATATAATCGAGACGAACGGAAACTTTTTTAGAGTAAAATAATTCATTGCATTCTGAAAAATTATACTCTGTAATTTTAAAATATGAAAACAACACAGCGAATACACCATTTGATCATCTTCTTTGATTTGTCACCTGCAAACTCGGTTGTTCTTCCATTCTTGTTGCTATTCTAATTGCTTTTATTTTTTTCCTTTCATTTCATTTAACGCTGTTGTCAGTAATAGTCCCATTTCCGATCCCTGACACATACTACTTATATCTGTCCGTATATATCGCACACACTACATAATCACTGTGATGAATCAATAAGATATTGTTAAATTATCAAATGGATTTTGATGGAAGTTTATATTTTTACTCAAATGATTAGAGGAGTGCTTTGTTTCACCTTGAATGATTAATTAGTTAGGATTTTAACAGCTAAGCTTAATCGAGAAAGAATGATTTTTGGATTGTCCTCATAAAAAAAGCACTAATTTTTCTACTTTTCTTTTCTCTTAGTTGATTAAACAAATGAAGGTCTAAAGGTCATTAGGTGGTGTAGCTCAGCTTCATTATGGAATAATTTATATCAGTACAAGGTGTTGTGAAAATAGCTATCTTTCTCGAATATTACACTACTCACCAATATGTATCCTCAACTCCATTACAGGGAACTAATCTCATAAAGAATTGAATACTAGAATGAAATAACTATTCAAAGCTTCTTGACTTTCAATAGTTGTCTAAATGAAATCATTTCATGATTAAAACTATCCAAATCATTTATAGTATACGTTGAATATTTTACAGTACACAACATATTAATGATCATTTCATGTTATCAGTCTACAGTTATAGAGATTATTAAGTTTTTGATTAAGATCATAAATTGATTGATGTTAGATCACTATTGAAAACCTAGAAGCACTGGACATTATCATTCGATTCATGATCTCATTTCATAATAGTACGCTTATTTAACAACAACAACAACAGCACAAAAGAACTAATCATTCATTGGATTACTCAATAAATGTCTCATTATATACCTTTAAAAAATCATTATTTTTTTACTAAAATAATTTCCCAATAGTTATTCAATAAGAAAAATTCTTTACCCTAAGGGCTATTTGTTCTTTTTGGTAGTTGTTGTTGATTTATTCATTCATTCATTCATTCCTTCATTCATCGAATGCGACTTTTTTTGTTCTTAAGGGCTTAATGCCTTACAGTAGAAACTTTCTACCGAAATTTGATTAAGTTTATACTTACAGAACTCCTTTTATTAGAAAAAAAGTGTCTAGAATATTCTTCCTCAGAATGGTATAAATCATTTTGTCACTCTATTCTTTATGAGATGAATAAAAACAATCTACAACTAGATTGTCATTATTATAAGTCGTTTAAATATATGAATTGTAATTGATAATTATGCCTTTAGTGGTGTGACAATAAAAAAAAACACACACACAACGATTTTCATTATAAAAGTGTTTTTTTTCTGTAAGCACGTTTTATTATGCATATTAATATACTACTGATCATTTTGTATTAAGTAGGTTGAATGTGTATTATTAAATAATGTCAATAGAGCAAACTTGTGATTGTAAAAAAAATCGTTGATTGAATTCATTAATGAGCTAATTATTGAGGTGTTCTATGACACTGTATGTGATTATATGAAAGTGTTCTATTTCCGGGTTATTATGCAAGAAACGTGGCAATACGATTATTTTCTGTGAAATTACTAAAATCTCCGCAAAACCCATTCTCATAATAATCATCTGCTCACTGGTGACTGACTTCAAGAGATACTCCTGGAGTTCTAGTGAGAAGCCGTTATCAGTAGAGTTCGACCAGGTCTCTTGTGAGATATCAGCTCACTGAAGACAATGTTATACTGTGGCCCAACTTCGTGAATTGGTTGAAGTTAGACATGAACACCTTTGGATGCCGGCTCAGTGGTCTAGATGGTTAAGCGCTTGGCGAGAGACTGATAGGTCCTGGGTTCGGATCCTGCGAGGCGGGATCGTGGATGCGCAGTGCTGAGGAGTCCCATACTAGGACGATTCGGCCGTCCAGTGCTTCCAGGTTTTCCATGATGGTCTAGCTTCAATTGACTTATGATTTCAATCTGTGAAATTTCTAAAATTCCCACAAACCCCTTCTGATATTTTCATGTTTGTCAATACTTTGACTACAAGGTTATATATATATATATACGGCATGAATTCGATGTTATTTGACACTGGCATAATTTCGCGAATTTTGTGAGAACTATTGAATTTGATAGTTTAAATTATAAACTGGACTCAGTGAGATGATCATTTAAAGCCAGAAATCGGTGGATAATTGTCTCTTTCAAACATGAGGCAGCAGAATATATTTCAAATGGTGATCCATCTCAGGAGTCGTTTGATCTTTCAACAAGCATTCAACTTATAAACTACATATCTACCAACATTCAACAGTGTACACTTTTGATTTTGTTAGGTTTGAAGCTTCACGAGTTCACTTAATCTGCGAACGAGAACAAGACTCAGTGACCAAAGACCAGTAATCTAGCTATTGATGCGTTTCAGCCCCACTATCTAGAAAGAGAAGTCCAAGTTTGGTATGGAAAATATATTCTGCAAACAGCCAGAAAACAAGCGAGCACCACAAACACAATTTAAAACGTATATATACAAATATATATAATCGATATTGTCATGGGAAATTGGGATGCTCTGTAATTTTGTGTCAAATACATTCGGTTGTCCCCACCCGTGTTCTTGTTCACTACATAGTAATTATCTAATATTATCAAGAAATGACTAGTATATTTATGAATTAGGTGAACTTATAGAACTATTGCACTTTTTTCTACTAAAACTGTGTGAATTTTATTTTGTTACTAACCTCAAGCAACCACGTGTCTTGACGATTTTGTAATTTATAAATTCACATTAGGATAAACAACAACTTTCTGATTGAATGAAATCAGCAGGAAACTCTTAATTTCATTGAAGGAACTCATGTTTTTTTTACTACCATTCGGACTTGTATTATCGTGTATAATATTTACAGAGGTGAATATAAAATAACTTAGACAGTCATATTACATTACAGCTGCCATTAATGTAAATTACCATGCAAATATCATGATGAATAAGTGTAAAAATGCCCCCCCCTTCGACCTCAAAATGATCATCTTTGATCAAACTACTCCATTCAAGAGAGGATCACCAGTCTGTCTGTTTGCTTTTAGTGTAATACGAAGATAAGATACTATTGTTTGTATAGATTTTTATGGTTCGGTATTTTTTAAAATATATTTGAGTGTTTACACCACCACTACTGTTTTCGCCGCTATTAGTAGTAGTGATATGACTTCTTACTTACGAATAGAAAATAGTTAATTATATTAAGATATGAAACATAATTCTGTTCGCTCTACATTGAATTCCAGATACTTCCAAAATTATTCGATAGAAACATAATTTATTTTAGGCCAGAATAAGTTTGGAATTCTCGAAGTTCTAGTGAGACGTAACCAGTGGAGTTCAGCCGTGTCGTATGTGAAGCAATTACCTACTGTAGGCAGTGGAAGATCGTTGTGCAATATTGTAGATTGATTGAGGTTAGGCATTAACATCGTTGGATGCTGACTCAGTGGTCTATAGGTTAGGTGTCCTCCAGCGAGATTGAAAGTCCTGGGTTTGAGTTTCACGTATGGGGTCGTGAATGAGCACTTCTGAAGAGTCCCATACTAAAACGAAACGGTCATCCAGTGCTTTTAGTTTTCTAATGGTAGTTCAATATTGACTGATTCGTAATTTCAGTGATAATGATGGTATTTTCGTAAGTTGCATCATGTACTAACTTTAGTTAAAAGATCGTTGAGAGCCAGGAAGCGCTAGATTACTGTTTCGTTTTGGTGTGGGAACTTTTAGCAGTGGGCACCCATGACTTTGTGTTATTGAACCGGCACCCAACGATTCACCTGCCATCTTCCAATAGTTCTCCAAATAAGATTACTTCGTGATGTAAAAATAATATGTTTTGATAACCTCCACAAACCCTTCATAATATTATTTGAGAAGCGAAATATACCACTTTTTAAGAGCTTGTGGCTTTTCATTGTTCTTTAACAGAATTGAATTTAGTTAGTTCTACGTGACACCTATACTTTTTACAGCTAACTAGAATTTCATTTAAAAGCACCAGGTTTCCTCAAATTTTGGAACTCGTCAAGTCAATATTTCTTAATGCCTATCATTTTCAATGTTATCCCTCATCGAAACAGTGTGCCTTATAACAGCTATGCTTAATATCAAACTATTTGATCAGGGACTTCATATGTAAATAGAGACTAATCATATGTGAACAGACAGGTAATTCAAAGTTTAATAGACCAAAAATTCTATCAGATTCATTGATCAAGTTGCTAGCTACAATCAGTATGTAGCCTTGTGGAATCATATCATAGTGTTTGAAGTGATATTCGTTGAGTTTGATTGTACATGTGAAAACAAACACCGTTATAAAGTTGATAAATCTTGGCTGATGAGTCGTAGATAAAGTAGAGGTTATAGGTAGTCGATAAAAAGCCCTGGAACTAAGTTTCGAGCTGTTTGACATTCGTCAGCAAGTTGTACCTGTAGTCTCCAGGGCAATGATGGTCCCTGGCGGACCCAATCAGGCTTCACTTAGTTTCATATTCCAAGACGTTATGGTGCTGATAAGTGCTAAATAGCACGAAACCAAAGTCCCAAGTTTCCAATCGATTACCTCCAACCACCATCAACATTCATCTTAACATTGTGCATGTGATTTCGAGTCACATAAGCTAATGACCACATCGCAACTTGATCGACAGGATTTGACATACATGACACCGGTCACTGCTCAGTGATCAATCATTTGTAAGTTGTAAATAGGGTAAAACACAAATTTCGGACTTCAACTAGAATTACTGTGTATACGCAAATTCTGTTATTACTCAACATCATAAACAATATTTTAAAGTTACCTTACATGCTTATCAAAATTTACACTAACAATAGCTATCATACATGAATGTTCATTGGTGATTCTATACAAGTATTTCATTCAATACTCGGTACTGCATAATTTTCACTAGTCGAAATTGTAATGTGAAAGTTGGACTAATTTTTTCTACAACTCAGTGTATTCTTGTTGGTCAAGAGTTTTTGGCTAGCTATGTGCTCAGCTTTTATGGATTCTGCCAAAAGCTTCAAACATACATTGATAATGTCAACTGATAACGGAGTATTGACCAATATCTCATCTGTCTAGTTATTTATGATGATCCAATTCTGTTGGTCGAGTTATAGTAATGTCATTAGTCTAAGTGACTCACCACCATTTGCAATATTCTTTGATCTTGACCTATGATTTATTTAAATTGACACCCCTTAGGAAGACATACCTGTCATCTTTACAGAACTCAAGCTACCTGATGGATTTGAAGTTAGGTCAGAGAATTTCAGGCTGTAGGATGTTACCAAGGAGCTGTTCGTGCAATGACTGACATCCTGCAGGACTCAAACAGTTACAATTCATCGATCACTGCATAACAGCCAAATAAATTGGCTGTAATTATGCCTGAAATCACTTATTACCACATTCAACAATCAGTCTATCTTGGATAAACGGAAAAATAACTTAATAACTGAAGAATAAAACACTTTATTTCCGACCATTCGACCAATTGTACGTATTCAGGAATATCAAATAAACCGTATTCTTAGAAAAATATTATTTTAATGTTAAAGATATTTCACTAAGATTCTTGTTTGGTTTCACCGACTAGAGTTGTAATAAATAGGTTCAGCCGAAGTTGAAATGCTTCTTGGTAATGGAATAAAAAATATCAATCTATTTCTTTTTTTGCAAAATAAGATCTTGTCAATGTTGTTTAGTCGCAGGGTAAAAAATTACATTCAGTTAGAGAAACGTACTATTCTTGTATAAAAACAAGCGGCAGATAAAATGATTGTAAATATTTCTGTTTTATAAAGTGAAAAGATTATAAGTAGTACTGATGTTGTTTCTAAAAATGTGTAAAACTTGTATATTCATTATGGGGGATTCTTAGAGATTGTAGTATTTTCACAGTTAAGTTCACGAGTCCAACCTGCAAGTATTGGATGGCCATCTCGTCCTAGTGTGGGAATCCCCCCATACTACTCATCTACACATTCACAGATGAGACTCAAACCAAGCATATTCGCACTCGCACGTGAACAATTAATATCTAGAACACTGAATCAACATACTAAGGTGTTAAAGCCCAACATCAATCAATTCACGATATCACACCGCCAACTTCCATTGACTACAGTGGATCACTGCCTCACATCCAACACGGTTGAACTCCACTGATCACAGATTCTCACTCGAACATCGAGAACATGGTTGTAGAATATCATGAATTTATTGAAGTTAGACATGAACACCGGTGGATCACGTTTCATTGGTTTCGAGGTTATACATTCACGCGCGAGACTAAAATTACTTGTTTCGAATTCTGAGTGTGGAATCGTGTGTACACATTGGTGAGTAGCCCTTACAAGTTTTCATAGGTTGTCTAGCTTAGATCAACTCATGAATTCAATTGTGAATATGATCATTATAATTTCAAAGCATAAAACTGACAGCGGTCAAGATTTAGATGAAAAGCTATTATACTTTTATAACTCCTAATGCTTAACTTACTACTGTTTACCTATATTTCAATTTATCAGTCACATAATAATCTTATTTATTTCTAGATTTATTTATTTTTCTGTATTGATGAAAGATAAATAAGTTAGGAAAAAAACAAAGCCTAAATGTCTACTTTTTCGACCATAAAGTTGTTTATATTTATCCCGCGAGCGGGATCGTGGATGCGCACTGCTGAGGAGTCCCACAATAGGACGAAACGGCCTTTCAGTGATTCCAGGTTTTCAATGATCGTCTAACATCAATCGGTTCATGATCTCAATAAAAAAAACTTAATAATCTCCACAACCCCTAAACTGATTATATTTATCTATTGTATTTTCTGTATTTGTGAGTATGCGTGTGTGTGTGCATGTTCATTTGTTTGTTTATTTGTTTGTATGAGTACATACCTATATATTTGACCATGAATAACAACTACAGCAGATTTACAAGGTTATTTCTTATGATACTGTTGTGTTGAACAAATAGTAAATAACATGTTTTTATCAATTAATTTGTTTATTTCTATCATCATTTATTTGTTGACTTTAATAAAGAATGCTGTTTCCGGTTTGTTGAACCAACTCTGTGTTGTTTTTGTTATTCTCTTTTTTTTCTTAAATGACTATCGAGTGTGCTCTTTCTCTTTGTTAACATTTAGTGTTGTCAGTATTTTGTTCATCCGCTTCAATACGTGAATTCGTTTGCTATTCTATTTTGTTATTCTTATTTATTTATCTATATAGGTAAATAGAGCTTATGTTTTTATTCTGTCTTCATCAGGAGTAACATATGAAGGATGTCATTGACAGATGTATTCAGGACACGTATTTTATCCTATATGAGGCTTGTTAGGTGGATGAGCCGAGATTCTAATGGAACTGAAACATAGTATCTTTAACTTTAAACACCCAGAACGTTATTCATTAAGCTATTGAGTCTAGATAATCGTTAGCTTGTATAATGCGTACAAAGTTATACATATGGAAGGGTTTATATTTTTCATTCCTAAATTAGATAAAATATTTGCTGTAGATTCCATTTTCTTAGCACTATACAACTTCACTAAAATTTATACCTGGAGATAATATTGATGGAATACAGTCAGAATGAATATAATGCCATTAAATTCTGATCAACAACTGTCCTTAATATTTAACGTCAGGAAAACTCAAACCGTTACATAAACATATAGTTTACGGCTCATCTATAGTCCACTTTAAACCTACATTTTAACAGAAAACACTTGTATCTATATGGCTGATCTCAATTAGTAACGTAAATTATCACAAAAGTTTATAGGAATTTCGATATATATATTTCAATAGTTACTGTATAGAAGTAATCTATCGGGAAAGAGGATTTTTCTTAACAGGTTGACATCAATATACATTGGACAGTTGTATGATCATAATCTGATACTCTCTAGTACTGTTCGATAATAACATTCCAGATGAAATCAAGGTCAATATCTCTACATCTTACAGTTGATTTAATGATCACACTAGAATTACTCTAATCGTTTCTAATCTTTGTATTCAGGTTAATATGTTTTCAGAGGTAATCAGGGAATTTTGAAAATGTAATTGATGTTTTAACACTAACCCAATATAATTTACAATGTAAGATTAACTGGAAAATTGTAACGCAACAATATATAAATCATTGAATATTGGCTCACTGGTCTAGAGTTTAAGCGCTCAATATGAGACCTTAAAGTTATAAGTTAGATCTCTGATAGGATCATCGATCAGCACTACTAAATGGCCTATACTGAAGCGAAACATTTGTTTGACATTTCGTAACTTTCGATTGTTTCCCATTTCAAATGATTCTTTCGTAATTTTGACAGTGGGTTGATTTTAGCGGGACATCAAGTGAAAATCACATAATAGTGAATTGTTGTCTGATTTTACGATAATACTCTTTAATACTTAAAAACCATAACCACAACAGGAATCAAATCCAGTTCCCTCACAGTAACAGATGAGTTGATATCTCACTGATAATATTTCTAATTTCAGTTAACTGGCTATTAAGTCACCATCGACTGTAACTGATAATATGTTGCACTATAGACATGATTTCAATTCATTTACTGGTAGTTCTCGGCTAGAATGTCTGAAATACTTCATCAAGTTCATTTTCAGTATTCGCATGATTGTTATTCACAATAGAAAGACTGATGAAATAGTTCAATTAATAGTTGACATCAAGGAGGGATTTTTATAAATAATCACTGAAAAGCAAGGTGTACTGAAGCGTTAGACATTCCATACTTTTCTATTAATGAAATAATAACTCGATGTAATTAAATCCATATCACTTTCAATGGACTTTGAATAACAAATCACAATCTCAATACCAAACCGACTAAACTATTTTAAACTTAGCATGATTGCTTTCGAAAAAAAATTTTATAGTTTTGTATGAACCTAATTTATCAGCTAGAAAGTGAATCAATCAATGTTAGACCACCAATGAAAATCAGGAAGCATTGGATGACCGATTCGTCCTAGTATGGGACTCCTCAGTAGTGCGCATCCACGATCTTGAACGCAGGATTCGAACACAGTACATACTGATAATTATCATATGCTCACTCGTGACTAACATTGAGAGATAAGTCTGGGAGTTCTGGTGAGAAGACGTGATCGGTGGAGTTGAACTGTGTCGGATATGATACAATTATCCACTTAGGGTTATAGAAAATGGCTGCACAGTATGGTGGATTGATTGAAGTTAGACATGAACACCGTTGGATGCTGACTTAGTGGTCTAGAGTTTACGTTTTTATGTGCCAGACCGAAGGTCTTGTGTTTGAATCCTGAGTGTGGGTAGTTGATGCGCATTGCTGAAATGTCTCATAGTAGAACAAAACGGCCGCCTAGTGCTCCCAGGTTTTCAGTGGTGGTCTAACGTTGTTCGACTTATGATCCTAATCAAAATTCAGCAATCCCCTTAACCCCATATAGTGAACGAAACCACAGATGTGGACAATCAATTTATTGATTGGTACAATATGACATGATATCTTAGTGAGGTATGAAAACATACACTGAATGATTTATTTGCAAATTTCCATCATTCACTCTTCACATTCTGTATAATTCTTTCAATTCACACTTCCTTCTTATTTCATTTTCTATTCTTTTCAATTCGATCTTCTTAGCCTTCTGATGCCAGGCTTTTCATTTCAAGTTGGTGTTACATGCTACTAATGTCGACAGATATAAGTAGCATACACCACATCTACACTGAGAGGGTAAATTGTCATCTTTGTCGGATAATAATATGAATAAATAGCCTCTCCTTACTTGATAATATCTCTGTCTCTATCTATCTACTTATTTATATAAAAATTGATATAATTTATATTAAACACATCACTGTGATCACCTTGTAATGACAAGTGTACTGGTCTACTTATCTAATTACTTAATAACGATATATATATATATATATATATATAATACAATGTATCAATTAGACTGTAAACATAATATGTCACAAGTAAATTAAAAGTAACATAATTATTTTTCAATAATATCAACCCAAATGATAAGCAACTTTGTGTTTTTCACCCGTTGTTATAGTTTCATAAAAACATTCTACCTAAAACTGAGATATTATTACTGTTTTCATCGGTAGTATTTGTTTAATATTTCTACTTTTTCAATGGTTAAGATCATGAGTCAGTTAAAACTAGACCACCATGGAAAACCTGGAAGCACTGGATGGCCGTTTCGTCCCATTGTGGGACTTTTCAGCAGTGCGTATCCACGATCTCGCCCCCTGAGAGACTCGAACCGAGGACCTGCTGAATTCGCGCGCGAGCACTTAACCAACTAGACCACTGAGCCGACATCCAACGGTGTTAATGTCTAACTTCAACTAATCAACGAAAATGAGCAACACATTGTCATCAGTGAGTTACTATCTCACAACAGACCTGGTTGAACTCCATTGGTCACTACTTCTCACTAGAACTCCAGGATATACCTCTTGAAGCCAGTCACTAGTGAGCATATGTTAATTAATATGAGAAGGGGTTTTGTGTATATTATAGTAATTTCAATGGTTAAGATCATGAGTCAGTTTCTATTTTTATCATGATGATTAAACTTCTTATGTATTATACATTGTTTCGGATTTGATTTTAGCTAGAAAACATTGAACAGTTATTTCATTTTAGTATAAGATTCTTTAATAGTGAGTACCCACTACCCTAACATATATAGGAGTTGAACATGAGATGTTGAAGACACATAGCTATTGCTTACTAACCTCTAGGTCAATCAGTTGACATCTAACTTTTTTTGATTTCAAATTTTAATCAGTATTCACGGTATTACACGACTATCGATCAATGCTGTCGGTGAATAGATTATATTAAGAAATGTAAGCAACAGAATACTAGTTATATGTTCTCAAACTAACACTATTTTCATAAGACCTGAATATTCTGGATTGGATTAATAATAAATCTATAAGTATTACTACTGATATGTGCTACTGATGTCGATAAATATAAGTAGCATGTATCATCAGTCGGAAGTGAAATGCCTGACGTCAGAAGGTTAAGAAAAGAACTAAAACAGAGAGTGATTGGTATAGAAACGAAGGAATAATCAAGTTTGAAACGATTGATTAACATTTCACCAATGAATTATATACTGCATAGTTCTTATATTTGACCAAGATATTCTGTAATGTTATATTAAAATCAGTTTCTTTTTTTGTCCCTATTGGTGTTCTCATTCACTGCACTATTAAGGATAAAATAGTCGATAAGTATTCCTCATTCCTTTTTTTTTCTTAGTGATTATCTGACTAAAAGTTAATCTATGATATAAATGTATACGAAAGGGTCAAGTCAATAATAATTTCTAGGGAATTTCATATTACTTTGAATAAAAATATCTAATTTATTCAACAGTGTAAACATACTAAATTATTCCAGTTTTCTATGAATTATGAATGGATGATTTGTTTTTCCCATTGCAAGTTCAATAATTAATAATGTCTGCTAGTTAGACGTAATCATTGAATAAACCTAATATACTTTGTGGAATTTATCAGTTTACATGTTTTTATAACAACACAGACATAGGAACCAGTATTCATAATGTGTAACGTAAGCTGGTTTACAATACTGATAAGTAGTTGTTAATAGAATATATAACTAGCGATCTTACTCATTGGTTTTAAATCATGAATTGATCTTAGATAGACTTCTAATAAAAAGTAGGAAGCATTGGAGAGTTGTTTCGTCCTAGTATGGGACTCTCTAGAAGTACCCATAAGGAATCTACCAATCATCTACTTATTCCGATTAATTTGGTGAATTTGTATTCTTCAAGCTGGTTAGTTTAGCCATGAAACTTGTACTGTATTTCTAGGCATCATGATCAGTATAAAGTTTATATAAAATGCATTTCGAATTCACCAAATAGTATACAATCGATTGTGACAATCAACAAATGGATTATTCCACCACATATCATAAAAATATTGAAAATTAAAAGTTTAGTGAAACGGTTCAGATTAAGCATAGCTTACAAGGCAGAAAACTTACTTCCAATCAATTTTATGCAAACCAAAAGATGAAATTTTAGAAATTATACTGGTTGAAATCATGAGTCAATTGAAGCTAGACCACCATGGAAAACCTGGAAGAACTGGACGGCCGTTTCGTCCTAGTATGGGACTCCTCAGCAATGCGCATTCACGATCCCGCTCCCCGCGACATTCGAACCCAGGACCTATCAGTCCCGCACCAGGCGCTTAACCATGGTTTACTGTGGCGCAACTTCATGGATTGGTTGAAGTTAGACATTAACACCTTTGGATGTCGGCTCAGTGGTCTAGTTGGTTAAGCGCTTGCACGCGAGGGTGGTAGGTCCTGAGTTTGAATGTCGCGGAAGGCGGGATTGTGGATGCACACTGCTGAGGAGTTCCATGATGGGACGAAACGGCCATCCAGTGCTTCCAGGTTTTCCATGGTGGTCCAGCTTCAATTGACTCATGATTTCAATCAGTCAAAAGATGAAATAACAAAAGAATAAAAGCTGAACATTATCTGTAAAATAAAGTGTTCCAAGTGTATGAGGTTAGTCAATCACAATGTAGGAACTGATACTTACGTACATCGGTTCAATTTGCTATATCTCATTGTCACGGAGAGTTGAAACTTTCAGATGAAATCCCAGTCAGTAGTAGTATGAGCGGTGATTGAAAAGATTATCCACCGAAGATACGATTCAACAGAAAATAAATTAGTGTAAAAAATTTTATGAGGAGTTCAGAAGCTCAGAATCTGAGAAAAGACTAACAATAAACGCACCTTAGCCATTGTAAACGATTTTGAGTAAGTTCATTCAAAGTTTCTAACAACTGGTTACTGAAATCACAGGGACCCCAACCAGGTGGTCTACACTTCATGGACTGATGTCATATTTTGATTTGGCTGCCATTTGAGCGAAACACCACATTAGACAAGATAGGCACACTTTTTATTTTTGTCTGTATGAAAATCAATTAGCTGTCAAATGTTATGAATTTTTTGGCTTTTATCAGTGCACAAGAAAAATTTTATAGTTACACATTCTATAAAGGAAAATCTTAGACTTAATCATTATCTCATTAAAGATTGTTATTCCGACAAATTGACCGGTTTCAGTCTTATGCTTTGAAATTATAATGATCATATTCACAATTGAATTCATGAGTTGATCTAAGCTAGACCACCTATGGAAACTTGTAAGGGCTACTCACCAATGTGTACACACGATTCCACACTCAGAATTCGAAACAAGTAATTTTAGTCTCGCGCGTGAATGTATAACCTCGAAACCAATGAAACGTGATCCACCGGTGTTCATGTCTAACTTCAATAAATTCATGATATTCTACAACCATGTTCTCGATGTTCGAGTGAGAATCTGTGATCAGTGGAGTTCAACCGTGTTGGATGTGAGGCAGTGATCCACTGTAGTCAATGGAAGTTGGCGGTGTGATATCGTGAATTGATTGATGTTGGGCTTTAACACCTTAGTATGTTGATTCAGTGTTCTAGATATTAATTGTTCACGTGCGAGTGCGAATATGCTTGGTTTGAGTCTCATCTGTGAATGTGTAGATGAGTAGTATGGGGGGATTCCCACACTAGGACGAGATGGCCATCCAATGCTTGCACGTTTTCAATGTTGGTCTAGCTTATATGAAGTCGTGAATTTATCTGTGAAAATACTACAATCTCCACAAATCCCCTTACTGATAAATTTCATGTCAAACAATAATTTCTCAGTAGTATATAAATTTGATATAAAATTCATTTCTATATTGGACGTTTAGGACTGCAATTTGTCGGTCTTCTATCAGCATTATGTGCATCCTGTGCGGATTGCCTTGATATTACTTTAAGTCACAAGCATTATAAAAAAATGGTATTTGAAGTGAACGATATTGTGTTCGAATCGTGGAATGAATATCAACGTTAGGGATGTAAGTACATCCAGCTGATGAGTCCCAACTAGGACGAAATGTGTGTGTCCTAGATTCCACTTCTTGCCACCATCCATATCTACTTCTAAGTTTGATATTGTTAAATATGATATGAAAATATTTATGTATACCTATTTAAAAATTAATTTTCAAGTTTATTATTGAATTATCGTAATGGGGGTTTATGAAGTTTGTAATAATTTTAATAGTCAAATTCATGAGTCTATCTAAACTAGACCATTAATGAAAACCTGCGAGCATTAGATGGCCAATTTTTCCTAGTATCGAACTCCCCAGGAGTAAGCATCTACAATCCTGAACTCAGTACTCAAACTCATGACTTTTGATTTCGTGCATGAACGCTTAACCTCTAGATTACTAACCTAGTATCCAACCTGTTAATGTCTAACTTCCATCGATCAATAATCTTGTGTAATCCATCATCCATTTGTCTGAAGTAAATACCTGTCTGTACCTGACATGAATTGGATTTCACTAGTGACAGAGTCCAGTGCTTCTAGCTTAGATTAACTCATGAATTCAACTATATTTTTTTTGAATAAATATCACTAAGTGTATTTATATTATATGTAAATCTAATCAATGTCAATATAAAATTATCGATTATATTACTTAAATTAATTATTATTGTCATAAAATCAAATCAGTAATTTTCTTTTTCTGTCATTTTTAATTAAATTTTACTAATTGGATTAATTTTCACATTGTAAAGTTGATTAGTTCAAATGGTGATTGTATTTGGTTGGTTTGTTTGTTTGTTATTCTCGCATAAAGTTTTATGTTTGAACAAAATGTTGTGTTAAAAAATAAATGAATATTGAATCAATTATTTACTTACTTAATTACTTACTTACGCCTGTTACTCCTAATGGAGCATAGGCCGCCGGTCAGCATTCTCCAATCCACTCTATCCTGAGCCTTCCTTTTTAGTTCTGTCCAATCGTTGTTCATTTTATTCATATCTGTCACCATTTCTCGGTGTAATGTGTTCTTTAGTCTACCTCTTTTCTTTTGGCCTTGAGGATTCCAAGTAAGAGCTTGTCTTGTGACGCAGTTGGGTGCTTTCCTCAATGTGTGTCCTATCCATTTCCAGTACTTCTTCCTGATTTCTTCCTCAGCTGGGATCTGGTTTGTTCTCTCTCACAGTAGGTTGTTGCTAATAGTGTCCGGCCAACGGATCCGAAGTATTTTGCGTAGACAACGGTTAATAAACATTTGCACCTTCTGGATAATGGCTTTCGTAGTTCTCCAAGTTTCCGTACAGTACAGTAGAACTGTCTTCACATTTGTATTAAAAATCCTGACCTTGGTGTTGGTTGACAGCTGTTTTGAGTGTCAGATGTTCTTCAGTTGTAAATATGCTGCTCTTGTTTTTCCATATTGAATCAATATTCAACTTGTTGATAATTTGTAATCCATGATTCTTACATTATCATTCAAACTTTCTTGACTATTGGTAGTAAATAGTGAGTAGTAATCTATCAAAACAAAAGTTACTAGATTCATGTTCCAATGTGAACTATAATATTAGGATTCAATTATATCTAATTGACAATTTCAAAATAATTTAATAGTTGCATTTATGAGTCGATTGAAGCCAGAGATACTTCCTTAAGTTCTAATGGAGTTCAACCAGGTCTGTTGTGAGATAGTAACTCATCGAAGACAATGGTGGAGCAATTTCGAAGATTGTTTAAAGTTAGACATTAACATCGTTAGATGCCGACTCAGTGGTCTAGAGATTAAGCGCTCACGTGAAAGACCGATAGGTCCTGAGTTCGAATCTTGCGGGATGAAATCGTGGGTGAGCACTGTTGAGGAGTCCCATACTAGGACGAAACGGATGTCTAGTGCTCTCAGGTTTTCCATGGTGATCTAGCGCCAATCGATTCATGAATTCAACTATTAAATTACTATAATATCCACAAAACCTCTCTCTGATTATAATTTCAAAATAAGATGAAACATTCAACTTGAATTCCGCTGTTAGCGACTCATCATCTTTATTTAAAGGTTATCAGTTCACATTAGTTCACATTTTCAATATGTTTTCTTTTTGAGGTGATATTTATCACAGATTGACCTAATATGAGTTAATATTCATAACTACAGTGAACTGGACAACTAATTTAACCTTATATGATACTCTTTAGCAGTGAGTAAGTAGTTTGAATGTGAAATAGTTATCATTGATTGTACTGTATGATTATTAAAGCCTATCAGAAATTATACCATTGTACATCGATCCTGTGATTCTTATGATTAAGCATTCTGATTATTATGTGATCTAAATCTTAAGTACCTTAAAAATATCCTACTTTTCTTTATCTTCCCATCGTTTAATATTTCAATATTTTCTTAATCAATATCATGTTCTTGGAATTATCCCCATACACCGATACAAATGTAAGTTCTATTAAGACTAATCTCATGTCTATTCATTATCCTAAAAAACAAAAAGTAAATTCTTTTTATTTTTTCTACAATAAAAATCATTGAAAAGTTTTGTGTCTCTCTAGAAAAACATCAAAAAAAAGAAAAAGAAAAGAGAAACAAATTTAAACTAGCCGATTTATTGTTATCAAAATGGTTATTATTATTGTTAAATTTCTTTTCACCTTTTTTTCTCCTTTTATTTTCTCTTTCCTTTTTTTCAAATTTTTATTTCCTGATTCTGTTTTTGAGGGTTGTGTTTTGTTTTTTGTTTCGTTGTTATTTTATCAAACTACCATGTTTGGGTTTTTTGGTGGGGTAAAAAAGAGAGCGAGAGAGCGAGAGAGAGCGAAAAAACATGCGTATGATGTGACGACTAGGCAAGTTTCTTTTTTTTTCTTTTTTTTTCAATTTTCCGATTACTCCCCACCCAACTTCGCCTAGTATATACTATTTTCTACGACTCTGAAGAGTGTTTTCAGTGGCAAATGTTTGATTCACTCGTTAAACACACAGCAGGTATATATATATATGTGAGTTTGTAAGATGTCTGTTCCATTTCATACATTCCTACTAGTTTCACTTCACTTTTGGACTGTAAAATGAAAACTAATTCAACTGATCAATATAGAAGTTATTTGTTTTAATTAGCACACAGCTAGTAATTCACATAAGCACATATATATATATATATATATATATATGCATGTGCATACAGAAAAATGAATCAAGCGTAAAGAAACTATTTATCACTGATTTTTTTTTACAGTTAATTACATGATATTATGGTATACAATGTAATCATAAGTTCATTTTACAAATAGAAACACCGTTGAACAACGAATTATCTTAGTGGATAACTATAAAGGTACTTACTTACCACCATCCAGTACTTACTTACACTCTACCATCTATTCCGCATAAGTAAAACAAAAAAGAAAAAAAAGAAAAAAGAAAAGAAAAGAAAACATTTCTGAAAAATCAATAGATCAATGTATAATCAAATCATACTAATATACATTGATGTATGGTATTTAAGTAGAATACTTTATGACGTACCAAGGACAAATTGAAAAATGAAAGTCATTTAAATTGACAAACATGATGAAAAATATCTCTTTTAATGAATCCCTTTTTTTTCATTGTTTTGGTTACAACCATAGAAAATTAAGGCAGTGTTATTGATAATTTATAGAATATATGTAAGCGGAGAATGTATCGCTGGGGAGGTGGTGGTGGTGGTGGGTATTTTATATTGTTTGTTTGAATTTATCCATTGATGTCTAGGATTACAATTGATCAGACTCTTATTGATAAATGCACAAGTTAGTGGCTATTATGAATCAGTAGCTAAGTTGTTAGATAACATGTAGACGTTTGAAGTGAACGGTGCTGTATTAAACATAAATTCTAAGGATGAAGATACATCCAGCTGACGAGTCCCAAATTAGACGAAATGAGCGTCCTGGATTCCACTGTTAGTAACCATCCATCTTTGCTTATAACATAAATATTATTGTACTGTAAATTAAGCTAATTATAAATTTTAATAAATGATTTCTCTTATCTTTTTTGAATATAAAAGCACAGTACACCAATGAACTTCTGAGACTCTACAATAATAATGACCAGGTATATAGAGCCAATTATTATCCAATAAAACTGTAGATGATATAAATTAGTAATTCATCGCATCCGATACAGAAGAGTCTAAGAGCTTCGACTAAGTTCCAGCATTGAAAGATGACTTTGAATTAAGATTCAGGGTTAGAAGTTTGTGTCAGACTTAAAAATTAGAATTGTCGTTAGGATAAAGCATCAATGATCAAAATTTTTGATTAAGAATAGAGTAGATGAATAAATTGTCGCTTGATATTGGTAAATACTTATGGAAATTGTTCTTTTGTTTCAAATATCAAAAAACTGAATTTGCCTTCTTTAAATCTATTAACCATGGCTTCTATTCCTTAATCTTTTCATTTTTATAAATCTTAAGCAGTTTAGGAACTAAATAATTAAATCATTTACTTACATTTGAATAAGATGCAAACTATACATCAGTGCATTTTGAATTTCACACGAGATCTCATGAACCATTACATTAAATCTGATTGGTCTTAAGTATATATTTATCGTTACTGATTTTGATTACTTCCCGGTTGACCACATTATGAAAGGGTTCTTGTGTAGGTATCTGAAAATAAAATTGGTTTACGGGTGGTCTTAGTGACCTGAGATCGTGACCGCAGTTCCCAAGGGACAAAAGCTTGACGTCGGTCACACACGACCTTTTTATGAGTAATTTTTGTGTTAGCTCCGTACTTGTTGAGACCTTACCTCCGGAGACGGATATCCGTGGGATAAGGTAAGGTGTGCATTTTTAGGATCGATCTTTTCTAACCCCACTCCTTCTTGTGAGAAGGTAGCATCGCTGTCATGCTGGTTGTCTGAAGGAAACACCTTACTTCTGTCACACCTCTGTACAGTCAGCAGTACGAATTCGCCTTCGGACTTTGGGTTTGCAGCCTTTAGTCTTACCGCCCTTCAACCAACCAGTCTAGCCTGGTAGGACTTTGAGGAACAGTTGTTCCAGTCATTATAGCTCGATCGGTTCATCATGATGGGCAAGCTTGACCACCACGTCAACTAGCAGCAACGGTTGGGATTTTTGCGTTATCAAGTGTATGTATATGTAGTGTGGGGGCGATTAAGTGTTTAAGAACTGTACTAAGAATACAACTAATCACATTTCATACAGATTTCTGTAAGTGATTTGAATTTGTACATAAATATATTATTTCATTTGCTTGTCATTTCTTATAAGATATCAAATCCTTCAAAAAGATTTTATTACCATTAACTCAAAAGTTGAATTTAAAACTGGCCACTATGTAGTAGAGTAACTGGTGTAAAGTTTATCTAAATTTTATTGTTGATAGAATCTTGTTAAACAAGTTATAATGTGGTTACCAGTCACTAGACGTAACACAACATCATGATCCACTATGATCTAATGTTTTTTGATGATTAAAAGCAGTCTGTGAAAAGCTGTGTACCTCACACATTTTGTTCTAATTAGCAATTCTCAAAAAATTGCATCTGTCCTCTTGAAAGAACCTGAAGCTCTCGGTAGAATCGGAACTCATGTTATCTAATGTTAAGATCAGGTTGTTTATTCAGTAAATGATCTATCAAACTGAAACTAAGACTTAGGTAAACATAATATTGAGTATATTTAAGTGATTTACACACATATGAGTTTCTATATTAACTTAAAATACTAATTCCCACTATTGAAATTACTAATAATCTCATATGTAAGTTTTGCGTATTCATCTTTATTGACGCATATACTTTCTAGATTCAGTAACCTTACCTTTTTATCCTTTACACCATAAAATCGGTATTGACATGTATATATATATATATATATATATATATATATATATATATATATATATATGATGAAAACCTGGGTGCCAAAGATATTAACATTTGCTTCAAAGTAATAATAATTTGAGTGGTTTATATTACAGACCAGTATTCACCATCTACTGTATCAACTGTATTTTTTTACATAGAATGAGTTAATTATATTAGAAGAGGTATTGTGGAGATTGTAGTAATTTCAATAGTTGAGATCATGAGTCAATTGAAGTTAGACCACCATGGAAAACCTGGAAGCACGGATGACCGTTTCGTCCTAGTTGTGAGACCCTCATCAGTGCGCATCGACGATACCGCCTCGTGAGATTTGAAACCAGGACCGGGTCTGTTGTGAGATAGTAACTCACTGATCACAATCGTGGACGTGTCGCTCAGTTTCGTGGATTAGTTGAAGTTAGACATTAACACCGTTGGATGTCGGCTCAGTGGTCTAGTTGGTTAAGCGCTTGCGCGCAAGACTGATAAGTCCTGGGTTCGAATGTCGCGGGAGGCGGGATCGTGGATGCGCACTGCTGAGGAGTCCCGAATTAGGACGAGACGGCCGTCCAGGGCTTTCAAGTTTTCAATGATGGTCCAACTTTGATCGATTCATGATCTCAACCAATTACCAGTAAATTATTATCATATTTGTATTATTGAGTTGTTATTATAATCCAACACTAAAATTTCGATTAGTTTTAGTTGTCCCATTTATATTCATATTATACAAATTCTCTTGATATATTAGTATGGGGGTTGTGGAGATTATTAAGTTTTGATTAGGATCGTGAACCGATTGATTTTAGACCACCTTTGGAAACCTGGAAGTACTGAACGGCCGTTTCGTCCTATTGTGGTACTTCTCAGCAGTGAGCATCCACGATCCCGCTCGCGGGATTCGAACCCAGGGCCTCCGGTGTCGCGCGCGAACGCCAGCTCAGTAGTCCAGTAGGTTAAGCGTTCTTACAAATTTTATAAAATATACAAATTTAAGAGATATATACTTTTTTTATTTTATTTAAATCATCTCTCTAATCTGATTTAATAATTATTCCCTTCTACGTACACTTACATAACATGAGAGTTTAAGCAATGTTTATCATGCAGAAAAATTTAATTTACCCATATGATCGAATTGAATTTATTGACTAGGTATGCCTAATGTAATTTTGGTATACTCCTCCTCCTCCTCCTCCTCCTCCTCCTCCTCCTACTACTACTACTACTACTACTAATAGTAATAATAATAATAATAATAATAATAATAATATAGAACGTGAGATGAAAACGCTTCTGTGTTAGTGGTGAGAAACGGGAAAAAGCGCTAACAACGTCATGATTTTACTATGGTGATTATCTTCTTTTTTACTTAAACAAAAATTCATCTTTGAAATGAAATTTATTCAGATCATAATATCTATATGTATGTTTTTTAATTCTTTTTTTACAAATTTCAAAAATTGTTTATCTAAACCCACTTTCATTGACAACAATGTGTGTATACATGTGTGTGTTTGTGTGTGTGTGTATGGGGGTGGGCGCGTACATTTGTAAAGTGAGTGTGAATGGAATCAACGTTGATCTATTTTGTGTAAAGTAGATTACACTTACCAATTTATATATATATATATATATATAAATATGTATAATGGATACTTATTTATCGTCTGAAATCTACCGAAAAATTAATTCTGGTTACTGTAATTTTTTAAATTAAAAAAAAGTGTTTAGTGTCCCAGCTAATATCACATTGTGTATATATGTGTATCTGTGTATGTGTGTATGTGCGTGTATGTGCTTAGTATTAGTGATTGTAGGTTTATTTGTTTAGATGATGTAATGATGGATAAAAGAGAAATTTTTTGTTCTATTCATTTGTTACATAATTCATGTATAGTTAACACCATCCTCTTTATTATGGTGATTATCAACAAATCTCGTATTCTGTACATGAAAGAGTAAAAAAAACCACATCAAGAATCATTGTGCT
Source organism: Schistosoma haematobium (assembly GCF_000699445.3). Classification (NCBI taxonomy): domain Eukaryota; kingdom Metazoa; phylum Platyhelminthes; class Trematoda; order Strigeidida; family Schistosomatidae; genus Schistosoma; species Schistosoma haematobium. The sequence continues at coordinate 10,332,618 of NC_067200.1, forward strand.
GTTCATGGATAAGTAACATTAAATATATGGGAAATTAATGTGTACATATATGTTTGTATAATGATGAAATACACTCTGTTTGCTTAATATATAATATCTCATTGAAATCTATACAATAAATAACCATAATAATAATAATAATGGTTTACAGTATATTCAATGTTTACAGTTATTTTGACTGTTTTAATCAGTTAGTCTGTCTAGTTGTTTGTATATTTAACTGATTAATGGGACCGATGATGTAACTATGTCCAAATTATATATATTTCATTATCAATAGTGGAAGACAGGTTAATTTCACTTTTTAGCTGAAGGTATATATGGAAATTAATCAAATTTAAGAAAAAAAAAGTAGATACAATGACGAATTGAAATCCTGGCTGATGTGATTCTTAGCTTTGTTAATCCTCAATACGTGTATATTATGTTAACATTATTGATTATAAGATGGTGGTTGGAGGTAGTCAACGGGAATCCTGGATCCGTGTTTCCTGCTATTTGGCACTCGTCAGAAAAGTGTAACTGTAATCTTGAGGTAACTGGTGCTCCCTGATGGACTCAATCTCGGATAGTTCAGTGGTAATATCTTTGACTTTGAAGCTGGGCGACACGGGATCGAGTTCGTTAGAGAGCACCAGTTCCCTGAAGATTACGGGTACACATTGCTGACGAGTGTCAAATAGCATAAGGCCGGGGTCAAGGGTTTTCTGTTGACAACCTCCAACCACCATATTGTCTCAAAATAGTGCACGCGATGTCGAGTCATCTAGACTAGTAGCCACATTACAACTTGGTAGATAGGATTCGATCTGCACTAAGAAGGACCTGGCACACATGATATTGATTACCACTCAGTGATCAATCCATTGTGGATTATTGCTTATTTTCTTATACATTTAATGGGTCAGTACTGAATATTAGAATGTAATTATTATTAAAGTCTTTATCAAAAGCCATGGTTTTTAAATAAGTTTGTGTTTTTCATCATATCATATCGGATTCCACTATAATGATTTGCTTATAACAGATAGGTATAGATAATTTCAAACAACTGAAATGTAAACTTTAACAAAATCATGCTCTAATACACTGTATTCACGGGTTAAATAAACTGAAAAATAGCCAAATGTGATGGATGCAACCTAATTGTAAACCATTTAAAATATCTTAGATAACCTTTTCTGGCATTTATTGATTGGTCAATGAAAATTCACGGATACTATTTGACAAATTGAAGACTTCATGTGGAAATTCATGACTGATGTGAACTATTTATATGCGAAAAGAAAATATGATCAACGGATTATCGCTCTGTATCTTGAGCTGATTGAATTTGAAAATATATTTATTAAAATTCTGATCCATTGACTCGATGGTGGATATTATGTTCACCGTAAGACCTGAATGTTCATAGTATGTTCATAACTGATTACTATTGAGGAGTACAAAACTTGAACAAAATAGAACAGTCTGAACAGTTTAAATGGAAACCTCCATTTATTTTAAAAATATGAAGTGTGGGTTACTGATGTATCCATCATTAATCGAAAATGGAATATCTGGCGGAGGAAGGTTAAGAAGATCGAAGAAAAGAGAACGAAAACAGAGAGTGATTGGTGTGGAAATGAAGGAGTATTGAAGTCTGAGACGAATAATTGATTGATATTTTGCAAATGAAGTATTTACTGTATAATTGTCAGATCTTACTAAGATGTTCTTTAATTTTGTATTAAAATGCATTTGGTTATCCCCACTTGTGTTCTCGTTCACTACACTACCGTTAGTACCTGACATTACAATTAACGATATCTCATTTGAAATGAACACTCTTATTTATGAGAAACATCAGTATAAATATCCAGATTTGTTTATCTAATCAATCCTTGTTGTGATCAAATATGACTCTTGAATTCAACACTGATTCTTAATGAATTATTACATCAATGAAGTCATTAAAATTTCTGAGAAAACTTTCATCGTAATCACTCAAAATTCGAGCAGGTACCCACTTACTGTTGTGTTCTTGTGTACAAGTTGAAAGTGAACAGTGGCTGTAGAGAATTTATCTTATTTCACAAAATACAACAGAACTGGTCGATATACATAGGGGTTACCAGACGAGATCGTTTATCTTTCACTCATATAAAAAATTGATTCTGATTTTCAAAATTTAGTTGGATCTAAGCTGTACAAAGTGTTCTCTCAAATACTTAAAGGAAATGATTCTAACGAACATTAAATGTTGATCACTTATGAATTTCAAATCCGTATAAGAAACTACTGAATTCTTTCTTTTAAATGTCTTTCGTGTTTTTATCAACTAAATGAATGGGATAATCTTCTTCCGGCAAAAATTTTTTTCTTTCTATTGTGAAATCAAGATTATTCCGAACAAAGTCTAGGTGATAAATGCAATATATTCAGTAAAATAAATAGTGTGTAAAATACATTTTGTGTTGTTTGTTTGGGTCTTCGTATTGATGTTTAGCACTGGAATCGATTAATCACTTATTGACATATATGCATCCTGTACAGATTGCTTTGATATTGTCTTAAGTCAAAGGCAGTTTAAGCAAAGATGAATGGTGCTTAGCAGTGGAATTTTGAATGCAAATTTCGTCCTATTTCGAACTCTTTAGATGAATGTATCTGTATTCCAGAGTTGATGTTCACTCCGAGACTCGAACCGAGTATCGTTCGCTTCAAATGCCATAGCGTTATTCACTTAACTACTGATTCTTGATAGCCACTAGCTTGTATAATGAAGTGAAGTTTAATTCATTTCTGTATTGGTTGCTTGAATCTTTCTACTGATGCAAGTACATCCAGCCGATGTGTCCTAAATAGAACGCAACGCGATTCCTGAGTTTCATCACTAACCACCATCTATCTTTGCTTATAGCGTATAAACTACTTCTTTATGTGTAATGCAAACGCTGAGAAACAGAATAGCTGTCTAACACCATTAAATCTACACATAGACACTACTTTTTCCTAGCCTACATTCAGTGTTATTTACAACTGCACACTGTTTAATTTGATATAATATTTCCAATCATAACATAAAAGCGACACAACAAAATGTTTTGTTCACATTTTTTTCCCTAGTCAAAATGAGAAATTTCTTCTCCGAACAATTATTACAGTTAAATTACAGTTTAATTTGAAAGAGGAATTTATTACCCGCCCAATGATTTTTTTAATATTCATTCACCGATTACCAAAAAAAGGATATGCGTTAATTATCTAAAATATACCCTCAGGGCTAAGGACTTATGAGCGGACAATAAGAAAGAACATACCATTATGTATTTACATAGATTTTCACAAAGTCAATAAGATTAGCAAGTAAGTAGAACAGAGCGCGCTAAATATGAACAAAAAGTTGAATGTTTCCTAAGAATCATTATTGATAATGATGATCATAGTAAAAAGTATTAATTCTAGTGACATGAATTGAAATAACGAACGAGATTTTATGGCAGCTCAATAATGGTTAGCAGTGTAGTGCAAGACGTTTGTTTTACTCTATTTAGGACTCATTGATTGGTTAACAACCTTTGTTAAATCTCGGAATTTTAGTTTTAATGAGAGATAGAGTCATGGATAAGCATTACTGAAGAGTCTTCTAATAGGATAAACCATTTAAATCGGGTTTTCTGATTTCTAGCATTTGCTTAAATGACATCGGATCATGTTGTGAAATTACAAACTATATTGTTAATGACTGACTATATTGTGAATATTTTATATTCATATATATTAGTTCATGATCAAGTCGATATTTCTTAGCCGATTAAGTTTTGTCTCACATAAACTCCTATGGTGTCTGTATTCACATATAAATTTATATAACCAGTTCTGAATTCATTAATGTTGGTTGAGAATTTATAATAAAGTCTCTTATCTCATTAGAGCAAGTCAGTATATATATATTTCTATACATACTGCCAATTAATTATTAACTATTCATTCAAATTGACATATTGTATCATTAAACTTTTATTAATTCGAAACTTCCTGATATCATAATCAATAAATTATTCATTGATGAAATATATTTCCTATTTTTTTTACTGGTGAGAAGTTTGGTCTGAGGAACAGTTAGACAATGACAGAAGAATTTCGAATGAAGCTTTTGTGTATATTTATTTTGTATTATTTGTTTGAAACTTTCAATCAATGTTTAGGACTGCAATTGAACATTAAGTCTAGGATTCATGTACATCCAGATGACGAGTCCTAAATAGGATGATTCCATTGTTAGCCATCATCCATCTTTGCTTATACAGCATTTGTCTGGATTTAATTGTACCTTATCGTCAATTTTCACATTGGGACTTGAATCGGGTATTACTTATTTTAAATACTGATATTTGATCTTTTGAATTACTGAGTTCAGATATCTAATAACTTATTTATCGTGTATGATATTTACATTATTAGTAGAAAAGATTCGATATATCATGTCGTCGATACTCAGGATTGAATTTTCATTCATCTTTGTCAGCATTATTGAGTATCTTGTGCAAAATGTCTCGATATAGCTAATTTGTTACAGGTATCTAGATTTGACACATTATGTCCAGATAGCCACTGTCTTGTTCAATATCCGTTTTTAATGAGTGTTAATCATTCTTATCTATCTTTATAGTGATGATTGTACAAAGAGACATATACAAATATAGTAACAAATTATTCTCTATTATTTCGAAGCTTGGTAGTTCCAAACTGGTAATTTTGACGGATCCTTGTGAAAGATAAATAATTACTCATTTGTTGTACAGCAATTTTTCATTATTTGTGTTGATAGCCACTGAAGGATTAAAACTCCGTCTTAATATCAGAAAGTTGAAAGTGATCATCAAGGGAATATGGATTAGGACTTTGCGTTAATTAACAACGGGAAAGCAGAGCCTAGAACAGAGTTAGTTGAAGATTTCTGGTCGGCGGCTCTAACAGAAGTAATAAGTGTAAGTAAGTGAGTAATAGTTGTTAACAAGACAAATCTACAATCATGAGAAAACTGAATCTTATCATGAAATTTAATCTGTTTCTTCCTATTATTTAACATCGAATCAAGGAATCACATAATACTGGATTACTTAGATCGGCGATCACTTTGAGATTTAGTCGATAATTCAATCAAGCATAGCACTGATTACTACACGGTTGTCACTCAATGTCAAACATTAGTCTTAATGGAATAATATTATATATGTTAAATGATAAGAATTTAACGAGAGACTAGAATCATTAATTTGTTCAGATATATAGCCTGTATAAATACAACGATATATAAATTAAAATGAGGAATGATATAACCGTTTACCCCTATAACTACAACCAAACTACTCCATCATTACTAAGACTATTAGTATCATAAGTTGAATACTACCACTCATAACTTATTATTATTAATTATACAGATTTATTTACATTGATACTGTTTTGGTCTGATTTTTATTCTGTTTTCAATTTTTCAATTGATACTATCTGCAAAATGATAAAAGGCGTTCCATTGTGTCAAGCTGATGAAAAACCTTGGTGTACATGATATCAACAAAAAATATTGAAAATGTTTAATCAATGTGGAGATTTTGATATTTGCAAAGCGGAAATCAAAAGTTAATATAAGCCAGAACACCATTGCAAAACCTGTAAGTATTGGAAGGCTGTCGCGTTCTGGTATGAGATTCTTCAGTAGTGTGTATCAACGATTCTGCACTCAAGATTCAAACACAGGACGTTCAGTCTCGCATGTGAACACTTAGTTTCTAGATCGCTGAGCTAGCATCCAAGAGCGTTCATGTCTAACTGAAATCAATCCATATTGTGCAATCATTTTTTATCATCCTAGGTTGATAACTGTGTCACATCTGACACAGTTGAACTCCACTGGTCACGGCTTCTCACTAGAACTTCAGAAGCTACATCTTGAAGCTAGACGCTAGTCAGCACATGATTATTATTATTAATATGGAAATTTACAAACCAATTGAAGTTGGATATCAACACCATTGGATGCCGAATTAGTGGTCGAGAGTTTAAGCATTCGCGAGAGGGACGTAAAATCCAGAGTTCGGTTCCTACGTGCTGGATCACAGATGCGCACTGCTGAGCTATCCCCTGCTAGAACAAAATGATCGTCCTGTGCTTCCAGGTTTTCTATGGTGTTCTAGCTTAGATCGACTTGTGAATTCAACCTTGAATACTGAATCGTTTAATTAGTATTATCCGAATAACGTGCCAATACTGACTGCCTTTTTTTCTAAAGAAGCAAATCATTTTTTAACCTGTTTATATGATAGATCTTAATTATTTATCAGTCAATAGTCCATAGAATTGGATAGAATGAATAGATTTGTTTTTCAAGTTGATTGTTTCTAATCATCATAAGTTATGTCTGAATATTCTATCTACAATTGACCATAATAAACTTTAATGAATAACTCTTATCTCAGATTGAAATTAAATGTTTGCAAATTTATTCAAAAAAATTCATTTTGTATTGTTTGTTTAAATCTTCCGATTGATGTTTAGCATTGCAAACTATCAGTCACTTATCGGCATATGTGCTCTGTGTATGGATTACTTCAATATTGTCTTAGATCAGAAGTATTTCTGTGAATAATGTTTGTAAATGAAGGCAATATGAAGGCGATTCGTGGAGGATACACATATATCAAATAAGACTGATGAACTGCAGTCTTAAACATCCATGGGAAGATTCGGACAAATAATAGGAAAATGAATTAAAGCTCCACTTCATTGCATAATATATTATCTATCTGGACTCGATAACTATATGAATAACAAGTTGGTCATTTTATGTGAACGGCGCTAGGTTCGAGTCCCAAAAATAATGACAACTCTGGGATTCTGGTACATTGATCTGATGAGTCCAGATTCGGGCGACACTTGAGTCTTGGATACCACTACTAGTTGTCATCCATCTCTACTTAGAAACAGTTGATTGTTTCCTCTATAAAATATCTTATTTCATCAACCATCTGTATACCTTATTTAGCATACTTTTTGATATTATTTGATAGTTTGAACACCCTCAAATAACAGACTGATCAGCTGCAGTGCTAAAAATCAATGGGAACATTCAAGTAAAACAATACCAAGTGAAATTAAAATTGCTATAACTTTTCATTCCAAACACACACACACACACACAATCTGAAACAAACATGTACAAGAGTGTTTTTTAGCTTTATTCCATTTCATTTGTTTATTCAGGTGATTTCATTCAAGATTTAGTTTATAATTAAATATAAAGAATTTCATCAAAAACTGACATCAGTTGATTGAAGCAAGTTGTGTGAGGTCGAGTTAGAATTATGGAATACTACTAGTTGTTAATCTTAAACAGATGTTTTTCAATTAAGTCATTATATTACAGATGTGTTGTACCGCTTCCTTCATATCTTCTACAAATTCATAAAATCATGAAGATATACAGTAAAAGTGATATGATTCAGTTATTGAAGTGAAAAACAAATAATTAACACTTTCAATCTTTAGTCAATTCACATGATATTGGGACAGATGCCATTCTTATTTAGATTATTATGTTTATATGGAGTTGTTCATTTGACTTGTCTTTTAATCCAATTCGGTATATGTGAAAAGAGAAAGAGAACAAGAAGAGTACAGTACAGAAAAAACAAGTTGGATGAAAAATGATCTGTAGAAAAGGGTTACATTTTAATTGAAAATACCACAAGTAAAAACCTTCAATAAAAACTTGCAAATACCAGAAGCACCCTATACAGATAATGACATTGAATTATATTCACTACAATTGAATATGAATTTCTTAATCTCAGCATTATTAACATGAAGTTGTCACTGAGTATCAATAATCTTTTGGGGACAATGGTAACTGGATCCAAGAAATCACCCTCTTGCCTACTTAATTAGTATCTCTAATTAGTGCTTTGCGCCAGGAGTAATCGTATTTCATTGTAAAGTTAATTGTTATTATGGATACAGATATGATTTATAAGAAAGGCATTTGTCTTGTGGCTTATAAAGAGTTCTGAATTTCACTACCAGGTATTATGGCTCTTTTTTTATAAATACTTTTCAACAACCACAGCAGAATTTAACTGTTTTTCTAGGGTTATCCATGTCACAACCAAATTCTTTTTTATAAGGTGAGATTGTTAAACCAACATTCAACCTCTCCTTCATGGTCGATAGCATTGGATCTGCACTAATAAGGACTAGACACGCATGTCATTGATCACCCAGTGATCAATCAATTATGATTACATCTCAGTCCTACAGGAGGTCGGTCGCGGCTCAGATAGCTCAGTGGTAACGTCTCTGACTGTGAAGCTGGGTGACACGAGATCGAATCCGCTAGGGAGCACCAGTTCCCTCAAGATTACAGGTACACCTTACTGACGAGTGCCAAGTAGCACGAAACCCGGAACCACGATTTCATGTCGACTACCTCTAACCACCATCTAATCTCAATAACTGTCTAACAATCGAATAAATAACACTAGAAAAATGACTATTATTTTTTGTAAATATTTCTTTTAAAAAAAGATAACATGATTGATTGCTAAACACTAAAATACCCTATTTTTCCTGAAACACAAAAATGGTTAGTAAAATGACAAGAATTTGATTTCACACTTATTACAATTTGTAATATACATAGGAGTGTGTGTGGGTGGGAGGGGTGTTAATCATTAGATCGCCCAATGCGAAGTTTAGTTTCAACAGTATTAATCTAAATGGTAACTGTCAATTAATTAAAATTTAAACGAACTATTCTCTACTGAATATAATTTTTGTAAATAATAAAGAAATGATTATTTTAACATATGTCTGATCATTTTTATTTGTAAAAAAATTGTTGTCAGTTATAGGGTTGCAGAGTTTGCTGAGTTTCAATTGACATCATGAACCAATTAATGAATCGATTGATCATACAAAATTTGGAAGCATTGGACGGTCAATGTGTTGTAGTATATGACTACTCATTAGTGCGCATCCAGGATCGCGAACTTGAGACCCAAACCAAATACCTTCGGGTTTCGTGCGTGAACACTTAATCTATAGACCAATTAGATTTGATCAAATAATGTTCATGTTCAAATTCAATCAATTCGTGATATTGTATGATCATCTTCTTGAAGTTTCAGTGAGAAGCTGTGACCAGTAGAGTACAATGCATGTTGAGTGTGAGACAATTATCCACCACAGTAAATGGATGAAGAATAATGGATCGATTGACGTTGGGCATGAACACCATTGTATTTTGGCTCAGTGGTCTAGAGGTTAAGTGTTAGTGCAATACCGATGGTCCTGTTTTCAGACCCCGAGTGCGGGATCGTTGTTACGCACTGCTAAGGAGTCGCACACTAGGACGAAACAACCTTCCATTTCTTCCAGGTTTTCAATGGTTGTCTAGCTTAGATTGGCTTGTGAATTCAACCATTAAAATCTTAAAGAAATTTTTGAATCGAATACTTTTAGGATTGAAAATATTTTCATATATGTTATTCACTGAAACAAATCAAAGTTGTAGATTAGTTGAATAAACGTTCTTTTTGTTTTTTCTTTTAGGAAATTTTATAGCCATTCAGAAGAACAAGGTAAGTAGTATATAATATTTTGTTTATTGTATTTACTTATTAAACATAATCCGCGTTTTTTCAGAATGATGTGTGGAGATGGTTGAATTTTATTGATATCATGAACCGATCTAAGTTGGACAACCAATAAAAACCTGGAAACACTGGACTTTTGATTATTCCTAGTATGGGACTCCTCAGAATTGCCCACTCATGACCATACCCCGGGAATCAAATCTAAGATCCTCAGTCTTTTGTGTGAATAGTTAATCTCTAGGCTATTTAACTAGAATTCTGTGTTCGATTGCCGGTTACCGGTTCGTGACTGCGCTTTGTTTAGGAGTCCTATACTCGGACAAAATGGCATTTCAGTTCTCCTACGTTTTGAATAATTACCTAACTTAGGTTGGTTTATTATTTCAACAATGTCTGTTACTTTTTTAGTAGGTACCTTGTCACAGTATACCACTTAGTTTCCTTTCTCATCTTAATTTTAATTAGACAGAGTTCGGTGAAAACTCACCACAGTAGGAAAAAATGATTTATCTGTTCCATCTTTCGTGATAATGAATTCTTTTAGTGTAGAGTTTTATTTAGTGAAAAGTTGTTACCACTGGTGTTCACAAATGTTGAATGTAAAATGGTTACCATTAGTGATAATGGATGATCGTCACACTGAATGACAAATTTATTGAAAGTTGAGTGATACCATTCAATGTCAACTCAGTGATTTTAATGGCCAATTGTTTACTGAGATACCTTACAGTCTTTGATTCAATCTGTGGTTTGGTTTTGGGTGGACACTGTCGATAAGCCTTGTGCTAAAACGAGATAGTTTTACATTACTTTCTGGCTTTCACAAGCATCTTAACTGAGGCTAACATGCGAAGAAAACAATGTCAAAGCTATTACCGTTAATACAACTTATTAGTCATTTAGTAGTAAGAAACATAGACTTTATCCAGTCTTTGTTACGAAGTACTTTCTATGAATGTAAAGGTAATGATAACCAGTAGACTAAATATCTTGACATTCATAAACATCGTGCGTTACTATAGGGTGATTAGCAGTAATCAGTAGGGAACCGCTGATTAGTAAAGTTTATTTAATGGCATGACAAAAGGTGTACTCTTCTTGGGATTCGAACCAATGTTATCTAATACTACAGTCAAAGAAGTTGCTATTGAAGTACCTCAGTCATTTAGAGGATCTCGAGTGTTGTTAGAGTTATGAGGGTGGTTTTCACCTTCCTTATGCCGATACTTTAGGGAACTACTTCTTGTTGAGGTACCTGTAAAGGTAAATGTGTTGGGAATAGTCTAGATCATGTATGAGCGTAACTGTAAATCCGAAGGATCAGCTTCTTTAGCCTGTAAGTAATCCTTGATTTCTAAGGCCTTGACGCCGACGATCAAGATCTGCTTGGCTATAATGCTCCATTTTTGGTCTCCATCTTTTCTAACTCCCTTCTTCCATTGTGGTTGGCAGTATAGTTGCAGTTGTTAGTTGTTTGCATCATGCATACTATACAGTCGGTAGTTTAACTCCAACCTCAGGTCTTGAAAATTTACCCTAAAATAGAAAACAGTTATTTTGTCAATACAAGGTTAAATTCTAAATGTGAATAGAGATTTCAACAGAGTAACATAAACTCATATTTGAATTCCGTTTGCTTCTTTCCAGTTGCTTTCACAATCCGTTAATATTGAAAAATAATGACTAAAAAATAAATTCACATTATTAACATGAAAGTTGTTGCTTGGAAATCAATAGGATCACACATCAATATTGCATAACAAGAATGTACCATGTACCCGCTAGAAGTAATTCTCTGAGTTTTAGTGAGAAGCCGTGATCAGTGGAGTTTAGCTGCGAAGAGTGTGAGGTACTTACTCACCAAAGACAGTGGAACGTTGTTGCGCAATATTGTGGATTGATTGTCGACTTAAACACCATTGGCTATTGACTCAGTGGTATAGAGATTAAATATCCATGCGCGAGACCTAAGATCCCAAGTTTGAGTTGCGGTTGTGAAATAGTGGATGTGCACTATTCAGAAGTACCATACTCGGACAAAATAGCTGTCTACTGTTTCCAGATTTTTCAAAGATTGTCTAACAGATCTGTTCATGAATTTAATGAGATTCAACAATCTCCAGAACCTCGTACTGAAAATTTTATGTAGCAAAGAAACGTTGTGCCACCTGAATAGTGAAAGATTAAAAACCATCTCATTTTTAACATAGAAATTAGGTTTCTTATACTCTTATAGCAACTCACGTGCAATTGAGTTTGTTCACATTTAATTCGGTTAAGTCGTTTTGTTAACTTATTTAGCGGACTGATTCATCCGTACAACAACAACTTATCTATAACATTGTATCTTTATTATCGTTACGAATGTATGAACATGTATGCCTGAGCATTGCTTACTGCCGACGTATATATTCATCCTGCTAGCTTTACTATTAGCTGTTTAGCTGATTCGATGATTCATTCACTTCCTTATATATATACATGTGCATTTATTGCTATTCACTCGACTCAGTAACTCATTCGCCTCTCCGCTCTGTGGTCTGAGCTATCTGCTAATAAAACTGTAGTCGCTGATCCTCTTCGCCTTCTAATTTCAAACACCGCTGAGGTTTATATAATAACGGTTACGAGGGTGATTGGTTAGTGAACCACAGCCACTACACTCCGTAACTATAAATTCAGAAGAATGTAGCTGAACTGAGTATTAATCACCATGATAGATTACAAAGTATCTAACTGAAATTCTGTATCCAAGACATATTTAGTAACTGCCCGGTTTAAAGTAGATTTTTTCTCTTGTTCAAAAGCATTATGAAACATGTTCTAAAAAGTTAAGCATAAGATTTTTTTGTCAGAAAAATTAAAAAGTCCCCCCCTCTCAAAAAAAATCTTAATTGTTCTATTTTAGACATTGCCCGGCAACAACAAAAAATTTATAGACAGTAAATTATTATTTATTAGCACCAGTATTATCGGATTAGTACAAATACTTTTAGAAATATCATTCCACCCCCCTCCATCCATAATATAACAGTTTGTCTTGTGTGTTTTTTTTTCTTTAAAATAGAATTTATTTAATAAAAAATTATCCTTTTAAAAGTCATTTAAATCAAATAAATCACAATTTTTTTTGTATTTTTCATATCAAATTTTTATGATTAGAAGTTCCAAAAAAAAAAAATAAAAAAAATAGAAATAAACTTGTGTTTCTATAACTACATTTATGAAATTTTAAGTTATGCTCTTAGTGATTAATGAAAGAAAGCAATTTATTTAAGGTTTCAAATCAATTAATTGATCTGTATAGAAATTAGGAACTGATCTAAGTTAATATCGGATGGGTTTTGTGAAGATTGTAGTAATTTCAGTGGTTAAGATCATGAGTCAGTTGAAGCTAGATCACCATGGAAAAGCTGAAAGTGCTGGACGGCCGTTTCGTTCTATTGTGGGACTCCTCAGTAGCGCGCATCCACGACCTCACCCCCTGCGAGATTCGAACCGAGGACCTACTGGTTTCGTGCGCGAGCACTTAACCACTAGACCACTGAGCCTGCCGGCATCTAACAGTGTTAATGTCTAACTTCAACTAATCCACGAATTTGAGCGACACATTCACCATTGTCTTCAGTGAGTTACTACCTCATAACAGACCTGGTTGAACTCCACTGGTCACTACTTCTCACTAGAACTCCAGAATATAACTCTTGAATCCAGTCACTGGTGAGCATATGTTGATTAATATCAGATGGGTTTTATGGAGATTGTTAAACTACTAGTGAAAATTTAAAAAAAACACTGGATGATTTTTTGGTAATAGGATGGAATTTTTCAGTGTTATACATCTACGATTTCACAAATGAGACTCAAACTAAGGACCTTTCGATCTTCTGTGTAAATACTTAATTTATAGATCACTGAGTCAACATCTAGCGGTGTTCACGTCTAAATTTAATCAATACATCATATTATGCAATCTTCCTTTATTGACTGAGGTAGTTAAATTCCTCACACTAGACACGATTGAATTCCACTGGCCATAGTTTATCACTACAATTTTGGAAATCTTCTCTTGAAACTAAGCACTAATGAAAACATGATGATTGTGGAAATTGTTAAGTTTCATTGACATATCGAAATGATCAGGGTAAGACAACTAATAATGTGGTGTGTGCTATTGATGTCGATAGATATAAGTAGTATGTGTCATCAATCCAAAGTGAAATACCTGGAGGCAGAAGGTTAAGAAGATCAAAGAAAAGAGAATGAGAACAGAGAGTGATTGATGTAGAAACTGAAGAACAACGAAGTTTGAGACGATTGGTTGGCATTTTGCAAATGAATCATTTACTGTATGGTTGTCAGATTTTTATATTTGATTGTCCCCACTTCTGTTCTCGTTCACTGGAATAAGACCTGGAAGTACTGGACGGCTGTTTGTTCCTAATATGGGACTCCTTAAAAATCTGCATCTACACACCTAATCAGTAACTTACTTTTGTTATTAAGATTCAAACGCACATTATCTAAATTACTGATTAAGTAAATGACTACAGAACTATTTAAGTGCTAACTAACCACTTGTAAGACTGTAAGATTGATGTCAATCTGGTTAAAAGAGGTTAGCTTATATGATAACCAATAAGTAATTAGTTCTCATAAAATATTTCAACCATGAATCAATGGGTGTCCCTGTCTGTTTCTATGATATTTGGTGAGATGGACTCAGAAACTCATAGTAAGAATATTGATTCCCAGTAGGATTAAACATGTAACCTACTGACAAATGCTAACTAACACAAATACTCGGTTATCTATGGTTTTCTACCAACTGCCCAATGTCGAAGAAGTCTGAATCTGTTTAATTGGTTTATTATGTAAACAATAGCGACTATTTAATGATCAAATTATTATGAAGTGATCAAACCTTGGGTTATTAAATATCCTTTTTTTAATTAAATTGTATTACACCGGTGAATTAAATTTAAATCAGCCAGATTTTATGACTTGGGTAATTTGATCGTGAAATCATCATCCTATACACAGTCACTAAGATGATTTAATTGTCTAGCTGAAAGAATATAACATTGATCGAATTCCTGAGCTAATAGTCTACTTCATCAACTCAAGTTCCTTATGTGAACAATATTCCTTAATTAGTTACCAATATTATTATTAATTGCTTTATTCAGTATTATATTTTTGATACGTTATTTCAACAAATTTCCTTTCCTTATTTCTTTTTTCCATCCTGATGATAAATACTGAGTGATCACCAGTTTATATGTTAGCAGTTCATGAATCGACATCTGAACAATGATCATTCTTTTCAATACATGTTGACATTTACTATAATATCTCCGAATGTACTTTTTTAAACTTGTATAGCGAAAGAACATAAACGTGCAGGTAACTTGTTGAGACGTATTGATGTCAGGAACAAGTAGCCCAAATACTCAAGAAGGCCTTGTTTTACCAATATAATTGTAATAAAATAATGTACTTATTTATTTGAACACATAGATATTGGTACAAAGAGGCACCGAATACATATGCACCACACAAATCTCGTTTGATTTGTTTGGGGGGGGCTGTGATACCGCCCGGGTGCCTAAACTGAAACAGGTGATTTTTTAGGGGGCCACACCTGGAGCCTTCGATCTAAAGGTCTAATACACAAGGCAGTGGAACAACGTAAAGAGATGCAGTCCCATGGTAGCTGGTGACCAATAATTGGTTCATAGAGCCCATGTGACCATTGGTTTGGAATCAGAGTTTTCCAATTCTCCCAGGTGAACTCTCCGTGTCCACCAACCCGGTTAAAGCGCCGGACATTCGCTTTTCGTCCTCTCAATTTCGTAAACAACACCCCGTCCACGAGAATGTGGTGAGTAGGACTTCCCTGGCAGAAGCTATATACACGTGGCCATGTGAGAGTATTTGGAGAGGAAGAGCTAACTCTCCGCACTCTCGACCGTACCAGGGCATTTGGGGACAATGAATAGATTTTATATAGTTACATGAAATACATTTTCATCCATGTAAACTACAAACATTCATTTGATTATGCAAATAATTAACTATTTGTTCATTATCTAATCAACAGAAATTACACTTACTAATTAATAAATGGATATTATTAATAAGTAGACAATTAATTTCCGTCAAATTACAAATAACTAGTCTTTGCTTAAATTGTAATGTTTCGTTGTTGTTATCATTAACCGATGTTCTAACAAACAAACAAACAAACACACACACACAAAAAAAAACTAATGACACCCCATATAAGTATTGGTATTCATTCTCAGTTTACATTATATGAAACAATCATTAATGATTGTAATGTATGAACAAACAAACACTCAACTTATTGTCCACACTTTATTTTAGAATGAGAATGTAATTGAAATTGACAAAATAAAATAAAGTTTTATATTGTTTCCAACTTGTTAATCTTCATTAATAAAAGTATATTATCAGAAGAGGTTTTGTGGAGATTTTAGAAATTTCACTGATTGAAATCATGAGTGAGTTGAAGCTAGACCACCAGGGAAAACCTGGGAGCACTGCACGGCCGTTTCGTCCTAGTACGGGACTTCTCAGCAGTGCGGATCCACGGTCCCGCACCCCGCGAGATTCGAACTCAGGACCTATCGGTTTCGCACCAGGCGCTTAACCAACTAGACCACTGAGCCGTCATAAATCATAATAAGAATGATAAAATATTCTAAGACCATGAATTATTTGTTTGAGCTCCAGGAACAAGAATTTAGGTGTATCCTCTGTTGATAATTATTAACACTAGATACTACTGAAATGGAAATATTGATCTCCATTAGTTTCTAAGTCATATAATATACATATTTTTTTCATACAAGACTGACTGAAATAACGAAGGTAAAAACACTAATCATATAAAATTACAAGAGTTAGAACCGTGATTTACCTAAGTAGCCTCTTAGTATTATTAGATACTTTAGGTAGTGTAGTTCAAATAGGTACTAGGGGTCTATACCAAGACCTTCTGGTCTCATGAAGAACATATAAACTTCAAACTATTAACTTAGTATTCACTGTTTTATATGTCAATGAAGTTTTGATAACTCTAAACGTCTTTTGATGTCGTTTGGTGTGTAATTCACTCATAAGTCAATACTTCCTAGGAGTTCCATATTAGAACGAAACAGTTATCTATTATTTTCTCCGTTTTCAATGATAGTTTAAAGAAGTCAGTTTGTGATGTAATTTATATAACTGGAAAATCTTCATAAACTTCTTACAGGAATGTAGACTTGCACTTGGTAAACGCGAAAAACTATCTCCTATTCCAATAAAAATACGTCTAAGTTTCGGATGCTTATTTAGTTGGAAACTAAAATAGTACCATGATAACAAAAGAATTTATGAAAGTTCATAGCGGTTTTTTTTATAAAATCCATGCGCTCGTTTCATCATAAATCAAATTTTGTATTTCCTCCATTGAATAACACTTCGGTTGTACATATACTAATAATATTTAGATTTGAAATTCAGATTTGTGTATAAAGGACGGAAGGCTTACGGCCTATGTTATTCATTTTTTAGTATACTTCTTTGAGTGTTTAGTCTTTTCGTGAATAATTCAATTGAAGGTATGGACACCACTGAATCAGGTAACATGTTCCAAGAATTGATGACTCGGTGCAAAAACCTGTATGTCACAGGGTATTTTGTTCGTTCATGGCTTTTCTACTCGCCTGTTATGTCCTCTGCGATGTCCAGATCTAGTGGGAAGGATATAAAAAATAAAGGACCTAAGACAGAACCTTGAGATACTCCACTAAGTACTGGTCTCCAGGTAGAGCACTGAATTTTAGTCAGTTTCTGTTGGGAGAGATATATTCTACGCGAACATTCTAAATACTTTATCACAAATCTGGCTACCGTCCAGAATCCATCTATTGTACTAAAACTTGGCGACATCGATTTAGCTGACAAAGAATGCTCTTATACTATCAAAGATTGGTTCAAATTCAATCTTAAATATTAATAACGGAATAAATCAATAATCATACTGACATAAATTGATAGTTATCTAAACTCGATAACTCAGTGGATAACGTGTTTATCATTCGAAACATTAGGTATCAGGGTTGTAGGTTAATCTATTTGATGAATCTTAAATAGGATGAAAATCTACATCCTGTATTCCAATACTAATGACAATTTATCTAATATTACAATATTCAAGCCTCCTACTTAACAGTATGATAATTAACTGTATTGAACCATTAATTCATTGTGGGTACAAATTTCCTCTGCCTTTCAAATGGGAATGTATTACATAATCTCTCATAACTATTATTCTTCCCTTTATTCGATTGTGTAAAATCATGTATTTGTTTTTTGCTTTTGTTTGTACATTCATGTGTGAAGGCGTTTTATATTATCTCTAGTATATACTTACTTACTTACTTACTTACACCTGTTATCCCTCGTGGAGGTGCATAAGCCTCTCACCAACATTCACCATAGAACTCTGTGTGAGGATCTGTAGTGTATATGTACATCTATAATTTTTTTGAAAAAAAATTTTATAAGTGGTTTAACTATTCCTTTTGTGGATTGGTTGAAGTTAGACATTAACACCGTTAAACATCGGCCGTCTCAATGGTCTAGAGGTTAAGCGTTTACTTGCGAGACCGATAGATCCTGGGTTCAAATCTTACGAGGTGAAATCGTAGATGCACACTACTGAGCAATCTCATACTAGGACAAGACGGTCGTCCAATGCTTCCAGATTTTCCATGATAGTCCTGCTTCAATTAACTCATGAATTCAACTATTGTAATTACTATGATCTTTACATAACCCCTTCTGATAATATTCATTTAATATTCAATCAAATGAAACAATTAATATTGTTTTAAAAAAATGTTTTTCACAAAATCTATTTAAATTAATCAATATTGTTCTTCTTTAATCAGGTTGATTAAGTGATATAAACAATGGAAGTTATGATTAGATAACGATGATTACAATCAACGTTTATTTAGTAATCTATATCCATATCCATAATATTTATGCATCAATGTTGTTACAATGAATTCAAGAAATTTATATATCAGAAGGAATTTTGTGGAGACTGTAGTAATTACAACAGTTGAGATTATGAGTCAATTGAAGCTAGACCATCATGGAAAACCTGAAAGCACTGGACGGCCGTCTTGTCCTGTTGTGCGACCCCTCAGCAGTGCGCATCCACGACCCCGCCTCGCGCGATCCGAACCCAGGACCTACAGGTCTCGCGCGCAAGCACTTAACCACTAGACCACTGAGCCGGCATCTAACGGTGTTAATGTGTAACTTCAATCAATCCACGAAATTGAGCGACACATCCACCACTGTCATCAGTGAGTTACTACCTCACAACTGACCTGGTTGAACTCTATATATTTTTTTGCATAAAAGTATTACTGAGAATAAGTAATATTATGTAACAGTTAAAACAAATATTCAATCTAAGTAATTAATGCTTATGATAAACGATACATAGGAAGTTAGATATTTATATATTTACCAGAACTGAATAAATGGATCCAATTGAAATAGATGTAATAGATTATTTAATCTTATTATCATGTGTTCATTCACCTATACTATTTGTTCACATGTATTGTGATGTATCTAAACTCCTATATAGATCAAATATAAGTCATTAAAGAAAAAAACAACTACAATTTAAGAGTACTCACAATAGCATCCTGTTACGCTTCAATGCTAATCTAATTCCATTAATCAGATTTATACCGTGTTAAACTCAATTTAAGTAATCCTATTAATGTAAAGCAATTAATCCTTTTCGATAGAACAATAAGAAGATGGAGTTGATCTGAAAACTGTAGAATGTTTGTGATAAGAGGGTCCAATTGATCATGAAGATTATCAAATTGACGATTTATCGATAGATCAGAGATTTTGACATATACAACGGAGAAATTAAATCCGAGAGATTAGGCTTCTTTCTCAAATACAAAAAGTTTAACAGATGATAAATTTGTTACATACTTATCCGGGTTAAATAGAAATGAATATCCATCATTACCAGCAATAAGAGATTCCGCTGATTGAAATCATGAGTCGATTGAAGCTAGACCACCATGGGAAACCTGGAAGCACTGGACGGCCATTTCGTCCCAGTATGGGACTCCTCAGCAGTGCGCATCCACGATCCCACACCCCGCGAGATTCGAACCCAGGAGCTATCAATCTCGCGCCAGACGCTTAACCAACTAGACCGCTGAGCCGGCATCCAACGGTATTAATGTCTAACTTCAAATGACTCATGATTTCAATCAGTGAAATTTCTAAAATCTCCACAAAACCCCTTCTGGTAATAAGAGGTTTATTCAGCTCTAGTTTAGTAGTATCATTTGTTTAGCAACCATTGAACTAAGAAAGCTCAATGCTTTATCGAAATCTTATTAATATCGATATACTGTTTACATCAGACACATTTTAACACGGTTTCAAGGCCATCAGTTACACTGTGGATAGTAATTAATGACTATTAAATAATTCACTTGTCTTGAAGATAAACTAATTGACTGAGAAACAGTAGTATTTCGTGTAGACGTCGAGACAATTGAAAGTTGCGAACGCATCTTGTTGATGCATATCAGATAAACATGGAACATAGATGAATTAAATGGAACTTTGGAATAGTAACGTTTTTCAATTTGTCATCGATTCATGTTATGAGAATTGAGATTCGATTTATAATAGAACGTCCATAATTATGAGACTTTAACTTCAGTTTTGAGTGATCGGAGAAAGCAAGCAGCAAATCCTGTTTTACACTAGTTTGTCAGCAAGGCGTACCGGCAATCTTGTGAATACTGATGCATTCTGGTGGATTCAAACTCGTACCACCAAGTTGCACAGTGTTACCACTGAGGTAACTGTGCCATGACTGACCTTCTGTAGGACTGAGATGCCTAAAATTATTTGATTGCTCTGTGCTGACAAAGGTCGTGTTTGTCCAGTCTTTTAAGGACTTATCGAGTGTTATCGATTGTCTACAAATAACTTTATGATATGATATCACGTAAATTATCCGTTAGATGGGAGGTTTTACAAAGTAATACAAACAACTAGACAGATAGATAAGATCAAGTTAAATACTGAATGGTTAGTCTGAGGAAAAAGTTATAAGTATGTAGCGACTAAAATTCCAAGAAATCCTGTTTAACAGTAGTCAGTATAAAATAACAATCTTAAAACTATCAAACAGTCTAAAATCTTTCCGTATGGTATCAGTAATAATGTTAACATTGCGTATTCTCAATAAAAAAGGAACAAGGCAAATTTTTGATGTTTGCAATATTAGTTAATTATGGTTATAAAAAATATATACAACACATCATGAACTGAATGGAGTTAGAAATGTAAACTATTAGATCCGGATCAGGTAGTTTATGAAAGCTTCAGGACTCTCCACGCGACCTGAATACCAAGAACTGACCTCTTTTGAAAAGGTATTACACCAAGACAAAACAACTGTTCATTATTTTTTGTCTTTAACGGTCATTTAAGTAAACTCAGTCCGTGATGTAAACGATAAACTATCTGAGTAATAGAGGTTTTATTACTGTACACAGTCAACCAAATATTCTAAATATATTTGTACAATCAAATTTATAATTCAACCAACAAATAGCCAATGATCACAAAAACTAATTACTTTACAAGTAGAAAATCAACCAACTTAAGTGTATACATCTATTACATGTCATAATCGATATAACTTGAATCCAGATCTTAGGGTTGAATAAATTGGATTCCAGACAGTCAAGGAAGCGTTATAACGTAATAACATTATGGTTGAAGAACTAAAATGCAAAAACCACTGTATAAATGTTTTATATTGGTACAGGAATCCTCAGCAGCTGACAATCATGACCTCACAAGGACCTTTAGTTCGCCCAGGGAGAGCTTGACATTTAGACCACTGATTTGAGACTTAATTGTCTAGTGTCCTCCGGCTTTTAATGGCTATCTTACTAAGATCAGTCGATGATATAAACTATAAAATCTAACTGTCATCATAAACATCTGATACTACTGATATTACCATGTGTTATTAAGATCTGAATTGAACCAACAGATCTAAATAATGCAATATACAGTTATTTTAAAACAATAAACGGGATAAAATGAAGAAAAGCACACCAAGATTTTTGATTCTTAAGGATAAAATGTATCACTACTACTAATGTAGTGAACAGGAACACGAGTGGGAATAATCGATTGCATTTGAACACAAGATTACAGAGCATATGACTTAAATCTGAGAACCATATAGTAAATTGTTAACTTGCAAAATATCAATCCATCATCTCAGATTTCATTGTTCATGCCTTTTCATACTAATTGCGTTCCGTTTTTTGTTCTTTCCTTATTGAACTTCTACTGAAATACATTCTATGCCTGACCACGGTTATATACTACCTATATGGATATAAGTAACCCACACCACGATAATACTACTAGTTATACTACTGAAAGAAAAATTGCATTTTTAAATGTCTTTCTTTAACAATAGGAAACTAATTTCAGTTCAATTTTTTTTCCTTTTTACTAATCAAAATTCATTCCACATTAAAACAAGCTTTCTTGAGGGAGAAAAAAATAATGGAATAACAGTGATAATTAAATCGAATTCAATACATATATTAACTGTCAATCATATAGAATTGATTTTTAGACACCGTTCTATATGGTTACTAGTAGTTAGGTAATGATGGGATATTTTAGAAGAAAAAAACTATGTAAGTGTACATTTACATGGTATGATTTCTGTTCGTTGACTTTCTATACTTCCATTGATGTATTCAATATGAATAAATTATTGTATGTATGTATGTATGTATGTATGTATGTATG
Organism: Schistosoma haematobium; assembly: GCF_000699445.3. NCBI lineage: Eukaryota > Metazoa > Platyhelminthes > Trematoda > Strigeidida > Schistosomatidae > Schistosoma > Schistosoma haematobium. The sequence goes on from NC_067200.1 coordinate 10,355,180, forward strand.
TATGTATGTATGTATGCATGCATGCATGTATGTATGTATGTATGTATGTATGTATGTATGTATGTATGTATATGTGTATATGTGTGTTTGATGATAGACAAAATGACTATGGTTGATAATGATCTATCATTCTAAGCAACAACAACAACAGCTACAATAAAACATGACAAATCATCTAAGCTACTTACAAGTAGATAGTTTATCTTTTTTTAAAAAATGAACATTGAATTAAGTTGATTATTGGTTAATTTATATTGAGAAGTAATCATTTTCAGATCAAATGAAATTCTTGTATAGTTTCAAACTTTATATAATCCATTCATGTGGATTAAATTCTATCAATCACCTTACAATCGTAGATAATGATCTGAATAACTGAATTTCTTATTCATTATGTTTAACTGTTAGATGGTTGATATTAATTGTCTGGAAAATTGATTTGACTTGAATATTCTGCTGAGGTGATACTTATTAATAAGGCTTACTTGAGATATTAAGTTAACTGATAGTGATTGATGGATTCGAACTCATATCGTATAGATTTACAGTTCGATATGTTACCATTGATCAATTGAATTCATAATTAACTTCAATGGTTAAGAGTCAGTTGAAGCTAGACCACCATGGAAAACCTGGAAGCACTAGACGGCCGTTTCGTCCTATTGTGGGACTCCTCAGCAGTGCGCATCCACGACCTCGACCCCTTTTCCATGGTGGTCTAGCTTCAACTGACTCATGATCTTAACCATTGAAATTACTACAATCTCCACAAAACCCATCATAATTAACTCTCTATAGGATTGAATTAACCATTGTGTTTATTTAATCTTAATTAGATAACTCAGTTTTCTTTGTTTAAGATAGACATCGGTAAATGTATTATACTTTAGGCTGTTAGTATATTAAATTTAAAACATTAAAAATGAAATTATTCATATTAGTGATAATCATTGAACTTTTTAGTCTCAAATCTATTAAATATGCATTAACAGGGTATTTACTTGAGATGGTCAATAATGTATTACGTCTTATTAGATTTACCCCTCTGAATAATATGAATATACTATTGTTGTTTAACTATCAGAGATATATCTTGACAACTAATGATCGAGATAAATTGGATGCGAATAAAGATGTCTAATTTCTATCTGAATACTAAATGTCCAAAATGGCTGCGGGATTATAGCATTTAGTTTTAATCAAACTTTCAATATGCGCATTTAAAACTTAATCAGTAATCACACCTTGGACATTTAATTCTAAAGCTGAACACTTAACCTTTGAATCACTGAGTTAGATTTTAATAGCTTGCATTTCTAACATCAATCAATTTGTGATATTGCACAATCATTTTGCAAAACAATTAATGGTTAATTAGTTCACGCATGATGTGGCTGAACTCCACTTGTATCAATAGCTCAACAGAATAGATAGATAGATAGATAGATAGATAGATAGATAGATAGATAGATAGATAGATAGATAGATAGATAGATAGATAGATAGATAGATAGATAGATAGACGGATAAATTGTCCTTGTATATATTTAAGGATGTGTTAGGGCTACAAAGGGATCATGAATGGTTGATGCAGGACAGTTTCCAATCATTTGATATTCGTATATAAACTTTTGGCAAACCCTAAACGAAACAACTCACTTGATTAGTTATTTACTCATTCAATATAAGTCTTATTGTTATTAAAATAGTATCTTTTTATGAAAATTAAAAACCCTTCACTATTATTACTATTATCATTATAAGTGATCTATTCTATAGGCTAAGATTGATTAGTATTAAACATTTCATTGACATTCAGTATGGCAATCAACATAATCAGTTCACAACCATTTTTTACAAGCTACTTATTCTTCTATCAGTAGTATTCTCTTTGGTATATGTTTGTCTGGTAAAAGTGATATACATTCAATTATAAATAATGAAATATTAATTAAATGAGAATTTCATCGAAATAATTTTTTTTTCAAATTGCGTCAATAATGACTGGCGCTTTATAAGTACACTAGTGATTCTCTATCTTAAGAAGTTATTTAACAAATAAAAAATTTGGTTCATTCTGGTCTAAATTATAGTTGAACTGGTTCAGTTTTAGTCACAGATTGATCTCAGTTTAAGCAATACTGAATACTGATGAACACTGGATGGTTGCACTACCTGAGTGTGGGGTCGTACTTCAACGAATATCCACGATCTCTCCCCCAGTGGCTTCAAAATAAACTCTTAAGTCTATCAGGGATGGTAAAACTGTCAAGAACAAAGGGTTCCGAAGCTTTAGCAGTCAAATAATCATCACCCAAAGGCAGCGGACAATCGCAACAATATGTGAAAAATCGATTGAGTTTTGACTTGTAGTATTAGATTTAAGCCGGAAGAATCTAATTGTTAGGCGTTTACTGTGAGACACGACGATCTTGGGTTCGATCCTTAATAGCGTTCTAGGTACAAATGGTTGGTAAGTCCCATGATAAATCGAAACAGTAGTCTGATGCTTCCTGGTTTCCAATAGTTTTATTTCAGTCTTCTAAAGCTATTTACATGTGTCTTCTGTAAACAACCTACTGTCGCTGATCTCTACTTGTCAAATATAAAAATCATATAAACTAAGGGTTCAAGCTAAAAAAAAAATCAAAATCCTCAGTGTAATTATGCTCTTCTATGCATCACTTACTCACTAAATGAATGAAAACATGTTAGATGTTCCATATGTATTGAACATTGAGAGGAAGATGAACTATAGATTTACAGACACCGTATCTCATTTTATAGATAAGAAATATTACACTGAAATGTTAACGTGGAATGAATTCAGTAATTGATTAGATGAATTTCGTTTTTAAATCCTTCAATGTCAAAATAAATGAACTGTTTGCCCCCAAATACTCTGGTACGGTTGAGAGTGATGATAGTTAGCTCTCCCTCTTCAAGTGCTCTGACATGGCCACGTGTACACAACCACTGCCAGGGAAATCCTACTCACTACCTTTTCGCGGCTGGGGTGTTGTTTACGAAATTAAGAGGACGAAAAGCGAGCGTCCGGCGCTTTGACCGGATTGGTGAAAACGAAGGATTCATCTAAAGGATTTGAAAAACCAATGGTTCACATAAACTCCAGTATCTTGAGGGAACAAATGGCGTATGAATCAATTTTTGGTCACCGGCTACCATGGGGCTGCATCTTCTTACGTTGCTCCACTGCTGTTCGGTCCCGATAAGCATAATGAATGGTAACTTTGGGATCCATTTATGGACAAATACTAAACACATATTTTTATCGTATAATTGTTAAATAACTAAACTGTTCATATTCATGTCTCTCTTATGATAAGCTTTATTTTAATCTATGAACTGTTATTGTACGATTTTCCATTCTCGAATTATTCCCTGTTTATTAATCACTACCTCCCACATTCACAGCCACATTTGGATAAATCTTTTACAACTGTTGTTTCCTATTTTATTAGTACGTTGTGGTCTGTTTGATTGGTATATAAACTCAGTATGTCTAAAATAAATGATTCACATCGCAGAGCCTCGAATTGATGTTCTGGACTTAACTGGCTGAGCTAGACAGGAAGCAGGGCCAATCAGGACTCTAGACTGCTCATACGGGTTTACGCGCCATTGATCGGGTCGATAAGTCACTGCTCTCTAATCGGCGGTCACAAGTTATAACAACTGCCTTGTGGATCAGACCTTAAGGTCGAAGGCTCGTGGTGTGACCCCCTTAGAAAACCATCTCTTTCGGTCTGGGTACCCGGCCAGTATCACAGCCCATACACAAATCAAGTGACTTACGTGGCTCATATTTATTCGGTGCTTCTTTGTACAAATATCTATGTGTTCAAATAAATAAATAGCTATAGTCAGTGCACATTACGAATATACATATATGACATAATTACACAAAATTCATTCATTACATCCTTTACACTTAACTATTACGTTTAAACTCTTTTTCTCTTTACAACAAACAGTAAAATGTTCTATTTTGTCTTTCATACATGTTATCCCACTTGAATATTAAAAATAGGGTCTTATTATAACAAGTAAAAATAGGGGAGAGAAAAAAAGACGTACTGGTTTTCATCAGTTTTTATCTAGCGAAAACATAGTACTTCATTCTATTTACCTTGCCTAGATATACGTATATTGTGTAGAGTGTGCAATTTACGAACAGTTGTGTAATCAATCAATGTTTTGATGACGATAATGATGATGATGATGATGATGAATAATTCTTGTTGTTGTTGTTGCTGTTGATGTTGTAAACTTCTGTCGTTCACGTTTTTTCACAACTATAGTTCTATTACTGAATAAGTTATTTTAGTAAAATCATTTTTGTAGACTGTACCTGTACAATAGTATATGTAATTTCATGACAGTTTAGATACATCCATACATCTATACATACATATCTAGTCAAAAATTACTCGAAATAATACAAAAAGAGGATGAAAGATATGGGGAATGTTATGGAAAATGTCAAGTACTATATTCCTTTAAAATGGTAACAGTCATCATCTTTAAAAGGAATAGTATAAACCATAAATTTCTATCTAATTCTTCACTATTTTGGTTACTATGATTATATATATTTATGAACTAAATTTATAGACATGTTAAAATGTAATGGATTTAAAAATATCAGTTTTCCAATGACAATTCGTCGTCTCATTTCCCTACTTGTACAATGACTGTTGATTTCCGATGACGTTGTCGATATGGATGATGATATGCGAAAGTATGAATTGACAAAGTATGTAATAAAATAGCCCTCCCCCTCATTCACACAGACGCACGAAAACACATGAGTTGTTGTATGCACATATGAAAGTGAGTGAGTGAGTGAGTAAGTATGGCGTGAGACTATAATTCATGGACGAACCAATCACGTATAAGATAACAGGTCTCGGATTTTGGCACGAAATTCACCCATCCATTTGGCTTCAAAGAGTTTTGGCAGTATAGCTTCAGTTCGTGATGAAAACCTTGAATATAATTCCTAGTCCTAACCATCAACTGTACATGATAATTTAAATTCCTCACACTGCTTTATAGCCCTCATTTGGTCCTGGTTATTAGGTCAATACTCTAACGGTCACTTGAGCGTCGCTCATAGGTCATCCATAAGTTATAATTACACCGAATATGGTGTAATTTTAAATGCCACACACAATGGAATTTTCAAAAACTATGGTCGGTTGTGTTCACAGCATTTTTTTCTGTTCACTGTTCTGTTTATAAATTAATTATCCGATGTAATCAGTGGCGATGGTTATAAATACTAGAGGTTTACGAAGGTTGCGGTTGAATTAATTTTATAGTTTACATTACTAAATAACATTAACTAGACAACCAATAAGAAATACGGAACACTAGACAACTGTGTTTTGTTTATTGTAGGACTTCTCAGTAATGAGCACTAGTTGTCTACTAATAACATCGAATAACCGATGCGTAAGCTTCCGAATTGATTCGAACTAAACAACCCAGTAATTTAAAGATAGAACAATCATTGTTAGATCTGAATGTCTTGAGTTCGATACCCGGTAGCATTTTGGATATATACTACTGAAAAGTCCCATGTTAGGACGAAATAACTGCCCATTGGTCCCTGATCCCCAAAAGACCAGTTAGTGTCAAAAACTATGAAATTCAATAATTTTCATAAAACCTCCCCATATTAATAATAATTTTTTCGTTGGTGACTAGTTTGGAGAGATGATTCACAGATTTCTTGTGAGAAATCTTGATCAGTGCGGTCTATGTCTGGTATGAGTTAGTTACTCCCAAATAGCATTGAATGACAGTTAGACAGTATCCTAAAGTGAGTGAAGATGACACCGTACTGCTGGATGCCGACCCACTGGTTTCAAATTATAGGGTTTACTACAAGACTTTAATGTAATGCGTTTGATCCCCAGTGGGGATGTGCATTACTAAAGCATCCCATACCATAATGAAGTGGATATTCATTAATTCCTTGATTTTAATGGTCGTCTACCTAACATTAAACCGTGATATAATCTATGAAACTTTGAACTGTTTTATGTCACCAAAATGTAAATTTATGACATTATCAACAGACACCCTACGAGAAGCTGGTATGAATCCCTAATCACATACTTTTTGATGTCCTAGACTCTACATCTTTGCCGTAAATGATTTATGTGAAGTAAACTAATGAATTTTTCATTCACGTAGTATTATAATGAGAATTGCTGTCGTTATGATCTGTAGTGAGTTGATTTTGTCATCGTAGAAATTGTAATAAGAGAAATAATCGGATTTTACTGAACGAAGACTTGGTGGGGACAGCCAATTTATTTTTAAATGCAAAAGTACAGAGTTCTTTCGCGGCATGCGAAACTCACATATTCAATACTTCGTTTGCAAATCTTCCATCAGTAGTCCGTTACATCCTTTATAACTCTTCGAATTTTCATTACTTTTATGTTTCCCTTTTTACTTTCTTGAGTTCAATCTTCTCAGTCTTCTGTTGGCAAGCATTCCATTTTTGATTGGACTTACATACCACTTATGTCGACAAATATAAGTGGCATACACCACAGGATCACCAAGGTCATAACTTATCAGTTCTGTATACTCTGTGTGTGAACTTTGACTAACTAAATGTATAATTGATACATTCTAGTTAATATTAACACCTTTAAAATGATTCATTTGTAATCAAGATTTGTATTTCATTACATCAACACGATAAACGAGTGGAGGTAATAAATATTAGTGTAGGATTGTGAAGATTGTTGAGTTTTGATTAAGATCATAAATGGACCAATGCTATGCCACTATTGAAGACGTGGAAGCACTGGAGGACCGTTTCATCCTACCATGGAACTTCTCAACAGTGCGCATTCATGATCACGCACTCGGGATTCGAAACCAGGACCTTCAGTCTGGCGCACGAACGCTCAACATCTAGATCACTGGTGTGAGGCCTCTACTCGCTGAAGAAATGAGGGATGGTCGTGAAATATCATGGATCGATTGAAGATAGGCATGAACACTGTTGAATTTCGGCTCAATGGTCTAGAGATTAAACGTTCGTGTGCAAGACCGAAGGTCCTGGTTTTGAGCCCCTTTGGTGGGAGGTCATGGATGTTCACTGTTGAGGAGTCCTATAATCGAACAAAACGACCATCCAGTTCTCTCAGGTTCCCACTGGTGGTCTAGCTTATATCGACTAATTAATTCAACCATTAAAATTACTACAATCTCTACAAACCCCATTCTGATATTATATAATACATTCAAATCTCAGTATGATAATTAACACTGAAATAAAAATAAATCAGACTAATATGTCCTATACAGAATAAATTCATATGTTCCAATGGCTATCATGAAGTTTATCAAATCCATTGTAATAGATTTACTTCAATCTGTTCCAAGGAATTTCATCAAAATATGAACTTGTTAAGAATTTGATAATGAACTGAGTTATTGCTATGTTTTGACAAATTTCATGATAGAGTCCTTTCTATCCAGTTTTGAATCCACAAGAACGTATAAGTTCCCTTATGATTGCAAAAACTTATTACTATTTAGTGTCGACTAGGAAGATGCCCAGTTCGAACAGGATTTTCTGTTGATTACTTCCAAAATGTGAACATTTCAACATATTACATTTGAAATCAGGTCACTAAGATTGGCACCCAGATTGTGATTTGATGAATCACTATAAATAACTATGCAACTATAAGGTAGAAGACAACTTATTAATCAATTAATGTGGAAGACTGGTTACTTATGATATTGTTTCTCATCTACACCGTCAATGTTTCAATTACTGGAACTCCGTTGATATTATGAACAGTATTAACCGTAGCATTCAGTTCCAAAAAGTTGCACAGACCTTCACATACCGGAAATTAGCAAGGTTTCAGAATCTACACAATCAGTTCTGCCAAGTGGTACGCTTCAAGTAGTGAAATACTAACAAGAATATTGATTTTTTGAGAGTAGATACTTCTCAAAAAAGCACTATCTTTCGTCTTGCAATAATGGATATTTTCCTTGGAACTATAAACCCTATTGATCCAATTGTATACCGGGAATTATACGAGATTATTTTATTTTTCACATCAGTAACTGACTTAAGTTAAACAACGGATGAAAACTAGGGATAGCTGGATAGTTGTTTCATCACCATATAATCACAAGTGACGGATTTCAGGGGATAATACGTAGAATTCAATGATATTGGAAGATAGTTGGGGATTATCGTAGAGTAACTAAATTTATAAATGTTAACTATTCGGATGTTAACTGGTCTGAAAACTAAACAATCACTGATGGACATAAAAGTCATGACATAAACACCTGATGACATCATTTCCACCGGTAAGAAGTAACATACTAAGACTAAACAGGTCTCCTGTAATTCATAGTGTCTAGCGGCCATCTAACAATGGTTACCACATAATGTTAATTAAACTATTTAATAATCCCACAAAACTCTCATAGTAATAAGGCCATGTCTTGTTTATTAAAATTGTCTCTGTGAAACGTTAAAATATCAAGTAATGATCTGCGTTTAATCGTTTTCTACGTTATGGTACAATATATCCATATACTTCTAAACAAGACGAATTATTTATTAAAGCAGTAATCTTTAAAGTTATATATAGTTTGGTAATTAGTTTCTGTTTAATTGAATTGAAAAGTAAATAGGCATCACTTTCCTATTGTAGATCGTAATTCAATGGAATGTTCTAGATTTTGAGATAGTCGAAATTTGTAGCTCAGGTGGGTGATTTTGATGGAGTTTTGTCCTCTGAGCTGGATGGTTCGGCCGTAGAGGTTTCATCGTTCTTCTGAACAACATCATCAAAACAAACTCCAGGTTGTGCTGAAGTTTGTGCTGATGATGTCGTTCAGAAGAACGATGAAACCTCTACGGCCGAACCATCCAGCTCAGAGGACAAAACTCCATCAAAATGTCCTAGATTGTTATGTTCATCAATCATACAATTCCTGTCTGTGTTTTATTCAATTCTATAAACTTAATTCTATGAATATTGTTCATAGCAAAAACTTTATATGAAAAATTATTTATCATTTATTAATTAGATTATGGTTGTCACTTTTATTCAATAACTGAACTATTTATAACGAATATGTTTATCTAAACATTGTTATCATCATCGTCATCAATAGTTTGTTTCACATTTCAGAAAGTGTTGTTCATGCAAACAATTTGTAAATATTTATCAATCATTTCTGTATAGGTTTGTGGAAATTGTTGAGTTTTTATTGAGATCTGGAAACGACCAATGTTAGATTACCACTAAAAACATGGAAGCACTGGATGGCCATTTCGTTCTGCTATGGAACTCTTCAGCAGTGTGCACTCAGGATCCCATATGCTGGACTCAAACCCAGGAACCTCGATCTCGATGGTGAACGCCTTACTTCTAGACCAATAGTCCGGGATACGGAAGGAGGAAGTGGTGAAGTTAGAAATTACAAACTTTGGATTCCAGATAATTGGTCTAGAGGCTGAAGTTCCCGAGTTCAAGCCCCGCGAGGAAGATCGTGGATGAGCACTACTGAGGAGTCCCATACTAGGACGAGACACTGTTCATTTTTTCCAGATTTTTAATGGTGGTTTAGCATTGATCGTTTCATTATCTCAACAAAAAATTCTGTCAATGTTGTTGTTTGGGTAGATTTAAATCGAGTAACAGTCACCACAGACATTTTACACTGATAATAATCACTCTTAATCTAATTAAGTAGATGACTTGAGTTCACGTACAGGGAGCTTGTGTATCCGTATCAGAATGGAATACTGTAAAAAATAATAAAATCTATAAACATAAAAGTAACAAATGTTTGATTTTCATTCAATAAATGATCATCTCTTATGCAATATTAGCTTGTGAATAGCCCCTTCTTTTAAACTTACTTGTCAAACTACTGTCTTATTTATGTCTGTTACCCCCAGTGGAGCGTAGGCCACCGACCAGGATTCTCCAACCCACTCTGTCCTGGGCCTTCCTTTCTAGTTCTATCCAATTGTTGTTCATTCTTCTCATGTCTGTTTTAATTTCTCGGCGTAATGTGTTCTTTTATCTTTCTCTTCTCCTTTGGCCTGGAGGATTCCAAGCGAGGGCTTGCCTTGTCACGCAGTCAGGTTTTTTCCTCAATGGGTGTCCTATTCACTTCCAGAACTTATATATATATGTATATATATATATATATATATATATATATATATATATACGTACACAAAAATAGATGACTACTTCCAGTAATTCACTGCTCTGGCTTAATGATTTCGTGTACTTAGCTTTCATTCTGTGACTTTGCTGTCCACAAACTCGACGCTTAAAAATATCCCGTCAGGTTTGAAATTACTTATAAAACTAACTATGTAGTCTGATTTTCTTTTCACTAATTATTTAGACAATTTAGTCATTATTTTATTATACATAGAATTAAGTATGTATCTAAAGAATCTTCATAGACAAAATAAAATATCATTTTTAAACATTAAACAATAAAATGGCGGTTGGAGGTAGTCAACAGGAAACCCTGAACCTAGGTTTTGTGCTACTTAGCGCTCATCAGTAAGATGGTGCTCCCTAATGGATTCGATTCCTTGTTACGCAACTTCACAATCAGAGACGTTACCACTAATCTATCTTATCCGCGACTAGACCTCTTGTAGGACCAAGATGTACTTACAATTGATTGATCTCTGAGTAATGATCAATATCATATATGTCAAGTCCTACATGGTGCAAATCGAATCCTACTGACCAAGTGTTTCATTATGGTCGCTAGTCTAGTGTTGGGGACGTTGGATCCCCAGAACTCACTTGGGAAAGGATCTAATTTTGCAATTTATTTAGAAAATTTGAATTTCTTCGTTTTCGCGTCAAAGACGATTTTCTCATCTTCATGTCGTATTTCCCACTGGGTAATATCTCAAATGCTATTGGTCCGTTGCGCCTTTTAGTATGCCATTTCGTAACTCTCCCCAAAGACGGTTTCGCACTGTATATATATAAGTTTTGAATTGTGTTTTTCGTGATCGCTCTTTTCTGTCTGTTTTGCAGAATATACTTCCCATTCTGGGCTTGGACTTCTCCCTCTAGTTAGCGGGGCTGGGACGCACCAATAGCTAGCTTACTGGTCTTTGGTCACCGAGTCTTGTTCTCGTTCACCGATTAGGTGAACTCGTGATAGCATCAAACCTAGCATCTAGGTGACTCAACATTTCATGTACTATGTTGAAAGAAAATGATAGTTTGAGGTAGCACTAAAAAAAAAGAACATGACATACATTACATTGATCACCACCCAGTGATCAATCAATTAATGATACATCGAACAATCTATGCTCATTCAATGTTTCAATGTTCAAATTAAAATTCATACATTTTCCAGTACTAAACTCCTTTTGTTTTATCACTCATTATTAAACTAAAATCGTTATCTTTCTCTTTTCTCTTTCTCTCTTTTCAATTTAGTTTTCATAGTTCGTATAAATATCTATTTGTCACAATAAAAATCAAGATGACAGTTATAGATTGATTGAAACAAAGTTCTTTTGGACAAACTTATCACCACTTATTTCAACTATCATTATAAAGCTTATTGGAAAGGAATAAAATATATTACTTAAATGAAGTAGTTAGTAGTAATAGTAGGAGGAGGAGGAGGAGGGGGGAGGAGAAGGAGACTATTAAACTAATTTAGATTTTAAAAAGATAACGATTTATATTTTTTGATCAGACACTAAATTTACTAGGTTGTTATTTGGAATAATGAAAAGATTCATTATGAGTTGGAATATACAAGATTTAGTAGTATTAGTAGTAGTAGCAGTAGTATTAGTATTGGTATTAGTATTAGTAGTAGTAGTAGTAGTAGTATCGTTTCAAAATGATCTAGATAATTAAATTGTTTGGATGGTGTACAGCCTAATACTAATATATTATGATTGGATGGTGGTTGGAGGTAGTCGACAGGGAACCCAGGACCCGGGTTTCGTGCTAATTGGCACTCGTCAGCTAGGTGTATCTGTAATCCTGAGGGGAGTGATGCCCCCTGATGGATTCGATCCCGTGTCACCCAGCTTCACAGTCAGAGACGTTACCACTGAGCTATCCGAGACGCGACCGACCTCCTGTAGGACTGAGATGTGTGTGTCGAGTCACCTAGACTGGTGGTCACATTGAAACATGATCGATAGAATTCGATCTGCGCTAATAAGGACTAGACACGCATGACATTCATCACTACCCAGTGATCAATCAATTGTGACTAATATATTATTTCATACTGTTGATTAAACATTGATATTCTTAACTGAAAAATCTAAAAATGTGATCGTTTAAATTCTACCTAAGGAAGATCAATTATTTCAATGATGAGTCGTTTTTGCACAAGACGTGACCATTTTGGATAGTCATAAAAAATGATTGAACTAATTATGTTTCCATCTGGATTAAAATATACTGCTAAAATGTCTAGATACCATATTGAATGGTCTTATCTGTGATTATGAAACCGTATGATTGATTATGAACAATTCTCTAGGTGAATTGTACTAAAGGTCACATTAAAACAATTTTAATATGTTAAACTATTGACTGAGGCATATTAGTATTTGGTACTTGTTACTTTTATACAATTCTTGGAGAATTGATACTAGACGTGAAATATAAACTTTAGTCATCTAAATTAGAAGTTAGGAGAGCTGTTACTCGGTTATTTGAGCTACAAGGAATCTAGTATCTGTGTAAGATCCAAGATAGCTTTTATTAAGGAGTACTAACTAATCTGAGACTAATGATTATACAGGAATTATCACCAAGTCACTTTTATCACCTAAAATAAAATGGTCACAGAAACATTGGATCACAAGTTTGTGTTCGATGGTATATATTTTAAATCTCCACTAATTCACCATGTAATGTAACGACCATCTGACTCTATTAGTGGCGATTATTTAACTGCCAGTCTGTCTGAACTTTCAATAACCCTGTCGATATTTGGTCAGACTGGACAAACCAAGATAAGATAAGATAACAGGTTACGAATTTTAGCGCGAAATTCATCCATACATCCATACATTATAGCTGATGTCAGTTCATGATGAAAACCCTAAATCTAATTTTTTTTAAACTCTAACCATCAATTGTAACGGTAGGTATTCACTCTCAAGGTCATTTCAACGTCGCTCAATGGTTGTCCATAAATTACAATCTCACTAGTCAGGTTTAATCCGTTATAAAAAATAATCTCAGTTAGATACAAGGTAAATTTTAGTTTAAGAAGATAACATTATCATTTATACGAATTAGTTACTGAAAAAAATATCGAATTACATTCATCTCTATGTTATTTCACTACTTAATGTCAATATTTTTAAAAGGTTAAAAGCAAATCATTGAAAATTTAATCATAAAAATGTCTTCGTCTATTATCGTCATTGATGTTGTTATAATTGTAGTCTTGATCATCGAAAAAAGAAGGTGCTTTGATACATTTGGATAAACAACGATATATACAACCACCCAACCAACCACACACACACACGCACACGCACATACATACATGTACACATACTTGTAACCGACCTTGCAAATATAACCAAATGTTGTAGTTATTGTTTCAATGGAAAATAATTTTAAAATTCATCATATATTCATAAGGATGCATGTGTACACATACACACGCACACGCACACACACACACATGGATACAAAATGCACATGACTATACTTCATTCCCATTTATCACATAGTTTGTTTGTTTTTTTTTCATTTTAAGGAGTAAAAATAAAAAACCATTTGAATTCTCCAGTTTTTTTTCCAGAAAATTAAAAAAAATAATAATAATAAACGAAATTCACAAAAGACGTAAAAAAATAAAATACAACCCAAGAAGAAGAATCATTTAGAAAGGAGATGAATTATGATTAATTGTATGTATATAATTGTCACTGTTAATATTGTTATATGAGGTTACGATATATTTAAGGATCAGTAAGCCACACACACTCACTCCCTCTCTCTCTCTGTGTGTGTCCTTTTCTCCTTCTCTTTCTCTTTCACTCTCTCTCTCTTTTCCTCTTTCATGCTAACAACTACTAGTTTACTACTTGAATCAGTTAAATCTTTTTGATAAAAATACACCAACTGTTTATTCACTAATCATTCATTATCATTCCATTAGATAAGAAGATTTTCTTTGTATTGTGACTAACCTTTTTTTTTTGTTTAAAAACATGTATGGAAGAATAATAATTTGTGTTTTTTTTTTTTTAAAAAAACACAACAAAACAAGAAAAGAAAACAGAAAATGTGGTCAACTGTTTCCATTATAGATAGTCATCCATTCAGTCAGTCATTCATTCATTCATTCATACTTTCGTTTTTTTTTAAAGGGAGCATTTGTTTTTAGCTAAAACTATGACTAACTTTTAGATGACCTCTTTACTTTTTTGTCTTCTTAAAGTTTTGCAATTTGTTTATTCAATTGAGTTGTAGTGGTATATGTTTGTTTTTCTTTTAAGATATGGTTAGTGATTAATGTATTTTAAATATACATGATGATTTTATAGTATATTGAATCCATTGTGTTACTCTCTCTATATATAAGGTATATCTAAGTGTATTCAAATAATGAATTATGTATACCCAGAAGGGGTTTTGTGGAGATTTTAGGAATTTCACTAATTGAAATCATGAGTCAATTGAAGGTAGACAACCATGGAAAAACTGGAAGCACTGGACGGCCGTTTCGTCCCAGTATGGGAAGCCATTATCAGTGGAGTTCAACCAGGTCTGTTGTGAGATATCAACTCACTGAAGACAATGGTTTACGGGGGCGTAACTTCGTGGATTAATTGAAGTTAGACATTAACACCTCTGGATGCCGGCTCAGTGGTATGGTTGGTTAAGCGACTGGCGCGAGACTGATAGGTCCTGGGTTCGAATCTCGCGGGGCGCCGGACCGTGGACGTCCGCTGTTGAGGAGTCCCATGCTGGGGCGGAACGGCCGTCCAGTGCTTCCAGATTTTTCCTGGTGGTGTAGCTTCAATTGACTCATGATTTCAATCAGTGAAATTATGTATACGTCAGGTAAAAGTGGATTGTCTTCTTTAAAAGAAATTATAAAAATGTCAAGTAGTCGATATCTTGAATTCAATTTACAATAGGATAATAAAAATGGACGAAATTAAGAAATATATACATGTAACTGTCTATGTGGATCATAATAATATTGATAATAACTGTTATATCCGCATTGATTATTACTTATACTTGGAAGAACAAGGAACTATTGCAATGTCTACCACTTGAAGTCACAACACCAAGACTGACTGATATCAGCGAAGATTTATGGAACCTAAAAACACAACAACAAATGTAGTTGGAAATCCATTCACACGTATTGTGATTAGTAATTAGAATAAAATCATAACAATGAAAGATACTTAGAGTTACAACAAAATCACGTGCCGAACATAGTTCACGTTAATTTAATGTCAAGAATATTGTAAATTCACTTGGAATCTTCCAAATGATGTTTAACACTGATCAGTCTCTTATTGGCATACGTGCATCTTGTACGGATTGCTTTAATATTACCTTAAGTTACAATCATTATAAGCAAATATGGTTGGAGGCTAACAATGAAATCCAACACAAGCATTTTGTCCTATTTGGGACTCGTCAGTTGGATGTATTACTGCTAGCCACCATTCATCTTTGCTTAAAAAGAATATTGTATCTTGAACAAACATCACATTCAGATAAATTAATATTATAACGAATGTCGGACTGGAAAACAGAACAACTATTACATTGAATGACTATCACATCGAATGAAAAATAGATGTAAACTTAACCTAAAATCATAATGACTTGGAAATATAATTTTGTATTTTTACCCCCATTATATCAATAACAATCATTATTATTAGTAGTAGTGTGGTGAACGAGAACAAAAGTGGGGACAATCGAATCTATTTGGACTCAAAATGACAGAACATATTAGTAAAATCTGACAACCATATAATAAATACCTCATTTGCAAAGTGTCAATCAATCGTTTCAGATTTCATTGTTCCTTCGTTTTTATACCAACTATTCTCTGCTCTCGTTCTCTTTTTTTGATCTTCTTAAACTTACATCACCAGGCATTTCACTATCGATTGATGATACATACTACTTATATCTGTCGACATCAGTAGCACACACCACAGTAGTATTAATAATCAATTCGTTTCCGTTTAATGTTCAATATTATGATTTTTGTTAAAAGAAACTAGTCGTAATGTTGTTATGAATACAAATATAACAGTAGGATAAATTGGACGGTATAACGGAGATGTTGTGTGTTCTTTTAGGTAGATAGTTTAGCTGTAAAGTTTTTAGTGTCTTTTTTGTTGACAAATTATCTGGACATACACATTATAAATGTAGTGAGTTTTCAAATTTTCTTCATAGTTGTATAGTAGTTTGCTTTATTGACTTGAACATAGTCCATAACTATGTGGTCGTCGTTTGCATGTTCTTAATTATCTCCTTTAAACTAAACTCTAACCTTTCAGTTGTTAGACTTTTCTCTAATTAACTGATGGATAGAGCTGATTTCGATATATCTATTGATCGACGCATAACGTAAGTGTCAGGATTCGAAAGATTCTTTAGTTTCCTCTGTCTAACAAGATGTTGGCATTCATCCAGATGAACTAATGTCTACATTTGTTAACATACATTTTTGGAGGTCTAGAGCAGTGGTCACTCGTTAATCAATAGACAAATCAAAATGGATACAATCTACCACTCAAAAGAATAAACAACTACAAGGTCGGATATTAAGCAAGGGGAAGAAAACAGTTGAAACAAACATACAGAGAACTATTGTATAATTATCAGCAGTGCTAGGTCAACAGAACAGGCTACTAATCAGTTGTAGATAAATTCGAATGGCTCACTTCTCCTTAAAGTACACACTGACGATAGTGTTCTGAAAAAGAATAGTCCATTTATGAATAAACCATTGAGCTGCCAGAGGATTACACCTCTAGGACAATTGATTCAGTATAACAGTAAACTTTATTGAATGTTTTGTGATCAGAAGTCACTGATAGAATGAATGAGACCTGGATTTCGAACTAACTTACTCCTCAGTAATATTGCACAATGAAATCCTAATTAGCGTGTGTGTTTTTTCTCTTTCAATAAACATAATCACGTTGAACATGTATAATGTGTATGAAAATTACAAAGTGAATTCGTTTTACTTTGGACTAAAAATCTACACTGACATTATATTTAGTTAATATTGAAACGATTGAATACAAGGTCGAAGTTATGAGGCTAAAAATTGCTACAAAGTTTTATTATTTAACAGTTGAATTCAGGAGTTGATTTAAGCTAGACCACCATGGAAAACTCGGGAGCACTGGACGACCGTTTCGTCATAGTGTGGGACTCATCAACAGTGCACATCCACGATCCTACACAAGGGATTCGAACCCAGAACCCTATGTCTCGTAAGCGAACGCTCAACCTTTAGACCACAAAGCCAACCAGTATTCAACGTTGTCAATGTCTAACTTCAACCAATCCAATTATTTACCAACTGTTACCTCGTAAATGAATTAAAATCAAGACTTTATATGGCAGAAAATTATGACTTATTTTTACACTTGGTACCAACATACAAATATACGTATGTAAGTAGGTGATTTCACTGAAATTTCTTTCTACCTTTTAAACTGACATGCACCTCATTTCAATTTTGTAAAGGTCTGAAACTTCAGACTGAAACAATTTTATAGTAAAAAGTTAATAGATAAGCAACTCAAATGAATAATGAACAAGTTTTATGAAATTCGTTTTAAATTTATAAGTAGTATTTATCACTGATTGATTTTAGTTGGGATTGATGACTGTTAGAGATGGTTAAAGAAGAAAATGTTAGTATTGAAGTTTCACATTGGTTTATAATCATCAGTAATGTTTATGGTTAGATAAAATCCATTCATATAATTTAATCAAAGTTGGATTATTACGGTTATTGATATTCGTGATATATGATTCATTTTGTTCAGGAATCATTAGCTGGATATTATCTGGCGAATTTGTCTGATCCACTGACTTCTTTTAACGGTAGTATAGGAAGTCCATTGAAATGAAATCCAACTAATAAATCAATCTATGATAAGATGGTCAACTCTCTACAAGTGTCACTAAGAGAATCGTTGTTATCTACAGGGTCAGAAGATCTAGATTAGAATTTTTATGTGTAACTGAAGCTATAGTAGTTCACCACTTCAAACCTGATTTTTATATGTAAAATGTTACGTTCACCCCCTTATTCTACCAGAGTCTTTGCAACTATTTTAATTCTACGTATCATAAGTACTAGGTATTCGATTACTTACGTATATAATGGATTGATGAAGATAGTTGAATGTTACTAACATCCCGAACCTACCAACCATTAAAAGTCAGAAAGCATTAGACAGCTACTTCACCCTAGTAAATAGTTTCTTACTAGTAAGCATCCATTTTTTCTGCTAAGCATCGAAATTAAGACATTCAGGTTTCGATTTGAGTGATTAGATTTTCAGTCACTGAACTGACATTTGTCAGTAAATGATTATTGAAAACTAAAAGATATTAGACGTTTATTTTATTCTATTTCCTAACTCTTCTTTATCCTCTCTCTTTTTACTTACCTCTTGTAAATGACAATTCAATAACTTATTCCATTATCAATGATCAAGTTTTCAAGCTCAAATCATAAAACTGTAAAATATATTTTCAATGATCGTTTTATTATTTATAAACAGATTGACTTTCACTTGGTATGGTTTTACTTAAATCTATCCATTGATGTTTTAGGACTGTAATCGATCAGTCTCTTATTGGCATATGTGTATACTGTGCGTATTGCCTCGATATTGCCTGAGATATAGGTATATTCAGCTGACGAGTTCGAAATAGGACGAAACGCGCATCCTGGTTTCCACTGCAAGTCACTATCCATCCTTGCTTATAAATAGAAACTTTATTATTCTTTTTTACAACTCATCAAATGATCCGAATATATCATAGAAACAAATAATTGAGCATACAATATGTCAATTGTTGCCACCTTTTTTGATAAATATAACTTGTATAATGCATATAGTTGTTAATCATATCTGTCTATCAGTGTATATATATATGAGTTGATCGATAGGTTATATCCATGTATATGTTCATGGGTAATCCTCACATGAGTTCTAACTATAAATATATACATAGATGTACTTATAATCCAAATATGAAACCATGGTAATTCACATGCAGACATCATAATTTCCATTGATCAACACAAGTATGCATTCAGTGGTCATATATGTATTTATTAACAACAACAACAACAACAATGACAAAAAAACACTAAAAAATATTATTTTTATTTTTATTTTTAAAATTAATAAATGATTATCAGTTTAGGGGTTGTGGAGATTGTTAAGTTTTTGATTGAGATCATGAGCCGATTGATGTTAGACCACCTTTGAAAACTTAGAAGCACTGGACGGCTATTTCGTCCCATTGTGGGACTCCTCAGCAGTGAGCATCCACGATCCTGCTAGCGGGATTCGGACCTGGAGCCTTCAGTCTCGCGCGCGATTAAATTATTGAAAGAACTTAAGAAGGAAACATCAATGTTCATCATTTACATTTGTTTATTTATTTAAATCCATCAACACTGTCCGTTACTTCTAACTTTGTCGCATACAATAGTCTACTATCTAACTTTACTTAAAAATTAAATTTCTATGTAGTAGTAGTGTGATATATCATACTGATGTTGACAATTATAAGTAGTATATATTATCGATTGAAATTGAAATACCTAGAGGCAGAAGGATATGAAGATCGAAGAAAAGAGAATGATTGGTATGGAAACAAAGGAACAATGAAGTCTGAGACGATTTATTGATGTTTTGCAAGTGACTTATTCGCTGTATGGTTGTCAGATTTTACTCAGAACTTCTGTCATTTTTGTATTCAAATACACTCGATTTTCCCAACTTGTGTTCACATTCACTACAGTCGTCGTAGTGGTAGTAGTAGTAGTAGTAGTAGCATTGGTAGTCATAATAATAGTAGTAGTAGTAGTAGTAGTAGTAGTAGTAGTAGTAGTAGTAATAGAAACAATAGTATAACTATATGAGCATAGTAAAACAACAATATTCAATGTACAATATTCAATAGTTCACAAGTTTGCAGACTTTTCTATTGTTTCTTCAATGTTTGTTCTAAACATACAAAGGATTTCACAAAATGAGGAAATAACTTGTGTAAAATTTACTATTATCACTACTATTGTTATTATTATTATTTCCATCTATACAATAATATTACTATTTAGGAAGGAAACAATCTGTAAATATCCACCACATATATGTTTATTGAAGATGTTTGAATTGTTCACCGTCTTTTTTTTTAAACCGGAACATTAAACAAACAAACAAACAAAAAATGTATTGAAATGAAAAGATAGAATTACATCACTAGTTACAGTTGGTTACAATATGATAAGAGTTTTGATTAACCGAAGAAGAAGAAGAAGAAGAAGAAGAAAGAAAAAGCCGTGCAATAAAAACTGATATTTTAAAGGATCCTTCAATGATTGAAATATTTATAGTAACTTTTAAAGTATAGTTCAATCGGGCAAGAGTAAAGAAAACGCGTTCTCTTTTCTCTTTTGTTCTTCTTCTTCGTCTTCTTCTATTGAGGTGGTCTTTGAAAGATAGTTAGTTATTTATTTAATATCAATGAAAAGGATTATTGAATCTTTGAAATATACCGAAATAAATGATTAGTTGATAGAATGATAAGTTTAAGTATAAAGTATTAAACTAGAAAGAAATGACAAATTATGAAACAGAGTGAAAATATTTCCTTATACAATGATATTATCAGAAGAGGTTTTGTGGAGATTTTAGAAATTTCACTGGTTGAAATCATGAGTCAATTGAAGCTACATCACCAATGAAAACCTGAAAGCACTGAACGGCCGTTTCTTCCTATTGTGGGGCTCTTCAGCAGTGCGCATCCACGACCTCGCCCCCTGCGAGATTCGAACCCAGGACCTACTGGTTTCGTGAGCGAGCACTTAACTGACTCATGGTCTTAACCATTGAAATTACTATAATATCCACAAAACCCGTCTGATATTAAATAAAGATCACTTTGATCCAAAATTCTATCGTTACTTATCGATAACTTTGGTTTTACATTTGAGTGTATGCATATCATTAGTCAAATGGATGACCAGTTGCAGAGATTATTGAGTTTTGTAGTATTATATCATAAACTTGTTTGATTTTAAAAACTATTGAAAACTAGGATAGATTAGACAGTTATTTAATCCTAAAAATAATTCATTTACAGTCCTTATACATGAACCCTCCCTCACTAGAATCGAACTCAAGGACTTTAGTCCTTACGACAAGCGCTCAATTCGCAGATCACTGAATTCAAATAGCATGTGATTTAGTTTAACCCTCACTTGTTACAATCAGTGTCTCATATCTAAACTGGTTGAGCTCCACTATTCATGGCTTCTTGATAAGTCTCCAAGTAGTACCTGTTGAACTTAGCAACAAATTAGCACATGCTACTTATTTTCAAAGAGGTGATATTTTAAGTTTCTAATGATCACTTCATTCCAGTCGTGTCACTTTGAAATTATCTACATTAATAATATCCTATTATCCACATGTATATGTCTGTCTTACCTACTTATTGTCAACTGCATTTTGTGTTCTATTGTAATGTATAGATGTTACATTCAACTATCAATAATATACAATACAAATCTTTACTCATGTACCTTTCCTCTTATTATTCTATCATAAAATTCATCTAACTGAAAAGATCTACATTGTATTGTTAATTGTCAGTTAATTACATAAACGAAGGTCTGATTGTTATTACATTTGATTATTAATATTCTCTACAATTGAATAATGTAGTCAACATTTGAATAGGAAATGTTACATAGTTGTAATATAATAGATTTTCAGTTCCATAGTTTCTGATTAGTTGATATTTCATTGTACTAGAAGACGTTTTTTCAATAGTGAGTTACCTTAGTGATTTTGTTTCTGAATGTGACATCAAACAACACTAGTTCCATGCTTGCAAGATGAAGTTGATCTTGGGAATGATATGATGGGATGAATAGTATAGGAGTCATGTGTTCTACTGACATTGTAGCTGAGCTAAACAATAATGAGACAAAGGAAAGCAAAATCATTCAGCTATTTTTGTAATCATAACGGTCCGAACATATGAAATTCAATATAATCCAAGCCATTATTTTGTTATCTTTTTGGCATAATACGTAGATGTTTAACAGTTTAGATATAATGGATAGTATAAACATGAGTACAATCCAATTAAAACCAGAGTTTTCATGTGACTAAGTTCAATCATGAAAAAAGAAACTAATTTACGCTTACAATAAACTGTATAACTTTCAAATATAAAGTAATTACCATTGGAAGTATTCTTATAAGCAAGATTTCTTATCTATATGCTAACCAGTACGAAAATTTGATGGTAGGCGGTGGCTCAATTTCGTGGATTGGTTGAAATTAAACATTAACAACATCGGAAACTGGTCGGCTCAATGGTCTAGAGGTTAAGCGTTCGCGCACGAGACCGATAGATTCTGGGTTCGAAACTCTCTCGGCGTAATCGTGAATGAGTTCCATACTAGAACGAAAAGGCCGTCAAATGCTTCTAGGTTTTCCATGGTTGTCTAGTTTTAATTGACTTATGAACTCAACTAGTTAATTACTAAAATCTCCACAAAACCCCTTATGATAATAATTTGATATTTCTAGGTTATCGAAAAACGTGTTTAAGTTGCATAATTATTATTAGTTTTCTATAAATTAAAACCATAGCAACTTGAAAAGTATCATGAAGAGAGAGACTTTGGTTTGCAAATTACTGAAAGCATAAAATTTATTATTTCAAAGATGACAAATTAATATTTATTTTCTCAAATGAAACTTTTAATTTCGTGGTTTACTTGAAGTTAGATATTAACACCGTTGGATGCTGGACGGCTTAGTGGTCGCGTTCACGCGCGAGACATAACGTCCTGGATTCGGATCCTTTGTGAAAGGTCGTTAAATGTATACTTCTAAGGAGTACCATAATAGGACGAAACGGCTGTCCAGTACTTTCAGGTCTTCCATGATGGTCTAGCTTTAATTGACTCATGAATTCAACTATTAAATATTGTAGACTACAAGTGAACGTTTTTTTCATACAAACTACTATATTTCATTTTAGTAACTGATACGATAGACAAAAAATAATGGTTGATAAAATGATTTGTTAAGTTTAACGGATGTATCAAACCATAGTTGGATACTAAAGAATAGCCCTTAATTTACTGTTTTCCTGTCCTACAATGCTAATAAAATTTCTGTAAATCCTTACGCAATCAATAAGTTACTGAATTATTCAAATCGATGACTTATATTATCGCGTATGTTGAGTATTAGACTGTAGAGCATTAGAATAGATAAATTCGGAAGATGTACCTAATTTGCCACTTTTTTCAACTCATAATTGAGAAAGTAGTTCATCGGCAATTGATTGTTAGTTTATGAACGGTTAGCTAACATAGATAACAATTACGGAGTTGAAAGAGTGACTTTACAACCGGAAAATACAATGCTATGACATAACAAAAAATTGCAAACGTACTATCTTTTTTTGGATTCTTGTTATTTACATGCACATACAAATTGATAAATGGCTGCCGCTTAACGTCATTTTACAAAATCCATGTGTTATAACTAATGGTTTTAAATTTACGTTAAAAAAACTTCAACTACTAACTTGTAATAAGTAGTTAAATTGTATACCGAAGGAGCATCGTTAGTAGGCGTTAAACTAAACCATCTGTAAGTTTGGGATGAGAACCATTTAATTACACGAAATCAAAAAAACCTCAAGCATTATGTGACATTGAAAGTCAAAATAATCCTCATTTAAGTGTAGATAGTTAAAAATTTATAAAGACAATGAACTTAGACCATTTTTTTAAAGTTTAGTAAACAAATCATTTGCGTAAAACAATATAGTCTCATTTATAATTTTGGCTAAAATTTCTTTTAACATCTCTACAACCATGGATCTCACTATTTAAAACGATTATAAGCAGTGGAGTTAATTTATGTTAAATCTTATCATATATTTTACTGTTTAAAGCTTTCGTAGCAGTTTCTTTTCTAATGAAGTAGGGTTATTGATCTAGCTCTTAATACCCTTCTTATAGTCGGGTTTAAGATAAGTATTAACAGCAGAGTGGTTCTAAGTGGAATTAAGTCCGACTATGCAGACTACTTAATAAATGACTGGCATTTTTTATCTTGTAATAGGAAATCACTTTGAACTGGAGTACATAAAGATTTCATAGTTTTGTTATGTTAACACAAAATTTTTACCTTGAAGGATCAGTTTATTGCCATACATTTCTTGTAAGAAATTATGAAATCCTATTTAATTTCTCCTTTTCCAATAGTACTCAACTTCAAAACATTTTATACTTCAACGTTTTACTACTGAATATTTTAAAAGTAGGTAAAAAATTTATGTCAAATTCCAGTTTCATAATGGTTTCAAATGCAAACCTAAATTGTAACAGAGTTGTCTTAAACGGGGTTTGTTGCAAAATGGCGTATTCTATAAAAAAAAGATCAAAGAGTAAATAACATCAGTTTATCGAAAATTTTTCAGGTAGTCAGCTTAAAACATTGAACTTAATAATCGTTTTCGTATTACACATAAGTAAAATAGTATGTAGTTTTTTGTTATTCAAATGATATAATTCTGAGGCTCCACTCACTGAAGTTACACACCATAGTAAAAAGATTTTATTGACTATTTTAATGGAACAATCAATAATTTCATGAACAAATTATTAGGGTGATTTAATTTAATCATGGCTAGAGAAAGTAATTTTACCCAAATTCTTACTCACGCCTTTTACCCCTAGTGGAGGATTATTGGTTGCCCTCCAGCATTCTCCATCGAACTCTGTCCTGAACAATCCTTTCCAGTTGTTTCCAGTTGTTATTCATCTCTTCGACATCTGCTTCCAGTTCTCGGCGCAGTGTGTTCCTCTCTAAATGGTGAACTAAATACTAGTACTCAAAGATGAGGGCAACCAGAATATAAATGGACTTGAACGGTTGTTTTATCCCTATATTACTATCCAATACTCAGTATTTTCTATTTCAGTCAGTTTTATGATGAAAAAGAGACGTTGTCATCATTCATCATTGTATTAATGTCTCATTGTAAATATAGTTGTATTCTATCATCCATAACTTTCATTTTTACCCATCTGTAATCTAATCTCTAGTAAACGTGCGACAAATGTTTGATTATGACATTAGTTTAATGCAGAGTTGAATTTTATCATGAACCGGCAACGATTGATAACTTTGCTAACTTTTTTGTTATTATAAACTGAGATGATGGTGGATAGCAGTGGAATCCAGGACGTGTGTTTTTGGTTCTATTTGGAACTCGTCAGCTGGATACACCTGCATCCCAGTTTATAATGCTTAGGCCTTAAGGCAATAAAGAGGCAATTCAAACAGACTGTACATATGTCAGTAAGAGACTAATCGATTGCAGTCCTGAACATCAGTAGGAATCATACTTTGTTAGTTTTAGTCAAATTAAAATGAAAAAAATACGCTTGACCTATAACACCTTAATATTGTTACCAACAATCTAACTAATATATTTATATTTCTTATACAAGGAAAAACTGTTTTATGCCAATATTTATATGGATTGGTTTTCTTCCTGTTGTTGGTAAACAGCAATATATATAAGAAGTAAAAAAACAAACCGTATTAACTTAATTATTTACTGAGTTTTTTTAAGTTAACCCATTCTCTAGATATTTGGATATGAGACAAATTGTAAGTGTCAAAGGTAATTTTATTACCAGGTTGACCAAACCAATGTAGATGGTTATCAGTATAGAGTTGTGAAGATTGTTGAATTTCATTGAAATTATGAAAATCGATCAGTGATAGACAATCTTTCATAACCTGGAAGCACTAAACAGCCGTTTTGACATAGTATGAGATTTCTAAGCAATGTGCCTTCACAATACTCTACATGGGAATCGAACCAAAGGTATTCAGTTTCGTGCTCAAATACCTGACCTATAGGTCATTGAGCTGGCACCCATCAGTGTTAGTATCTAGCCTCAACCAATCCAAAATACTTTAACAGCCATCTCCTATTGTCTTCAGGAGTAACTGTCTCACACATGTCCACTGCTTCCAAGTTTTCCGTTGTGGGTCGAAGCTAGAACCTAAGACTTAATGAAAGTTGAACGTTTTAATCAATGAGTCAATGCTCCATTCTCTAATGACTACTTGACCGAATATTAGCTCAGTAACGCCTACACAGTGACTAGTACTAGTATCCATGAGGAAAGTTTCATAAGATGTTGGCGTTGAACTATGAAAATTAAGAAGAAATCTACACTTAACTAATAAGTCAACAATAAGAAAATATTTTTATTCTAAATTTCACTATTTGCTACTACCTAGAAAAAAAATTATAAATCTACTCATATCGTTTACATATAGTTTCACTGCACTAATGTCTAGATAACTGTGATAATAAATTCTAGTTTTATACCCTTGTTCTCATCTAAATATTGACTGAATGAAAACATTAGTATTTAAAAAAACTATGATTATTTGAATGAATATGCAACATTCACTATCCGTTAAACATTAACATCATTGGATACCGGTCGGCTCAGTGATCTAGAGGTTCCTGGGTTTGAATCCCGCGAGCGCGATCGTGAATGTGCACTGCTGAAGAGTCCTGTGCTAGGACGAAACGTCCGTCCAATACTTACAGGCTTCCTAAAGTGGTTTGGCTTCAATAGTTGTGAATATTATTATTATTATTGCGAAATTCGATTGTAATCACAAAATATGATTTCTATTTTCCGGAAAAATAATAGGTATTCAATATTCAATCCGCTTTTATTAATAATTATTTCATTCAAGTTATATTATCTTTTAAGCGAAACTGTTTATATTGTTCATTGGTTGCATGCGTGAAAAAGTATCAATGGTTGGCGCCTTGTTCGGTGAACAGTGTACCGAAATAATTGAACTGTATATATACGAATACAAATCAATTAATTGTCACACCTTTTTCATGTTTGATTCACAATGATATTGTCTACCTAGAAATATACATCGACAAACATACACACAAACACACTTAATGATAATTTGAAGATTTACTGATTAATAGGATAGAACTTCATTGTTAACTTAAATCTCAAAGAATAGCTAACTGGGAACTAGAATGATGAGACAAATACATGGTGGTCTAGCTTACATCGACACATGAATTTAATTATTAAACTTACTATAAACTCCACAAACCCCATTCTGATAATAGTAATCATGTGTGCACTAGTGACTGGCTTCAAGATGATCTCTTGGAGTTCCAGTGAGAAGCTGTGATCAATGGAGTTCAATCCGTGTGGGGCAGAGACAGATATCGACCACAGACAATGGATGGATGGTTGCTCAGCCATTCATAGATCGGTGGAATTTAGACATGAACACCGTTGGATGCCGGTCGGCTCAGTGGTTTAGAGGTTAATTGTTTGCGTTCGAGACCGAAGGTCCTGGGTTTGAGTTCTTTTGGTGCGGGATTTCGGATGTACACTGCTTAGGTGTCCCACACTAGAACGAATCGGCCGCCCAGTGCTTCCAGGTTTTCCATAGTGGTCTAGCTTCAATTGACTCATGAACACAACAATTAAATTACTACTGTATCCACAAAACCCCTTTCTGATACACATATTTCACCATACAATCAATGTATTTATAACTTGTTACAGATTTTAATATGTCTTTACGAAAATTTATACCAAATCATCTTAATTTATGTATCATATAATATGACATTTTGATAAGATATTTAAATATACAGATATATATTATGTGAATATTGTTTTTTAATGGTTGAATTAATTAGTCCATGTAAGCTAGACCGCCATTGCAAAAACTGGAAGGACTGGACAGCCTTTTCATCCTAGTATGGGATTCCTCAACAGTGTGTATCCAAGATCCCGTACCAAAAGAACTCAAACCCAGGACCTTCGGTCTCGAACGCGAACAATTAACCTTTAAACCACTGAGCCGATCGGCATTCAACGGTGTTAACGTCCAACTTTCATCGATTCATGAATGGCTGAGCAACCATCCATCCCTTGTCGGTGGTAAATATTTGTTTCTATCTCACACGAATTGAACTTCATTGATCACAGTTTCTCACTAGAACTCCAAAAGAGATCATCTTAAAGCCAGTCACTAGTGCACACATGAATTCAACCATTTAAATGACTATAATCTCCACAAACTTAATTCTGATCATAATTTATATGTTTTTGACCGAGTAATAAATGTCCTAATCACATAAATAAGTAGATAATATTTTACAATCGAGACATATTGACATTATCAATTCAAAATGTTCATAATTATAATTCAATTAATCTTTGTATGTAGTTGGGTTTTTTTCTCCCTTTCTCTCTCTCTCTCTCTCTCTCCCATCTAATGTACCTGTTGAAAATGTACACAGGTGTTTGTGTTGTTGGCGGAATTTTTCTCCGCTTGTTACCTGACTCATTCAGTAATTCCATACACACGTACACACACACACACACACACGCATACAACCAACACAAATCAATAATCATCATAATTCTAAATGTTATCACTAATCAAAGCGTAAAACTAAAAATGAATTAGGAAAAATAATTAATTAATGGTGATGTGGATGATGATTATAGTGTGCAATAGAATTCAGTCGAAAACACTAGATCTGCATAGAAATAAAAAAACAATCAACCATACTACTACTACCACTACTATGTAATAAAGTCGTATATGTAAAAACAATGTTAGCATTTTTACACATATACACACATCATAGATACAGGTTGATAGGAGGAATAATTACACAACATTGTAGAATCATTGCATACATATGTATACATACAAACACATGGATATAATATATATATATATGTGCACATATAGGGTGGATTAGATCAGAAGATAGGGAAGATGAAAAAAATATATATATGGTGTTTCACTTGAAGAAACTGCACACTTTTGACTGTGTTCACCCTTTTCTGTAATTGTGTACTTATATACTTATGTGTGAACTATGATTATAATCAAATGTATTGTAGTGTTGATTATGAATATCAATTAAATAAAAATCAGTATTGATATAGTATAAAAGATTATTTGTATGTTGTTGATGGTGTTGGCAATGATAAGGTTGAAGTTTTCTCGAACTGTTTTGTTTAAAGGAATTGTAAACACATAAATTTAATTTTACTCTCATTATGAGGAAAAAGGTTTTGTGGATATTATATTGTTTTAATAGTTGAGTTCATGAGTCAATTAAAGCTAGATCACCATGGAAAATCTGGAAACATTAGACGACCGATTCATCCTATTGTGGGACTTATCGGCAGTGTGTATCCATAATCCAACCCCTAAAGGATTCGAATCAAGCACTCATTATTGACAGGTTGTTGAATGTTATAACTTAACAGCCATTTATGAATAAAAATATACTTTTTTTAAAAATTATGTATGATGATTCATGATGAATCACTTAATGAATTATTTATTTAGTGGCAAAAACCTACGATTTATTGACTTCTATTAATGTTAATAATATAATTATGATTAACATACTGTGTATGCGTATGTAAATACTACAAGCATATGGAATTATATAAGTAGTTGCGTTTGTCTACGAGAGATCGAGGGTTTTGGGTTCGAGTCCAACGTATGGGATCGTGGGTGTTCACTGATGGGGAGTCCTATACTAGGGCTAAATGATCGTTCAGTGCTTCCAGTTTTTCACTAGTGATCTAGTTTAGATTGACTGATGAATTCAATTTTAAAATTACCTAAGTATTCGTTTGATGGGATACAGATTGATGATGAGTGGATCTCTTTAGTGTATACAGTTGAATGTAAACTGATGAAATTCCAGATTTAAATCTTGTTTCGTTTCTCCGTTGTGGGTAAACTAACTTAGGTCGATTGATGAATTCAATGTGACATCGTCGACGACAAAATATCTCTCTCGCAGAAGTAAGGGACTAGATCAACGTCACACTAAACATTATTCAATGATCAACCAGTTGCTAATATCTCGGTCTCACTGGAGATCATTTACGTTCCGAATAACTCGGTAGTAACGTCTTAAGCTGTGAAACTCGGTGATGACAGGTTTAATCCCATAGGTAACGTCATTTCTTTGAATATTGTAGACACATTTTCTTGATGGGTGCCAACTAGCAAGAAACCTACGTTCAAAGTTTACTGGCTGACGATTTCCGAATACTTGACAGGATATGCATCTATATACTTGGTATGAGGCCAGCCGTGAAACCCACGAGGCACGTTGATGATTGTTCCAGTTGATCTATAAACCTAAATGAACGTGTTGATAAAATCTGATTGATTGAGATCATGAATCGATCGATGTTAGAACACCATTGAAAACTTCAAAGCATTAGATGACCGTTTCGCCCTAGTTTGTCACTTCTCAACAGTGCTCATTCACGACCTCACATACGGGATTCGAACCCAGGATCTTAGGTCTCGCTTGAGAACTCTTAACCTGCAGACCACTGAGCCGGCATCTAATGGTGTTAATGTTCAAATTCAACTAATCTACGAGCTTAACCGTTCACGCGTGAGACCGAAGGTCCTGAGTTCGAACCTAGCGTGTGGGATTGTGGATGTGCACTGTTGAGGAGTCCCATACTAGTACGAAACGACCATCTGGTGCTTTCAAGTTTTCAATGGTTGTCTAACATAGATCGATTCATGATCTCAATCAAAAACTTAACAATCTCCACAACCCCATACTGAAAATCTGATTGGTTAGTACTTTTTTGTTTCTGTGGATAGACAAATTTAATTGATTATTATTGGGTTTTTTTAACAGTTTGTTTACCAGATATTCTCATTTCAATGAACCAAAAGGAGCTTATTCATTCTACATAGTATTCATTTTCTGATATAATAGGATAGATATTATCAATTATTTTAATCACAATAATTTAACTTCTATGTTCTATGGTGTAATTTAGTTAACAAACATGAGGAGTAAAAAGATTAAACATTTGTAAGATGTTATAATGTCCAAGATTGATAGAATAAGTATATAATTGATGAATATTTATATAATACTGCATTGATACAGATCCTGAAATAACTCGGTCGTAATATCCTAAACTGTTACACTAGGCAATATGATTATCGATCCCACTAGATGTATCAATTTCTTCAAGATTAGTGGTACATCTTTCTGATGAGTATAAGTCAGTCAGTCAGCTACAGAGTAGGACCAGGCGCATATATGCATCGGTTCAAGTTGCTACATCCTATTCGCACAACAAGCTGGACATTGAATTCATAGAAGTAGTTAATTCAATGATGGTAATAAATAAAAGAAATATTGCGTATAAAGATTAGTTTTGTAAAAAGAAAGATATCAAGCAATTTTAATCTCACAGTTTAAGGGAAGACAGAGAGTGTATACACATAAGCTATTGTGATCGATTCTGAGCCATGTCACACAGAGTCTCCAACCATGCGGACCCCAACTAAGTAATTTGCTTAGACCAACATGACTCAGACTAGAAGTTGATGACTTTAAGCACTGATGCCATGTTTTGGTCTGGCCTCCCCTAACTTTCTTCTAACCATCCTCAACACTAGTCGTGGTAAACTGGCATTTAAAAAAAATACATAGGTGCGGTAAGATTTCCTATTGATCACCTTTAATCATTTAACACATCATAGATGATACAATGTTAACTAGTATCTATGACTTAATTTGAAAATAAAATAATTTTCATTCATGCTGAATGAAATAATAATCATAATTCCATTCAACTATTGTACATTGTACATGCATATAACCATATACACATATACATGATTATCACAACTATCACTCTACTTATTATGATAAAATTAACATTTACAAATTAGTATATAATTGTTTCATAATAGAAACCTATTTTGTTGTGTTTGTTTTAACTATGATCTTAGTTGAAGTGGGAAAGAGTTACATAGAAACTAACTGTTTATATGAGTTTTACATTAGGCGTAAATTGAGGGGGAGGGGAATACTTAGAAACAAAACACTTGACATATATATTACTATGTGAATAAATTTCCTTTTATTTTATTCACATAATACTTAATGAAACCATGAATATCTAAATTTCTAATAACAAATAACCGATCTATATTGATTCCTTATTTTTGTACATATTTATTCCTCTCTCAAATACCTTTCTATTTGTTCATCATTAATTACATCATATGTAATATACCTGGATACACATAGTTGTTTTTAAAAAAAAAGCTGTTTACTTAGAAATAGTTAAAGAAATCATGCAGAAATGAAACGTGATAAAGTCCATATATATATATACTTGTTTACATTTAAATTATGAATATTATTATTATTATTTGCCATAGTTAGTAACTATTTATCATTGCTTCAATTGAATAATGAACATGATGAAATGTAAACAAGAAATCGAATAATTATACCTTGAAGATATTTACAAAGTTCTAAGATGAAGATGTAACTTATAAAGTATGAATGAAGATATGTTATCATAATATGAAGTTATGAACTGTTGGAATGTCCCGTATAGATGGATAAAGATTGTTGGATTTAGATTTTGCATGATTATTGTAACCAATGTCCGAAGACATAATGTGTGGTATGGCTTAGGAACGGTATAGATTATATAGATGATTTTATTGTTTATCTTCCATCTTATAATTTTTTAATTCGTCAGCTTATTTTCTCTTCTTTAAAACCAATTGTAATGTTATTAATTGTCCTACTCTGTTATTTCTCATGATAATTTGATCTCTCTGTGATGATATGCGTCAGGATGAACCAATGTGAAGATATATCAGGTCCTATATTGTTCATGACTGACTATGAAGTTGAAATTGTTTATCATCACATATTAACAAATTGTCTCAGAGGTATGACCTGGAAATTCTTCAGTTAAGTATAGCATGAATGATGAAGAGATATACGTTTTGAAGTGTTCTCAAAAGGGGAGAGTACAAAATTATATAAAAAATATATTTATGAAACAGTTGAAACTGTTAATGTATACATACAGGGAAATTAACTATTAATAAACACCTGAACTGTTTAGAGTGTGGGGCCCTTAATTTTGTCGTCATTTAGATCGGACGATGTTGTCGAAAGGGCTCTCCACTTTAGTGGCTCGAGATCTGACTCCATGTAGTTCGTAATGGTGATTGTTGTTGAAATATATATGTCACCTATCCTCGTTTATAATCATCGACTTTAATCGCGTTAGTCAATAACGGAATTAAATAAGTTGAATAACGAGAATGGACTTTTGAATACATATATTTTGTATATAGAGCGAATGGAATAGAACAAAGCAAAACGACGCACAGTGGAGATGGTGGGTAAGCCAACTCTCATTTAACCAAGCGTTAATCAATAATTATAGTTACACAAAAGTAAGTTACAGACATGTGCTGAGTAATGGGATAAGAAATGTATACACACCTACGCGTTCATATAAAAAACAGTCAAGATTGATAAGCGAACAATTAACAAGATCAGAATGTGACTCAAGTAGAATGAATAGAATGGGCTGTCCCAAAAGCTAGAGAATAAGGTGGTATATAGGCTCAACATAATAACCAACACTAAAAGAGTACATTCATATAATTTTAGTAAATTTTAATATCTCTTACCATAATTATCAGAAGGGTTTTTGTAGATATGATAATAATTTAGTAGTTGAATTCATGAGCCGATTAAAGTTAGACCATCATGGAAAGTACTGGATGGCTATTTCGTCCTATTGTGAGACTCCTCAACAGTAAGCATCCACGATCCCGTTCCACGAGATTCGAACTCAGGAGCTATCGGTCTCGCGCGCCACCGCTTAACCTCTAGACCACCGAGACGACTGGCATCCAACGGTGTTAATGTCTAATTTCAACCAATCCACGAAATTGAGCCAACGTCCACCGTCTTATCGTAATCTCTATTTATGACTGAGTAATCAAAAATCTATCCATCCTTTTATAATACACAACTATAAATTTTTGTTGATAAACTCACATCTACACAAATATATAAAGTGGATTAACGATAATAGAGATATGCTTAACAGCAAAAATGATAATGACACTTGTTACCACTGTAGTGAATGAGAACACAGGTGGAGACAACTAAATGTATTTGAACACAAAATTATTGAATCTTTTAGTAAAATTTGAGAATCATACAGTAAATACTTCATTTGCAGTATTTCAATCAATTGTATCTGGCTTCATTGCTTCTTCATTTCTCATTATTTTCTCTTCAATTTTCTCAACCTTCTAACTCCAAGTATTCCACTTTCGATGGATGATACACACTACTTATATCTATCGACATCAGTAGCACAGACCATACTACTACTAGTCTCAGATAATCACTTATTTTATATATATATCAACCAACATAACTGATTGGTCCATTTGATAAAAGTAAAAATCAATCTGAACTAGAGCAGCACGGATATATACATTCTCATATATTTATTATATTATTCGCTATTACATGAACAAGAATAGAATATCAGTGAAAAAAATGATCCTATTACGTAATCGTTCAATAAAAAACAAGAAATAAAATTTATTTTCTCCCCTTCTCATTCTTTCGTCTGTCTGACAAAATGAATGGATAAAATATAAACATCCAAATGTTGATGTACCGTTGTTGTAAAACCGTTCATTCAACAGAATAAATAAAAAGTAAGTAGGATCTATATTTCATCTAAATGATTAACGATCAGGTTTTATTGAAGTACAACAATGTGAATTGATGTATGAAATGTGAATTGAATCAGCACCATAAACAAGAGAGCATAATAATAAAAGGGAGTTCCAGTGAGAAGCAGTGACCAGTGGAGTTCAACCAGATTTGTCGTAAGATAGGAACTCACTGATGACAATCGTGAATGTGTCGCTCATTTTCGTGGATCGGTTGAAGTTAAACATTAACACTGTTGAATGCCAATCGGCTCAGTGGTCTAGTGGTTAAGCGTTCGCGCGAGAGACCGATAGGTCTTTAGTCCGAATCTCGCCAGGCGGGATCGTGCATGTGCATTGCCACTGAGTAGTCCCACAATAGGAAGAAACGGTTGTCCATTGCTTCCATGTTTTCCATAATGATCTAGCTTCAATTGATTCATGATCGCAACTATTAAAATTAATATTAGATAATCGATATTCGATTTTTTCAAACAATTTTTTTTTCTTTGTTTAACCATACTTACTTGAACGAATATCATAATACCTTTTATTAATGAAGATTTATTAAGCTTCTTTTTCTCTTCTATTATTACACTTGAATACATTTTATTTTCATATCCGGTTTACACACATAAATCATTGAACAATAAACGTATTCATTTTAAACAAACTATATTATAACCTATAATAAACTATTTTAGAAAGGGTAACATTTTTATTTTCAATTTAATATAGATTAAGTAAATATTACTAATAAGTAGTATGTTATTGGTGAACTAATGTTTACTGATTGACAAATACTATGTCACCTAATGAAGTATTACAATATACGTTCATTTGATCTAGTACCTGAATTCGTATAAGCATATACAAATGAATAAATTCATAATCAATCAACTGATGATAATAATAATGATCTAATAAAGTTTATGTCAATAATTTATGGTGATTAATTAATGAATTGGATCAAATAGAAGTGTCTATTAAAATATTATGATAAATATTGAAAGTATTTTCCAGATAATTTATAAAGCTAAACTATCATTGAAAGCATGAGGGCATTAGACGACTGTTTCGTCCTAGTTTGAGACTCTTCAGAAGTAAGCATCTGCGGCCTTGAACTTGGGACTCGAATCCAGGACCTTTGGTTTCACTTGAGAATAGTTAACCTATAGACTACTGAGTCGGACGGCATTTAATGGTGCTAATGTTTAACTTCAATCAATTGACGATATTGCACAACTGTCCATCATTGTCTTCAATCAGTTATTGCTTCATAACAGACACGGTTGAATTCCACTGGTCAAGGCTTCTCACTAGAACTCCGGGAAATCATACAAGGATGAAAAGGCCGTCCAGTATTTTCAGGTTTTCCATGGTGGTTTAACTTGAATCGACTTATGAATTCAACTATTAGATTACTAAAATCTCTACAAAACCATTCTGATCATTTTTAAATATGAATAACAGAAGTATTTCTTTGATAGAGTCAAATTAGTATGACAGTTTTTACTTATTTGACCATTGTCATTGATCATATTGTAATGAGGTCACCTTATTCTAAGGGACTTTACATCGTGTGCATTACTCTTCGATGTTACCGGATTGGAAGTGACGGGAAATGAAATAATACTTCACCTAGGTTTCGTCCTAACTCCGCCTGTAGCTCTTATAGGGTTGCTGCCGGTCCCAAGCCCGGGTAAAGGAGGAGGGTTGGGCATGGGGTTAGCGTCCCCATCCCGTAGAAAACTAACTCGCTAAAAAAACGCTTACCAGAAAAAATAATCCAAACCATTTTAACTCTGCCCTGGGAGTTAGAAGGTCTTAATTTAGAAGAATTATGACGCTTCATGGTGAAAGCCGAATTCCTTCGGAAGCCACGAGGCCGATGCCCCTTCTAACAACCAGAGCAAAAAAAATTTTATAGGTACATGGAACGTTCGAACAATGTGGGAAACCGGGAAGACCAGTTAAATATCAATGGAAATGAGGAGATACAACTTAGCAGTACTGGGAATCAGCGAAACCCACTGGACCCAAGCTGGACAGAAAAGGCTAGCTACGGGAGAGATGCTGCTATACTCCGGTCACGAAGAGGACAATGCTCCACACACTCAGGGAGTCGCTCTTATGCTGTCCAAAGTAGCGCGAAATGCACTTGTAGGATGGGAATCTCACGGATCCAGAATCATCAAAGCATCATTCAAAACAAAGAAGGAGGGGATCACAATGAATATTATCCAATGTTATGCACCCACCAATGATAGCAACGACGAAATTAAAGATCAGTTCTACGAGCGGCTGCAGTCAATCATTGAGAAATGCCCAAGAAAGGACCTAACTATTCTGATGGGAGATCTAAATGCCAAAGTCGGAATAGACAACACTGGATATGAAGATATTATGGGACGACATGGACTGGGAGAAAGAAACGAAAATGGAGAAAGATTTGCAAATCTATGTGCATTCAACAAATTGGTCATAGGAGACACAATATTTCCACACAAGCGTATACACAAGGCTACATGGATCTCACCGGACCACACTACAGAGAACCAAATAGATCATATTTGCATCAACAAAAAATTCCGAAGGACAATGGAAGATGTGAGAACCAGGAGAGGTGCTGACGTAGCTTCAGATCACCACCTAGTTGTAGCCAATTTAAAACTGAAGCTAAAAAAGAACTGGACAAGTGGACAAACAGCAATACAAAGGTTCAATACAGCCTTCCTTCGAGATACTGACAAACTCAATGAATTCAAGATAGCTCTCAACAACAGGTTCCAAGCCTTACAAGATCTACTGAAAGAAGAAGAAAGTAGTATGGAGGACAACTGGAAAGGCATCAAAGAAGCATTAACTTCAACGTGTCAAGAGGTTCTGGGCCTAAAGAAATACCATCATAAGGAATGGATCTCTACAGAAACACTGAACAAGATCAAAGAAAGGAAGAACAAGAAGGCAGCAATTAACAACAGCCGAACACGATCAGAGAAAGTCCAAGCACAAGCTGAATACATAGAAGCAAACAAACAAGTGAAGAGGAGCATTAGAGCCGACAAGAAGAAATACGTTGAAGAACTAGCAACGACGGCAGAAAAAGCTGCTAGAGAAGGAAATATGAAACAGCTTCACGATACAACGAAGAAACTATCAGGGAAATACAGTAAACCAGAGAGGCCGGTCAAAGACAAAGAAGGCAGAAAAATCACCGAAATTCGACAACAGCGAAACAGATGGGTAGAATACTTCGAGGAACTCCTGAATAGGCCGGCTCCAATGAATCCACCGGACGTCGAAGCAGCACACATAGATCTTCCTATAGATGTCAATCCACCAACTACGGAAGAAATTAGAATGGCCGTCAGACAAATCAAGAAAGGGAAAGCAGCAGGACCCGACAACATACCAGCTGAAGCACTGAAGTCAGACATCGAAGCAACCACAAGCATGCTTTATCTTCTATTCAAAAAGATTTGGGAGGAGGAACAAGTGCCGATGGACTGGAAAGAAGGACACCTCATCAAGATTCCAAAGAAAGGAGATCTGAGCAAATGTGAAAACTACAGAGGCAATACACTACTGTCAATACCAGGGAAAGTCTTCAACAGATTGTTGCTGAACCGGATGAAGGATGCAGTAGACGCCCAACTTCGAGATCAACAAGCTGGATTCCGAAAGGATCGGTCGTGCACAGACCAAATTGCAACACTACGGATCATCGTCGAACAATCAGTTGAGTGGAACTCATCACTATACATCAACTTCATTGATTATGAAAAGGCATTCGACAGTGTAGATAGGAGGACATTATGGAAACTTCTTCGACACTACGGAGTTCCTGAGAAGATTGTCAATATTATCCGGAACTCATACGACGGACTACAGTGCAAAGTAGTGCATGGAGGACAGCTGACAGATGCATTCCAAGTAAGGACCGGAGTCAGACAAGGCTGTTTACTCTCTCCCTTCCTCTTTCTTCTGGTGGTCGACTGGATTATGAAGACCTCGACATCTGAAGGAAAACACGGAATACAATGGACAGCTCAGAACCAATTAGACGATCTGGACTTCGCAGATGACCTAGCCCTCCTATCACGTACACGTGAACAGATTCAGATAAAGACAGCCAATGTAGCAGCAGTCTCTGCATCAGTAGGCCTCAGCATACACAAAGGGAAAACTAAGGTCCTGAAATTCAAAGCGGAGAACAGCAATCCAATCACACTTGATGGCGAAACTCTGGAAGATGTAGAGTCCTTCACATACCTGGGAAGCATCATCGATGAACAAGGAGGATCCGATGCAGACGTAAAGGCGAGGATCGGCAAAGCAAGGGTCGTATCCCTACAATTGAAGAACATATGGAACTCAAATCAACTTTCAACCAATATCTAAGTGAGAATCTTCAATACGAACGTCAAGGCAGTTCTACTGTATGGAGCTGAAACTTGGAGAACTACAACAACCACAATCAAGAAAGTACAAGTATTTATAAATAGCTGTCTACGCAAGATACTCAACATCCATTGGCCGGATATCATCAGCAATAGCCTTCTGTGGGAGAGAACAAACCAACTTCCAGCTGAAGAAGAAAGTAGGAAAGGACGATGGAAATGGATAGGACATACATTACGCAAATCGTCAAACTGCATCACGAGGCAAGCCCTAACTTGGAATCCTGAAGGGAAGCGAAAAAGAGGAAGGCCAAAGAACACATTGCGTCGGATAATAGAAGCAGATATGAAAAGGATGAATTACAACTGGACGGAGCTAGAAAGGACTGCCCAGGACAGGGTTGGATGGAGAATGCTGGTGAGCGGCTTATGCTCCTTCACGAGGAGTAACAGGCGTAAGTAAGTAAGTAAGGTTTCGTCCTAATGAGTGCTCGTCAACAAGATGTCTCTATAAGCTTTGAAGACTTGATGCACCTTGTGAGCACTGAATCCACAATATCCAATATCACAGTCTGAGCGAGACTTAACAGCTGAGTTACTCATTTCTCGACTGACATCCTTTAGATTAAAATATTCATACTGGTAGATTACCGAATAATCGTGAATGTCACTTTTCTACAACCCCTAAGTGTTAGATTTTTCTAATCACAAACAAACAAAAGATAAATAGACATCGTGAATTATACAACTATTGTTCACTGTTCACAGACAAATGTACGTATATTTTGAAAGTAATATGCATTACAGAGTTTTGTTTCAATTCACCAAATATATCAGTTGACCACATAACCTATTCACATGCTAATATGAAAAGACTACAACCTATTTGATACTGAGAATGTTATGTTGTACTTAGCAGACAATGTTGAATGAAGCTATTATTAGGCTAACGGAAGGAAATGTTCGGAACTGAATAGTCTAAGGGGAAAAACATGACTTTTACCGGTTATCCACAGCTTTTGAGTTTTGCAATGGTTTGCATTGAACATGTCAGTTTGTAAAGATAAATTAAACTTAACGAATAATGAGATGATCGAGAATATTTGTAGCTTAAGATGAGGATCTTGAATATGTTGTATTTTCTGAGCTGATTGGTTTGGTTATGAAATCGTTAATAACGTTTCGATAACATTATCAAACCAAATGAGCTATTAGAATTCTTTCATAATTGATAAACAGCTTGTTCTGTTGACCTAGAATTTAACTGATTATAATTGATAACTGTATAATCATTGTTTATATGTTATTTTGACTTGTGACAGGATCCCTGACCTTCCAGTTGCTATTTCGTTTTTTATTATTGATTGATACTTGATTACAGACTTAGGTTTCTAACATCTCACTGGCTTTCTTTGTATTTTCTCTGTTCAACAATATTTTGATATATACCTAGTCAAACTAATGTACATAGTTGTTCACATGCATTGATATGAGCCAAGTTACATCGTGTCAATTAACAGTTTATTTGGATTTAAGTCGATGTAAACAAAGAAGGCAACTACTTTTGTGACAGTTTATGCCAAACATAGCACCCCAAGTTTATTTCTTTATATCACTAGTATACATAACATATACATAAATATTGACAATTCAGTGAAGACATTTTTCTTTTCTACAATGGAGTTTTACAATCATATTTATAGTTATTTTACACATGATATTCTATAATAAAGTTAAAATGTGTTACGTTATGGATGCTGAGGCATAAATATTTAGTAATGTAAACATACGATCTATACATATCTAGAATTCCCTATTGAATTGTTTGTTTCCAAGCTTTTATGAATGTTAGTTATATCTGATCATAAATGTACAGAGCCTCAGTTTGGTGAGACTATTGATTTATCAGAAGGGGTTTTGTGGAGATTGTAATAATTTTAATAGTTGAGATCATGAATCAATTAAAGCTAGATCATCACGGAAAACATGGAAGCAATGGACAACTGTTTCGTCCTATTGTGGGACTACTCAGTGGCAGTGCGCATGCACGATCCTGCCTGGCGAGATTCGTACTCAGGACCTATCAATCTCGCAAACGACCGCTTAACCACTAGACCACTGAGCCGATTGGCATTCAACAGTGTTAATGTTTAACTTCAACCGATCCACGAAAATGAGCGACACATTCACGATTGTCATCAGTGAGTTCCTATCTTACGACAAATCTGGTTGAACTCCACTGGTCACTGCTTCTCACTGGAACTCCCTTTTATTATTATGCTCTCTTGTTTATGGTGCTGATTCAATTCACATTGTTGTACTTCAATAAAACCTGATCGTTAATCATTTAGATGAAATATAGATCCTACTTACTTTTTATTTATTCTGTTGAATGAACGGTTTTACAACAACGGTACATCAACATTTGGATGTTTATATTTTATCCATTCATTTTGTCAGACAGACGAAAGAATGAGAAGGGGAGAAGATAAATGTATCTGTTCAAAATATTACTGAATACAAGCATGATTATAAACTCAAAATAGTGCCAGTATGTAGACAGATATTGGATAAAACTGATATATATATATATATATATATATATATATATATATATATATATATATATAGATAGATAGATAGATAGATAGATAGATAGATAGATAGATAGATAGATATAAACACGAGCAAATATGTGACATACAGGTGTAGGCTTACGATGACTTAGTTGACTGATACATTGCACATAAAACAGACAATTTCAACCGAGACAACTATTGAAAATCTGGAGACACTATACAGCCCTTTCATCCTAGTCTAAAGGTTAAGCTCTCACTTGCAAGAAATGAAGGTGCTCAGTTTGTCTCCTGAAGCGTAATGAATAAACAAATCTGATTAGTTCCTTACTAGGTTGCAGCAGATAACCAGTGCTTCCAGGTTTTCGACAATCGTCAATCTTAGGTCGGT
This sequence comes from Schistosoma haematobium, assembly GCF_000699445.3. Lineage (NCBI taxonomy): Eukaryota > Metazoa > Platyhelminthes > Trematoda > Strigeidida > Schistosomatidae > Schistosoma > Schistosoma haematobium. The sequence goes on from NC_067200.1 coordinate 10,397,573, forward strand.
TCATAATCTCAATAGCACTCAGTAACCTTGACAGATTTCCATACTAATACCCAATACTGTCTAGTTACCAACAGTGTTCTGCATAAGTTGACGATTTATCCCCTTACTTCAATTTCAATCGAAAACGAAAGTCCAATAAAGCTTATTCATAATAACTGTAATGTTAATAATAATGATAATAATAATGCTGATAATGTGATAGGAGTGAGCAATATGCATATATATCACCTACAATCATATCAACTTTTGTTTACTTCAACTTCTATTTATCATTTTGTTTATTTATTTATAGAATAGAAAAAAATCCAATCAATAATTTTAAATCATCAAACCATTGTGAGAAATAAATAAATAAACAAACAAACTAACCATTTCAATCCTGTCTTAATTCAATATTCAATTGGTGTATTTATATTGATTGACCATTTAAACATTAACCATTTATACTTGAAAATAAAGAAAACGGAAAATGGAAATATTATATGGAAAACATTTTCTAAAAAGAAAAGGTAAAAGGGAAAGTGTTTTTCTTTTTAATCTTTTAGATAAAGTTATTGTTTACAAATATCGTTTGAACTGCGTAGTTTTTTAAGGCATATTGGCAAAAGCTATTTTGTCGTTGTTGTAATATTGGTCAGTGTGCGATGTTATACCAGCAGAAAGCAACCAGTGTTTAAATTGATTGATCAGTGAGTAGTAATTGATGTCATATTTGTCTAGTGCTTTCTAGTTCTAGTTGAATTCTATCTACCTAGTCACTATGTGGTCACCAGCCTAAGTGATTCGACATTGGATAGATTGTCTTGAAATGTAAGGTGAGTGAAGGTAGCTAGAAGGAAAATCTACTTGACCCTGGATTCATGTTAGCCGGCAGTTTTCAGTAAAGATTTGGGAAACTTGATTGTTATCACTGCTAAGAGCGTCAGTTTCAACCTGAACAGCCCAGTGGTAACGTTTCACATTGTGGAAATGAGTGATTATGGTTTGACTCCACCTGGAAGTATCAGTTCGCTGAAGGTTTCAGACACCAATTAACTCAGGTTCTAGACCAAGTTAATTATATCTGTTGACTATCTTTGACTAGCTAACGATTAATGATATTTCTTGGTAACACCCACTCTCTTCAACGTAGTAGAACCTCACCAGTTATGGTTTTTTCAGTAGAATTTTTAAGAAAATCATTTTGTGTCCGAGACCACTGGAGAAAAAAAGGTTGTTTTCAGTTGCTTGAATTTGTGAATGAGAGCAGTGGGACTCTGATTTCCAATATGAACATGGGCAGGCACTACTGAGAGGTTTTGTGCTAGACGAAAAAATCTCTGAGGATTTTCTAGTTTTTCATAGTTCCTTGACCTGTGTCAATCGATGCTGTAAACTTTGACATTCAACAATCTCTCCAGATCACTTAATCAGCTTTTTAGTCTGAATAATATTTTCTCAATTGCGAGTTGTTTTCCCACAATAAATTGACTGTGGTTTCTAAGAGGGATTGAGTATTCACCTAAAAACGAATTCAATATTGTTGAATAGGTCGTCCTATTCAGTTGTACACCAAATACATATAATATGAAGGGCTTATTTTAGATACACAGCGTCTATGTCCTCTGATAGAACATCAGGAGCAGTCATCGATATGTATCGGTTGTTTGAATCTTCCCATTGACGTTGAAGACTTCAGTTGATTAGTATGTTACTGGCATATGTGCATCATGTGAGGATTGTGTCGATATTCTAATCAAGTTTCAAGGATTTGGATGGTCAGTAACAGTGGAATCTTTCGTCCTGTTCGGGACTCATTAGCCCGATGTACCTACGTCTAGGTTTATTTTCACTCATCATCTGTATATGAAACCAATCAATGCATTCTACAAAGGAGGTCAGCAGTCAACAGCAAGTCTATAACTTACGGACGAGCTAATAAAATTAAGGATAGCAATTCTTGGATATAGAACTTTGGCATAATACCTAATGTCAGTTCATAATGAAAATTCATACTTGAATCCCTATGCCTAAATTCTAACTCTAGATCCTAATCCTAATTGTTCATACTGATTTGTAACCCTCTTCTGACCCTAATAGGTAAGTGGATATTCTCAAGGTTTATGCAGCGTTGCTCAAAGGTCACCCATAAACTATAATCTCGCCTAACCAGCTTCTATCATACTCAACTTAAAATACATATAAAAATATACTTGAAATCCATGATCACAATGCATACGAAATAGAAAAATCATACTTTAAACATAATCAAAACACAAATGGTAGAGAGGCAAAACAACCAGTATACAATGAATCATCCATTATCAGAAAATAATAGAATATGTAGCGACAGTTAATAGGTTCACTAATAGCCTATAACAATGAGGATATAAAAATACAACAATACCGTGATCCATTTGTCATACAATAAAAATTTAAATGACCCAGTGTGGGATTCCTTGGCAGTGTGCATCTGCGATCCCACTCGCGGGGTTCGAGCTCAAGACCTTCGGTCTCTCTGGAGAATACTTAACCTCTAGACCACGTTTAGAGAGTCCCATACTAGGACGAAACGGTCGTCTAGTGTTTCCAGGTTTTCAATGATAGTCTAACATTGAGCGATTCATGATCACAATTAAACGTGGTATGGCTGCTGGTTTTTGTAAGTGCGTGGTTTCTATCTTCAAAATGAATAATAATAATATGGCTGATACATGCCATTATCTTGAGGTTATCTCTCATATATCAGGATTCCTATAAAATTGTCTTGAACTTGACGTTTAGTGACATAGCAAACCTACAATTCTGTATCATCCTATCTTCGGACAAATCAACTGTTCAGTTCTTTCATATATTCTATAGTTCACTACATAAAGTTAATAAACGGTGAAGACTAACTTCAAATCTTATAACCTTAACAAACCGTATAATTTATTTACTTATTAGTTGGATATTAATCATCTTGGTGATAATTCACTATCTCACAGGTTTTTTTTCTATATTCAATTCACTTGTAATAGAAGTTTCTCCTTAGATCCAAATTATCATTGTTTTAAGTTTTCCATTTATCTTTTTTTTACTAATCAACGATTTACTATGAAATGAAATATCACTTAGACAGATATTTGTAGATATTATCAACACCCTCTTTTCTTCTTTCCATTATCATTATCAAATATCATTATGAATATGGAACATTGTTCAAAAGTGAATTGAACTTTACTTAATACAAATATGGGAAATTAATTAAAAAGAGATGTGTTTTTCCCCCTTTTTTTCTAAAAAAAAAAACAAAAAAAAAACTGTTTAAGTTCATCTTAGTTACTATGTCTGATAAAACAACAACAAAGAATATAAAGATTAAGATAAATACGTAAACACGTATCTGAAAAATTTTATTTTCGGTAACATTGAATCATGTAAGTGTAGAATAGGGATTTGCTGTTGTTGTTGTTGTTTTGGTTTGGTTTTCGAATATGAATCCAATAATCAATAATTTTCATTCCATTCAACATATGTTTCCCACCTGTTGTTGTTTTTTCGTTTGAAACTTAAAGTATTAAGCGGGATAATCTACAAATTTTAAAGTACTGCATGACATATGTATATAAATATTGTATTTCCTTGAAACAGAATATTAATTGATGACCGTTTTGTCCTATTGTAGGACTCCTCAGTAATGAGTATTCACGATAGGACAAAACAGCCGTCCATTGCTTTCAGGTTTTCCATGGTGGTCTAGCTTCAATTGACTCATGATCTCAACTATTGAAATTACTTATATCATCCACAAAATAACCCCTTCTGATACTAATCAATTTATTAGTTGCGAATTTCTTTGCAATATATTCTAATGAGAGAGAAAAAAAGATGAATGGAAGCTTTTATATAGCTATTGATGAATATCAAGTAAGTGAAGAAAAGCATTAAAGCCGACAAACAACGGCGGCAGAAAAAGCTACAAGAGAAGGAAATGTGAAACGACTATATGGTACAACGAAGAGACTAGCAAGAAGATATAGTAAACTAGAGAGACCAGTTAAGGACAAAGAAGGCAGGCCAATCACTGAAATTCAAGGACAGAGGAACAGATGAGTAGAGTACTTTGAGGAACTCTTAAATAGACCAGCTCCAGTGAATCCGTCGAACATTGAAGCAGCAAACTCAGACCTTCCTATAGATGTTACTCCACCAACGACCGAAGAAATCAGGATGACCATCAGAAAAACCAGGAGCGGGAAAACAGCAGTAACAAGATCACATTGCACAAGGAATGAGAAAAATGCAATCAAGTTCAAATTGGAAGATATGAGTAAAAATATAATAGAACATAAAGGTCACGTTTAGATTACGGTGAATTAGACAATCAACGAAAGCTTATAGTCCAAGAAATAAAACAGGCTAAAAATTTAATATTAGTTCCCTACGGACATCGAATTATATGAGATAATGTCCCAAAAATAGTTTTCATTGTTTTTCAACACACATCGCGAAACCCTCAGGCACTAAGTCTGACCTATGATAGCCACTGTTCAAGAAAACAGTACCATAACGAATCAGTTGTTTTGTGCTTCTTAGTTTGCAGTAGTTATTGTTAGCATTTTTAACGTTTAGTGATAACCCTATCCTTAACCTTCTGTCTTTAGCCTGGCCTAGGACCGGCAATAACTGTAAAGGGTTAGAAGCGTAGTTAGCCTCTCATATATACTTTAAATGAAACGTATCTTGTATCCTGTTATTTAAACATAATTAGTGGAAAACTATAAATCCTCCATAAACTTGTATCAATAAATACACAGTTCGTGACTTCAAGTGAAAAATAAAACTTTGAATCTATGATGAACAAGAATTAGTTCTATTCAGAATTTGTTCTTTTGAGTTATACCAATTGTTTTGTGGAACTCAACTATTTTTACGTGAATCAGTTATGTCATAGCGTTATTTTTCTGAATATATTCAATAGTTTCTTATGATTTATAATTAGTTCAAATAATCTTCGTAAAAACTTACCGTCTCATTACAATTAACCTTATCTAAACATGAATATACTGTAGAATAATTCAGTTAGTGAGATATAAATAAGATTTAATGGTTGGATTCATGAATGGGTATCCACGATCTCACCTCGCGAGACTCGAACTCAGGACCTGTCAGCCTCATGTGCATGCACTTAACCACTAGACCACTGAGTTGGCCGCCATCCAACGGAGTTAATGTCTAACTTCAACCAATTCATGATATTATGCAACCGTTCACCATTGTCATCAGTGAGTTACTATCTCATAACGGACCTGATTGAACTCCACTGATCACGGCTTCTCACAAGAGTTCCAGGAAATAATTCTTGGAGACCGTCACTAGTGAGCATATGATTATTATAATCAGAGAGATTTTTTGTGCTTCCAGGTTTTCCATGGTGGCTTAACTTCAATCAACTCAATAATCCAACTATTAAATTAATATAATATCGACAAAACCTCTCTCTGAACATAAATAAATATTCGAACAATCTTACATTCATTTACCACTAGTATTTTGAAGTAAACTGACATTCATATTCGGTAAACAGTAATACTTGGAATCAGATGTATTGTGGCATTTTTGTATGAACTAATGATTCCTTTTTACTTTTATTTATTTATTTCAACACAAATATTGATACAAGAGAGCACCAAATATATATGCGCCACACCACATTTGTGTGTGTGGGCTGTGATACTGCCTGGGTGTCCAGACCGAATCAGGTGGTTTTCTTAGGGGGGCACTCCCCGAGCCTTGGACCTAATGGTCTGATCCACAAGGCAGTGGAGCATCGTGAGGAGATGCATTCCCATGGTAGCCGGTGACCAACGGCTGGTTCATATGCCATTTGTTCCCACAGGATACTGGAGCCCATGTGCACCATTGGTTTGGAACCCGGTCAAAGTGAAGGACATTCGCTTTTCGTCCTCTTATTTTCGTAAACAACACCCCCGCCATGAGAAGGCAGCGAGTAGGACTTTCCTGGCAGAGGCTGTATACGCGTGGCTGTGTGAGAGCATTTCGAGAGGGAGGGCGGACCCACCCCGTTCTTGGCCATACCAGGGCATTTCAAATTCCAAATACAATACGTTCGTTTTTTTTCTTACCTAGTTCTTTATGGCTTGAATTGTGTTATTTTTAGGATTCCTAGTTTGTACTATCATTCAAATACTTCAAACGATCACATCTCTATATACCCTTTAACAAACAAATCACTGAATGCTATTTTTTTCGATCAGAATACTACTTTACAATCACATGATAGATTGAATATTCGCACACTATAAGAATAAGAAATTCGAATAAATAATAAGGTACCTGTTTGGTATTACAAGTGGTTTTTATCTAACCACTAACTTCACTTGTCTTAGTTTCTATGATTATGTGCCCACATATTCACATATATATGTACACTATTCAAAACGCATACACTTACTATGATATCTTCATTTGTAATCTTCTGCATTCACTAAAATTAGACACATTATTAGATGATTATTACCAAGTAATCAAGTTAATATAAGATACAAACTAACTGGGTTTTTCTTATTTTCAATGATTTATATACGTCTGCATGAAGGTCATGTCTCAAGGTCGACGAGAAAGACATTATGATTGGTGCTGTTTTTTGTCATTTGTATACATGAGATAGCAATAAATTTTGTGCGATGCATTTTATGATTTTACCATAAATAATAATAATAATAATAATAATGAAATTATTATCGTTAAAATCTAGTGCAGTTTATTGAGTATTACATGTTGGTAATTTTTCCCATAGAACTAATTCATTTTCATGTTAATCAACAGATTGTGTTTTTAGTTTCTGTATGACAAAAACAAGATAGAAAACCCTGGCTAGAATCTATTCAACAGTTTCACGTTTAGTCTACTTTGATATTGATAATAAGAGTAAACTTGTTCCTTTTTGGTGTATATATATATAGATGTATATATATGTGTGTGACTGTATATGCATATGTATGGGTAACAATATAAATCATGTATATGATTGTATGCTTGTGTGCTTGTGTGTGTTTGTATGGATGGATTCCCAATCACTGTCTATTTACCAGTTAATTTATTCATGTTGGTACTAAACTAACTCGATTGAGACAAAACTAATTAGAGTCACTATGGTAATATAATCATTATAATGGTTAGTAGCTGTTAGTATGTTAAACATAAAAATATCTGTGGAGAAAAAAAGAGACGAAACTTCTTTAAATTATATAATCAATTACAGTTTGTTTTTTTTTTTAGCTTAGAAGAAAATAATCATTAGCTTATCTTTAGAAGATTTGCACATTTTCAATATTATATCCATGTAAGATCAACATATAGTGTAAAACATGTATAATAATAAATGAGTAACTATCTTCAATTATCTCGTGAATCAAATACAATACATATGGGATATTAAGTTATCTAAACCAGTATAGGTGTATTACAACTTGATTGATGAGATTCTGTCATCATTATAGATGAGATAGTTATGATAATTAATGTTGGGTACTTGTGAAGATTATATATTTATATAGTTTATGTCATGAACGAACCTGATTTAGACAGATAATGCAAACAAATATATACTGGAATGAATAAGAGTGGTAATTACCGAAGATCTTCTGAGAAGTTGTAAAACTGTTTCTCGTGGAGTTATGTATGTACATTGCTGATTCATCAGATATTGTGAAAAAAATGGTTGTCATGAGCTTCTTGGTTTTCAATGATCATCTATCTGCATTTAGTTGGTGATGCAAACTACTGAAAAAATATGATAGTATCATTTAGTAAATAATCAGCGTAAACACCTTAGTCATACAGGAGGCCGTTTACAGCCCAAATAGCTTAGTGGCAACATCTCACACAGTGAAACTGGGTGGTACGTGTTTAAAATCTACAAATCGTTATAGTTCCGTTGAGACTCAAAATACGCTAGTCATTACGAACGTTGAATCAAACAAGGTATCCTGCCTACTACTTTCAACCATATAGCCTATAAACATAGTATGGGAGATTAGAATGATCACATATTACGAAATAATGAATTTCTCTCAGTACTATTAACAAGACAAACATGATGATTCTACTACTGATTGATCAGTCAGTGTAATCTATTTAAAGGTAGTCTGAGTTTTTATCTACATATGGTAGGCAGGGAACACAGGGAATGAGATAATATCGAATGCGTTGAAAAATCTAAATGTGACGAACTTATATATATATATATATATATATATATACCAATTTTCCCAGTGTAAATGATAACAAGGTCGAGGAACCTAGAGAAGATTTGCGTAAAAAAGATGGAAATTTAGGATTTCGATCCGTGGAATGATTTTATTTATGTCATCTTAAGTCTCCAATCATAAGACACACCTTTTTCTCGTACTTCAATCAGGAAAGATGGATAGTGACTAGCAGGGAAATCCATGACGCGAGTTTCGTCCTATTTGAAACACGTTTCATTCACCTTAGTTAATAGAGATCTACAGACTCATAAATGATTTGGACTTTTTTCTCTAGAACCACATGTTAAATCTCAGCAATGCTAACTTGTTTGTTCCTCTGTGACACAGTGCGTCGTTGACGTAATTCTACTAATTTCATAGGGCCAGATTTTATAACAGTAAACCAACATGAAGTGTAATATTACCACATGACAACCAATTATTGCAGATTAGTTATCAACTCTGTGGTTGGGTAACATTTCTTCTTAACAAAGCTTTAACTGGACAGCTCATTCTACAGTTAATATTAGATTCGTTTAGTTAACTATTTGACACTGATAATGACTATGTGGATACAGTAAATTTGAGTAGATAGTTGACAATTTAATGTCTGTATAGGGTATTGGAGATTGTTGAGTTTAGGTTGATATCATGGATCAATGTTAAACTACCATTAACAACCTGGAGGCACTGGACGGCCGTTTCGCCCTAGTATAGGACTCCTCAGTGGTGCGCATCCACGATACATTCATGATATCAATCTAAACTCAACAATCACCACAACCATATACTGATAATTATCATTTGCTTTCTAGTGACTAGCTTCAAGATGGATTTCCTGGAGTTCTAGTAAGAAGCCATGATCGGTGGAGTTCAACTGTGTCTGTTGTGAAGCAGTTACTCACCGAAGACAACGGTGAACGATTGCGCAATATCGTGGATTGGTTTAGGTTAGACAATAACGCTGTTAGATGCCGGCAGACTCAGTGATCTAGAGGTTAAGCATTCGCGCGCGAGACCAAAGGTCTTGTGTTTGAGTCCCGTATATGTGATCAAGGGTGCGAAATGCTGAGGAGTGGTATATTAGGACAAAACGGCCATCCAGTGCTTTCAGGTTTTCAATATTGGTCTCACGCTGATGCCTTCATGTTACCTATCTAAATTAAGTATCTTATCAAAAGATATAGATTTATAATATTTATGTCTTGTATAAAAGAATGACATTATGTGTCCTACTTAATTATTATTCAGTATTATGTCTTCCACTTCGTAATATTTATCACATATTATCAAATCAGTATGCGGGGTTGTAGACATTGTTAAATGTTATTGGGATCACGAAGCAATCTATATAGGACAAACAGTAAAAAACCTAGAATTATGAGGCAGCCATTTCGTCCTAGTATAGGACTTCATAACAGTGTTCACCTATGACCTCACCAAATCATATTGCACTGTGATTAATCGACAAGGCAACTGTATGCTTCGACCGTTTATCATTAAATAACTGACAGAAATAACTCAATCTACTGCTTTACAATGATAATATTACAAGCCATACGGCACATTTATTTAGCACTGATTCATAAAAATTGGTCGATATTAAATGGCTAAACTATTCAGCGACCAATCACTTATAAGCATTTCAGCCCTAAAGCAGATCATTTTCCACCTAAATTGCTCAGTAGTATCAAGTCAATTTGTGAAGCTAGGTAACGCGTATTCGAGTTCCACAAGGAGAATTGGTTCCATCAATGACTGAAAGTAATCACTGTTGTTAAGTAATGACTAGTCTAAAACATTAGTGAAATAGGATATTCTAAGTGACTTTGAGAATATTCATCTACTTATTAGAGTCTAAAAAGGAGTAGAAATTAGTATTAAGATTTATAGCTAGAAATTAAGGTTTGAAATCAAAGTAATGGTTTTCATCCCAAATTTACATAACTTACAATACCAAAATGTAATTTAACCATATAGATGAATGAATTCGGCGTAAAGATCCAAGACTTACTATCATTAATTTGATTGATTATTCCATAAATTATAGTCTCATCGAATCGTTTTCAAGGTATTCAATGAACTAGACATAACTCGTTGTTCTAAATCGTGAACCAAGAGAAAATAATCATTTAAGTCCACACAGATTAACATTACTATTGTCTCATTATTTATTTTACAGTAATGTACTTTCAGATTATCTAATATCCCTATGATTATTACAGAATCACGTAATATAGAAACATAATTTACGAAATAGTCAGTTACATTCATCTAAAAAAAACTTGTTTAAAGTTCATATATCCATTGGTAACTGTTTGCTTGTTTTTTTTTCCAAAAAAATCGATTTTATTAGGAAATACATTTCGAAAGGTTATGTAATAATAGCCCATTTTAGCGAACATTTAACATAGAGATACATTTAAACAGTTCTTAAAATGATCACATGATTTTGTAATCACTTCCCAGCCAATCACAGGAGAGTTTGTATAAATTAACAATATTTCACAGTAAAAGTAATCATATCTGTTAGGGATTGTAGTAATTTCAATGGTTAAGATCATGAGTCAGTTGAAGCTAGACCACCATGGAAAACCTGGAAGCACTGGACGGCCGTTTCGTCCTATTGTGGGACTCCTCAGCAGTGCGAAATTTCGTGGATTAGTTGAAGTTAGACATTAACACTGTTGGATGTCGGCCAGCTCAGTGGTTTAGTGGTTGAGTGCTCGTGCGCGAAACCAGTAGGTCCTGGGTTCGAATCTCGCAGGGGACGAGGTCGTGGATGCGCACTGTCGAGGAGTCCCACAATAGGACGAAATGGCCGTCCAGTGCTTCCAGGTTTTCCATGGTGGTCTAGCTTCAACTGACTCATGATCTTAACCATTGAAATATCTGTTAAAGTTTAGTAACTATAGGAAAATTCACAATTTTACAATTTTAGAAATATCATTATGTGACCGCATTAATTTAAATGTGTAAATTAAATTATCCTAAAGAATACCTTACTGAACTTTTTCCCGTGAACCTTCCTTCTATGGTAGGTTTTGTGAGAAAAAGTAAATGTTGTTTCTTTCTTAAATTTCTCATAAAATTTGAAAGTGATTTTCTTTATTCTGATTGACTCATACCTATAACCCATTTTGATTGTTTTGTAAATTTATCATTGTAAATATCTTCAAACAATATTAAAGTGGACAGTTGTTTTCAATAACTGAGATTTAAGTTCATCTATTTGATAAGTACTAAATATTGATTTATTGATTTATTTGAATATATAAATATTGGTACAAAGGAGCACCGATTACATATACGCAACACAAGTCACCTGATTTTTGTGTGGGTTGTGATACTCCCCGGTTGCCCAAACCAAAGCAGGTGGTTTTATTAGAGGGCCACACCCGGAGCCTTCAACATAAAGGTCTGATCCATAAGGCAGTGGAGCAACGCCAGGAGATGTAGTCCCATGGTAGCCATTTGTTCTTTCAGGATACTGGAGTTCATGTGCACCATTGGTTTGGAATCAGAGCTTTATAACTCCCCTAGGCGCACTCTCCGTATGCATCAACCCGGTTAAACCGTCAGACATTCGCTTTTCTTCCTCTCAATTTCTTAAACAACACCCGCGTCGTGAGAAGACAGTGAGTTGGACTTCCCTGGCAGTGGTTGAATACACGTGGCCATGTGAGAGCATTTCGAGAGAGAGATAACTCTCCTCACCCTCGGCAGTACCAGGGCATTTAGGGGTTAAATAGGATGAAACACGGGTCTTAAATTCCACTGCGAAACATAATGCATGACAAATATGTTATATATTAATGAGAACCGTGAAAGCATAAAGTTTCGACTGAACTGTAGCTAATTCTATTTACAAATAATTAATGATCCGTTTAATACAACTCAACGATTAAGTATTCGAATAAACTAGATGTCTGTCACAAAATCAAAATTCAATTTTGATAATCTATACGCTTACATAAAATATATGAATTACATGATAACTTAATATTCTGTATAGAAGTTAAAGTTGAAAAGGACAACTCTGTTTTTATTATCACATTCAGTGACTTTAGATCACATAACAAAGTTGGCAAATAATAACCAATCAGATAACAGCAAAACCTATCCAAGGTTGTATTTCAAAGAAAGTATTAACATATTATATCAGACAGTTGGTTTGTGGAGATTCTAGTAATTTCAATAATTGAAATCGTGAGTCAGTTGAAGCCAGACCACCATGGAAAACCTGGAAGCATTGGAAAGCCGTTTCGTCTCAGTATGGGACTCCTCAGCAGTGTGCATCCACGATCCCACCCCCCCGCGAGATTCGAACCCAAGACCTATCAGTCTCGTGCGCGAGCGCTTGACCAATAGAGCATTGAGCTGAGTTCTTTGTTATATAAAATCAAATCAACTCGTCAATGTTGGGATGACCAATATGAAGTTGTTGTCTTAAGTCAGTTTATAAGCGAAATGAAATTGTGAGATAAATGATCAGAATAAATATGGTCAACATGGGGTGAGAGAGAAAAAATGGAATAAAAATCAGAAATTACGTAATATGTAGAATAATATGAATTAGGTCAGATATAGTAGATAGAGGGTGGATACCTAATAAATTCCTCAAAATGGTTATCAAGTGTAATGTTAATAATAATAACAATAATAAAGTTGATAATAACAATCGTAGGGTAATAATAATAATAATAAGTTTGGGACATGAAATGAACATTAATCAAATTACGTCACCATATTATAAGACTGATTATTAACTAGTTGGCACGAAAGTTGGCCTGGGTAAAAGGAGTGGCTTAATATATTTCTTTTTGATGCAAAACTCTGGCCTTTTGATCCCATTAGCAATTGCTTGAGCCGTCTGTAGGATTCTCAGTCTGACGGAATTATATAGACTGCTGTTAACACAATATATTATTGCGAAAGCTAGCTCCATGTTGGCTATATATCCCGTCTGAACTAGACCGTCTAAAATGGAGCTGTTAACTGTTTTGACTACACCTTTGCTTAACCACACTGGGAGGTGCTCACGAGCCTGAATGTACAATTTCATGAATAATCACTGAATAAATTTTCTCTTTGAATGTACATTGATTGATCACTAATTAATAATAATAAACTCCACCTGGAGTCCCTCCAGCGGCTACTGCCTTTCCCATGCCCGGATTAAAAATTATTAAAATATTATGTCAAACTGAGAAAATCCTCATGTTTGGAATGTTTCTTAGAATATATTTTAAACAATAGAAACAAAGATAGATCAAGTATGTTGACCTTAAATAAAGAGGATTAAACTAAGATTTCCTATCTAGTGTTAGATTAGTGGTGAGACTATAATTTATGGATGAACTTTGAGCGACGCTGAAGTGACCTAGAGAGTGTTCAACTATATAACTAGGACCAAATGAAGGTTATGAAATATTGTGTGGGATTAGAATTATGATTTCTAGTTGATGATTAAGGTTAGAAATTAAATATCGGGTTTTCATCACGAACCGACATCAACTATAATGCCAAAACTCAATTTATCCAAATGGATGAGTGTATATCGAGCCGAAATCCGAGACCTGTTATCTTATACCTGACTGGTTCGTCTATAAATTATAGTCTCGCTAGATTAGTTTGTTTTTTTCCAACCTTGGTTTATGTAGTTGTTTGAGCAGACCACGTTGTAACATACAAAGTTCCATTTGAAAATTATTTGATTATTACGATATGATGAGTAGATAGAATGTAATCTGAAGATAAGAAGTGTTGTTAACTAATCCCTTGAGCATTGAAGTTCCTTTTAGTTTGTTTAAATATGTAGATGCTCACTTTTAGGGCAGTTAATATGTGGGACATGATCAAATATTATTGAAATATCTCTGTTCCATTACTCGTTTGAAGATAATAAGTATTGAGATGGTTAGTGAAACATAGTCAATTCTATTGAATCCTTTAAAATTAACAAAAAAAAACCAAAATTATCGGAAAATTATTTAAAGTTTTTTTTGGTTTACCTTTAGTATCCCTTTTTTGAGCTCAAATGGACATTATATAATGAAAATCATATAGATATGGGCATTGGATCATCCCAATAACCAGTGAACTGTTGTACAACTGATCGGTCATTGAGTAATTATCACTATCATGTTTGTCTAGTCGTTTAGTTCTAATAGAATTCCATCGACCGATTTGCTATTCGGCTACAGCCTATTTCTGTGACTCGACATCACAAATACTCTGTTGAGATGTTAGGGGACTGAAGGAAGCTAATGGATTTGATCAACGTTAAATGAGCAAATAAACATAACATTGGTCTCTGCATTATGAATAACTAATCGTCAGTATCTCAATCCTACATAGGTTCAGCAATGACAATAAAATATCATAGGTAACATCTCTGGCTATCAAGCTAAGTGATGCTGGCTTGAGTCCACGTGGTATAGTCAGCCTCCTAAAGACTACAGGTATGAATTGTTGTTGAATCTCGACTAGCATGAAATCTAGATCTAGGACATTCTATTGACTATCTTCAAACATTTAACAGCTATAAACTGTATTAAAACTTAGTATAAATTATCAGTGCTCTTCAAATTTCTAATCCTAAATTGTACAACATAAATGATGTTACCTACTAATAGCGAAATCAAATTTCACCGGACTCTTCCAGTTTCTTTTCACTGAAGTTGTTGAAAAGAACTCCACCTGGAGCCCTTTTACTGTCAACACAAATCCCAAATGTGGATAAAAGATGAGAGCTGGAGATGGAATTAACAGTCCCACTCCATAAAAAAGGACTGTAAAAAAACGCTAACTAGAAGGCTGTTCAAATGATAGACTCATGTATATACACACGACAGTATTATTCGGTCATTAAACGTGTTGTTTACTTTCCAGTGGTGTGTTACCTTAATATTTAAGTCTCAATATACGGTCAGTTTACAGTGATCACTCAAAGTTCCCACTAGTCAGCTATCAACATCTAAAATATTACCGTTATGTTTGTAACACTGTTATAAAGAGTATAAGTTAGCAAGAAATGATATATAATTGATAGCAATTTTAACTTAGAACTAATATCATTTCAAAGAAAACAGAATAACATTTTATCACTAAACAGTCTGTATAATAATAGTAATAACTAAAATCAATACTACAAATCTTATCAAAGTAAGTAAATTTTTCTCAGTATAGGGTTATGGAAATTGTTGAGTTTTAATTGAATTCATGAACCGATCAATGTTAGATCATTAACGACGAATAACTGGATGGCACCAATTGATCTATATTCCACAGGACTGAACTAAAATAAATTTCGACTTTTCATGATATTCATCTGAGTTGATTATGTAGATTTGGTTAAATTATCATGTAGAAATACAATCAGTTTATGTGAATAAATGACTACTTTTCGTCATGGAAATTAAACCGATCAGATTTAGAAATGGTACTATTTAATTCGGTTTCAGTCGGTTTTTTCTTCATATTTTACATTGTGAATTCACTAGCAATTAACAGGTACTTGCAAGTGATTAACTTTGATCAATTGTATAGAGGAATTCGGAACAATACATTTAAAACATGTTGGATGTAGGGTAAACAGTACCAGTGGGAATAAATGTTAGTCACGCAATACTACTAGTAGACTGAAGTTGTAAATATAAACCAATGAACGTCAACTTATTGGTTTGAAGGGTAAATAATCTCCATGAGACATAAATCTCCATGGTTTGATTCCATGTGAAGTCATAAATGAACAGTGATAATTAGTCCCGAACTAGGACAGTGTTACTGCTTATTCCCTTACAGTTTCCAATTATTATCTTTAATCATGTCAGTATACTATGCCAACTGCAAAATAAGTGTATATATTCAGTAGACAATTGTTAATTTTAGAAGGACACCTGTACACCAATCGTTAAGAAATGTATATTTCGATACTGAATGAGTAATTTCCGGGGGAAAATTAAAAGGGTAAAAATGACATCCCTAGGAAATGAAAAAAGTTTTCTGAATACCAATTTATTGTTACTTAGTTTCAAATATTTGATCCATTAATACAATAACGATAATGATAAGTCAATTCTTAAATCTCATGTATGTATATTTATAAATAGCATAATAATAGATGGCTATATTTGTCGAATTTTCACAATTTGATCTCATTTTATGATGAGTTTACATAGATATATCACGTTTCTAGTAGATAGCTAGCTAGCAACCTACTTACTTACCCACCTATCTACCTACCTACCTACCTAGATACATAGATAGATAGACGATTCTCAAACAAATGTTCAGAAACAATGCACTTTATAACAGGTTTATTTTTTTCTATTCATTAGTTATTTCATTTTTACTATTGAGTCATCACAGTTATGAAATCGATAATGACTTTCTTCAATTCCATTTTGCAGAAACTGGTTAGCGTTCATAGCAGATGATAAAAATATAGTTTAATATTCGACTTACACATATATGTGATGAATAATACACAAATATGCACATACATCTACCTATCACTAATACAGTGGTGTAAAAGAAAGAAAGAAAAAAAAAAGAGAAATCATTTAATTAAATCATCATTCGTCCATATGTGAATAATAATGTAATAAAATAATAATAACAATAATAATATTCCGGTATCCATAACTAGAAAACTGATTGGTCAATCGCACGAGCCAATCAAATCGCAAGAAATTGTTTCTATCCAAAAAAATTCTTTAGGTACATTATTTAAAATAATTTCCATTTATTCATTATTATTATTATCAAGGATTATAAAGTGTGAATAGTTATTTGTAAAAAGTTTTAGCACCAATTTTTTCTCTGACTTCCTCTTTTGTTTTCTCTTTTTTTCTCTCTGTTTTTCACTTGCTTCTCATCTATCTCCTACATACAATCAACTTCCGTTTGGATTGAATTGCACGCGTGATCTAATCGGAAATTACTCGTTTCATTGTGAACTGGAAATGGAAAATGTATTGTTTTAAATGGTTATAATTTATATATATATTTAATTCATTTTAAAGCATGAATCAATGCGGCTTTTGCATGTTGTCTACTCTTATTATTATTTTCATCAGTAGTAGTATTATGATTCATTGATGGTTAGCCATATGTTGGCGATATTATTGTATCCATTTACAAATATGCTGTCATTGTTTGGAAAATCGTCAAAACTTTCAATGTATTTCAATGGAGATAAAAGTCTAGGCATCAATTATCTATACATATTATCATTATTATTAGTATTATCATGGATAAACTTTGGTGAAACAAGAAGAGGAGGTGAGTAATACGTTTATAAATGATATTTGAATATTGATCTATTTATTTATTTATTTAAGGAATGCTCCTTCTAGATGGTTATTTTTTGCTTTGATTGAAATAAACAATTGAATTTCTTGATTTTGCATGTTCACAAGGTCAAATGCATTAGTAGGAAGGATTTTAATCACGCTGTTATTGATAATTATGATCAGTCTTTATTAGCATATATGAATCCTCTAAAATATTGTTCAGACGTAGTCATTTTTAGCACAATTTTATAGATTTTTGTTTGGTAGTAGAATTTAGCACACATGTTTTGTCCTATTTTGGACTTGTCAGAGATGGATGCATATATACAATTGAATAGGCATCTGAATTCAGTAGATCAGTGTGTAACGCATTGGTATTTGAAGTGAAGAGTACTAGGTAAACATCAACATTAAGATGATAATATATCTAGCAGAGGAATTCCAAATAACATAAAACGTGCATCCTGGATTCGACTGCTAGCCAAATATCCATTTATTCTATCTAAGGTCAGATAGAGTTACTAGTTACATTCTAGCTCAGGTAAACTTTATTTTATACGATGGGTGGTCAAATATACACAGTACAATTGAAAATATTTTTTAATCCTAACTTACCAACAGTGAGTCAACTGATTTTGGAAAGTTATATTATAATGTTTAATTAATTCAATTTACTATCTACTTAATTGTGATCACTCAATAAATACTGTTATCATTCTACTTATGATTTGTTGACCACAAAGTAATAACCTATATCATGTATGTCAAGTCCTTCTTTAGTTTTGACCCCATTCCATCCACCAAGTTAGAAGGTGTTCACCAGTATAAATGACTTAATATCGCGTGCACTATGTTCAGATGTAAGGTAGTTAGGTGATTGAAGGTAGTCAACAGGGAACTCTGACGAGTGCCAAACAGAACGAAACTCAGTTCGAAGGTTTCCTGCTGACTACCTCCATCCACCACCTTACTGTTAACCTACATATATGAGTCAAGTGTGACATGATATCAAGAACATAAGCTGATTATTGAAATACACGCTTTCTCTTTTATTATTATTTACTTATTGATGTTGAAATTAATCACTTTTATTGATCCAGGGGTTATAGACACGGCTGAATTCCAATAAAGTACATTAATAATCATAGTTCATTGTCTAAATCATATCGTACAGACCAGGTGCCCAAAATGTTTACTTTTTGTGAAAGTCCACTGATGAAAATTTGTAGATAAAAGAGTTTCTTAAATGAGTTATATATTCCAATAAATACCGATAATGAGATACCCATGCAGCCATTTGAAGAGTCTCAATAGGGACAAAACTAACATCCTGAATTTTTTACTGCCAGCCATAATCCAACGTTACTAAAATTACGTTGAATTTAGCAAAAAGATTGAAAGAAAAAATCAATCAAATGTGTTAAGCATATTAACATAAAATGACGTGAAACTTTTTCACTGTTGTCTTAGTTTTTACAGACTGTTAACACTTTTTTAAACCTTATTGTTTTCTGAAGTTATTTTAACATTTATTGAAGATTTACCTTGAAATCAGAGAGGGGTTTTATAGATATCATAGTAATTTAATAGTTGAATTCATGAGTCAATTGAAGCTAGATCATCATGGAAAACTTGGAAGCACTGAACAGCTGTTTCGTCCTAGTATGGGACTCCTCAGCAGTGAGCATCTACGATCAACTTATAAATTTTCCTTAATTTTAGTTGATCAACTCTCAAATCATAGTCTATTTATGCAGAGCTCAAAGAAAATATTAGAAAACTGTTAGTCAGTTAGACAAGGAATTGATGATTGTAAACTATGCGTTGTATTCGACATATTTCCTGGAACATAATGTCAACTTTATTGCATATTTCTAAATTTCTGTTAAGTACTAAACTACATAAAATAACCTTGTTGTTATGGATGCAGTTATCTATTTGATTGAATCCATACTAAACACATAAATTAATGAATCATGTTTCATTAATTTATTTTAAAACGGGTCAAAAGTGAAAACACATACAGTTTACTGTTTATTAGGTTGAACAATCCAACTCAAATTCATCTATGATAAGTGATTCATATTAATTTCAATCACAAACTTTATTAGCATTACATGTTGTATACTGTGTATTGTCAAGTTAGTGACATGTGTATGATTGAAGCGTATTCGACAATTAACATCTGGATACGTACCGATGAAGAGTTTCATAATAGGAACAATCGACTGTGTTGTGTTTTCATGTGTTCAGTAGTGGTATAACTTAGGTTCATAATTTCAATGAAATTTAGAAATCTCTACAACCAAATGCTGACAGTTATCATGTACTTGATTTGTAGAAGGTCAATCAAGATTTTGTGCCAGCGTTGATATTGATTTTACGAACGTAGTTAAGGATGGTAAGGGCCCAAGTTTGACCACATTTTATGGAGGAATTTGTAGACATTGAAGAATCTTTATAAGTTGAACCATAGAATGATTTTAGTCAGACTGACATTTATAACTTGGAGTCAATGTACTGCCGTTTCGTCCTCGTATAGCATTTCTCACGACCCCACATTCAGGAATCGAACTCTGAACCTTCCGTCTCGTGTGTGAACATTGATCCCTTAGACCAATGGGTTACCATCTGTTGGTATATATGTCTATCTTCAATCAGTTCACTATATCACACAACTCACATTCATTGCACATTGTTGATTCCAGGTCAATACAAAATTGCGAGAACGAAAAGCGACTGTCCGGCACTTAAACTGAGTTGGTGGATATAGAGGGTCCACCTAGGGGAGTTGAAGAACTCTGGTATCAAACCAATGGTTGACATGGGATCCAGGATCCTGAGGGGACGAATGGTGTATGAACCTACCGTAGGACAGTATCTCCTAACGTTGCTCCACCACCTCGTGGATTAAACCCCTGGGTGAAAGGCTCCGGTAGTAGTCTCCTAAAGAAAACCACTTGTTTTGGTTTGAGTACGCGGACAGTATTCAAACCCACACATAAATTGAATGACATCTTTTTGTAGCGTGTATATTTTTTGTTGTCCCTTTGTACCGATGTTTTTATGTATAAATAAACAAATAAATAGCATGACCTTTAAACCACTGAGCCAGTACCCAATGGTGTTAATGTCTAACGTTAACCAATCCACGATATTGTGCGGCCGTCCATCATTGTCCTCAATGAGTAACTGCCTGACAACTGACCCCGTTGAATTCAAATGGTCACGACTTCTCACTTAAACTCCAGAAAATTCATCTTCAAGCCAGTCACTAGTGAGCACATCATGATTGTTATCTGAAAACAAATTACATCATCATTGAATGTTATCATTAGAATAATTCACATTAATTTCTATCTATATATGGTTTGAAGAAGAAAACATTTACTAATCATTCAAAATTATGTTTGAATGAAATGTATTTATAATTATAGGTCAATAAATTGGTAGAACATAACTGACGTTTGTCGACATGACTAATTATGACCAAGATAGTTAATGATTAGAATATTTCATGTACACACACACACACACTCTCTTTCTTTATCTCTCTTACTCTCAAATACACACAAGCAATTACACTGACCGTGTTTTTTTCCTTTCAAAAACATTTAATTCCCTTAAGGTTTAGTTAAAAATAAAAAGATACAATGAAATTTATTGGAAGTCGACATTTCATCATCTACTGTTGTACAAGCATTAGCTAGTATTTCAGTATACGTTTCTTACTGAAAGTTTAATATTTAATCGATTTACATCATATTTTGGAAAAGGAAGAACTTACTATTATTACTACTATTATTATTAGTAGTATTACTATTAGTATTAGTATTAGTAGTAGTATTCGAAACGAATCATTAATTGATCCCGTCAGTAATTAGAACACAGAAAAATCTAAACATATATGGTTTAATATTTGGTAGTTTCAAATACCTATGAAATATTGTTTGAATTGACCGAATTCTATCATGAATTGATTAGAACTTCCAAAAAATATGAACCTTATTTGAGATTTTAATGCAAATAATCTAAAAGTGTTCTATTTTATTTTGTTTTATCAATTAAGGGATGATTATACTGTGCAACAGTTCGTTCTGTTTTTTACTTTTACGGCTACGAAATGTGGCCGTTAAGAGTAGAAGATACTCGTAAACTATTAGTATTTAATCACAGATGTCTTAGAAATATTGCTTGCATCTGATGGAATCATCGAGTAAGTAATAGTGAGGTTAGATGCTAGTTATTATTGAATGATGGTAAATCAGTTGATGAAGTTGTGAATCTTCACCGACTGAGATGATTGGACCACATGTTGAGTATGCTTGAACACCGATCACCACGACCAGCAATGCTAACTAGTGTTGGGGATGGTTGGAAGATATTAAGGGGCGGCCAAACCAAAACATGACATCAGTGCTTGAAGTCACTAACTTCTGTTCTGAGCCATGTTGGTAGACGCAGACTACTTGGTTGGGGTCTGTCATGGTTCTAATTAATTACAGATCACTGATTCAATAAAGAGTGAGCACTTGTGAACTTAACATTAAAATGGAACATTTCATAATTAATTATAATTATAAGTAATTGTAGAGCATCCCGTTTTTAACCATAAGATCACAAAGTCTTTTGATTTTACTAGCTCCTATGTTCAATCGTTAACCAGATTATGGGTGTACACTTCTCTGAGGTCCCATACTAGGACTAAATACCTATTCGGAGATCGCTGATTTTCAATAATACCTCAGTATTTACCATTACAGGCCATATCATATAAGGCTAGTATCACATACAAACACACGCACACAAATGAATTGAATGTACATGTATATATTCATTTATCAAAGTTCAATATTGAACTGACTACCATTTGAATAATGCTAGACAAAGGTTAAACTGATTTATATATATATATATATATATATATATATATATATATATATATACATCGTCAATAACTTTATTTATAACAATCCACCCCTCTCTTTCCGCAACAAATGGATTGTTTCACTTGATATTGTTTGGCTTGTATCTTCCCATTAAAGCTTAAGACTGCAATTGATCAGTCTGTTACTGGCATATGTGCATACTGTGCGTATGCCTCGATATTACCTTAATTCACAAGCTTTCTGTAAGCAATGATGGATATTGGCTAGCAGTGGAATCCAGGACGCACGTCTCGTCCTACTTGGAACTCGTCAGTAGCTGAGTGGATAACGCGATGGCGTTTGAAGCGAATGGTGCTGGGTTCGAGTCCCAGAGTGAACATCAACTCTCGGAGATGCAGGTACATCCAGCTGACGAGTCCCACATAGGACGAAACGCGCGTCCTGTATTCCACTGATAGCCACTATCCATCATTGCTTACAAAATGGACTGTTTATTTCATTATTCGTGTAAGTGTATTACTATTGACAGTGATTCTGTTGATTGGATAATAATCACAAGTAGGAAATTAGGAAAAGAAAAAAAGAGAAAAAGAAAAGAGAAAAAGAAAAAAGAAAAAGTAATTTATTTATTGAATATATTTATATATAAATTATTTAATTTATATTAAATAATTAATCATTAATTATAGAATAAATGGTATTGTTAAGTCAAACAAAAAGAAACACGTTTTACAAGTGGAAGTAGCAATGGATAAATGTTTTCCTATTTGATTGACAGGTTTAAAATTTTATTGTTTATTTTGAAATGAGTGGTGGTGATGGTGATGATGATGATGATGGTGGTAGTGGTTTGGTAAAATTACCTAAGTCTGAGACATATTCACATTCAATACACACTCATTTACACATCTAAGAACATACATTAGGGAATAGTGTATTTCTTAGTGAGTGTTCGTAATTTCTCGTTGTTATTTCTATTCAAGTCTGTAATTGATCAGTCTCTTTTGAGTTATAGGTATGTTTTATTTAAAATATGTCTATAGAGGAACTAGGATCACAAAATTTAATACATTTCTTTACATATATATAAATGGATAACAGAGGAAATAAGGACCACTTGATGAGTTTCAAATAAGATGAAACATAGATCCTAGATTTAACTGTCAATCATGTACTGAAAAAAGGGTAAAAATTTGTTTTCTGTTCATGCATAATATTATTGGTTATATAATCAGTTGTACTATTCATGGATATAAAACTTCAGTAGAGTTAATACAAGAGCTATTCTGAAAGCCTATGAGGTTTTGTTTTGTCATAGGCTTTTTTGTTATTGCTTCAAAACTTTGGAAATGAAGATAAATTAAGAATAATTGATCTACTGAACTAATAGGTATATTTGGTTACTGAATAATTGAAGATAAGTTGATCACATCTTCCTTGTTTATAAACAGTCTAACAAGATAGGGCAATACATTAGTTACTACAGTTATTGTTCAATTTAATATAACATGAGGTATAATAAATACATAGTTTAATCTCATTTAATACACTTTTGACATACTCATACACATACATTTATTGTCCCACATTACTATTTGTTGATCTAGTAATAAAAATAACTTGATCGGTTTCAGAAATAGTTCATCACTTACTTACTTAAGCCTGTTACCTCTTGGGGAACATAGTTCACTGACATAGAATCTCCAATCAATACTGTCCTGTGCTCTCCTCTGCTATTGTTCCTTAATTTTATTCATATTTTTGATAACTACATTTTAATCCCTATTCCATATATTCTTTGGTCTAACACTTTTCTTTTTGCATTAGTGATTCCAAGTTTATGTTTACTTTGTGATGTAGTATGATGATTTCCTCCTCAACTAGAAGCTAGTTCGTTCTCTATCAGAGTAGTTTATTGTTGATTGTCTCTGACTGGTGGATCTGCAGTATCTTTTATAAAGACTATGACATACAGGTCACATAGTGAATGTGTAACCATTAGAACTATTTCAACGAAGATCAATATGTGAGAAAATTTTAAAAAAGTTTGTCTGTATTTACTTTGTGACGATTATTCAGCCATATATGATACTTACATTGACTGTAACATAGTTGGGCCCTAATCAATCATTTTAAATCTCACTGCAACTGATAAGAATCCATTTTTAAACATCAATCAATAGCTAACTAATAACCTCAGCTGTTCAGTAGTTTCTCGTTGACTATAGTTTGTCAAGTAGAAACACTTCATCATGGAAACTGATGAATTTCTTACTTGAACACCTAGACATACCGACTTTTTAATGGCTTCATATTACCCGAAAATCTTGAACTTTAGAAAGTAAAACGCAAGTGTTATGAGAAAGCTTTGCCTTGAAGATTAAATTATGTACAAAAAAACTAGGTGGCATTTATAAGGTTATGAATGACAACAAAGTTGTTAAACTAACGACAATTGCAGTTACTTACTTACTTACTCACGCCTGTAACTCACAATGGAGCATAGGTTTCGGACCAGCATTCTCCAACCCACTTTGTCCTGGGCCTTCCTTTCTAGTTCTATCCAATTTTTGTACATTATTTCCATGTCTGTCACCATTTCTCGTCGTAATGTGTTCTTTGGTTTTCCTATCCTCCTTTGACCTTGAGGGTTCCATGTGAGGGCTTGCCTTGTGGTGCAGTTGGGTGGTTTTCTCAATGTGTGTCCTATCCACTTCCAGCGCCTCTTCTTGATTTCTTCCTCTGCTGGGATCTGGTTTGTTCTCTCTCACAGTAAGTTGTTGTTGATAACGTTTGGGCAACGGATCCTAAATACTTTGGGCGGACAACTGTTAATAAACACTTGTATCTTCTGGATGATTGCATTCGTAGTTCGCCAGGTTTCCACCTCATACAGTAGAACTGTTTCGACATTTCTATTGAAAATTCTGACTTTGGTGTTGGTTGATAGTTGTTGATAGTTGAGTTCTATATATTATTCAGTTGAAGTACAACCAATCATTTTCTAGATTCCTCTTGAAATCATCATAAAATACAACTGATTAGGTTCATTGTTCTGAACATTGTCAATAGTTTATAAGGAATTTTCTGAGAAATTATTGAGGATCATCATATTATTCTATCTTTGTAAAACACCATACACACTGAGTACAAATCATTTGATTTGTAAAGTCACTTTAGGATCTACTCTCGTATTATAGGGATCTCCTTCATTGTATTTCATACCACCAAAAATGATACAATTTACAACCTGTAGTCATATGTAATGTTTTATTATTATTATTGTTATTATTATGGTTTGTATATAATACATTCATGTATAATTAAAAACCAAATTACAATATACCGCAACAAATTGTTTTCACTAATTACATAATCGAGTTACTGTTTTGTTACAAAACTGAGTAAAGCTTCCCTATTTTCCCCATTAATTAATTGAATATTATTACCTATCGATGAATGAATCCTAGTTAGATCCTGTTTAGATTCTTTGTCCTATGATCACACGATAATCAATTACCATTTAAAATATGTTCCTTTTTGAATGATTGATTAGAGATTTAAGGTTTTATATTTTAACCGAAATGGGTTATTCCTTAAAGTTGCCTCACAGTGTCAATGGAATTGAATAACACTGTCAGTCATGTGACAGAGAATTCACTACATGATTATCTTTATTTTTTTGAAATCTCTCAATAAATAGATGATTGTACTGGTTCTTTTTAAGCTTCATATTACATACTTATTATATTTAACAGAAGTCTCATATAAGACCAATGTTAGTTACTAACATACATTTACATATGTGAACATGTACATGCATACATGCACATAAAGTGTAATAGATTTGTATACAGTAAAACACAGATGTATTCACAGGTGTATTATTTTTACATGTGTCGGGATGTGGTCATGTTTTCAAAAAAATGAGAACGAAGGTTAAAACAATTGAATTTGATTTTCTTTCACGTATAGGCACAACACACAGATAAACATTTATTGTATAAGATTTTCACTGACTATACATCTTCACTATTTAATCAAGATGGGTACCTTAATGTTTGGTAGTACCAAGACTACTGCTACTACTTCTACTACTACTACTACTACTACTACTAATAATAATAATAATAATAATAATAATAATTGTAATGATGCCAACGGTAGGAAATACTTTGGTTGTTTGTTTCAGTTAACTAGAGATGTGTGTATGTATCTAGTGTATGTATATATGTGCGGTAATCATTCAAATAGCCCCATATAAAGATTACACATGAACTGTTTTGTGCTTAGATGGGAGTAAATTATCGACAAGTAACGTTCAATTTAATAGATAATAATAATAATATTGATATTACATTTACACACCTGTCTTATCCAAAGTAAATGATATATAATGAAGGAAATTATAGTGGATAAATGTTCCTTTGTACAATAAGAGAAAAATATTCTTTTTTATTTTGAAAATTTCAGAATGCATTTTTCTATTGTCTACATATGTCTATATATAATACAGATTTCTTTGATGATTTCAATGAATTAAGTGGTTTCGGAATAGGTTTGCACTTCTGAGGAGTCCTATACTGGGAAGAAATGGCCTTCCAATGTTCCCAGGTTTTCAGTGGTGACCTAACATAGCTCCATTCATGATCTCATTTAGAACCCAACAATCTTCACAAGCCTATGTTTATATATATATATATATATATATATATATATATATATAGAGAGAGAGAGAGAGAGAGAGATTAAGCTGTTGACTACTTACGCCTGTTACTCCTCATGGAAAAGCATAGGCCGCCCATCAGCACTATCCATCTAACCCTGTCCTTGGCAATCCTTTCCCGTTCTTTCCATTCACTATACATCCTTTTCATATGTGCATCCAATTCTCGACACAGTGTGTTCTTTGGCCTTCCTCTTTCACGTTTACCATCAGAATTACAAGTTAGCGATTGCTTTGTGATACAGTTTGATGATTTCCTCAATGTGTGTCCTGTCCAACTCCAACATCTTTCCCTAATTTCCTCTTCAGCTAGAAGTTGGTTTGTTTTCTCCCACAGAAGGCTGTTTCTAATGGTATCCGGCCAACCGATATTGATCATCTTACATAGACAACTATTTATAAATACTTTTACCTTTTTAGTAGTTCTCCACATTTCAGCTCAGTACAATAGAACTGTCTTGACGTTCGTATTAAAGATTTCGACTTTGATATTAGTTAACAGTTGTTTTGAGTTCTATATGTTCTTCAGCTGTAGGAATGTGGTCCTTACTTTGCCAATCCTAGTAGACTATTCAATCAGGCTATTAATACAGGTAGACAGTTTTCATAATTTTCTCATATATGAACATGAATGATTAGAAACTATATCAGAATTGTTTTTTTTTATAATAAAATTTAATTGAATAAAATCTACGTCTTATTAACCAATATAACTTACATAATTTGTATGGTGTGAATATTGTTTTTTCTTCTCATTTCATCTGATTATCTTACTAAATGGGGAAAAATAGATAAACGGTTTATATTTGGCTTCATTGTTCTTTTGTAATTTCTCATCCAAAAATAACGAACAAACAAACAGATTTGTAATGAAATTCAATGAAAACTTACATACCTACTCGCTTACCTACTTACTTATCTACTAACTTACCAGCCCACTTACCTACTTACTTATTTACTTACCTATCCACCTACCTACCTACCTACCCACCTACCTACCTACCTACCTACCTACCTACATACATACATACATACATACTTACTTACTTACTTACCTGCCTACCTACCTACCCACCTACCTACCTACCTACTGACTTACTTACTTAGTTTTAATAAACATGATAATAATTGCTAATGTGGAGTTTTTCTTTTTAGTATTTTCTTTGTCTCAGTTGGATATATCAGACTTGGTTTCTAGCCAAAGTAAAATACGACTAATTAATAATTTAGTAAACGTAATTGTTCATTAGTCTGTTTTTTTGGTGGTCTTTCCGAGGAAAAAAGAAATTACCGTCACGTGAAACGAAAACGAGTACTTGAAAACTATATCTGCACAAATCGTTATCTGTTTTAATTCTCTTTCAAGTGTGTAACTTTTCTTTTCTTTTTTTCTTCTCTTAGAATTAATTCTTTACGATTGACAATGTCTGATATCGATGTATGAGTTTCTGATTTACTGATTAGCTAATTAATTATGTAAGTAAGAAGACTGACAAGTAATTAGAATGTTGTAATGAGCAAAACTGAATCATTTGATACATAAGTTGTTGATATATTTGATTGTTAATTATGGGTGATCTAGATAAGGACATGTAATGCGAGTCTTTGACTAAGTGTAGGATTGATATCCTTTAAAAGTGTGTCTAATTTATAATTTTACACGTACTGTTTTATTTTAATTTCTCATACGAGAACAGAATAGTAACAGTATATTAGAATGATGTAGAGATGTGAGATATCTTTGTGATAAATGCCACTAATGACAATTTCAACATATCCGTCTCAATGTATGAGACGACTAGATAGCAATTGGAGCACAGTTGAAAAAATTTGGAATTATTTATGTGTAGTTAGTGCATGACCGTGTTAGCGATGGGACAAATCAGTGCTTTATTATTATTGCCTAAATAAACTTTTCATGATTTGAAGTTCTGTGTTTCCAACTTTAATTGATTACTTACTTATATCTGTTACCCCTCGTGGGGGAGCGTAGACCACCCATCAAGATTCTCCATTTAGGTACTCCACACTTTACTATATTAAGCCCTACCAGTGTGTCACTCTCTCATAGTTGGTGTTTCAGAATAATGATAAGTGATGATTTCAACCACAATTATGTGGATAAATATACGCTTCTGAGGAGTCTCACAATAGGACGAAACAGATATCCAGTTCTTCTTGGTTCTTAAAAATTGTCTAACTGACATTTATTCGTGATTTAAATCACAAAATCTGTTACAGTTAAAGAATTGAGAGATGGGTCAATTTTTTTTAAAAAAGTCATGTGATAAAAAAAACCAAATATCGGTTTACAAATATATTATTATGTTTCAGACAGACTACTTAAATCATGTTTCTTCAGCAGTTTAATGTTAATAATGACAATGGTATTATAAGCAAAATTGGATAGTGGCTAACACTAGAATCCAGGACGCGCGTTTCGTCCTATTTGGAACTCGTCAGCTGGATGTACCTACATCCCAGGGTTGATGTTCACTTCGAGACAACCTAGTGGATATCAGGACTCAATAGCTAAGCGGATACCGACGATGTTCGAAGTGAACGGTACTACGTTCGAGTTGTGGAGTGAGAATCAACTTTGGGATGCAGATATATCCAGCTGACGAGTTCCAAATGGGACAAAAAGCGCGTCCTAGATTCTACTGTTAATCACCATCTATTTCCGTTTATAATGTTTGTGAATTAAGTCGATATAGAGGCAATCCACACAGTATGCACGTATACCAATAAGAGACTGATCAATTGCAGTACTAAACATCAGTAGGAAGATTCAAACAAACAATACAAAATAAATTTAAATAACAATGGTATTTATCATAAATGAATAGATATTGGCCTATTTTCAAATTAAGATTATTCTTCATCATTCTACTATGTGCTACACCATAAAAAGTTTCTAATCGAGTAATATTGATTTCGGTACGTTTATAAGCATGGATGCATTATGTGTGTTTGTGTGTGAGGGAGGTGATAAAGACCAATTCACAGTTGGATATTGGTAACATATTGTTTTGTATTTTAACTAGAATGTAGTTTTCGGGCTTATAATTATGTTAACTAGCGAATACATACCTCTAATTATTTCGTCTTTACGGAAATATCCAATAAATAAATATTTACTGATATGAAATGGGGAAATATGTATATTGAAATTTACCAGGTCATTGAATCGAATTTATTTTCCAAGGTATTCGAAAGTTCTAAGCAGTCAATCATTGTAAGTATTGGTTAGTTAAGGTTTCATTCGATTTGGAACTTCTTAACAATGTGATTGTCTGTTCACATTTGAATTTATTGCAACAGTAAAGACTTAACATTTATCGCATTGTGTATTGATCAGTTCAAACATTTCAATCTTACGGATCATTAGTTATGATGTAGACATTTAATTGTGAACACACCTGTCTGTGACCAGTTGTCGTCATGCATTAAAGTCTCATAGAAACTATCAATTCTCTCAGAATTATAGGTGTACTTAGCTAATAAGAGAGGAAATAAGGACAAAATCCGGATATTTATAAAGATTCCTACAAATTGCTTTCAAAAACTCAACATTAACATGTAGTATATGTTGTGATGGGTGGTGTTCAATATCTGATACTAATACACGGTGTGCTACGCGCTACCCCCTCCCTCAACTGACTACTTGAGCGAGAACACACGAGCGAACAGGAACACATGACTGGGCGAAAAACGTGTATTGGACTGCAGAATAAAATGTAAAAATACACATTCATATATATACCACTCTAATCCCTAAGGCATCGATTAACTTCTTGGCCAATGAAATACATTTGTCCTTTAGGTCACTTCAAATTTGACACCGATTGATTTTCTCATTAGGCTACTTCTGACTGGCTCTTGATATCAGTATGTTTGTGATGACTTTATCGATCAGGTCTAAACTTAGGTAAGGTGACTCGACATTAATTTACTACTTTGTTTAATGTCGAATGACTGGAATAAAAAAACAGCGTTTAGACTGGGTTCCCATTCCAGTTGGCACTTATGAGTTATTGATACTCATTACTAGTTAATCTGAAGGAGTACAGGTTCTCCGAGAGATGCAGAGACGCCTTACTAGCAAGTTCCAGGGAGTATTCAACACCTATTAGTCCAAGAATTCTCATTAACATATCAGTTCCTATCGTCTTCTTTCTTCCTCATAATCATCTTTTATTTATTTGGAAAAATGTTAGTCCATACCAACTGTTTAGCTTGTGATGCTCGTCCTGGAATATGAGACACTAGCTTTTTAGAAACTTATCCCTTCAGGAAATCAAAATTTACACACATTTACACAAATATTTTTTCATTAAATCTTTCTATCAATAAATGTGGTGAATGGAATATTTTAAAATTATGACTATGATACCGTGTATTGCCGACAGCATTTTTAGAATTGGTTGATCCCTGAATAAGTATCAGTGTCATGTATATAAAATTTTTATTGGTGCTGATCAAAGTTGTAATATGGCTTCTAGTCTAAGTAGTTTGACATCGCATGGACTACATTCGGATGTAAGATGGTGACTGGAGGTAGTCGACAGGAATCAATCAGAAATATATCTCATTCCTACAGGAGTTCAGTCGTGATCGAATAGATCATGGATAATGTCTCCTCTGATTGTGAATCTATGTGATAAGAGATCATATCTACCAGGAAGCATCAGTTCACTCAAGATTATAGGTACATCTTGTTGATAAGTGCCAAAACCTATGTCAAGCAAGGTTTCCTATCGGCTGCCTTTAACCACCAGTTTACAGGTCCGTGAAATTTTGTGTGCATATAGGTGTATGTTTGTATTTGAGTGAGCTAGTCCAGATGTATCATTATTCTAACATAATATGACATCTTCATAAAACATAGTTCAGAGTACTGTGTACTACAAATTTATTTTTTAATTATTATTCTTATCCCACTTATCCAACTACTATTAACATTTCATGTCTTGTCTTTTACAAGGCTCAACTAATATTTCGTTTCTCACTAAGAATTAAAGTCTTGCACTGTTTTTTGTAGTAGGCGACTGCTTAAACTCTGTCCTTTTATTACGATATATTTACACGGTTTTTATTTTGGCGGACACACACCTAAAAGTGACTTCCTCAGAATAATCCCACGCTAAAGTCTCGAACGACAGAGAAAAGGCTGGAAATACAAAATGAATCTATGCTTATGATTTTATTTCATGTATATAAGAAAGGGGTATTTACAGGATTATAGCTTACGCCTGTAGCTCTTCCACAGTTACTACCGGTCCCAAGCCGGGTTAAGAAGTAGAGTTGGGCATGGGGTTAGCGACCCCATCCTGCAGAAAACTAACTTGCTAAAAAAACGCTAACCAGAAAACATAATACAAACCATGTTGTTCTAGAAGTCTTTGGAAAGATGGTAAATTTAGTAATGGAAGAGATGAAATAAAATCCCGTCCAAATGTGATATACACATTTTCTATCGTATTTCCAGAAGATTTTTGAATGTTTCCATGAACTACTGATTAGTCTCAATGTTTACAATATTTTCTCAACTGCAGAAGACTTTTTAAGTAATTCTCTAGTGTACTTGAGAAGAGTAATTATTTTAAATAGACATTTATATGCCACTGCTCTTCATTAGACGAGAATTCGGATCCATGCACACCTTGTTTAGTGATGATGATGATGATATTGTCTTGAGCTAAGTTATTTCACTCATGGTGTGAGCAAAAATTCACCTGCCTACTAGAAAATAACTATACTGGTGAACACTTCACCAATTATGATCATGGGTTTCAGTTAACAAATCATAACAATCTTCAAAATATTATTAATGTAAGATTGTTTACACCTCTGATTAATTGGTACTACAGTTAAGTGCAAGATTTTAAGGGAAATAGATAACTCAATTGATGAGTTCATGAATTTTGTTATTCAACCTAAGCCACCTACTGTCTATCTTAACCTGAAATGGAAAAGTTGTATTTTATTCTTTTTGTCTATCAAGTCATGAATATTGAATCTCTCCATTCAATATCTTTCCAATTGCTTCTATATTTATTTGCAATTTGTCACCATTATTTACTACATTATGCTTTGTTGTGTTTACTTTCTTTTACTAAGCTGGTATTGACTGTAGACAAATTGAACTATTTTACAACAGTACTAGTTGTTATCTTTTGTTTCTTCTGTATATTTCCTCGTAAATATTGAATATATATTGATTTCAATAGTTGAAATCATGAGTCAATTGAAGCTAGATCACCATGGAAAACCTGGAAACACTGGACGGCCGTTTCGTCTTAGCATGGGACTCCTTAGCAATGCGCATCCACGATCCCGCCCCCCCCCGCGAGATTCGAACCAAGGACCTGTCAGTCTCGCGCACGAGCACTTAACCACTAGACCACGGAGCCGGCATCCAGCGGTATTAATGTCTAACTCCAACCAATCCATACTAGGACGAAACGGCCGTCCAGTGTTTCCAGGTTTTCCATGGTGGTCTAGCTTCAATTGACTCATGATTTCAACTATTGAGATTTTTAGAATCTCCACAAAACCCCTTCTGATATATTCATTTGTTTATTGAAAGTTTATAATTTTCCTATGATTAATATATTTCAAGACTGAATTGATGGATCCTTTTTACTGTGTATTTCATTTTATTTAAGTTGAGTTGGATCATAGTATCATTTATCTTGATGGTTTTGTTAATTAATGTTAGATTTCAATGAGACAGTAATCATTGGTAATGAGTGGTAAACCTCCATAGATTAATGTCATAAGTATCAACCGCTAAGTTCCAACTTAGTGTAAGTTAACCGAGAAAACAATAATCATGAAGCCTAGTTCTTCAGGGTTTAACCTCTAGAACGATTCATGAATGGCCAATGTTCAAGAGTTTTAAAGTATAACAATTAGAATAATGCACTCAGATGATTTTAATCTATAATGAAATTTCTTTTTAAAAATAAAATCAGACTTCACAATCTACTTATCAATATTTTTAACTCTTTAACTAAGCATCATTGTCCAATGGTCCAGATCACGTATAATATCGAACATAAAATAAACAAGTAGTATGAACTACTCACAAATATTTTTAGAGAAACTATAGTTTATGGACTAACCAATCAGGTATAACAGGTTTTGGATTTTCGCACGAAATTCATTCAACCATTTAGCTTAACAGCGTCTTGACATTTTAGTTTATTATCAGTTTGTGATGAAAACTCTAAATCTAGTTCCTAACTCTAACCATAAACTGTAAATGTTAATCCTAATTCCTCAAGCCACTTTTTAACTATCATTTAGTTGTAGTATGTAGATGAACATTGCCAAGGTCGTTTTAGAGTCACTAAAAGATCTTCCATAAATTATAATCACATCAAACTTTTCAGTTAATAACTCCATCAATTTTAAAGGTTCATTCACTTTGGCAACTTAGTTAGTTAGTTAGTTACACAGATAGATAGATAGATAGATAGATAGATAGATAGATAGATAGATAGATAGATAGATAGATAGATAGATAGATAGATAGATAGATAGATAGATAGATAGATAGATAGATAGATAGATAGATAGATAGATAGATAGATAGGTATGAACGGTAACGCCTCAAACCCACTCAAATCCTATCAAATATTGTTATGACATTTGAACTAACTAGTTCTTTATTCATAGACATTAAATTGGTCAGCTTTTCGATAGACATGTATGTTAATAAGTAAATCAATTTCTTTTTAGTTAACTACAATAAATATGTCAGTCATGTATGTACACAATAATGTCAAGATTATTTCAGTATAGGTATTCATTGAATTACGTAGTTGATTTGAACGGTCACCAATAGAAAAGAGAGAATACTTTGACATTTAATAAAAAAAAAACATTTTTTTGCTAAATTGTTTTTGTGCCAAATTTTTCTGAGGGAATTACTGAAAGGAAAAAGAATTTCATTATGCAAGTCAAGATTTCTAAAACATCCCACATGTATCATTTTCTATGATGGACATTACGAATGTTTAGTACTATGAATAATTGAAAAATATGTTATACGAGTTGAAGCTTGAGAAAACGTTCTCCATAATAGTTCAGTAACAATAACAATCCTGTTACATAACTGATAAAGGAAGATAGAAACTCAAAGAAAACTGTGGTGCAACAAATCTGTTTATAATCAGAGAAGGGTTTTTTTGTGGATATTATAGCAATCTAATAGTTGGATTTATGAGTCAATTAAAGCTAGATTACCATGGAAAACCTGGAAGCATTGGATGGCCGTTTCGTCTTATTGTGGGAATACTCAGAAGTGCTCATCCGCAATCCCGCCTATCAGTCTCGCACGCTAGTGCTTAATCACTAGACCACTGTGCCGGAATCTAACGGTGTTTATAGTAATAATAACTATGACCTTGGGGCATGTGGCAAACATAGTGAACTAGGGAAGTAGCTAATCAGTTAACAGATAAGGTCACTGGGATAATATGAGATGGAAAAAGTCACCAAGGCTTTTCTTGTTCCACTTTTAAACGATATTTCCTTAATGATAAATGACATTTTATGCAAGTGAATTACACTGTATCGATTTGAAGTGTTTAAGACTTGATCAATGTAATTTATAGTAAAACTTTTCACAGTTTTCACGAGAATTTTATTGATTTTTCGCAAAAAAACTAATGAAGTTTAACCAGACTGGGAGTAAAACAGTTTGCAAACCGCTAACATTGATTAACATTATGTAATATTAATTCACTTGGTATTGTTTTACTTGAATCTTCCCATTGATGTTTATGACTGAAATTGATCAGTCTCTTATTGGCATATGTGTATACTGTGTGTAATGCCTCGACATTGCCTTAATTAACAAGCATTATAAGCAAAGATGGATAGTGGTTAGCTGTGGAATCTAGAACGCGCGTTTCACCCATAACAAACGGTATTGTAGTTCAGTATACTGTAATAAAAATACAAAGCTATCATGAACTTTAAGGCTACGTCTGTAATCTCTGGTGAAGACTACAATCTATTATCTAACATTTATCCACAAAATAAACACCGCTGGATGCCCGCCGGCTCAGTGATCTAGAGGTTAAGCGTTCATATGCGAAACCGAAGATCCTGACTTCGAATCCCGCGAATGGAATCGTGGATACGCACTGTTAAGGAATCCCATATTAGAACGAAACGGCTATTCAGTGCTTCCAGATTTTCCATGGTAGTTTAACTTTAATTGACTTATTAACTCAACTACTTAAACAGAAAAGTGCTCAGATGTCCTGAATGTAAACAAACATTGACAAAAAACAACCTCAGCCTTTTAATTTGATTATAATTTGAACAGAAAAAGAACCCACATAATTTTTTTATTGTACAATTAATGAATCAATGGTGAACAATTATTATCACAATAGTGGTAGTATGATTCATCAACTCTTTTGTGCATCTGTAGCTGGGTACTCGCTTTCAAAAAAGAAAAAAAAGCTAATTTATAATTGGTCTTTCTTTCAATATATACATGATGAATACAATATGCTGATATTTGTGTGTATATATAGAAGGGTAATACACAAGTACGTACATAACGTATGTAGAAGCAGATGTTTTTTTCCCCTTTTTCATCACCTCCTCATCTATATATCCATGATCGTCAGATCTAAAACTCTCTATAAAAGTGTATACATATATATAGAAGAATAGATAATTATATTACATTTCCTGTACACTACAAAATTAAATTGGGCAATAAATAAAACAGAAAAAATCTTTCCTCTTTATAATGTGTTTCATTCATTCTATTCCATTTCGAAACAACAAATAAATGAACATTGAACAATTCATTTTACGCAATGGTTATATGAAATCAACAGGTTGAATAAGGCGTAGAAATGTATGTATGTATGTATTCCTATATACTTATAGTTGTACATATGTGTGTGTGTATGTATGGAACAGTCTGTGTTGGATATATCTATGTAACATGTTTGTAGATCATATACGTGAAACTACAATCTAGAGGTACTTTTTTCTTTCTTTTTTTTCTTCTCTTTTTTTACAAACACATTGATTAATCATTCAATAAGGAACAAATATATTGTGGTATAATTTCATACACCAATTTGTATGTGTATGATTGTAGGCATGGATACATGAACAAGATAATGAAAATGTGAAAACCTCATTTTTTTAATTACTAATGAAAATGTATGTTGAAAAAAAAAACAAAAAACACAACAACTAAGTGTTACTATCGATCATAGTAAGTAATGAAGTCAATAAATGAAACAAAATGTCTAATGGTAAAAAGAGACTATGAATTTGAAAGTGTTGATGAAATTTAGTATCTTCTGGTTATAACATTCTTAATGAATGTCAATCTTTAATGTATATCATCTATTCAATTTATTGATATATACATTACATTCAATTGGTTCAATTGATAGGAGTAGTTCAAATATGTATTAACATTGAAACTTAGTCATTATTGATGGGTTTTTTTATTATCTTTGTCAATCAAGTTAAACATACATTGGAACTTAAATCAGATTGTCAGAGGTTATAATAATACAAAATTATAGAGTATACAATAACATGGCAGATATGTCATTCAATCAATCAGTCAGTTACAACGTAGGGCTAGGCACATATATACATCGGTTCAAGTTGCCATACCTCATTAGCATAAATCAAGATGAAAACCGAATTCATAGAAGTAGTTAATTCAATGATGGTAATCTATAAAAGAAACATTATGTATAAAGATATAGTACAGGAAAAAGAGAATTAGTTTGTATAAAGAAACATATGGAGCGATTTTATTCTCATAGGTTAAGGGAAGACAGAGAGTGCATGCACATACGCCATTATGATTGATTCTGAGCCATGTCAACCAGAGTCTCCAACCATTGGTTACGATAGTCATGCGAACCCCAACCAAGTAGTCTGCATCTACCAACATGACTCAGACTAAAAGTTAGTGACTTCAAGCATTGATGCCACGTTTTGGTTTAACCGCCACTAACTTTCTTCAAACCATCTCCAACACGAGTCACATGGTAGATAAAGTAACTTTAAAATTTATACTATTTTTTAAGTAACACTGATCTAGTCTGCTTAAAATTATTATTAAGTAGTATAGTTTGTAAAATAGAAAGTTTTTGGCATTTTGGGCAATGAATACTGAGTTTTCATTGTTAATTGAATTAGAAATATACAACTGTACAAATGAAATTGATATGTCTCATAATCGTTATTACAAACACATTTTAGATTACTGTTTTAAATGTTATAAAATATGATCATGTTACTGAATCAGTTTATTTGTATAAAGATCAAGAAGCTGTTGAATATTCAAATAATCCTGAAAAGACCTACAATAATCAATTTTCACTCATCTATAACTGTTTGTACACCCAAAACGTAAAGCTTTCATGTATAAATATTAAGTGAGTTCAATGGTTCACACTAATAAGAGCACGAGCGAGAGAGCGAATATTATAAGTGAGGATGAAAAACTTACACCTGTTACATTTCGATGATAAGCATAGGCCGACCAACAGCATTTTCTATTCAATTCTGTCCTGGACAATCCTTTCCAGCTTCTTCTAGTTCCTATTCATTCTTTCATGTCTGCTTTCAATTTGCGATGTAATGTGTTCCGTAGTCTTT
This sequence comes from Schistosoma haematobium, assembly GCF_000699445.3. Lineage (NCBI taxonomy): Eukaryota > Metazoa > Platyhelminthes > Trematoda > Strigeidida > Schistosomatidae > Schistosoma > Schistosoma haematobium. Next base: position 10,436,391 of record NC_067200.1, read on the forward strand.
CTCTTCTCCTTTCACTTCGGGATTCCAAGTAAGAGCTCGCCTCGTGATTCAGTTTGCTGATCTCCTCAATGTACGTCCTATCCACTTCCAGTGTCTCTTCCTAATTTCTTCTTCATCTGGCAACTGATTTGTTCTCTCCCACAACAGACTGTAGCCGATGGCATCCGGTCAACGGACATTGAGTATCTTGTGTAGATAATTGTTTAGAAATACCTGTAATACTTTGATGATGAGGGTGAAAATGGAGTTAATTAAAAAAAATTGCACAATAACAAGATGGATTATGAATAGGGGCGACTATCAAAAAGGCACATATTAACTAAACTTAGCATTGGAAGGGGAATATTATTTCTAATGATGTGAAACTTGTTTGATTTACCTTGTGTTATGGAAGTTTTTTCTAAAATAAACAGTGTGGTGAAGGGATAGCAAAGAGGCTTTAGTTAAATCATTGATACTGCTCATCCAAGTATATAGAAATTCATTGATGCTCTGAAAAGAGAACAGAGCCTAACTACATTGAAGATAGAGCAGTACGTTGCAGGAATATGGTAATAGCACTTAGAAAATGAATGTACAACAAGGTAACAGTACGCACCAACCTGGTCGTGGAAGAATGCAAAAACAGATTGACACGACTATCGACAAGGAATAACACATTAATGTCTAATTTTAAAAGAAAAGCATGTTTACAGCGTTTATTATCTATTCAAAGTGAAATTAACGAGACATGTCTCAAGCAATTTCGAATCCTTATTTTAACTAGACTGTCCCTTATCTGTTCAAACAGACGTACGAGATAACATGATTAGGGTAATAAAATAAGAGTTTGTTACCGAATTCGAAAAACTATGGTACTTGTTGTAAGTAGACTCTTTATTAAAGAAAAATTAGAAAACTATTAGTCGATTGGCCAAAAGGCAAAAGGACAGAGGGCGAGTAGAACATGTGTTATCCCACCTTCCAATGGTCACCTTTATTAATATGCCCTTTATTGATGGTCACCCTTTTGAATGAATACCAGGTCCAATATGTCAGTTGCAAGAAGCTAGTGTGTACTTTATCACAAATACAAGAACATATTTCAATGTGATTCTATAAGGGTAAGAGGGAAGCGGTTAGGAGTTCTATGGTTGATGATCGAATGGATCCTAATTACTGGATTGGTTCAAATGTGGGTTTTACCGTTTTTTTGTTGTTGTAGAATTCGTCTAAATCTACCAGAATTTCAACTCCTTAAAACAACTAAAGCTCTTCCTATCCATAGAAAAAAGATGGAGTCTTGTCTACAGAAGTAATACATCTTATCCTTGTCTTTGCTGTGACCTTAAATTTCACATCTGAAGACATATCTTTCTCTTTAATTATTTCTCATATCCCAATGATTTTATTCGTAATTATTTCTGGCATAATCGTATTTAGCCTCATTATATACTCTGACAAGAATGTCTGAAGTTGTCTTGTAATTAAGTATTTGAAGTGCTTAAACAGTAAGCTTTTACTCGAAAACAAAGTATAACAGTGATATTCATACACTTAAATTCACAGTATTCATTAGAACCAATTGCGATAGTGTAATAAGAAGATGAAGATTATCAGAACTATGTGATATATTAGCATTTCGAACAATGTGATCACTAACATATCACATAGCTGGGACAACCTTTATCTTCTTATTACACCACCAAAGTGACCGATTGTATCAAATCAGTTCTGAAGTTTATAGAGAAAACTATAAAAAAATAATACAACTTTAGTTGGATAAGAAATCCAGTGACTGAATCATTTTCATCCCTTATAAGCAAAGATGGATGGTGGCTAGCATTGGAATCCAAGATGCTCATTTCGTCCTATTTGAGACTCATCAGATGAATGTACTTGCATCCTAGAGTTGATGATCACTCTGAGACTCAAACCCATTAACTTTCGCTTCAAACTCCATCGCATTATCTGGAGTAAACATCAACTGTAACATCTAGATATATCCAACTGACAATTAACCAGTTGCGTTTGAAAACATCAATAGAAAGATTCAAACAATCAATACAAAATGAATTTAATTTCCTCATTTTGTTCATCTTGGCTTTTATTCACTTCAGTCAAATAAAATATAGACTAACACTCTGGTAGGTGTTAGTTTTTTTTTCTTTTCGGGTAAAACTTTCCTACTGGACTCTATCTTATTTGAAATTCAGCACAAACATACACACACACACACGTACAAATAAACACTATGAGATACACAAGATTTATTTGTAAGAAAAAACAAAATAGATCAGTGATATTTAGTTTCCATTTAAGTTTATCACTGATTTCATGTTCTTTTTTTATTCCAAATATTCCACTTTCACGTGGTAGGCCCAATGAATTGATGAAATAATCTTCAAAGTTTTTTTCATTTTTCTCTCTTTGAGTTTTAATGTGTACTACTGTACACCATTTTTCTTTTTTTTTCTGGAAAAAACTCAGGGTAAAACTTCTTTTTTTCTCTATTCTATACTGAGGAATAAATGTGTTAATTATACATTTGAAGGAAGTTTCCAACCCCCCCCTCCTAAAAACACAAACACACACACACGCACACATCTCTTATTAGATACATATCTGTATGGGAAAAAAAAGAAAAAAAAACATCTTTTCTATGCATAGAAATTCATTTAGAATGGTAGATAATTAACATATCAGTAGTATAGTTCAACTGAAAACAGTTGAAGAATCTTTTATTCTTTTATAGTTCTATTATTAATTTCCATAAAATTATAAATAAATCAGTTTTGTCTGGAGAAAGAGGGAAAGAGAAAGAAAGAAAAAGTCTATTCAAAAGTATAAAATCCTTCGATTATTATTATTATGATTATATAAAGAAATAATTCGGCATTCATGTATTAGTATTGAATGTGTACAAATGGTAAAGTGATATGAATGAAAAGTTTACCATTTATTTATTATATACTTTTATTTATGTATGAATGTTTGTGTGTTTTGTGAGAATATCTAGATTTGATTTTATGTTAGACAAGTTTGACAATCTTACCATTGCCAGATATCATCATCATCATCATCATCATCATCACCATCACCATCATAATTATTATCTCTCTTTCTCCTTACACCATAATTGTAGATTCATTCAAAATGGTAGTATTATGATTAGTTGTTGTACCCGAAGAAAAAAATGCAAGAAAGAAAGACTCAAACAACTACTGATAATTCAGTGCACAATATTTCAGTAGTCTAATAAATATATAACTTTTGGTTGAAATCCTGAACCGATTGATGTTAGACCACCATTGAAAACCTGGAATCACTGGATGACCGTTTCGTCCTATTGTGGAACTCCTCAGTAGTGCGCATCCACGACCCTGCTCGCGGGATTGGTTGAGGTTAGACATTAACACCATTGGATGCCGGCTCAGTGGTCCAGTAGGTCAAGCGTTTGCACGCAAGACCGAAGTCCCTTGATTGGAATCCCGTGAGCGGGATCGTGGATGCACACTGCCGAGGAGTCCCACAATAGGACGAAACGGCCATCCAGTACTTCCAGGTTTTCGATGGTGGTCTAACATCAATCAGTTCATGATTTCAATGAAAAGTTTAACAATCTCCACAACCATTAAACTGCTAAATATATAACTATTTTAGTTTATTTGTTGCTTTACATATAAACATTACTTTCTTTTTTCCTTTACAAATCAGACAGTTGAAATATTTAGTCAAATCTTATTTTGATTAGTTAAATGAAATAAGTTAGTTTACTGATTAAGTTAATTCAATTTGTTATAAAATGTTTACTGTAACCAAATGAATTTTGAACATATTTAATGGAATTCATACTTATTATTATCATTATTATAAGCTTTATTCAATATTATAATATTTGGTACAATAGAGGATCCTCAGCACAAGTATTTCAACTAGTTCCCCATTTCTTATTTCTTGATCGATCCTAATGATAAATAATGAATGATTGCATGTTAGATGTTAGCAGTTCAGTAATCGATATATTGCCAACAACCAAGATGTTGTCTTTGATAATGGTCTGTTGTAACTTGTACAGTGAAATGTCTTAAAAAAAACTAACAAGAAAACAGACAATTTGTTGAAATGTTCAAATGACAGGAACATGTAGCCCAGATATTCAAGCAGATCGCCAACATTGATCATTCATATGAATAACTCTGATAAAAATGTATTAGTGTTTAATGATCCTTACCAGTTTTATCGTTTTTTTAAAGGTATCAGATTAAAATATATGTTTACAGTATGGTGGTTGGTATTTGATATAATTCTCTAAACTTCGTATACTACTCGTCCTAATAACCGTTAGTAAATAACGCCCCCAAGTGTGTATAAATCAGAAATACCAAGTATTGATTACGCTTATTATCACATCACACACACACACACAGATCACCAAAACCACAGGTACACGAAGTAAGAACGAAATGTGAGTGCCAAAGAGCAGGCGAGCGAGTCGAATAAAATAGGATTGAAATGTACATGTATATTTATAAGCGACTAACATTAAAGCTAGCAGAATGAATAAATGGGTAGGCGGTAAGCAATGCTGAAGCATACATGTTCATATATCAACAATGGTATAGATAAGTTGTGCTTATTGTATGAATAACTCTGTCTGTTAAACATGTTAATAAATAGGCTTCACCAAATTAAATGTGAACAAACTCAAATGTATGTGAGCTGCAATGTATAAGTATTCAAATAAGGAGAACATTAAGTTTAATATTTAATGGAATGAATGATGTTTTCAATCTCCAGGTTATATCTCACCTTTCAAATGTAAGATATTTTCATTACACAAATGTTATTAGTGTTATATTATCATTAGTTTTAAACAAACACCTTAACTTGGAATCATTAAAGTATAGCTATACATATAAGTTTGGAAAAGTCAACAGTTCTATTGACTCTAAGACCTATTAGATGGTTGGGTACAATAAATAGATCTAGAATCACAATTGGTTGATCACTGGGTAGTGATCAATGTTATGCTTGTCTAGTTCTTATTAGTGCAGATCAAATGCTATCGATCATGTTGCAATGTGGCCACCAGTCTAGGTGACTCGACACTGAGGGCACTATGTATTGAGATTTAGATGGTGGTTGGAGGTAGTCAACAGGAAAGCCTGAACCCGGGTTTCGTGCTACTTGGCACTCGTCAAGTCTTTTTTTTTGAAAGTATCTCAGTTATGAATGCTAGTATTAAGATATTCAGGCTGGGATGTTTTCTTAATAAATGATCAACTCTAATCAACGAGTACTGTTATCATTACAGATATGTTTTGCTAATAAGTTCCATCTTCCATGGAAAACTCAAGTAGACTCAGGTTTCTTACTAACTACTCCCAAATTTCTTTAAATATGTATATGAAATATAATATGATTATTGAATAGATACAAGTTAGAAAACATTTTCGGATTATTCCTAAATATACATTTTTCAGACAGGATTCTTGCTTAAAAGTTATCGTTTTCATTACAAATTGAAATTACATCAAAGGTTAAGGTCAAGCTCTTTACAAACGAGACCTGGAGGTTTAGAATCAAACCTTCAATAAATTATATGTGTGCATTACTGAAGAATCTTGTAATAGAATGAAATAGCTGTCTAATTCGTCCTAGTATTCAATGTTTGTTTAAATAAAGTTATTCCTCGTTGCATATCATAGAATTCAACAATTACAATAATTCTTTCTTACTAATAACAATCGTAATGTTTTTCACTCTATGGATGAAAATAAAAGCACGAATAACTAGAATAAACAACACACTCTGTTTGTTTTTATTTTGCTTGAAATTGACCTCATAATATCATTGGGGGGGGGGTACTGTTGTTGTTGTCGTCGCCGTTACTGTCGTTTTTATGTTGATTAATATTTCAAAATAACCTAATTCAATAGATACTTTTATTGTCTATTATTATCATTGTTAGGTATTTCATGGTTGAATATATACTTTCATAAACTTCAAATGCCGTAAATAAATATTTCCACAATAGGTATTTCTTCCGCTTCTTACCTCAAAGGAAAACATACAGACAAATATATATATATATATATACCTACACAAATATACAGTTAAATGAAGGGAACTGCACAGTTTATGGTATCTACTTATTGTTGTTATCCACTTATTGTTGTGTTTTTGTTTTATTCCCCTAAGCAAATCTTAAAGCACAACAGGCGTTTAAATGATAATCAGTTGAAAACATAAATGGAATGTGCTAAACAACAATATAACTAGCCATATTATATGTAAATAACTCAATTCTTTGTTTATGTTTAGAATTTCATTTTGTTGAGGTGATAGATCTTATGTTGGTAATTTATTGATATAAAATATGTAGTGTAAAATTACATTACATGTACCGTTTCTATTAGTGTATGGTAATGATAAAGATCTGCAGGAATCTGATTGGTTTCCTGTGTTTGACCTTGAACTGTGTTAGGTTAATTAACGAGTTATGCACCTTTATACACACAAACTCGTAATGATGATTTAAATCATAACTTAACAAGATAAATCTGTTTCCAATTTTTCTAATAGTTTTTTAAAATGGATGTTAGTTTGTTACCATGGTATTGACAACAAAACAAAATGTGTTATGGTTTAAAAATAAAAACTAAAAAACAAAAGAATAAACTGTATGAATGTTATAATGATAATCATTGTCGTGTGTATAAAACCGTATGCATAGGTTTATGTACATGCATGTGTGAATAGAAGGAATATAAAATGAACAAGGCAACAATAATATGTTAAACACGAGAGTGAAAGCTAGAGGAGAAGGAGAGTGAGGTATAGAGCAGTTAGGGCAGGACAAGAGATATTCATTTCTATCAACTGGCTTATTTAAATAACTTCATTAATGTTTATTTTAACTTAAATTACTATCAAAAATCCCAGTGGAACTTTGATTGTTCAGTGATGGAATGAATTCAAATTACATTTGAAGAAGAGAGAGTTTATGCTCACGGATCAATTTTATCACGGAATATACGTAAAACTGGAAGGCACTTTACAGATGTTTTTTTCATGTTTAGTTGATTTTTTTAAGTTCTGGTGTTGATCCACGAAGCAAACCACCTTTGCTATAAAGTAATCTCGACAGAATTCGATTAACAATAAAGGATTAACTTACAAGTGGGTGAGCAAGCAGATATTCATGTCAGTATTATAGGACTTGAGTTGTTACCCGAATACTTCAATGGTAATATTTCTGACAGTGACACTGAATGACCTAGGTTTGGATAACATATGGAGCATAGTTTCCCTAAAAATGTGGATACAACATGATAGAGAATGACAAATAACACGAAACCTAAGTCCAGAGCTTCTGCTTCTGACAAGCTCTAACCAACTAATATATGACTCAGTGTTCCAGAGCTGAATTACTACAACACTTGAAAATCTAGCGTTCTATCCCTAATAGAAAGATCAGAACCGCACATTATCAGACTAAGATGTAAGGTTTGTTAACCTTCAGCAACTGACAGGCTTAGATCAATCTGTTATATGAAGGTGTTTTATTAGGTAAAACCTATTCAAAATAATTAGAAAGAAGTACCCTAGAGGTACTATTTTAACTCACCTTTAAATAATGTGACATATTTGAATGATGGAGAGCAATATATATGAATGTTGATAAATCATAGCGCATAAATGTTTGAAATTATAGTGTTGTTAACAGATTACATTATTAGAATAAAGCATTTGTGTTCTTGATACAATTTTCTAATTCCAAGTATGTTTTAGTTTGATCCACTGATTCATTTACAGACGAAACATTTTAGTTAAAAATTATGTACTACTAAACAGAATTGTCAGTAGTATAAAGTTCTCGCATAAAAATTAAAGTATGACAGTTCATCAAAACTCGTTAAGACCAAGGTACATTGGTTTACAAGTAAAAACATATAATCAATAATAACAATTAAAATAACCTGGACTAGGTCGTTTCATGCCCTTTTAACATGTTTATATTCCCAGCTACAGATTATTTTATAGTTATGGATTGAGTGACACAGGTATAGGCTTAGTGACAGATTTGTTTCCAAGTGACGATCAAAATTACTCAACCACTGAATAATGACCTCTTTGAAATTACGCCGTACAGCTTGAAAACACTGTGGTCATCTTTGTTCTGTCCCCTGTTTTTCTCTCAAGAAATTTATATATTTATATTGACCAGTTTTACTTTCATTGAAACTAGTATTTATTGTGATTTGCGTCGCCTTCAACCTTGTGATCAGTTATTTTCGACTGAGTAGTGTAAAAGAGAAGCACAAGCAAACGTACACACACAAAGAAAACGTAGCTGTTCTGTTGTCAAACTAGTTATTGGCTACTGTTTATAAATGAAATTGAAAATGAAAATTCCCTTTTTTTCTCGCGTAATATGAACATAATTCTGATGAAAATAAACTGAATAAAATGCTGTTTTCTTAAGAATATGAACTTATGATTCAACCTACTGATGTTTTGATCAATTCGATATATTCCTACTAGTTAAGTCACATAAAAAAAAGTTTGTATTTATTTGTTTACTGAAGTCAAAATACGTCAAGCCATGACCATTGGAACTCAACCGTATCGATTATGAAGCATTTACCGACCAAAGACAATGGAAAATGGTCACGTAATACCATGAATTGGTTGGATTTAGAAATTAAAACCATTGGTTTCGTATGTGACCAAAGGTTCTGGGTTTGAATCTTGCGTGCGGAGTCGTAGATACGCACTGATGAGAAGTCTCATACAAAGACGAAACGATCATCCAATGTTTCCACGTTTTCAATTGTGGTTTAATATTGGTTGATTCATGATTTCAATGAAATTCAACAATTTTTACACTGTGTACTGACAACTGTCAACTTATTTTGAGTTAAGGCAAAGTACAATTTTCTACAAGAACGTAAATAAATCGTTTCTAAACTAATGTATAGTTAACACAGATTTTTGATTACAATGGATATATGTTTGTAGAGACTCGTGCAAGTATAATTGAACAAGTTTTACTTTTAAGATTAGTTTGGATTAAGAAAATAAGAATATCTTTTATGTTTATAAGAGTGTATGACACATTATTCATCACTATTTTTAAAGCGTTCTAAGAAGCTTTTACTTACTTGTTTACACCTGTTACTTCCAATGGAGCATAGGTCGCCGAAAGAAGCTTTTATTGAACACTAATGAGACTCATATATTTTTTAAAAGCATTTTTCTAGTATTCAAAGGCTTTTGTATGGAATTCTGAAAGGTTGCCAACAGTAACTGGTTTCACCTTTATGGAAATATACCTCTGTAGACTTTCACACATCAAATAAAGAGGTGTTTCGTTCACCTAAGTCTGGTAAGCGGCCTATGCTCCTCCACGAGGAGTAAGTAAGTAAATAAGTAGTCCTCAATATTTGTTTACTAAGCAAAATCCTATAATTACTGGTGGATAGTGGCTAGCAGTGGAATACAGGACGCGCGTTTCGTCGTATTTGGACTCGTCAGCTGGATGTATCTGCATCTCAGAGTTGATGTTCAATCTGGGACTCGAACCCAGTACCATTCGTCTCAAACACCATCGCGTGATCCACTCAGCTACTGAGTCCTGATAGCCACTTGCTTGTGCAATGGGGTGAATTTGAATTCCCTTGATATTGTTTTGTACTTGTATCTTCCCATTGAGGCTTAAGACTGCAATTGATCAGTCTGTTATTGGCATATGTGCATACTGTGCGTATGCCTCAATATTACATTAATTCACAAGCTATTTGTAAGCAAAGATGGATAGTGGCTAGCAGTGGAATCCAGGACGCGCGTTTCGTCCTATTTGGGACTCGTCAGCTGGATGTACCTCGATACAAGCCAAACATTACCAAATGAATTCTATAATTACGTTTCCTCTTCAAACTCGTATAGAATAAATCGTGTATGAGAACATTCAACATTCAATTATTCATTCCCAGTCACAAATGTTTTTTTCTTTTTTTTTTTTAAAAAATCCAATCACTGTCTATCTTCATTCAACAAAAACACAAATTAATTAATTTTTCCATATTTAAAATGAATTCAAGTATCAATCACTAAGACAATTTAGATAAATAACGATACATATTAATCCATTTCAATCTATTCACAACATATAAAGTTTGTTTCTAGCCTGATTTTACACTGTTACTCAACTGTTTTCTTTTTTTCTTTTTTGAATGGTGATAACAACAGTGAAACTGTAACATCAATAGTCTTATCAACAATGTCATCATTATGTTAGATACAATTAGATTTTTCAATGAAATTTTCTAAGATTTAAACATTCATTATTACCATAGTTACATTTACTTCTATAGAAATATGAATTATTTCGGTAACGGATTAAATAAGAAAAAAAATGAGGGTATGGGGGTGAAATGGGGGTTGGGGTGGAGAAATAGATATAATTCTATAGAAAGACAAGAAATTAATGTTTTTTGTCAAAAAATATATATAGAAATTTATTCAATTTTAATATTTTTGTTTGTTTGTTTGTGAAGAGGATTAAAATGTCTGTTTGTGTTAATTACATAATATGTATAGATGTCTATGTGTATGTGTGTGTGTGTATGCATCTAGCTGTTTATACATGAACGGAGGCATAGATATACACAGTATGGAAAAAGATTTAGAGTGATCCTTGAACTGATTACATTTAATTCATCAAGTATATATATTACTTATATTCTACTGTTCATTTACTGTCTGAATCTGTTTCTGCTTTGTTCATTTAATAATAAAAAAACACCTTGAATAGGTATATACTTACTTTTCTCTAATAAAACAAAAAAAAATCAGGTTTTTGATTGAGATCATGAACTGATTGACGTTAGACCACCATTGAAAACCTTGAAACACTGGACGGCCGTTTCGTCCTATTGTGAGATTTTTCAGCAGTACGCATCTACGACCCTGCTCGCGGGACTCGAACTCAGGATCTTCAGTGCTCACTAGTGACTAGCTTCGTGAAGGAATTCTCAGAGTTCCAGTGAGAAGCCGTGACCAGTAGAGCTAATCCGTGTCAGGTAGAGATAGGTATCTATCTCAGTACAATGGATGATGGTCGCGCGATTTCGTGGATTGGTTGAGGTGAGATATTAACACTGTTGGATGCCGATCGGTTCAGTGGTCTAGAGGTTAAGCGTTCGCACGCAAGACTGAAGGCCCTGGGTTGGAATCCCGCGGGCGGGATTGTGAATGCGCACTGCTGAGGAGTTCCATACCTGGACGAATCGGCCGTCCATTGCTTCCAGGTTTTCAATAGTGGTCTAACATCAATTGGTTCATGATCTCAATCATAAACTTAATAATCTCCACAACCCTGTACTGAAAATCAAGTTTAATTTTCAACCATGAATTAGTATTTACATATTTATTTAACAGACAAATCCTAGATATTAAGAATAAGAAGTTGTTAATTGTAAATGTTGTTATACAATGATTTTACATGATTCTATATGGATTAGATTTTGTTCTTTGAATATGCTAACAAAATGGTTAGAATCATTGATGATGAATATGACGATAACGTAACTGTATATGAATAATTGACTTATGTACATTGGGTGAATTTGTATTATGCATTATTTATAAATTTTAGCATATTGTTATATGTTGACTTGTTTTATAGAGTAAAATGATGAAGAACATTGAGGAATTTTTTTCAAGATATGGACAACATTAATTTATGTTAGATGGTTGAAAATAGTCGATAGTAAACTTCGGATGACCTAGGCTTAGGGATTGTTAATGCTCGTCATTAAGTGGTATCTGTAATCTTTAAGAGAAATGATGGTCCCATTGAGCGTTGAACAGAGGCCATCCAGTTGCACAGTCTGAAAACTCATCATCGTAACACACTAGGTGTGACCGATCTAACGTATTCTTTATGGTTGAGTGTTGCTAATTAATTTGAATTGATAGTCAACACAATAAACAGTGATATTGTTATGATCAGGTAACAGTACTCCAGATCCAACGTTCGTTTTGTTGTTTTACACCATAGATTTCTCTTAGTTTGGCAACCATTGTAAATTATGAAGAATTTGCTACCCATCTCGTCCTAGCCTTTGGTCCCTCAGTAATGTCCATTCATGACCCTACTTGAGGTCGGAAATAGTACATCTAGGTCTCAATGAGTGGGCTTAAACCATAGATTACATTTCTAGCTCCTATATGTTTACCGTATTGCGTAACCGTTAACCAATACTGGTGGTGGATAAACGCTTCGTACCTGATATGGCTAAACTCCATTTGTAGGATTGTCCTACTGGAACTCGAGATATTATTCATTGGTGATTAGAATTAAAATGATTATCAAGAGTTTTTCATCACTTTATTCTTCTCTAATCGATATTAAATCATGATAATCATTGATCCGAAAACATCAAGTTTTTCTTTAAAGGAAAAACGGAAATTTTGTTATAACCACAATTTGATTTAAGATAGCCAACCAATGAAAACCAGGAAGTACTAGACGGTTATTTCATTTGTGAATGGAATTCCACAATAGTGCATGAAGTTATAGATATCCACAGTTAAGGAGTCTCATCCATAGCCAAAATAACTTTGAGTTGATTCTTGGTTTTCATTGGATCAGTTTGTAATGTTAATAAAAATTCAACAGCTCCAGCAAACCTCAAACTTGTCAAACAGGAACTTAAATGAAAATTAACATATTTAAGGTGGGAGAAACGTTTTAATTTGACATCTTTCTAATAATTTTAATAGTTGAGATCATGAATCAATTGAATCTAGGCCACTATGGGAAACCTGGAAGCACTGGACGGCCGTTTTGCCCTATTGTGGGACTTCTCAGCAGTGCGCATCCACGATCCCGCATCGTGAAATTCGAACTCAGGACCTACCAGTCTTTCTAGTAGTTTGTTTATTCAAAATAATCTCAAGACGGGTTATATATATACCGTGAAATGTACTTAAATTTATTAGTATTATATATCAATGGAAGTGTTATTGATTTAAATGTATCCTGATTAATAGATTGCAGAATGATTTCCACTAACACAATATTGATCCTTTAGATGTGGATAAGTTAATCATTGTCAAAGTGAACAATTTTTAAGTATCTTAATAAAGTTTAATTTACCAGAGATATTGAAGAAGTACTTCTCAATTCGTATTGCTGAGTGAGAACTGTTTTAAAAATATGGCATGTTGCCTGTGTGTTTAGATGAACCTATGACTGTATTTGAGCTGAAGATCTTGAACTTAGATTCCTTTTCATGTTATATTGATGTGAACTCTTAAGAAGACCTAAAATGAAATGAATGGTGGAGTTGTTCAATGTAATCTCTGGTTTGTTAAAAGTTGTTGACTGGTATGTAACTTTCAACCAATATTTAAACTGTTTGAGTTGTGTTTTTCACAAAACATGACCGATTTAGACTTAACCAGACTGTTATTTTTGCAGCTAGTAAGATATTGCGTCAAACAGCTGAATCAGAAACTTTTGGTTCAGATATTCATCTCTTTTCAAATCAAGATATATCAGGGTCATCATCCAATGTAACTTACAATATCCATCATATTCTTGACATCAATGAATTCATCCAATCATGAATTCTTACTAGTTAATTGTACTTAAATTGTATATAAATGTTCGGGTGTAAATTTCCGATTATGATAATATGTACACACAATTTACTGTCATCTCACCATTATACTTTGTATAAATTCACAGAAATATAATCCTATCTATCACTACTAATAAGTAGTATTTATTCAGTAAGATTGTTGAATTATCTCTACAACTATGATAATTTAATATCAAAATGAACTCATTTGTAACTAAGTGAACATTTTAAAACTTTCCTAAAACAGCGAATTATATAGTTCACAACTGTTTCAACTATGTATAGTTCATATATGCTTAAACTATCGAAAATGTTCACTTAATATTATCAGTAGTTTTATCAATTACTTTCAGAAAACAACTAGTTAATGTATTTTTCTTTTCTTTTCTTTTCTTAACTACTTATAGTCTAATGAGATTAACTGTGAAGCATTTTATGCTTCATTTCTTTCTTTTGTATCATATCAAATTATTAACTAATGTAATTACGACTATTTTGTTTCATGTTATTCATTATACAGGCAAAGAAGTATATAATCTTGTATAGATTGTAAAGCATCTTTTATATATATATATATAGATGAATGTATTTTTGAATAATGAATAATACATTTCTCCGATAAATTAATGTATCTTTCCAAAGAGGCTACACACGCTACACTTATTACATGCATAATGTAATCTGATGCCGACGCTTTTTTTACTGAAAAAATATAAGCTACTTAAAACAGTATGATTTTTTCGGTTAAAAAATTAGGGAGTTTTTAAGAAATTACAGATGATGATATTCATCTAGAGTATCGTACATGAGATTTTAAAGCTTAAAAAGTGGTGATGATAACTTTTTCAGAATATGTAATCCTACATTTTTAAAATAGGAATTACTAACAAGGTAATCAGAATGAATCATTTTGAATAGAAATGTAAACCATGGACTGATTTGAGCTAGACAAACATCCACACAATACTACATTAGGGATCGAACCATAGATCTTCAGTTCCTTTGAGTAAAACTAAATTTACATATATCTAGTATCCATAAATGATATTTCGCGAACATCATCCAGTATAAATGTGAATTAGAAGCTTATGTATTATTACTTCCGTGATGTCACTTAATTTAGATGCATGAATTGTGGAAAATGAGACGAAAATCATTTCAGTGATGATTTACGTTTCAAATATTAGCCATTGTGAAATATAAATGTTTTGATTAAGTATATTGTCAACATGTTCCACCCAAATCATTTAGTAGTTTCGACTGGAACCTTGTAATAAATCAAGCGTAGTTACAAAAATAAAAACTGACTATCTGTTCAGTTCTAACAAATTTTAAATTCTTCCCATATTTTATGTCAATCCATGATGAGAAATATCAACAATATTATCCAATTGATGTATACATTATGCTTAGTACACATTGACTTTAATGAACAATTTTTGTCATTCACCCTGTTTTCATTTACATTACATATTTATCATCATGTTTGTTAAATTCAGAGAGTGAGAGAGGAAGGAAGGAATGCGTTGCTCCCTGATTGACTATAGAATAAGGTGTTGTTATTATTTTGCATTTCAGTGGGGATATATAAGATCCTTTAGATATGTATGTGCTTGTATTTGTGCGAAAATTCCTCCATGTACAAATTTCCTGAGGTTATATTTTCTTGTTTCCATTTCTTACTTGTAGCGTTACTTCTACTGCTCTCTTTATTCAAGCATACTTTGTTTATCCTTTGGTTTGCTTATAATTATTATAGAGAATTGTTTTCACATTTTCTGGATGTTGTTATTTTATTACAGTCCCACGTTTACCTACCTAATATCTCGATTCCTGGCGGGCACCATAATAAGTGACAGTGTTCGTTACTAAATCTGTTAAAATGTTGACTGACTGAAGTGTTCCTGGTTAAATAAGTACCCTATTTTCTGTTGCTTGGGAAAGTTTATTACTTTAAACAGACGATTAAGTGTAATTTATCTTGCATCTTTTATAAGGTTGTTATTTTATGATTGACTGCTCACTTTTAAAGCAAATCAATTCGTTATAATCTTGTTCATTTTTTTCTGAACAGAACGCTGTTCTTGAATTGTTAGAACCATTTTTACTCAATAACAAGTAATTATTCATGTGCTTAACGTTTTAGTCGTTTATTGTTCGATATGTAAACATCAAAAGTGTTGTTGTATGTATGGTTGTACATGTTTAGAGGAAGTAATATTCAGCACTACATGTTTGCAATATTTTATATGGTTTCGTATGTTACAATACGAAAATTATTTCCTGTCATCATTTTCTGATATATTTGCATTGAGATGTTTCACTGAAGCGTTGCGCGGCCAAGTCCTACTCGTATTACTGCGCATTTCGGATTTCGTAATTATTCGGTCGATAAATTTGTAGGAACAAAATTCAGTATTGGTTAAACTGATGGAGTATAACAATGGCAGATATGCGTATGCGTATATACATAAATGGTTGCTAGGTCACAATTTGTATGAAGGAGTTTTGGTAGTCTTTAAATTTTCACAGATTAGACCAAAAACTGATTTTATCTAAACCACCATTGAGAACCTGGAAGCACTGTACGGTGATTTCATCCTCTTATGGGACTTCTCAGCAGTGCACTTGCCCGATCTCGTATGTGGGATTTGTACACTGGTCCTTGGGTCTCGCGCGCGAACTCCTGAGTTCCAGAACACTGATCTGTCATCCAACGGTGGTAATGTCTAACTTTAATCAATCCACGATATTTTTAATTATGCTGAATGTGAGGCAGTTATCCAACGCAAGTAATGAATGAGGGTTGCGCAATACCATAGATTGACCGAATTTAGACAGATACCGTTGTATGCCAGCTCACTGGTCTAGAGTTTAGGCTTTCGCACGCGAGAGTGCAGCTTCATAGATGTTCATCACTGAGGTGTCCCATACTAATACAAAACTGGCGTCCAGTGCTTCCAGATTCTCATTGGGGATCTAGCCAAGACAAGTTCTTAGTTTAAGCTATGAAAAGGCATTATTTGTTCATTTCAAGTAGTTTACAGAGTATAATCTTTTAAAATCATAAAAAAATACATATGTATGTATAAATAACTGACCACACTTAAATATGGACGTTGTTGAGTTAAGGTTGATATCACGAATGAATTAATGTTAGACCACCATTGAAAACCTGGAAGCATTAGAAGGCCGTTTCGTCCTAGTATGGAACTGTTCAGCAGTTCTTATTTACGACCTCACACGCGGGACTCAAACCCAGGAACTTCCGTCTAGCACATGAACACTTAACCTCTAGACTACTAAGATGAAACAACCTTTCAATATTTTCAGGTTTTTAGTGGTGGTCTAACATTAATCCATTCATGATATCAAACTGAATTTTATGTGTCTTCATAGCTTTTAACCTATTACATATATCATTTCCAAATTGTAGTTGAACTTTTACGGTCAGAATCAGTCATTCAGTTTTGAATTTATATTGATAATGAAGAGATCGAGAAAAGAAGGGGTGAAAAATATGAAATCTAGAGATTTAGATAACCTCTGGTATATTCACTGAAATACATCCTAAGAGGGTGTATTCTATGATTGTATATCAGTTATGTGAATGGCGGGTCTCTACTCAAGTTGTAAGAGAATAGCATAGTCTTATAGTTTACATCTGGAATTAAGTATCTGATCTTGCTTTTCCTATTTCTTTAGTATCTGGCTAGAACAAATGAAATGTTACCAAGTTAGTATATTATAGGAAAAGATTACAGAAATATGTAGTGAAGTCATTATTGTACGGGCCAGTCCATGACGTACCAGTGATCGATTCATATTAGCTATTTTTGATCCTAAACGTACTTGTTGAATTTTTCGAAATACAATGATCTATTGTTGAACTTTGAAACGGTTCAAGTTGATAATATGATTTACCGAGAGTTCAGTAGTATTTCGCTTTCTCTAAATAGTGTAACATTTCTTATTATGCCGCTATATAATCTGCACTTCCAATTTGACAAAGGATTTTGTAAGCTGGTATGTGAATAATTATCATTGTTAAACCTACTCATCTCTCATAGATGCAAATATTCTCTTCCTGTAGTGTATCATTCTATATGCATATATTTGCTTCTTGGCATCTTTGTGTGTCCAGTTAATTACTTATACTTTGTACACTGTTTATATGGTGATGTAAATTGAGTTGCATTTAGCCTAACAATTTTAACTCTGATCAGTACTCCATATTACGTACGATTATGACTTCTTCGGTCCATTCACTCATTTGCAAATGCTTAAAATATATGTCCCTTCAACACTATTCATAGATTAACTTTTAATATCGCGTTGTATAAGCATATTTAATCAAGGAATATACATAATAGTAAGATATCAATACCATTATTGAAGCTAAATATGGCGACATAATGGTGTATACGTATACTAATAGATGTAGACTAACTTATCAGTATATGAATTTGTTATCATAAACCTTTTTCATCGTCTATTAGTTGAAAAGTTAACTAAGCATACATTTCACGGCATTAAGAGTTTGTCTCCCATTATCTTCAGAGGGTAAATGCCTCAAGTTCGAAATGGTTTAACTCTACTGGTTACGGCTGTAGTGAACAGAACACGGGTGGGGAAAACCGAATGTATTTAACACAACATTACAGGACGTGTTAATAAAATCTAACAATCATAAAGTAAATGTTAATTTGCAAAATGTCCACCAATTGTCTCAAAATGACTCAGACTTCATTGTCTTGCATTTTCATACAAATTGCATTCTGTTTCCGTTCTTTACTGTTCGATCCTCTTGTCTCTCTGCTGCCAGACCTTCTGTTTACGACTAACATCATATACTACTTATGTCAATATAAGTAGCACACACTACACTGCCTCTTACTAGAAAGTTTCATTTCGAAGCTCTTCACTAGTTAACAAATGATAATTGTCAGTATGGAGCTACCAGCTCACTGGTCTAGAGGTTAAGCATTCATACACAGAACTCGAGTTTCTGGATTCGATCGCCTGCATTGTGGCTATAGATGATCACTCTATTAAGAAGTTTCATTGGCAATCTAACTAACATTAGTTCATGATTTAAATTATTCGAATTCAACAATTTCCACCAACCCCATCCTCATAATCATATAATTGGTTCGGTGATAAAGTCCTCCTTTCTTCTCTTGTTTAAATAATAACTTACCTGTGTATTTACTCATAAATAATATCAATATTGTTGAATTGTATCTATGTGTGTGTGTGTGTAGGTTCTTTCTACCAAATAAATATACTTTATTCTCACCTTTGTTATTGGTCTAATTAACTATAAAACAACATTCTTGTGATTGTTTTCTCTCATATTATATTTTTCCAAAATCTATTTGTTTCTAAGTTGATTTAAATTTTTTCTTTTCCTTTCACTATAACTAATGTATGCAGTCAATCAGAGTTTTATGCCTTTAACAATATCATTGAAATCTGTTTACCATTATTCTTTATTGTCATTACTATCATTATTACTATCAATAATAATAATAATAATAATAATAATAATAATAATAGTGTCAGTATTAGCGAAGGTAATAATACTAGTGATAAGAGGCTTGAAAATTAGAAAACAATTTCCATCCATCTGATTGGCTAATTAAATTAACCAATCAAAATGATGCAATGAGTTGTATTCTTTTTTTTGTTTCATGTTTTCATTTTTACTTACTCTGATTATTACAAATAAGAATAATTTTTCAAGGAGATTTCTCCTTTTGGATAGTCATTGTCATTATTGTTGGTACTTTGTGTAGTACCATTATTTAGTTCAATAAAGGGATAGATATCCAGATATGAGGTGGAAGTTTACATTATTATATATACTTATTCCATAGTTTCACATGAATGATGCAAATATATGGGATAGAATTCTTATATGATAAATTGACTATCTTCTACATTTAAAGATTAAATTTGAGAAAGAGTTATGTTGAATGAAAGTGTTTCAGTTCATTGATTCATTGAAAGAAATCATGAACTTTAATGTAAATTATAATCATTATTGGAATAATGATAGTTACAGTTATAATAATAATGATAATAATAATACTAATAGTAATAATAATAATGCAGATTGGGAAATATTTCACATTGAACGATACAAATTTCTATGGGGTATTTGTATCACAAAAGCAGTTATATGATGTAACTATTTCGTCACAATATTATCATTATCTTCATCAGTTGAAATTAAATATATTATGTGTGAAAATTATTTTAAGTATTTTATTTGGCATAGTATGTTTGAATATGTTAAATGGTACATTAAATTGTTCCCAATCTAATCATCATTATGATAGACAGTATCATAATCAATTCACTTATAATTCGAATAGATTAAAAGAGTTTAAAAAATGGGATTCTATTGTAATGATTATAATATCAATATACAATGAAATATTAGATCCTATTGAAAAGATCATTAATTCTATGAGAATTTATGATCCATTTATTATTCCAACATGTTATGGTTCATTATTTCAAGAATTAGTTAACTTGTCTCATGTTATTGAACGTAAAGGTGAGATATAATAGTTGATTATATTGGTAAAGTTTACTTTTATAATGTAATATGTCTATTACACGTTTTGAGATAAGTTAGATTAGGTTGACTGGAAAAGAAACAACAACTTATGTAGTTTATATTTAGATATTCATATCTTAAACTTCATTTACATATTTCTTGTAGAGAACTAATGGCGAGACTATAGTTTATGGACAATCTTTGAGCAACACCAAAGTGACCTCGAGAATGCTCACCTAATAATTAGGACCGAATGAGGGTTATAAACCAGCGTGAGGAATTAGAATTATGATTCACAGTTGATGGTTAGGATTGAGAATCAAATTTAGAGTTTTCATTATGAACTAACATCAACTATAATACCAAAACTCTATTTAGCCAAATAGACGAGTGAATTTCGTGCCAAAATCCGAGACTTGTTATCTTATACTTGATCGGTTCGTCCATAAATGATAATCTTGCCGAAATAATTTTAGCCTTTTTACTCCGCTAAATTATTTATTAGTTTAACTGATTAGTTTTTGCTTAGAATCGTTTGTTTGATTGGTTTCCATTTCATTTCATTATAAAATTGTATTGAATCATTGAAATGGATTGAATAAGTAAGTGAATCAATATTCATTATTGTTTCCACAAAGTTATGAAACCTACAAATCGTTTCGTATTCATTTCAATGAATAGTCTACTTCAAATAAGTCTATCTAGTTGAAAATAATATAAAGTTTCACTTATTTTTACCTATCTAATTCATATTTCAATGAATTGTTATACAGTTACAATCAAATCAGTTCTTTTCACTCATACAATGTGTATTTCATGTTAGTCATTAAATAAAACCTAGTAGACATATACTTATTTTGAACTTAAATGAACATCATGAATGGATCAATGTTAGACCACCATTGAAAACCAGAAAGTATTGGGTGACTCATTTGGTCTTAGTACAGGACCCTTCAATAGTGTACATTCACGATCCCATACGCGGGATTCGTTCATTCCGACTTGTAATTTTTAAAATTAAAGTTCTTTCTCCTAATTCGCTTGCTGAGTTTATTCTTAGAAAGTTCGAATTTGGCCGGACTTTTCGAGCCGTCAATTAAAACAAAACTTTTAAAACTAAGAAAATACCAACAATTATTGAATACAGATTTAAAACTCCTTATTATTACTATTTTTCTTCATAATTTCTAATTTCTCTACATAAATAATAGATATCAATACGTTAATAATGCAAACTGTTGAATTCTTTTGAAACCACCGATCTGAGTTAGACGAATGCTGAATACCTAGAAGCACTAGAGTTCTAGTTAAAAGCCTTAAACACAGAGTTTCAAATTGATCTTCTATGAGGGAGGTATTCATCAGAAATAATAAAAGATACTAGCGCAATATCGTTAATTGGTTAAAGTTAAACCTATAAACCTTTGGATCCCAGCTCAGTGGTCTAGAGGTTACATGTTCTGGTCTTAGGTTCAATGATTTCGGTAATGATTTCGCGGATGCACACTCATAAATTGTCTCATACAAGGATAAATTGATTGAACAGTATTTTCACGTTCTCAATGGTTCAGTAATTTAGATCGCTTCATGATTTCAATTAAATATAATTACTTATTCTCCAATCATTAGTTAGTAATTGGAATCATCTCGAATATTAAGATCAGTTGAACTACAAATACTTCATACAAAATAAAACTACACACACTACAAAACTACACATTAGCTTATGTGTGTATCATTTAGCATTGTACGAAAAAAAATATGGCATTTGTGATGGCTGCTATCTAACATGACATTTTTACTCCTCATCATGGAGTGAATGATATCCGTTAGAGCGGGTGAGCGAACGAGAGTCTTAAAACATACCGAAAAGTTCAGTGGACAAGCATTCTTTACTTTATTCTAAGGTTCAATTCAAGAATTATCAGGTTCCATGATGACTTGACTGAAACCTTGAATTTCATGAATAACCGATAACTCAATAGTCTTAAGTAGTGTAATAGGCTTTTGTCTTTCCTTGTATAAATAGCTGTATATTCTTGGTTAACGAGCTGTAAAATATAATGAAATATACAGACAAGCGCACAATGAAGCAACAGTGAAAATCACTGTTTTTTCTAGCCTCATAGGAGTCCCACAATAGAAAGAAAGGGCGGTCCAGTGCTTCCAGGTTCTCCACGGTGATCTAGCTTCAATTGACTCATGATCTCAACCGTTGAAATTACTACAATATCCACAAACCCCTTTTGATATGAAACAGACTAATATGAATTGAATAAGTGTAAAGTATAAGAAAAATAAACAAATGTTTCATTTCTTAGTGTATATTTTGCTTCCTTTTAAAAATAATACAAAGTAGCATATTTTAAGCATAATGAAGATAGAATGATTTTAAGGGACTAGAAGAACATACATAGAATAAATGAAATATGACTAGAGGTGGTATTCATGACGCGCACTTTGTCGTTTTTGGGAATAATTACCTTGGGATATCTGTGTCCCAGATTTGATTTCTAATCAGGGATTCAAACCCAATATCTTATGCTTCGAACGTCGCACGTATTATCCACTTAGCTACTGAGTTCATATAGCCATTAATTTGTGTAACGGGTATAAATTTTAATCTAGTTAAACCAAATTGATGATTGACAATCAGCACAACACCTAGGTGAAATAAGCTTTCTTGCCTATTATCTCTAAGCACCTAACATAAATGTTTTGCGTCTACGTGATCAGATTTGAATGTATCATGTTTATGGCCATGAATGTGAATTGTTGAAAAGTCCGTAAACTTTTAGTACAACAGTGAAATTAGTTTATGATTAAAATTATTATCTCAACGAACCCCCTCTGTTTTAATATAACTTGCAATCAACTTAACATAGGTGAAACGTTGCAGACAACAATTTCATGACATAACTCACTAACAATAATTAATTGATTCGATTCTTCATGAATTGACGTGAGCTGGTGAACTACTTATGATGGAATAGTGTTGTATAACCATTTGATCGTAATTTTATAATAAGTGTATCTCATTCATCTCTCTAGATTCGAAGATCCTAAGATATAGGTACACAACATTGTGAACAGTAGATCTTATAATGCAACATTATGTAAATTGATTTTTAATTTGAACGGACACTCGCCCATACTTACTAAATAAATAAATAATGTTGTGAAGTAGAACTAAGTGAAAAGTGATTTTCTCCTCCATAACAACAAATCTATAGATATACTAATGTGGATGATTTGTTGCTATGCGTTTATCAATTTGAAATATGAAATATATCAAAATGAAATGGAATATTTACTTGACAATAAGTTAATTACACCTCATTAACAAAACTATAAAATATTGGTATTGAAATAAATATAGTAACAAAATAATTCATCATTATTATCCTAATGATCATTAGTAGTATTTAAGCAATTAGTTAAATTAATTTCTATTTTTACGGATTTAGACCAAATGTATAAAAAATAATTTTGTTTCAACCCAATAACACAAATATCTATTGAATTCATTTGGTATTGATGTTTGCTTGGATCTTTCCATTATTGTTTAATACTTCAGGCATATCCAGATGACAAGTCCCAAATAAGACGAAATGGTGTGCATCCTGGATTCCACTACTAACCACTATCCATATATTGAATGTTTATAATTCAGAAATAAATGAAAATATCATCTTCTATCATGAAATAGTTTAATCGTTTTTATTCTTAGTTCTTAGAAGTGTTGAATTCATCAATAGATGGTGCTTCAAATTTAAATCTCAATTTTTTAAGTTTTAAATTATAAGAGTTTTCAGATTTAAAGCATAATGTGTTGGTTAACGAAAAATTGCTAAACAGTTGGCTATAATTTCAATGGTTAAGATCATGAGTCGATTGAAGCTAGACCACCATGAAAAACCTGGAAGCACTGGACCACGCGTTTCGTCCTAGTATGGGACTCCTCGACAGTGCGCGTCCACGATCCCGCGAGATCCGAACCCAGGACTTATCAGTCTCGCGCCAGGCGCTTAACCAACTAGACCACGGAGCCTGCATCCAATGGTGTTAATGCCTAACTTCAACCAATCCACAAAGTTGGACCACTGTATACCATTGTCTTCAGTGAGCTGATATCTCACAACAGACCTGGTTGAACTCCACTGGTAACAGCTTCTCACTAGAACTCCAGGAGTATCTTTTGAAGTCAGTCACTAGTGAGTAGGTGATTATTATCAGAATGGGTTTTGTGGAGATTTTAGAAATTTCACTGGTTGAAATCATGAGTCAGTTTGATCTAGACCGCCATGGAAAATTTGAAAGCACGGGACCACGCGTTTCGTCCTAGTATGGGGCTCCTCAGCAGTGCGCATTCACGTTCCCTCCCTCCGCGACATTCGAACTCACTAAAAACAGTGGTGTACGGCGGCACAACTTTGTGGATTGGTTGAAGTTAGACATTAACACCGTTGGATGCCGGCCCAGTGGTCTAGTTGGTTAAGCGCCTGGCGCGAGACTGATAAGTCCTGGGTTCGGATCTCGCGGGATCGTGGACGCGCACTGTCGAGGAGTCCCATACTAGGACGAAACGCGTGATCCAGTGCTTTCAGGTTTTCCATGGCGGTCTAGCTCCAACTGACTCATGATTTCAACCAGTGAAATTAGACAACGCTTTTTTCATTCCAAGGGAAATTCTTTCATCTATATTATGATGGAACATTTTTCCGTTCATGCTATGTACCCTAATTTCTAAACTACTTATCATATCCATAACAAAGAACGATGTAGAGACTTTGAAAAAGAAAACCTATTTGAGTTCGAGTTAATATATAATCTATATGCATTATTAGTTGGAAATTTGTTCTGGTTGTTTTAAACGTTTTGTATTATACTTTCGTCAAAATCAGTATACAATTAACTGCAATTACCCAATTAAAAGTATTCAATCAACTAATCAATAAATCAATGATTTCTAAACCAAAGGTCGTTTCCATCTTAGCGTTACTAAATATTACAATATAATTATTATTTATTGTTGGGACAGCTCTGAAAAGAATTACTGTCAATAATTTGAACTAAGGTCATTTTCATTCTTAACTAAATGTCGTTTAATTAGTTAGATTTGCAATGAAAATATTGCGAGAATAAATAGAAAGAAAATAGAGAGAGTTAACTATTCATTGTACTTTAGTTACTTACGCCTGTTACCCCTCATGAAGGAGCATAGGTCATCTACCAGGATTTGCCATCCAACCTAGTCTTGGGCAAACTTTTTCAGTTCTTTCCAGTTGCTATTCATCCCTTTTATGTCTGCTTTCAATTCCCCACGCAGTGTGTTTCTTGGCCTTCACATTTTTCGTTTCCCTTCAGGATTTCAAGTTAGCACTTGTCTCATAATGCAATTTTATGATTTCTGTAATATGTGTCCTATCCAACTCCAACATCTTTTCCTAATTTCCCCTTCATCTGGAAGTTGATTTATTCTCTCCCACAGTCGGCTGTTGCTATTGGTATTCAGTCAACGGACATTAAATATCTTGTGTGGACAGTTGTTTATAAATACTTATACCTTTTTGATTATGATTGCAGTAGTTGTTGAAGTTTCAGCTCCTTACAGTGAAACTGTCTTGACGTTCGTATTGAATATTCTGACTTTGATATTGGTTAACAGTTGATTTGAGTTTCATGTGTTCTTCAACTGTAGGAATGCTGTCCCTACTTTATTAATCCTTACCTTTACATCTACATCAAGTTCCAAAATTAAATTTCTAAGATTAGTTAATGGTTGGCGGTTAGATTGATAGCGCGTGATTTATTTTATTTGAGATTTGTTTGCTGGATTACAATTATATATTAGTCTTAACACTACAATAAGATTCAAATAGAGCACCTTTTGATTTAAACTTCAAATGCATTTCCTACTAAGCTACTAAGACATGATAGTCCATGACTCTTGAGATGTGTACGAATTTGTAAAGATTTCTATATCATGATATGTGCAAGCAAAATGAAGTGCTTTGATACTGTCATTTAGTCACAAATTGTTAGGAAAGTAGGAATGCGACTAGCCTTCACCGAAAAATTACTGACTTGTTATTTATTACTGGGTTAACATTAACGTTTCCTAAATGGGAAGAGAATAATGGTGGCGAGCAGTGGAATTCTACTTGGGGCTCATTCGCTAGATATAATAATAATTCGACCTTGTATTCATATAAATGGTTAAAGTGTGTGATAGCTGAATGAATGAATATAAACGGAATAGTGACTTACTCAACAATGAATTAGTGGAAAGTCGTTGTTACTGCCAGGAATTAAGTGTATTGTACTGTAGTACTGGACTTCATTGCTATCCACCGTCTATCTCAGATTGAAAATTTGATTAAATGTTTTTATATTTTCTAATAACTGATTCTTGTTGAAAACTGACTCTGTTAAACAGTTATTACGTCAAACGATATTATTTCCTTCCAAAAAAACAAGAGTAAATCTTTCTCAAAATGCACGGTAGACGTGGGTTTAAGGACTTTGCTGAATTCTAAAATTTATAACGCTGATCGATTGTAATTGAACATACACAATGCAAACTACGAAGTAATGTTACGAATTGACTGAAGTTACAAAAACCCAAACCAACCTAGTACTTTGACGGTAAAACACCCTCTGAGGCCTAAAGATCTTGGGTTATGCATATTCTCCTGATAAATCAATATTGTATCTATTTTTCAAATCAATCAAACTCCACTAAATTTCAGGGTTAAATAGGAAAGCATATCAGATTACTTTCTGAGATATTCTGAAACAAGGTTGGGTGGTGAGGGATTAGGTCAGAAGGAAACTAAGTGACTACAAACAAAAACACAATATTGGTACACGAAGTTATCAATGGTTGAACTAAGTCATGTTGGCAGATTCATGCTACCTTGTTGATATCTTCACGATCATAGTGACCAATTATTAAAGACTTTGAGTGACAGTTTTCTGAATCGGTTTCACTGGAGTAGACATATTTACCATTTGTACAAATTAGATCTTGAGTTTCAAAATCAACTGATACTTTATTTTAATTGTACAAACTCATTCTATCTCCTAGAATCATATTGTCTATGACTTATTTCTCCTACAACCCTTGATAGTTTCATTACTTCTACTAGTCTAGGATTCGTCTTAATAATTTTACATTTCTTTGTTATTGTAGTGTTTTAACTTGAATTAATGCATAGGTATGCCAGGTTCTCCGCTACACATGACTCACTATCCAAAATATTTCAATAATTTAGTTTATCTTACTAAACAACGTCCTAAAATCACTCATATTAACTCATCTGAACAACTCTAATAGTTACATCAAAATAATACATTTTGTAATTCATAACTTAAATATGATAATTTTACTCAGTTTACGGTAGTAAGCAAATCCACTCCATCCTATGTATGTGTGTATGTGTTCCATTTAATCACCATTTCAACAATGATTGATTATTGTATTCAGACGATTTACAGTAAGATAACGATGGTAAACAGAGAGAACTTGAACAGTAATCATGACGTCAACAAAAACAACCAATTTGTGAATGTGTTCCCTTCTCATCACTGCCTGGGAAGGGGTGATGATTGTGATATTATGATGTATAAAGACAGTTGTTGTGCACATAACTGAAAATACATGTAGCTTCATGTAGCTTTTGATAGGCGTAAACAGATAAGCAACTTACCGGTTAATGGAATATGTCACTACTCTTTTGTTTATGCATTAATATCAAAACATTATGTTTAATTATTATTATTAACATTATCATTGACTGTAATACTTTTACTAGTACAAATATATACCATAAATTTATTTGTCATTTATATACAACTGATATCATTGTTTTTTCCTAAAATTGCAATACACTACTCGAGAGTTATTTATGTGTCAATTGGAGAACGTCATGTTTTCTCCTCACAGAGGAATTTTAGTTTGTGACGATTTCACGTTATGGACTGAATTTAACTGGAGAATAGTTTAAAATCATATCATCACGCATTTAGTCGGTCCTAATCAGAATGGGGGTTTGTGGAGATTGTAGTAATTTAATAGTTGAATTTATGAGCTAATTAAGGGAAAACCTGGAAGCACTAGACGTCCGTTTCGTCCTTGTATGGGACTCCGCAGCAGTGAGCATCCAACATCCATTCATGATATCAATCTAAACTCAACAGTTTTCAAATTTAAATGTTATCTTGGACTATACCGGTTATTACAAGTGTAGGGGGATGTGGGGATATTTAAACTTTCATAATATACTTAACATCTTGATTTTAGTTAGATAACTGCTGAAAACCGAGAGACGTTGGACAATTTCTTGATCTCGGTTTGAGTCAATTAAGGCTAGATTACCATGACAAACCTGGAAGCACTAGACGGCCGTTTCGTCCCAGTATGGGACTCCTCAGAAGTGCGTATCCACGATACATTCATGATATCAATCTAAACTCAACAATCACCACAAACCTATACTGATAATTATCATGTGTTCACTAGTAAGTGGCTTGGAGATAGATTTCCTAGAGTTCTAGTGAGAAGTTGTGACCAGTAGAGTCCAACCATATCTGTTGTGAGGCAGTTACTCACTGAAGACAATGGTGGATGGTTGTGCAATACCTTAGATTGGTTTAAGTTAGACATTAACACCGTTGGATGATGGTCGGCTCAGTGGTCTAGAAGCTAAGCGTTCAAGTGTGAGACCGAGGCTCCTGCATTCGAGTCCCGCTTGAGGTATCGTGGATGCGCACCGTTGAGGAATCTCATACTAGTACGAAACGATCGTCCAGTGCTTCCAGATTTCCCAAGGTGATTTAACTTTAATCGACTCATGAATTCAACTATTAGATATTGTTCAATAAATTTGTGAAGTTATTATTATTATTTCAAAGTAATTGCTGGGCTGTAAAATCAATTTTGGTTAGATAATCTTTGTAAATAACCTTGAAACTAAATTAATTTATATGCTTGTTTATGTAAGTAACATTAAATATTTTACAGCTAACATCAAAGACTGATTCTAGTTATACAACTATTAAAAACTAAGAAACAACAGTAACGGATTTCATTCTATTAGAGGTCACATTATCATACTGTTTAAACTTTTAACTACTGACCCATCTTATAATTTGTACCAGTTACTTCTCATTGTCCAGATAAACATATGCATATAATTTTTTATTTATTGATTGATTAGAATACATAAATACTAGTACAAAGGGGCACCAAATAAACATGCGCCACATAAGTCACTTAATTTGTGTGGGGGCTGTGATACTGTCCGGGTGCCCAGACCGAAACAGGTGGTTTTCTTAGGAGACCACGCCCGAAGCCTTTGACCCAAAGGTCTGATCCACAAGGCAGTGGAGCAACGTCAGGAGATGCAGTCCCATGATGGCCGGCGTCCAATAATTGGTTCGTAAGCCACTTGTTTCCTCAGGATACTGGAGCCCATGTGCACCACTGGTTTGGAATCAAGGGTTCCCCAACTCCCCTAGGTGGACTCTGTGTGTCCATCAACTCAGTTAAAGCGCAAGATATTCGCTTTTCAAGTTCGTAAACAACACTCACGCCACGAGAAGGCAGTGAGTAGTACTTTCCTGGCAGTGGCTGTATACTCATGGCCATGTGAAAGCATTTCGAGAAAGAGAGTTAATTCTTCCCAATCTCGACTGTACCAGGGGATTCGAGGCAATATTCATATAAGTATACATGTAATTATCATACAATTGTTCTATTGATATATAAATTAAATACTTAAAACTAACCAAAATGTGGGTAGGTAATGGAACATTTAAAAAAAGATATCATAATCTTCAATTTCAAGAAACAAACAACTGATTATTTACTTTAAGACTAAAGTATAAAAAAGAAGGGAAACTAACATTCATAGTTAAACTACTCAAACAACTAATGAATATTGAATGTTAATAATTGGAAATTCACGATACTTTATGAAATTTACTCTATCTCCCTATCTATTTATTTACTTATCTATCCATCTATCTTCTTTATACAGTAGTGTTCTCCAGTATATAAATGAAAGATAACGTTTAAGTACACATTAGGACATTAATATGTTTTTCTCTTCTTTATTCCTTTTCGTCTTCATTTCTTTGAATAAATATTCACTAATAGATTAGCGGTATATTTTAAATAGTTGAAACGAATTTAAGAATAAACTTCCCTTTTCACTTAATATATGTAATTGTATAAATATTAGAATGAATGTAATAAGATCATTGGAATGGTTAGTTAGTATCCGTGTGAAAGTTACCCGCAACATTCGATTAAACTAACAATTAATGTTGTCATGGAGACTTAATTCGTATCGTTATACTTACATTTATTTATTACGTGTGTTAACATAGTGAAATTGTTGACGACTGTGATTTTTTTTCTTCAAATTTAAATATTATCTTAGATTGTATTGGTTATTACAAGTGTAGGGAGATGTGGGAATCTTCAAACTCTCATAATATACATAACATCTTGATTTTAGTTAGATAAAACTGCTAGAAACCGAGAAATATAGGACAACTTCTTGATCTCTGTTTGAAACACTTCAAGAAGATTCATCGACAACCTCACTGAGGATTTAATCTAGGATAATCTGAAGTTTTAAAGGTTATCTATTTGATTAATAATAAATATTCAGTACATGCATTCCGTAATAGAATTAGTTTATTTAGAAATAAATCCTTTGATCATCTAGTCAGTAAATGACTAAATTCACTTAGATATTTATCTTTCTTTCTTGTTTTTACAATGACTGTCTTTTCTTTTCTTTTTTTTTCAACACATGACATATTCTTTTTGCCTGCATATTATTTTTGTCCTATATCTTGTTAAGCTGTCAAAAATTCTTTATCTTTGTTTGTCCTTTAATTTTTTCGTCTCTATGTTGATTTATTATTCCATCTTTTCTTTTTCACAATAAAACAAGACAATATTGTATAATTAAAATATTGTCAATTCTCTTTCTTCTTTATTATTTAAACCAAAATACTCAATTCAGTCAATGTCCTAGAGTGAACATTAACTCTAGAGTGAAGATACATCTAGCTGATGAGTCACAAATAGAATGAAACGCGCAGTCTGAATTCCACTGCTAGCCACTATCTATCGTTGCTTATAAAGCTTGTGACTTAAGGCAATATCAAGACAGTCGTTATAGGATGCACATATGCCAATAAGAGACTGATCAATTACAGTCCTAAACAACAATGAGAAGATACAAGTAAACAACACCAAGTGAATGTCTTTTTATTATCAAATAAACTGAATTTCACCATTAGATAAAGGCGATTTCTATCAAAATTTGATAATAGTGTACTAATGAGCACCAATTTTGGGGTGGAAGTTGTACCCCAAATGCCTTGGTACGGCCGAGAGTGGGTAGAGTCCGCTCTCCCTCTCGAAACGCTCTCACATGGCCACGCGTATACAGCCATTGCCAGGGAAGTCCTACTCACTGTCTTCTCGTGGCACCGGTGTTGGTTACGAAATTGAGAGGACGAAAAGCGAATGTCTGGCGCTTTAACCGGATTCCAAACCAATGGTGAGCATGGGCTCCGGTATCCTGCGGGAACAAATGACATATGAACCAATCGTTGATCTCTGGCTACCATGGGAATGCATCTCCTCACGATGCTCCACTGCCTTGTGGATCAGACCCTTAGGTCCAAGGCTCGCGGAGTGGCCTCCTAAGAAAACCACCTGTTTCGGTTTTGGCACACGGGCAGTACCACAGCCCTCACACAAATCGAATGATTTATGTGGCGCATATCTATTTGGTGCCTCCTTGTACCAATGTTTATGTGTTTAAATAAAATAAATAAATTGAATCCAAAAAAGTGTGCTAGTTCAACGTATTCTTTAATCTCATTGGTCTACTCAAGGACAAATTAAAATAAAGCTGATCAATATTATCAGTATTAACTCATAAATAATAAGGGCATTGTATTGGGGAACTAGGATTTAAATAATTATTTGATTAATATCAACTTAATGGATTGTTATATTTGAGAGATTATGCTATCATTTATGACTGGCTAACGGAACGAAAATTTAACAACGCAACAACAGAATAAGCTGAGTTATTATTTTGAGACCTAGCCTAATTAACTCAAAGTTGAAGATCAGATTCAGCCTGGAAAATATATTGTTCTACAAGCAGCCCATAAGAATGAATAACAAACACACAACTTATGCGTATACACATTATACAAAAATGTTGAAAAATCGTATGAAAAAAGAGATAACTAACTACTGACGTTTAAGGTCCTTCCAACAGGGAAACAGAAAGTGAAGGTAAAACTGAGCGCTTCTGCCGCGAAAATGAAAAGTTCACCCAGTGATTTCTGATAATCTAGTATCCTTAACTAAGATACATAATGTTCACAGTTTTAAGGGGAGATTCTTTATGAATAAGTCTGCATCTATGTGATATACACATTATCAATTTGTTACACATGTTACTGAAGTATGTACCTCCAGTGTACATTCAACACTTTGTTAAACTATTACTAACACTGTGCAGTAGTTATTATGTCTGAAAAGGACGACAAACGTACTACTGATATAGACTAGATACGATAGATTAGATACTCAGCTCAGGTGAATACTATCCTGTGTTGTTAAGTCCTCTGAGTTAAATAGTCCAATTGTATTGCTGTGATTGTCATTTCAGTGAACATCATATAGTAAGCACTGATAATGTTGTCCAGAACAAC
Organism: Schistosoma haematobium; assembly: GCF_000699445.3. NCBI lineage: Eukaryota > Metazoa > Platyhelminthes > Trematoda > Strigeidida > Schistosomatidae > Schistosoma > Schistosoma haematobium. Next base: position 10,469,355 of record NC_067200.1, read on the forward strand.
AATGAAATCGCTTTAATGAAATCATATAACTTAGTAAACTTAATAACAATAAAATAGCACATATGTCCTGAAATTACTGATCATTACACTAGGAAAATAATGATAACAATATCATTCAAGCTTCTTCTCAATTCTTCTCATCAAACTGTATTAATTATAATGATAAATTAGATGAAATAAACACTCATTTCATCTTCAAAAAACAAACAAATTTTCAACCTATCTATCAACATGCAAAATAACAATATCACACTCATTAACCCCATTTCACTTAATTTGAATCATGATTGGTCAAGGTCAAGAGGAAAGGGATAAAAAAAGAGAAGAGATTCGTGAAACAATAAAACAAAATCAATTCTCCAGTTCTCTTCTTCAAAATTTTACAGAAAATTAATCAAAAAGACATGACTTAAAGTAGAAACGGTTCCTCTTTACAACATTTCCCTCCTCCTCTCTCTCTTTCTCGTTCACTTTCGCTCTCTTGTTCTTAATACTTTTCATTTACCTTTCTATGATAACTTGCTTAATACGTGTCAAATAAAGAGAAATAAAACAGATCTATAATAATAAATAGATAAGAATAGTAATTAAAACAAGAAATATCATCACATAGTTGATTAGATAACAAAAGTTTTTGTCGGCTTATTTTCTTTGTAAAAAACAAAAAAAAACGAACAAAACGAGTTCGTTGTCATTCTTTTAATGATAAATATTCTTTACAGATACCTGTTCGTTCTTTTTCTTTTTCCAATAATTTTCATGCTTATTTATTCGTGAGGAATGAATAGGAGAATGAAGTACTATTATAAATGAGTGTGATGGTAAGGTTGAGCGATTATTAAAAGAGTAGTTGAAACTTCTTCTTTTTTTGTGTGTGTTTTAAGTTATGAGAGACAAGAAAAGCGAAAAGATGAAGTTAAGTGGAATGTAAATGTGATTGTGTGTGTGTGTGTAAGTGTGGAATATATGTATATATGACTATCATGGATACTTTCATCTCCCTTCATGGTTTGCGTGTTTTAGACGTACAAAGAAATAAGGTTATTTTTATGGATTTCATTAATATACATATTCACATTTAGGTTGAATAGGATATATACCTTTATGTCTAATGCAATTATCATTTTTTAAGTGATAAACTGAATATATATATATATATATATATATATATATATATATATATATATATACTGATTTTAAGACTGAACAACCAGTTGACCGAGATACCTAGCTTGACATTCAAGAGTTCGCCAATTCTAAAGATTTTCTTCTTTTTTATTGTTATTATAAATGTATAAAGGAGAAAAAGGATACTGTTTTTGACGATCAAGAAAGTTCTAGAACTTCTCGTTTCAATTTCCTTTATACATAATCTTAAATAAAGGAAATCTAGTTTGTATAGTGTTATCGTTATTAATTGTTAATTATATTATTATTATTGTTTAGTTGTTTACATATTTATAATAATTAATAATTATAAATTAAAGACATAATTAATGGACATACATTTTTTTTAAAAAATACATCCGGTATACAGTGAAACAGAACAATAGTTATTTATATATATGTGTTTTTTTCATGGAAAAGAAATAATACAATATAACATAGTGGATAGGAAGAAGAGGATTCAAAATAAAGATGACAATGATTTTTTGATTGAGATCATGAATCGATTGACGTTAGATCACCATTAAAAACCTGGAAGTATTAGACGATCGTTTCGTCCTATTCTGGGACTCTTAAGCAGTGTGCATCCACAATCTCATACACGGGATTCAAACCTAGGGACTTCAGTCTCGCGTACAAACGCCTAGCCTTTAGACTACTGAGTCGACATCCAACGGTGTTAATGTCTAACCTCAATGAATAATCCATGAAATTGTGCGACCATCTTCCATTGTGCTGAGATAGATACCTATCTCTACCCAACATGGATTAGTTGCACTGGTCATGGAGAGCGGGATCATGGATGAGAACTGCTGAAGAGTCCCACAAATGGCCGTTCATTACTTTCAGGTTTTCAATGGTAGTCTAACATCAATAAGTTAATGATCTTAATCAAAAACTTAATAATCTCCACAACCCTATTACTAATAATGATTTTTCATGAAAGTACCCTTTAAACCGATTTTAAATTTTTAATCTCCCATCCATTATCGAAGAAATTTTTTCTCTTCTTAAACATATAACACTGAATTATCTATTAAGTATGAATATTCCATCAAGATTTGATATGTTGAATAATAACAATGCTCATTATAAAATTATTAGTGGGACTATAATCTATAGAGGATATTTTAGCGACGCTAAAGTGGTTAAAGTGACCCTAATAACTAGGGCTAATTAAGTGTTTGAAACCTGTGTGAAGAATAAGGATTGGGATTTACAATTGATGATTAAGGATTAGATTTAGAGTTTTCATCACGAATTGAAATAAGCTAAAATGCTAAGATGCTATTTCGCCAAATGGATAAAGAATTTCACGCCAAAATCCAAGACCTGTTATCGTAAATCCAATTGGTTCGTCTATAAATTATAGTCTTGCAAAATTATTTTCTAAAATGGATTGATTTGGTTATGATAGTGTAGAATGGTTACACAAATAGTACTAACTTTCGTGTAGTTTTTTACATTATACATGGATATGAATGATCTAATAATTGAGTTTGTAGGCCTACAGAGTGTATAATTAAGTGAAAACACAGTTTAATTCATCTTGTATTAATTGTTTAAATCTTCTCATTTATATTTAGGGATGTAATGGAATGAAATGTGTATCCTAGATTCCACTACTAGCCACCATCATGCATACTTAAAGTGCTTGTGATTTAAAGCAATAACGAAGCGAACCGCAAAGAATGGACACATGTCAATAAACGACTGATCAATCGCGGTCATAAATATCAGTGAGAAGATTGAAACAATCAATGTAAAAATGAATTAAACGTTATCCAGTAGCAAAAGACAGTAGCTATTTGGACTTAGTAGTTTAGCTAGTAACATGGTAGCACTTGAAGTGAAAGGTACTGGGTTCGAATCCCGGCGTGAACATTAACTCAGTTGCAGGTACATCTAGCTGACGAATCCTGAATAGGTCAAAAAGCAAATCCTGAATTTCACTGCTACCTACCGTTCATTTCTGTTCATGAAAACACAGTTATTACTCTGTATTCAACTGTTAAATATCAGCTGTTAATGCATTACTCCTGTTTATATATATATATATATATATATATATATATATATATATATATATATATATATATATATATATATAAGTAGCTAAGTGAACAACGCGATAGCATTTGCAGTGAACGGTTCTGGGTTCGAGTCCCGTGGTGAACATTACCTCTGGGATTTAGGTGTATCCAGCTGACGAGTCTTAAATAAGACGAAACGCTCGTTTTGGATTCCCCTGCTAGCTCCCATCCATCTTCGCTATATATATATATATATATATATATATATATATATATATATATATATAAACACCTTGGTTTAACATTTCTTCTTTCAATGTCCAATCTTCTCATACTCGTAGACTAAAGATAAAGCTTCACTATATTTTCTTTCGAAATACTGTTAATCTATAACAGAAATTCAATTTAGCATAAAATAAAACTCTTAATTCATACCCTGAAAATTTACAAGTGTATACTGATTGTTATTTTCATACAAAAGTTTTTTTTTTAAAAATCCACTTTCTTCTAGGTTATTTAAAACAAATTGAATATTTAAAATATTCTATTGCTTTTTCGCTGTACCCGTTATTAGTTGGTATATGTGCATTCTGTGTGGATTGCCTTGCTATAGTTCTATTGTCGAAACTCTTTAACAAATCGGTGAACAAAACTTTTGACAAAACGTCTATATGAAAACAATCTACACAAGACATACATATATATACCAACTCTAAGATTGATTGAAATTCAGTCAAGAATATTCGTAGTGGGATAATGATTATACAGATCAGAAGGGGTTTGTGGAGATTTTAGAAATTTCACAGATTGAAATCATGAGTCAGTTGAAACTAGACCACCATGAACTCATGATTTCAATCTGTGAAATTTCTAAAATCTTCACAAAACCCATTCTGATAATAATCATCTGCTCACTAGTGACTGACTTCAAGAGATACTCCTGGAGTTCTAGTGAGAAGCTGTTACCAGTGGAGTTCAACCAGGTCTGTTGTGAGATATCAGCTCACTGAAGACAATGGTATACAGTGGTCCAACTTTGTGGATTGGTTGAAGTTAGGCATTAACACCATTGGATGCAGGCTCCGTGGTCTAGTTGGTTAAGCGCCTGGCGCGAGACTGATAGTCCCTGGGTTCGAATCCCACGGGGTACGGGATCGTGGGTGCGCACTGCTGAGGATTGTACAAATATCGAAACTATTCAATAAATCTATGTCTATAATAATTTAGTAATATTGTGGTTAAAAGGGTTTGTATTTGAAAAGAGTAATGTTGATTTCAAAATGTAATGTCAATATCAACATTAAACTACAGGTATATTTACCAGTTGATCTGTTTCAAACAGAACAAAACGGATTCTGGATTTCATGATTATGAGCATAATTCATCTATTCTATAATATTCAAATTGTTAATTAACTTCACATATTTAGTTACATTTTGTTAATAAAAAACAACAACTAACATTGAACACATTAGTTGTCATAAATATGCGCTACATATACACAGTGAGTCACATTAAACAAGTGAATACTGAACTTCGAGCGCGGTAAATTTAATATGTTTAACGGAAAAATGTAATATGTAGGTTATTTTAGACAAGTATATCAATATATACCTATCCGTAATCATATATATGAACATATTTTTTTCTGATTGAAATCATGAGTCAATTGAAGCTGGACCACCATGGAAAACTTGGAAGCACTGAACGACCGTTTCGTCCTAGTATGGGACTCTTAAGCAGTGCGCAGGTTTTCCATGGTGGTCTAGCTTCAATTGACACATGGTTCCAATCAAAAACTTAAGCACCTCCACAACCTCCAAGCCGATATTTTTTTCTGTTTGTTCAAATATATTTCTCTTTAAAATCGAATAGTTTCTATGTAGATTATTAAAGTAAGGAAATCATCGGTACACAGGGTAAAATATAAATAATCTAAACACTTTTTTAGGGACAGAATCAATCATTATTAAAGTAATTTCGTGAAGATAAGAATTTACTTAACAATTTATATGTTTAAGCTTGATCTTATTAGTTTTGCGATTTTCTGACAAATAAATAAAGCTTAATACAATGGAATGAATAGTGAAGTAGTATAATTTGTGGAATTATCATACAAAGGGAATAGATCTACTATTTATACTTATATTCTGATCGCACATTGGATTAGAAGGAGCTTTTGAGTTGGTAAACAATATGATCTTGATTGTCCTCATTGGTTAATGAGTCAACTGATAATTGGAAATTCACCGGTTCCACTGATAATATAGGTGAACTGATCGATATTCGGAAAGGAGAGACATGTGTATTATACGACGTTTAATATCATGAGTGACTGATCACACTGATATCAGTAATACCTCTTTCTCCTATCCTATATTATCATTAGAACCGATGAACTTCCAAGTATCAGTTGACTCATCAAACAATGAGAACAATCAAGACCATATTGTTTACCAGTTCTAAAGCCTTTTCTAACATAATGTCTGATCAGAATGTGAGTATAGAAAGTAGATCTGTTTCCTGTGTATGATAATTCCACGAATTATACTTACTCACTATTCATCCTATAATATCAAACAGGACAGATATCATAGTCATGTATAGGGTGTCTCAAATATCATCTATCACTTGAATTGTTTGTGTTACCAGTGACTATTTTAGGGAAACAAAAATCATCCGAAATACATTTGACAAAGTTTTTTCTGTTATTTGTAATTTGCATGTTTATGAATTATTTATCAACCTGTTAAATGTGCTTTACAATTTTTTAAAAAGAAAATACAATCTTGTATGTGCATGATTTATTGACTACTTATGAGTAGAATAAATAATTACTTTGCAATTTGCAACTTATTCTTAAATATGTTCAATGTAATTCAATTTTTGCTTGTACGCCTATCTTTGTAACTGTGTGAGTGAGTGAGTGAGTGTACGTATGTATATAACTATATCGGCTTGCTTTCTCTTTCAATCACTCATGTTTCTAAAGCATCATCTTTATTTTCAGAAATTTCTAATCTCTATTCTAATTCTTTTATTATTAAATTTCTTTTTTCTCTTCACATTAAACATCTTCCTAAATCCCAAATTTAATCAACCATATCATTGAAGAATTAAACAACCACCACAATCATATACGATCATTGTCTGAATCAAAGAGATTATCAATCGAGTTAAATTGTTCAGAAAAACCATTTATCAATAAAGAATATATGAGAAAACATCACTTTCCATTAGACAATTTTACACCACTTCAAAATATTACTTATTATCATGATATAAGTAGTATTGATGATGGTTTGGAAAAGCAATACAAACATAATGATGATAGAAATTATCATCAGTCTAAGAGTAATTATTATAATTTAAACATCTTATATTTTTTTTACAAAAAAATAGTATTAGGAAGATTAAAGCGCAGTTATTTTACGAATTACGATCATTCTGATCAAACGATTTATTATATACAAAGTAAGTTATTGTTATTTTGTTTTTGTAGTCCAATTCAACATATTACTTAATTATGAGCTTATATAAGTAGTTAGTATAAGTGATTACTTATCAGTATTCTGTTTTACTGGGTTTTTTTAAAAAATATGAATGAGTGTAAAAACAGATGCGGTATTTCACATATCAATTAAAATTTCCAAGTGGAATGTTGAAAAATGAGGGTTTTTATTTTATTAACAATCGTCGAATATTAAATACAACCCTGAAAGTTGACAATTTTACAATGATTTTTAGAAGAATTGGACGCTATCCAACCTCTTTACTATCGAAATAGCACAATTGAACTTTATGGAGTAACCGAAAAGGTACCGGAAATCATTGTAGATCGAATTTTTTAAAATCGACACGTGGGACCTTCAAAACTTATCTATTTAACATGGATCTTTCATTGGAAGACTTTTCATGTAAAGTTAGAGGTCACTGACATCGTTTATCGATGTGTTGCTTACAACTTTATTAGTGAGGCTTCAGATTGTGTAGGTTGGTCTTTGAGGGCTTAGGTTCCACAGAAGCATTAGTTCCTTTAATATTTCTAGTATTCATTGCTGAAGGAAGCCAACTAGAATGAAGCCTAGGTTCGGTGGTGTTTCCTGCAGAATAATTCAATTAGCCATAAGGATCAGGAAAATATGATACTCGTTAATTCACTTTACTATAGAGATTCAATCAGTTAAAAAAAACTGGTGTCATTCCCTGTCACAGTGACAGCGTATAAAACGATTTAGAAATCTAAAAAGATAATCACCACCATCAAAATTACCAGTACGGCTTGTGATGATTATTAAGATTTATTGAAATCATGAAACGATTAATGTTGGAACATCATTTAAAATCCGGAAGTACTGGACGGCTGTTTCATTGTAGTATGAGAAATGTCTAATTGAGTTAAATGAATGGATTGAAAAGCTCAAATGTACATTGGGTATATTGATTCATCTTCTGACATAGGTTATTGTAAATTTATTAGGTTTATAGTAAAAGGATGCTAAACATTTTTTTATTTCGTATAGTTGTCACTCCGACAAATTTTGGCAGATACTTGTCAACAGTTGATTCGTATTAATGATATGACCCATTAGTTTAACTAAATAAAAATAAAAATTCATACTTCGGCAGTTTTCTAGAAAGATCAATTTACCTTAAAGTTGGCTTACTCGGATTTATAATTTCTGGTTAGCGCTTTTTTTTAGAGAGTTAGTCTTAAACGGGATGGAATCGCTAACCCAATGCCCAACCATCCTCCTTTATCCAAGCTTTGGACCGGCAATAGCCCCAGAGGGGATTCAAGCGGAGTTTCGTTTTTAGAAACGAATTTAAACTTTATAACTGTACAAGTATATTCTTCATTCACTTTAATTAAACTCGAATGATACACATGTAAATCCCAATACACTTACTCAATTACTTACTCCTTTTACTCCTCGTGAAGGAGCATAGGCCACTCACCAGCATTCTCCATCCAATCCTGTCCTGGGCAATCCGTTCCAACTCTTTCCAGTTGTTATTCGTCCTTTTCATATTTGCTTCTACTTTCCAATACACCCCGTGTAATATTTACGCTACAATGAACCATTCATAAAAATGTAATTAATTAGTGTTATAAACTGAGAAAAAACAGTGATAAGAAAATGTTTCAGTGAGGGTGAACAGTAGATTCTTATCAAACATACAATTTCTTTTTTATTTCTGCTATCAATATTATCTTCGATAGTCTTTTCTATGCGAGTAGATGTTTCCGTGCAGATTATCACTCATTCTGTTCACGTCAGTTTGTTTTAAGTAATTAGTGCGAAGAAATTCTTAGCACATCAATGTGGAATATACGATAAAATAGAGAACTCAAAATGTATGGTTTGTGTATAGTTTGTCCGAAGTAAATCACCAAGGTATAAAAGAAGACAACTCTTTTCATTTGTGTTTAGATCTCGAATGACAGCACTAAAGACTATATTGATAATGTCAAGTATAAGACAATTTTTAACTCCGTATGCTTATTAAATTTCCGAACATATAAGTTTAACTGAATCAATTTATCATTTCTGTCAATGCATTCAGTTCCAAATATCAAGTACTGTATTACTGCACCATTCATTGTTGCTTTAAGTTAGTTTGTTGAATTGAAAAGTTCCCATATCGTCAAGACAATAAGTCTTATAAACTTTCAAACAATGCAACAAACATTTTTATACTTCCTTTGTTTAAATTTGTTAAGGGGACCAACTGCATGATATTATATAATTTCACCTAAACTTTGCATTTTATATAATAGTGGTGTAATGCTATAAATTATGAACACATTTTAACAACAAGTTTCATAATTAATAAGGTGGCAATTAATCTCCACCCCCCTTTATTACTTGTTTACTTCATTGACTAGCATCTGGTTACCACAAGTTTCTAAATGCTATCATGACATACATTTCATTGACAATCTATTCTCTTTAGAACATTTACATTTGTGTATGCCAAACAGAGACATGCATTTAAACGTACCACAGATTGTTCAATTTGGTTTGAATTACTTCCTTAACGCGGTGAATTTAAAAATTGTATCCATTTTTTTGATTATATATTTATCTTTCTTACAAATCATGTTTAAATAATCAACATACACACACACACAACAAACATACACAAACACACATAAAGACTTGTGAACATATTTCGGAAAGGCCACCTTTATTGTATCCGATTAAATTCTCAAAAAAAAAGAGAAACAGGTCAATTTTAAGTAAAAAAACAACAACATAATTTTACGACTCTTTTTACTGTTTAAAAAACGGTAATTTTCTTCAAATGAACTCATGTCACCACGTAGAAACAAAAACGAACATACACCTACACACGTATGTAATCAATATATGGGGAAATTCCAATTAACCTTGAATTTATTGACAAATTAAGAAGTTGTAAAGTGAATTAGAAAAAAAGGTCAATACTAAAAATGGTTCATTAAACTTCGGTTTATGGAATTCTCTCATTGGTAGTAAAGCTTTTAAAGTACAAAGCTAATATCGGAAGAGATTCTCGTAAGACCATTATGTTAACTGATCTGAGGTAGTTGGGTTTTTCTTTGGTTGTGTGCTCATTCTTCCAGGTTGACATGAATACGTTTAACCCAATTGTTTTTTTTGGATACTTTGGGACGATGTGTCTTTCTATAGTGTGAAAAATCGATTGAAGAAAGTCGCTCTCATATCTATAACATCACTCTAACACTATAAGGTGTTTCGATGATTAAGAGTTAAGAATTTTTGATGAAATAATTCTATTCCTATCGATCAAGAATTATTTCAACTATGATGGCTATCAATGTACAACTTGACTGTAAGATAATTTTGTAATTATCGAAAAGAACTTCTTAGTATAGCACTCATAAATAAATCCCCATTGAGAACACTGTTCTAAACTCGTATTTCCTATTGTCTTAGTCAAATATGTTTCCATTACGATGTTCATACAATAATTCCCCCCCCCTATTTTAACACTCATATAATTGTCTATTCTTTACTCATGACAAGATTTAGTCAGTCAAAAACATTTTAAAATCACGTTGGTGTCATCTGATTAGAATTTATCCCATAAAGTCTTACATCAATAAGGCTTCTTTACACGGTTAACAAAATTGATACTGTATTACAGAGTGATATATCCTTTTTAATATTGAATGATGAAGTATAGAGTGATCAAATAATGTGTTCACCTTTTCGAAGATGGATGCCAACACACATACACTTCGTCTTCTGTATTTTAAAAGTCAATGCAAACATAAATAAGCGATCCAGCCTGACATCACTTGGTAAGCATATACTTAGATCTCTCCTATATCTATGAGAGAGAGTGTGTGTGTGATTCCACAAATAATCATATGAGTTAGACGGATAGTAATGTTTAAAGATTTATTACCCTGTTAGTTATTTTTATTGATTTCAAATGAATCCAATATAATTAATTATTTAATGAATATTTAATAAAAGATTGATATAATTTATTTTATCATTCTATTGTGAGAAAAAAATAGACATACGTTAATCTTTATTAAGAATTAATGAATTCTCTAAATTGGAAACAATCTTTACTATACATATTTTAAGCTGAAATTATTTTCCTAGGGTCATCATCACTTGGTTTTTTGTTTTGGCTATCAGGACTTAGTAGCTAAATGGAGAACGTGATAAAGTTTGAAGCGAACTGTACTGAGTTCGAGTCCTAGAGTGAACATTAACTCTGAGATAAAGGTGTAAAACCATCTGACGAATTCTAAATAGGATGGAACTTGCGTCGTGGATCCCACTGCTAGCCATTATTCATCTTTGCATATATGAATTCCGACTGTTGTATTGATTATGAGTATGGATCAATAAGTGCCTAATTGGAATTCGAACAAATGAAAGGTTAATCGTGGTGATTGAATTAAACCTTGATAACATGTCTTTATGCATCTATTCAATTAAATGAATCAAATAATTTTAAAAAAACCAATGATTTGTTCACCAAATTTCTTTATGATAGATTGTCTGTACATTGATTATGTATTTCTAAGGTAATTAGAATAGGTCTAAATTTAATGACTTCAATGCATATATTAGACAATAAAGACTGAGTGAGACTTAATATTATAATTGAATGGTAATTTCTATTGACGACTAAAAGTGATATACCTCAAGTTTTATAAAGTCCAGTTATTCTAACTGTAGTTTAGATATTTACTGAACAGAATGAACATTTGTTCCACATGAAGTAAACATTGATGATGTTGTCCTGAACGACAACAATAAGTACTATCACATTAAACAATTTAACATAGAGAATGAAACAACACAAACACTTTGTTGCTTCATTTTCTAAGGTTAGTTTCGCATCATAAAAGTTCAAATATACTTTAGCAAATGAAGTTAGTTCTTGGTAAAAAAGAAAAAAAGATATCATTACATATGTTTACCTAATAGACCAGTCCAGTCTAGATAGTCCGATTGAGATTCGGTGATGGACTTTTTTTAAGTCAGGACTTGGATGATTTTATTTTCACTACCTTTAATTAGATCTGATTGCACTGTACACAATGTTGATTCACTTAAATCAATGGCCAAAATTCAGAATGAGCGATAGAATTTGATCAATACTGAGGTAATAAGTAAAAGACGAAACTGGGTTATACTAGGTGGTATTTCAAATGTACATAAAAACGTTATTTTTATTTATTCAGTAGTATATATATATGTTGACTTATGATGTTTATGATTTTAAACCATGAGAGGCCTGTAAAAATGGGATTTAAAAGCGGACATATTGTGTGATTTAGATTTTACTTCTGAAATAATGATAAATATAACAGTATTCACTTTCATTTTTTAAAATTCCTTTCTTCGTACATCAACCGATGGAATAAACAACTATGTCCATTTTATCAGTATGGTGATAGTGCAGATCATCGAATCTTATTGAGATCATGAATCAATCTAAATTATACAGCTACAATAACCTGGAAGCACTAAACAACCGTTTTGTCCTAGTGTAGAAACCCTCAGCAGTGCATATTCAAAAATCCTCCATCGGGCTTCAAGCCTAGGACCTTTGATATCATGAGAGACCGTTTAACTTCTTGACCAAGATAAGTACGTAATCATCATGTACTTATTGGTGGGCGATTTCAGGAGAAAAAATTCGAGAATCTAGTAAGAAGCCATGAAAAATGGAGCTAAACCATATTCGGTGTGACGAAAATACCGATTGAAGATAATGGAAAATGGTTAAAGTTCGGTTTGCATACAAATGGATTTAAGAACAGCGATCTAGTGATTTTAGTGCCCGGGCTCAATACTAGAAGTACCTATTGGGAGAGTGATAGATGCACATTACTGGGGAGTCCCATACTACGACAAAATGTCCGTTTAGCGCTTCCGCATTTTCAAGAATTGCTTGACCTATATTGGTTGGTGATCCCAATACCAGCTTGCTTTTAATTTAATCGATGATTTTCACTTCTTATGTTGTTTTTGACTATGCAATAAGTATAAAATGGGTATCTCTGATTATTAAATTTCTACCTAATCTTTCCTTTCATCAATCAACATTGTCGTATAATGTCATTATTATCATTATTATAGATTTCACTATGATTATTTTTCAGTAATTATTATAATAAAAGTTACTAATCATCTAAGAAACAGATCACATCTTATTCTATTCTATTCATAAATTTTCTCTATCGTCTTTAATCATATCGATAATGAGAACCAAAAACAATATATGCATATATATATATGCCGGTGTGTGTTAGTAATGAAGTTCAGATAGTCCATGAAATGGTAATAGTTTTTCTTTCCTTTAATAATAATAATAATAAATAACTCGAACGGACATAAATAAATTATTAATTTCTATAAGGATTATTAACATGTAAATAAAGCATTTTCAATTGAATGGTTATTTACTATTCAACATGGTTGGTTTCAATATATATTGTTTACAGAAATATATATTTATAGTCAGTTATTTAGTCCATTGTATGCCGACTCAGTGGTCCAGTAGGTTAAGCGTTAGTACGCGAGACTGAACTCTCTGGGTTCGAATCCTGCGGGCGGGATCGTGGATGCACACTGCTGAGGAGTCCCACGATAGGACGAAACGGCCGTCCAGTACTTGCAGGTTTTCAATGGTGGTCTAACATAAATCGGTTCATGATGTCAATCAAAAATCTAATAAAATAAATTTATCATTATCATTAAAATTAAGGAGAAAAAAGCTTTATTGGAATTTTCTTCACACTCCCACTCAATCTCTTACTCTCTCTTTGGCTCTTCATTTTTTTTGTTTTTCACTGCTGATCTTTTTCATGATCCAATATCTTCATTTCACTGTGTTCCAAATAATGAGATGAGAAAAAAATATGGTGGTGAATAAGAAGTAGGACGACACAAGCTAGTGATTATAAGGACTTAGTAGCTACGTGGATAAAGTGATATCGTTTGAAGCAAACGATACTGGGTTCGAATCCTGGAGTGAATATTAACTTAAGATTACAGGTACATTCAGCTGATGAGTCCCATATAGGATCAAAAACGCGCGTCCTGAATTCCACTACTAGTCACCATCCATCTTTGTTTATAATTGATCTGATTGTTTTTTACAATTTGATACTTACCAGCATTACTAATGATTTCTTCAGAGGTAGAATTCAAAAATTTCAAGTCCTTCATCGAGTAATAAAAAATGGTATCAAGATTATTATGTGAACCTGCGTTTATTCCAAAATTATCCCTATAATCAATATTAGAATATTGTTTCCTTAAATTTCTTCTTGCCTTTTTTTGTCTAAAATAGAAAAACCACAAATTATTGAAGAACCAAAATCAGTAATAACAGTTGTTGGACAATCTGTCATATTTGTATGTCTTGCCGAAGGTAATCCAGCACCAAAAGTCCAATGGAAGGTAAATTTCAGTTCAATGTTCTAAAAAAATCTTATTCTGTTAATGTATGTCAAATGGACACAGTCGTTGTTGTTAAATAATTGACGTTTTTGGTATTTGATTTGATGTTATGCTGTGATGTGGTGATCCATTATTTAAGCGATTCGAATTTCATGCATTGAATCACAGTGTCGAGTCTTGCTTCAACTATTTCAGCTTAAATAATCGAGCAGTATTATTTGTCATCAAACTTAGTGAATTGCTCGAAGCCATTTGCCTAAATCCACACCTGCTAGATGAATTGAATGAATTATTGGCTTACATGATTGCAGCAAATGGTGGAAAACCCTGTATCTAGGTTCCATTCTAATTTGCATTTATTAGAGAAACGTACATGGAATCTGCGGTTTGATCTTAAACCAATTATTACCATCGTCAAAGACTATTGCCATTGAGTTATTCGCTCTGATGGTAACTTAGTGGAGTAAAATAGTTTACACACTAATTAATCACTCACAAGTAAACAATATATAATGTTATCTAGTTAGTAACTAAACTAATGATAACAATTAAACATCTATTCTGATCAAAAGAAAAGGGTTATATTTATAAACTAGGTCAATTGAGAAGACCACCTTTGAGATATTTGTATTAGGTTATTTTTACGACAGCCGAAATTAGTCTGACAAAACTTCAGATATTTCAAACTAGTTGGATATATGTATATAGTTACGGATTTAAAATTGTCATTTTTAGCATAAAATATTCAATCAAGACTTATCAAATTATAAAGGACCAATCAGCGTCTAAAGTGAAGGTCACAAACTAACCAATCATATCGATGGATGTATATTCTTGGAAAGGACAAGAATAAATTCACAGTTAATATGATGTACTTTTTATATGAGTTTGTAATCACTAAAGAATATGAATAAGACTTGAGTTTTAATCTCAAAACTAATACAATATTATCAAAACATGCTTGGATGATCATTATAGACATTTAGTCAGTAGTACTAGACTTCCACACTTATTTTCTTGGAATGTATTGAAATTTGATGTATAAAAAGGCTAAAGCTTGGTACTATGCTAAATGCTTGAAATTGAACCAAAAAGGTTTTCATAATTTATACTCTCAGGAAGATTTAAAAATCAATTAGTAATGATATTTAGTAATATAAATAGTTATTATCCGAATGTATTTCTAATTTTAGTATCCTTCGTGGAAGCTTCTAGAGCCTCAAGGTCATTCAAAAACTAATAAGTGTTAATTATTTTTCGTGTATTGTCTGTTATGTTGAGCCCATATATCTCATTCTAGCTTTCGGACACCTCAATCTATTCATTCTACTAGAGTCATATTTTGACCTTGTTAATTATTCGCTTATCAATCTTGACTGTTTTTATATGTGCGCATATGTGTGTATACATTTCTTATCCTATTCATCACATATCTGTAACTTATTTTTGTGTGACTATAAATATTGATTAACGCTGGATTAAATGGGAGTTGGTTTACCCGCCATCTCAACTGTGCGTCGTTTCGCTTCTCTCTATTCTATTCGTTTCATATGCAAAATATATGTATTCACAGGTCCATTCTCGTTATTCGACTTATTTAATTCCGTTATTGACTAACGCGATTAAAGTCGATGATTATATACAAGGATAGGCGATAACAAACATTCATACGATCTAATTGGAGTCAGATTAAAATGCCACTAAAGTGGAGAGCCCTTTCTACAACATCGTCCGATGTAAATGACGACAAAATAAGGGGCCCCACTAAATTCGTATAAAAGTGAACACTAGAAATAAAGTTCCTTCTGTTTATTTTCATCCTCTCTGGTTTCGTTTTGGGTACTAGTGTAAACGATTGTAACAGTCTATAAATCGATTAAGATATGGTATCTCAAACATTCGATACACATCACCGTCATCAAACACGTAATTCAATGTATAGTAGTGAGTAGAAAGTGGGTATCAATAATTGTTGAGAATTTAAAAAATTCTTGGCAGTCTTTTTAGTAGTGGAAAGGAAAACTGGAAATACTTAATTCAATCAGGATTGGATAAAACCTTATAGATAGTTCAAGAAATACGATGGATTATGCTCTATACCCTGAATGGATAATTCCTGATTTCACCACAAATCTGAATATATCTACAAATGCATCTAAAATATCACAGTTACCCAACAACCTAAAAATATCCTCATTTTCTTAACCTTAATTATCTTTGGAAATGTGAAATTCTTCTTAAAATTCTCATCTTTTAGTTTCCTACTGAAATTCCAAATGTAAGGGGTTTTGTGCCGGCTAAGTTATCTAGTAGTTAAGCGCTCGCGTCGTGGGTTCAAATCTCGCGACGCGAATTCTTGGATGTACATTGAGTCACACAATAGGATGAAACAGCAGTTTAGTGCTTCCAGGCTTTTCATGGTGGTCTAGCTCTAATTGACTCATGATCTCAACTATTGAATTTACTAAAATATCCACAAAAATCTTTCGGATATGAATTAAGGTTATGTTAAAACAAATCAATATCAAACGTCTAAATATCAAATAAATGATTATTATTTTCTTTAAAATTGATCAGTGTAACTGTTGAGTGTCTTTTTTTAATAGTGACTTTTATGCACGTATATCTGTACACTTTTAGGTTTCAGGAACATCTGTATCAGAGTCTAGATTTGGCAAAACATTTCGAGCACCACGTGGTTCTATTCTACGTGTTGACAATGTATTACCATCATACAATGGTGCAGTGATCACATGTACAGCTACCAATGCTTTGGGTCAAGCTGTAAGAAGTGCAACATTAACAGTATACTCTGATGAATCAAGTAAGTGTTGGTTCATTTTTTTTTCTTAAATTTTTTTCTGATGAGAAAAAAATAAGTTTTTCTTCAATTGATTGATGATTTACTGCGAAAATATCTACTAATGGACTTAATGGCCCCAATGAATAAAGCTCATGATTCCAACTGATAAAAAGACTGTATGTTTGAGTCCGATTAAAAAAATACCAGGTAAGTGATCATAACATATGAAAGTACTGTAGAAATGGTTACAGTAAGAGTTTCATTACCCATACTGTAAGTTCGTCTGTTCAGACGGTCTAAAACAATCTATACATTCATATTAAAAATAAAACTACTTCCAAATATGATATTTAAACGTATAAGCTCCCGAATTATATTCTCAATATGTATAGTGTGAAAATTAGAGAACAGAATCAATTCTAACCAGATCAAACCATCAGTAGTGCATTCAATAACATAGAATAAGTTTGGAAGCACAGTGTATTGTGATGGATAGTCAATGAACAAAGTGTATTAACATCTGTAATACAGCATTAGAACTTTAAAAAAACTATCTAATCATTAATAAACACATGCAAAGTGTGAGGATAACTATCCTTTTTTTCGATTGTTGAACACACGTACAATATCTAGCTTTTTCAAGTTTTTTTCTGTCCATTGAGTGGGTCACTGATGAATATAAGAGTGCAGTTTTCATTTTTATTATCTTAAGATATCTACATATTATCGATATGGGAGTTTGTGAAAATTGTAGTGTTTTAACAGTTGAATTCACGAGTCAGTATAAACTAGATCATTATTGAAATCCATTCAAATTAGTGTGATCACTAGTGACTAGCATCAAGATGGATTTCCTGTAGTTATATTGAGAGATTATTGACTAGTGGAGTCTAATCCGTGTCAGGTGGAGACAGTTATCCGCCCCAGCCAATTGATGAGATCTTGAGCAATGTCATGGATCGATTGAAGTTAGACATCAACACTGTTAGATTCCAGGCAGCCCAGCTTACTAGAGGTTAAACGTTCGCGAGCGAGACCGAAGGTCCTGGGTTCGACCCTTCAGCGCGGAATCGTGAATACGCACTACTAAAGAGTCCTCTATTAGGACGAAATGGCTGTTCACTGCTTCCGGGTTTTCAATAATAATCTAGCTTAAATCGGATCATGTATTCAACTGTTAAGATATCTACACATGTCTTCTTCGAACACGCTATTGTAGTGCACCCCAACTTGGTGGATTATAAGAGCATGAAGAATGAAAGTAAAAATTACACTCTTATAAACAATGTTCACCCCTAAATAAATGTAAATATGATAGACATTACTTTCACATCGAACATTGAGCGGTAAATGTGCTGCAAACTCGCGCTCACATATCCAGTCCCAATGAGCAAATTAAATAAAAAATTCAAATATTGAGAATATTAAAAAAGAAACATTATTGACATATTGAAAACGTTTAAATCATTTTTAAAATTTTACCCAATAAAAGTAACACCAATAGAAGCACATTAGTTTCTATGATAATACTGGATTGAATCTTCCTATGTTACGTCATAACTAATCTAGGCGCGATTGTTTGATTTTGCTGATATATATGAATCTTGAGAGGATCGCTTATGAGCATAAGCCTTCCTCTATCTGGTAAATGGATAGCAGTGAAATTTTTGGTCTTGGTCTCGTTCTATTTGAGACTGATCATCCGGATATACCTGGATCTCAGTGTCGATATCCACATATGCAGATGTTGAGACATAAACTATGAAATATTACTATCTGCATATTGTATTTCTTAAGATTACATCTCTGTTCAGAAAAATCTTAGAATGGGTGGTTTCCATAACGAATAAGTTAGTCAATTGAAGGTAGTTAGATAGAAATCCCGCTTCTTCGAGATTTTACGATACTTGAAATTACTCATTATGACGTACCTATAAACTTGAAGGATATTGAATTCATGAATCAATCAATGTTAGACCATCCTAGTATGGGACTCGTCAACAATGCGCATCCATGTTCCCGCACACGGGATTAGAACCCAGAACCTTCGGTCTCTCTAGCAAACACTTGACCCTTAGACCACTGAACTGACATCCATCGGTGTTAATGTCTAAATTTTATCAATCCACGATGTCGATCCACAACCTCAAACTGAGAATTTTGAAGGAACTATTGCTACAAGATAAATTCGAGTCCGACTCACCTAGTTTCACGGTCTTAGGCGGTATTACTAAGTTATTCGATGTCGACTGACCTTATGTATGAGTGTGATATTTACAATTGACTGATCATTGAGTAGTATTCAAGTCAATGTCCCAAAGGATTTTTCAATTCGTTTATTTATTATCAGTATTATATTATCAAATCAATGTGTGTGTATTAATACTCAGTTTAATGCTCATTTTACTATGTTTTATAAAATCTTATCATCTAAATCTAAATCACCCATACACCATTTAAGTAGTATGTATCAAATTTTGAATAAACAAAGAACGAATAACTGATTGTATAAATGAATGGATAAGAAGCTGACTGAGTGAGTGAGCGAGTGAATGAGAAAATACGTGAATAAATCAATGTTTGAAACCAGAAATTTATTCTCCTTGGCTTCACTTCTCTATCTCTCTCTCGCACCCTCGCACTTTCACTTACTATTCACTTCAGTGTAGTTAACTTGAGTTTATGTGTTAGTTAGTGAGAAATGATTGAGTTTCCAATAATAATGATCATGTGAATAACGATACAGTGGACATACATGAATGAATTAATTTCATTTTAGATATTAAGATTCAATCGGTTTTTAAATAATAAGTTTCATAGTAATCATACTGTTACTACTACTACTACTACTACTACTAATAATAATAATAATAATAATAATAATAATAATAATAATCTATATTGAGAACATGTTATACTCTTCAATGAACATGTAACTGATCTCTGCCTATCTCATTGAAAAAAATTCTAGGTTTTATTTTATTTTTTTATTTTTAAGAAAAAATAAACAAAAAAATGGTTATTTGGAACAACGACAATCATAATTTTATTCCTGATAGACTAGGAATTCGAGAGAAGGATAATAGATGACTGAAAAATAATGAAAGATGAATAGAATTATAGAAGATGGGGAGGGAAGAAGGGAAATATGCCGATTTTAATTGGTATATTTAGATAGAGATTAGTCAATAAATATTGTTCATAGAGATGGTTGAATTTTTAATAGTTTAAATCATAAATGATGGACCTTAATTAGACAACTATTGAAAGACAGGAAACAGTGGATAGCTATTCTGTGCAAGTGTAGATATCAATGATATTCATGTAGGATCAAATCCAAGAGTATTAAGTCTCACTATGGATTCATTTTGAGAGATAATTTCTGCAGATCTAATGAGAAGCTATGAAAAGCCTAGTTCAACAATTTTGGGGATGAGTATGCTACTCCTCAATGACATTGGAAGATGTTTATATCGCCAATCGTTTGAAGTAAAGAATAGAAATTATTCAGTGCTAGCTAAGTGCTTTCAATGTTGAAGGCTAGTTGTAAGACCAGAAATCACTGATTTAGTCTGCTGTGTAGAGTTAGTGGATACACACCATAAAAGTTTCATACTAGAACGAAATAGCTATCCACTGTTTTTGATTGAGATCATGAACCGATTGATGTTAGACCACCACAATTGGAAACCTGGAAGCACTGGACGGCCGTTTCGTCCTACTGTGGGACTCCCCAGCAGTGCGCATCCACGATCCCGCCCGCGGGATTCGAACCCAGGGCCTTCGGTCTCGCGTGCGGACGCCTAACCAACTGGACCACTGAGCCGGCATCCAATGGTGATAGTTTCTAACATCAACCAATCCACGAAATTGCGCGACCAACATCTTTAAATAGTACAGACAAAGTATTCTGATTTTTAAGTCCCATGCCAGATAAAACATGAGTATAGATAGATAAACATGTCAAGTACATAAGAGAATGAAACTCAGTTCTTTACACACACACACACACTTTCTCTCTGTGATAATTCGATTTATTTTAATAGATATATCTTCCGATCCGAATTCAGATGCCTTATTCAGTAGGCCATGGAGCCCACCAAATGCCCTGGTACGGCCGAGCGTGAGGAGAGTGCATTCTCCTTCTCGAAATGCTCTCACATGGCCATGTGCATACAACCACTCCCAGGGAAGTCTTACTCAATACCTTCTCATGATACGGGTGTTTACGAAATTGAGAGGACAAAAAAATCGAATGTTCAGCCCTTTAACCGAGTAGGTGGATACGGAGGATCCACCTAGGAGTCCCATAATAGGACGAAACGGCCGTCCAGTGCTTCCAGGTTTTCAATTGTGGTGGTCTAACATCAATCGGTTCATGATCTCAATCAAAACTTAATAATCTCCACAACCCCTGTACTAGTTATTCACTGTTTCTTGGTTTTCAATGATGAAGTAACCAAGTAGTCAGCTGTAAATAATCGTACCTTTGTTATGATTGTGAATATCCTGGGTTCGATCCCTAATAGATGAATGGTAATTTCAACTTTAGTGTTTATGCTAGAATGATACAGCTGACATCCGGCGATTTAGGATCTTTTATAGGTTGTCTATCCTCAGTCACTCCATGACTGTAACTATCTTACTTTGAAATTCCTCACGAAACTTATCAGGTCGATAATTATTGTGTTACGTATGTCCAACCACAGCCTACCTCGATTTCTATTAATGACGGATGTATGAGTCGGTTGGAAGAAAAATAGATTCAGCTACACCACGAGGTGAATTTAGTCTAAGAAATCATTAAGACATTAAGACATTCATAAAATGTCATTTATCTATTAATTAATAAGTCAACATGACAAATACAATAAATCAGTTCAAAACATTATAATTCTTAATTTGTATTACAAAATATCGACTAAAATGGTGTCGTAATGAAATTTTCACAGTTGAATTCATGAATCGATCTAAGTTAAACCACTAGTGAAAACCTGTAAGCACTACTGATGAATCTCATACTTGGACGAAAAGGTCATCTGGTGCTTCCAGGTTTTCAATAATGGTCTAACTTAGATTAACTTATGAATTCAATTATGGGAATATGACAATTTCCACAAATCCCTATACAGATCATAATGAAATACTTAAATTTTACTGGAATGATATAAAACTCATTTATTTGATTAAAATATACACAGTCAACATTGTGTGGGAATTCTCGGAGTTCTAGTGAGAAACCGTGACCAGTGGAGCTAATCCATGTCAGATAGAGACAGGTATCTACCTCAGACAATAGAAGATGGTTGTACAATTTCGTGGATTGGTTGAGGTTAGACATTGACACCGTTGAATGCAGGTCAGGTCAGTGGTCTAGAGGTTAAGCGTTTGCGGGAGAGACTGGAGCTCCTGTATTTGAATCTTGCATGTGGGATCGTGGATAATCACTGCAGTGTACTCCCATAATGGTACCGAACGGCCATCCAGTACTTCCAGGTTTTCAATGGTGGTCTAACATCAACCGATTTATGAACTCAAAGTTTATTTAATTGCTATGTTAATTCGTTACAGATTGATCTTAATTATGTTGTTGAAAATCGTGTACTATTGAACAGTTGCTTTGTTTAAGTGTACAGCTCTTCATTATCCCATACCCATAACTTAATCGTTGATCATTCCATCACAGACTGAGATATCGCAAATCGTATACATATTGAATAGATAATTTATCAAATAAGAATGTAACCTATATATAAAATTATGGATTGAAATCAGTTAAATAGCCATTGAAAAGCAGAAAGAATTGAAAAACCCTTCCGATGTAGTATGCATCTCCTTAGTTATACTCATCAACAAACCCTCTCCCCAATCTGTAGTCCAGCGTAGGAACTTTAAATACGACAGAGAGCACTTAATCTTTAAACCACTAAGTTAGCATCCATTGGTCGATATATTTCATTTTGATCAACTATTAATACATCTTTCAATATCATTGGTAGGTAAATGCTTAATGTAAACTGGAAAATTCAACAACCTCCACTGAAAATATCTCCTGTACAATAACAAATAATTTACTCATTATTTAAGTGATTAGTTTTTTTTAATAGAGAAGTATAAATTCATTGAATAAATTATAATTTTCTCCTAACATTCAATCTATTTCATTCACAATGATTCTGTGTATTTCATTTTCAAAGAAGAAGAAAACACAAGAATATTTGATAATACAAACTATTAAGTATAAGTGAATTAAAACTTCATCTAATTACACAAGCAAGTGGCTATCAAGACTCAGTAGCTAAGTGGATAACACAATGGCATTTGAAGAGAACAGTACTGAGGTGGAGACCCAGAGTAAACATCAACTCTGAGGTGCAGGTACATCCAGCCAATGCGTTCCGAATAGGACGAAACGTGTGCCCTGGATTCCACTGCTAGCCACTATGCATCTTTGCACAAACTATGAAATAGTTTATTTAGTATAAGAATGAATACAGATATGTTTGGAACAACTGGGTTAGTTCTTTACAAACAAAAAGACAAGAAGTTTTCTCTACATTTCTAGTGATGTACATCTCATGTATATCCCAATAATTTAACTTTAATTTCATTGATTTTGTTATTGTTATTAATGATACTAATAATAAAGACGAGGTATTTATTGTTCCAACAGTGAAACTATAAATTATGGACGACCTTTTAGTGACGCTAGACTGACTTTGAGAGTGTTCACCTAATAACCAAGATCAAATGAAGGTTGTAAACCTGTGTGAGAAATTAGGATTATGATTTAAAATTAATAATTAAGGTTAGAAATTGAATTTTGTGTTTTCATCACGAAATGACATTAGCTATAATGCTAAAACTTTATTTATCCAAATGGTTGAATGGATTTCGCGTCAAAATCTGAAACCTGTTATCTTATAGGTGATTGGTTTGTCCATAAATTATAGTCTCGCCATTTCAACTGTTTTCATTTGATAATGGATGATTTACGTTTCGCTTAACCAATAAACTAACTAACTAACTAACTGATTGACTGATTACGTGTATACAACAAATCTGTGTTTGTGTATATGTAATTGTGTGTAGTTGTGAATGAATCTTTTATATTAGATATATGTACAGCTAAGTACATTTGTATGCTTTCATAACTACCTGTTTATAGCATTTTAGCAAATCTTTTTAAACTTGTCTTCTTTTATATATTCAATAGTAAAATTCTTTTTCCCAAGGGTTCATATTCATATTTAGTTATTTTATTCTAATATATTACTTAATGTATTTTGACAGTTATTTATGCTCAGAATGGGTTTTGTGGAGATTTTAGAAATTTCACTATTTGAGCTCATGAGCCAATTAAAGCTAGACCACCATGGAAAACCTGGAAGCACTGGACGGCCATTTCGTCCTAGTATGGGACTCCTCAGCAGTGCGCATCAACGATTTCCCCCGCAAAATCTAGTCGGTTAAGCGCCTAGCGCGAGACTGATAGGTCCTGGGTTCGAATCTCGGGGGGGGGGCGAGGTCGTGGATGCGCACTGCTGAGGAGTCCTATACTAGGACGAAACGGCCGTCCAATGCTTCTAGGTTTTCCCTGGTGGTCTAGCTTCAATTGACTCATGATTTCAACCAGTGAATTTATTTATGCATTTTATATATTTCTATTCAACAAAGTACTCCAATGCATATTTGTACACGATATATACTTTTATAGGATATTTTAATACCTTAGTGATTATCATTAATACAATCAACTTAAAGGATATTTGCTTATCATTTCTATTTGTTTCGTGTGCTACCTTTCTTTTTTTGCATTTGTTGGTCTCACTTCATGATTTGTCATTTATAGAAATATGTATAGATATTGAATATTAACTAATGAGGTTTGATCAGATATTTGATTTGATGATCTATTGAAGTGATCTTTTAATTTCCTCAATTTTTGTTGAGTTCAATAATATTCTGTAGCAAAAGTTGACAATTATCTCTTCTTTAACATCGTATATGTATGTGTATGATTAGAATTGAATAGATAGTCATTGTCTATAATGTATGCTTCAGACTCAATTGTTTGATACTATACATCAACAGAATGAGAAAAATTGTTCTGTAGTTGTTAGATATATAATAAGTAGAAATGTTGTATCTTGTGCTTAAGAGTTAAGAATGGTCAATGATCTTTATTTTGACTTTTGATTAATTGTTGTTTATCTTATATTCTTATCTTGAATGAGGTTTTCGTGCATTAGATGATTATTTCAATTAAAAAAAACAATCAATATAAGTAGAAATGGATTTCAACTCTGGGATGCAGATATATTGAGCTGATGAGTCCCAGATAGGACTGTAAGCCACCATGATATATACTTATAGTGCTTGTTATTTAAAGTAATATCGAGGAAATCCTCACAGGATGCATATATACCAATAAGAGACTGGTTAATTGCAGTTCTAAACAACAACCAATATATATATATATATATATATATATATATATATATATATATGAGATGGGTTTTGTGGATATTATAGTAATTTCAATGGTTAAGATCATGAGTCAGTTGAAGCTAGACCACCATGAAAATCCTGGAAGCACTGGATGGCCATTCCGTCCTATTGTGGGACTCAGCAGTGCGTATTCACGACCTCGCCCTCTGCGCGATTAAAACTCAGGACCTACTGGTTTCGCGGGCAAGCACTTAACCACTAGACCACTGATATTAATCAACATGTGCTCACTAGTGACTGGCTTCAGGAGGTATATCCTGGAGTTCTAGTGAGAAGTAGTGACCAGTGGAGTTCAACCAGGTCTGTTGTGAGATAGTAACTCACTGAAGACAATGGTGGGTGTGTCGCTGAATGTCGTGGATTAGTTGAAGTTAGACATTAACACCGTTGGATGCCGGCTCAGTGGTCTAGTAGTTATGTGCTCGCGCGCGAAACCAGTAGGTCCTGGGTTCGAATCTCGCAGGGGGCGAGGCCGTGGATGCGCACTGCTGAGTCCCACAATAGGACGGAATGGCCGTCCAGTGCTTCCAGGTTTTCTATGATGTTCTAGCTTCAACTGACTTATGATCTTGACCACTGAAATATATATATATATATATATGCTTGATTAAAACTATGTTTTACCATTCTTTTCACAGATATTAACAGTTTAACCGATAAAATGCATTGTTTATTTGAATAACATTATTCATCCTTTTTTCATTGTACAATCCAAGTAGAATATCAAACATTTGTAAATATATTTCCATTCATTTAATACTCAAGTACTGGATATATAACAGCATAGTTTTCATATGATATTTCACTTCATTCATCTTAAGCTGTTTAAATATATCTTCTATGAACATGTTATCTCAATAATCTAGATAGAATAAGTAAATAAAATGAAATTAGAATTTCAAATGAAACCTTCATTGAACATCTTGATCGTATTCATTGAATGAATGGAAAATAACCTGGTTACAACAATAGATACTTTAATATTCATAAACTTATTTCCTATCTCAATTTATTATAGTTATTATAATTATTATGAATGTTTAAATGAATAGTATGTTATAAAAAAAACTTTTTTTTTGAAAAAAATATGAAAAGCGCGCAAATTTTTGATTTTTCAAATTTCAAATTTTAAAATTCCACTTATTTTTAAAACTAAATTTTTGGAGCATACAAAAATATATACACATGAATCCATTAATAAAACAATGTATAAAGCGGTTAAAACAAATTATTTCTATGTTTATTGCTTTAAAGAAAATCCTTTCTTTTTTATTTTTCTCAAAGTTTTGCGGTTGTTTTCTTCACTCTCTCTCTCACTCACTCACTCACTCTCTCTCTCTCTGTCTTTCAAGAGATTGATTGATTTATAAAAGAGGGAGAGAAAGAGATTAAGTGAGTGAGTGTGTGTGTGTGAGGTAAACTGATTGTTTCTTTTATGAAATAAAATTGAATTAAATTTCTCAATTGGTTTTCTTTTTCAATGAACATTACCATTTGTATTTATTGAATTTTGAATGTTTGTTTTAAATGTAAAGTTTAGATAAGAAAACGCTTTGATTTACTTGGCGGTTTTTTTAAGAAAAGCGCTTTTTTTTCTTTATTCATTAAATGAAAAATAAACTAGTTATATTATGCTTTAAGTAAAATGTTTCAACGAAACAAAATTGAAAATTTTATAATAAAACAAAAACTATTGAAATAGTGGTAAATTCGCTGGCTTTTCCTTAATAATACTGAATTGTAGATATGTGAATCAGTAGTTTACTGTTTATAGGTGCCAGTCTTTTTCCACCCATTATTCATGATATGATCATAGTGTTGATGAATAAGTGAACCAAAAGTATTTCACTTTATTATTATTACTTGATAACTAGGGTCTATGTGGTCCTGCTTATTTTAAAGAAACCACACACACACGCATACACAATCATGTATAAATCAAGAGAACTAGAGAGGAAACAAAGTATGACAGAGTTAGTTTTCATATGCATACATTGAAACTTAGGACAAGACAACCATTCTATCACAAAACAGCCATCCTTCGATGGATTCCAACTTGAACAAATGAATAGTTCAAATCATTAAATATCTGTAATCCGAGTTAATTTCAGCATGAATAAATTAGTAACCTACTGTATATCATCAAAGCTCTTCATTACCAAAGACCGTGTTCAACTAATAAACTTAATCTGTCTTTTGGGAATCCAATAGTCTAAATAATAATACGTTGTGTTTCAAGTAACTGAACTGATTATGGTTCTAAACTATCCATCACATACTACTTTCAAGTACTCTTCAGTTAGTATACTTATTCGAAATGTGTTTGTGATTTTAAAAATATTACTGGGGCTTAAACTATCTTTGCTAAAATCGTATTACGGCAGAATGTTCATTGATTCATTTCATCAACGATCATCAAGGTGGTGAATTGATTATCAGGAAGCATAGCAAATCATGTATGTTTAATATTTCCATAGAATAAACGAAGATACTCATTCATGATGACTACCAGTGATATTATTACAATCTTTTGAGATATCACTGAATAAACTTTCTCTCCAAATTGACTACTATCAATTAAACTTTAGTATACATCAACAAACTGTTATATCTGAAGCTTGGATTTTTAATATACTGAGTACAACTTGAGCACTCGAACACTAGAACCCTCACAAGTCGCAAAAGAAAAGACAGAAGAGTGAAAGGAATGTTATTCCAATCAGTGTCAATTGTCGTACGTAACTGTCAGATATATATAGTTTATAGTAAAAACAAAATCATCATTATAGTCCTCCGAATCACATACAGGTGGTTATTAACATTTGTCCAATAGAGTAGCCACACGTAAAGATTCTGGAATATTCTTTCAAAAGAAGATTGAATGGAATATCTTCGGCTCTTTCTTAGCTTCTCAGGGTTTCCTCGAGTTCACATGTGAACGTTTCTCATATAAACATTTGCAGTTATATTAAATATAATGCAAGTTTATTTTTAAGAAAATAAATTTACTGCTTTATCCAGACAATTTAAAAAAGAAAACTACTTTTCATTTAACTGAATTGTAATTTTTTTCCTTTTTAGAAGCTCCATCTGGTTATCCACGATTTCTCAATTCATTTTCTGTTATTGTGGCAAGAAAAAATTCTGAAGTTGAATTGGAATGTCGTGCAACTGGAGATCCAATACCTGAAATCATATGGTTTAGAGATAGTATACCTATTGATTTGGCAAATCCACGTTATAAGAAATTAGGTAAAGATACAACAATAATGTATTTTGATTAATTTAATATTACTATATTTTTACATGAGTAGTATGAAGTAACACATGATACTACAGGCAATTTATTTCTTCATGGCATCATCTTATCTCCAATCAATATCTTAAATTTTTTAAACGTGTGACTAGCATAAGGTATATAAATCAATTCAGTTAAATGTATTCAGGTATTTTGTTTCAAGCTCTAGGGTAGGATGAAATAAATTCTTGCAAAACCTAAAGGTCGTGCGTCGATATCAAGATTGTGAATATGGACTGGTGAGTTATCTCATGCTAGAAGAGAACAGCTGTTAAGTGTTTTCTGATTTTTGGTGATTATTTAACTGAGATTTGTCTATCATGTTGAACAGTAAATATCGACTTTATTTACCCAGTTTGTAAATGTATTATCAGAAATGGGAAACTATAAACCCTTATATTTATAGAATTATCTCTGTGACTTTATAGCACAACTAAGGATAACAGAGTAGTGGGAAAGTGGTAACTGAATGACTGGTTTGAGATTTCTAGGCAAAAATCACGTATTTTCGTGCACATGATTAACATCGGTATGTATTGGATTTTTACTGTTTAGTTGTAATGTTTAGAGTTCTAACTCCTATAAGGTCTTGAATGGACATTATTAATGACTCGTAAAACCATGACGAAACACCACCTTCTTAGATCTTTAATATTTACTAGTACAGAGTTGTGAAGATTGTTGAGTTTTCATTGAGATCATGAATCGATCAATATGAGACCACCACTGAAACCCTGAAAGCACTGGACCGATGGAGTAAATCTGTGTCGGATGTGAAGTAGTTACGAAATACCGTGGATTGGTTGAACATAAGATCAGTAATCTAGAGATTAGGCGTTTGCTCGTGAGACGGAAAGTTCTGGGTTCGAATCTAGAATGCGGGATCGTGGATGCTCACTGTTGAAGAGTTCAGTACTAGAACGAAACGGCCGTCCAATGGATCCAGGTTCTCAATGAGGGTCTAACATTGATTGGTTCGTGATCTCAATCTTTAATATTTCTTGAGAATCATTAGTTCATGAATTCTTTGAAACGGTGTACATTGTACACCAAAAAAATCTTATTCTATAAACTGTTAAAGCATAAATTTGCAAACAAAAATAACTTATATGCAATTCGTTTTATGAAAAATCGATTTTTTTTCACTTCCATTGAATTCCTGATCAGACTAAAATTTATGGACGAATGAATGAAATTAATGATAGCTAGTCTTGGATTATAGCGCAAAATTCATTCATGCATATAGTTAAATAGTATTTCGGTATTATAACTGTTATTAGTTTATGATGAAGATCCTTAATTTAGTTCCTAACCTTGAATTGTAACTGTAGATCCTAATTCTAATTCCAATTTTAACCACATAGTAATGTTAGGTTCGTTAAGCTTGAATGCTACTACTGACTCGGCTTATTCAGAACGGAACGAAGGATCAGGATTCAGAGACTCGTTAGGCTATTCTGGTCCGTTGTCCCCGACTCAGCTAACTCGATCAAGAGGTCTAGGTAAGACGTAGAAGTGTATTCTAAAGACAATCAGCAGATACCAGGTCATTTCAGGTCAAGTCAATCAGGGACACAAATCAAGCGTATTTATACAAATATTTATTAATCGATATTGTTATGGAAAATTTTTAAACATTAATCAATAAGTTCATCAATTGGCTGCCATTTAAACATTTAATCGATAATTTCATTAGTTGATCAATTTGCACATTGAATCGATAAGTTGATCAATTGACTGCCATTCAAATATTTAAACATTTAATCGATAAGATGAAATTACAAAATATGAGTTTTGGGGATCTATCGTCCCCAACAAGTAAGTAGGTGAATTTTTTTAAAGTCACTTTAGCGTCGCTCCATTATACCTTCACTAAACTTCTCGATGCCTGAGTAATGTGTTATGCTTATCCATATTCAAACGTACAAAACTAATTAGTATATTCAATAGTATTTCATTATAGTAGTTAAGGGTAATCTGCACGAAACTCTGTCTATAAATTCCTTGTTAAATATAGACTCATCCTCAAAATTATTACTACTCACATTACTATAGTCAAACTTCACTATCTATTATAAAGTAAAAGTGACTGAAAACTTTCAATCCATTTTTAACCGTCTATAAAATGTTTCCGTTTGATGTTTTAGAGTTTTCAATAGTCTTTAAATTTGAATGAAGCATCTAAAAATTGATTTGTTTATCTAAAGTGTACATCATATATGCACAAGATAAATTCCAGGGAATATATTCTCAATATGTCATTCATATTACAAAGGACATGTTTTAGAACAGAATTAATTGAAACATTAGAACACATTAGACATCTTAAGTTTTCAATTGTTGAGATCATGAGTCAATTGAAGCTAGACTACCATGGAAAACCTGGAGGCACTGGACGGCCGTTTCGTCCTATTGTGGGACTCCTCAGCAGTGCGCATCCACGATCTTAAGTTTTCTCGAAATTATTTTTAATTTGACAAAATATAATTTCGATACAATCCGCAAGGTAAATTAATCACTAACAGGAAGGTTCATATAACGGTCTGGATATCAACATGAAAACACATTGAAAACACAAAAAGAAGTAGGTCGATGATTCATGGTAATTCGGGACTTTCCATAAAAGTATAACTTTATCAGTAATTCAACCGATGAAACTTCAGGTCACATGTAGAGGGAATAATACTTTCAAACTACTAATATGGAAATCAATGATCCAAACTTACATTGTCGCATATCGAATATCTTCAAAATAATTCACTAATTAAAAATTCTCCGACTATAGCTGCTACCTTGATGTTACAGTATATCATGGAGTCCTGTTGAATATATTCATACATCATGGTTGTAGTCCACACTGTTACTATAATCAATAATTGGAGACATTGGCTAACTTGATTCAGAATTGGTCATCATGGCTTAAGCGCATTCAATTTATATCCTCCATTGAGTATTAAGCTCTTGAATCCTTTAGATCTATGTTTCTTTGCTGTTTTTGCGAATGATGTTCTCAATGTCCAAACTTTCTTAATACCAGTATTCTTTCACGATTAATAATTATAAGTATATATTGACGCGCTGGTAGTTCAACGCTCGATTGTCCGAAACTTTAATCAATGTTGTGACTTGAGCTAAAGTTTGTTTACCGTCCCCGATATGACCGTTTATTATGACTTTGGAGTAACCGTAACCAGCTAATTATTAGAACGTCATGAGAATATTCTGTTGATGTGAGAAACTAAATATAACTGCAGAAGCGGATTGATTTATTCACCTACCACTAGTCTAATAACATCCAGAATATTAACTGTAATTTTGTACATATTGATATAGAATAGATGGTATATGACTACAAGTCGAATCTAGGATGGGAATTCCT
The DNA here is from genome assembly GCF_000699445.3 of Schistosoma haematobium. Taxonomy (NCBI): domain Eukaryota; kingdom Metazoa; phylum Platyhelminthes; class Trematoda; order Strigeidida; family Schistosomatidae; genus Schistosoma; species Schistosoma haematobium. The sequence goes on from NC_067200.1 coordinate 10,501,492, forward strand.
GTCTACTTGGGGATCGTCAGCTGGATGTACCTGCCACATTCCCGAGTTGATCTTCACTCTGGTGTTCGAACCGAGCACCGTTCTTTATCCACCAGTTTAATTAGTGCAGATAGACACTCACTTTTACAACGGTTATGTGATTTGATTTGATTTCGTTCCACTGTTAGAGATATTACATCTATTCTACGCTAATTTGTGTCTTATTGGTTATATCGAGGCAATCTGCACAGGATGCCCATACACCAACCAAGACTGATCACATTTCAGTTCAAAATATTAACTGCGGTAAAGTCCAAACTGTTTCTAATTGAACTAGATGTACATATCCTCTTAAATGTACTAGTCAATCAATAAATTTTAAGGAATAATCCTAGTAGTTAATCAATAGTTTAATGTATGTATAGAACATACATAAGCAGTAAATTAACCGACATGACTGGAAATAATTACTTATTATTGAATTATGTATATAATTTATTCCTGTCATGTAGTCCATTAGTTGTATTGTTAGTTACATAAGAGTAAGAAGTGAAAGTTGGACAACTCGAAAATGAAGCAGACTTTTTTGAATATTAACGTTCATTTGTAGAATTAATTCAGTGGAATTTATATATATTAGTGTAAAGCCATAAAGAAGAGCTAATTTATAAGAAATGTCTCTTTGCCTAGCCTGTATTTGTAAACAGATTACACTCAATTCGTGATACTGCTTAATTACTTCACATCTTAGACTATTAAACTCTACTAGTCATGCCGTCTCACTAGAACTCCGGAAATTATCCTTCCAAATAAATGACTAATAAGTTCACAATTATTAATGATACGGTTGTTTTTAGAAGCTGTTGTATATCACTATGATCACTAACCAAGCTAAATTAGGTAACTATTGAAAATCAAGCATCACTAGATATTTATTTCATCCTTTTATGGAACTCCCTAGAAATGTATACCCGCGATTCCTTCAAAGTCTGAGCCTAAGACATTCAATGAACTCTTGATCACTGTGTCGGGATCGGCGGGCTGAGGTACATGTCTAACTTTAATCAGTACTAAAATTATGAATTTTGTTTGCCGTTACTAATTCTAAAGACATTCTTGGTTATAAAATAACAAAAAAAAGGAACTTTTGAAATCTTTCAAAATGGACACTTTAATAATGTTCAATGTTCAAATGACTCTAAATGATAATTAATCAATAAATTGGATTCATATAGATTAGCAATAACTGTCATAGATACTTGTGGATATAGTCCTTTTTTATATACACACAATATTTTGATTAATGTAAGAGTTTTATGAAAAATAGTTGAAGTATTATTGTATTAAAGAAGGAATTCAATTGAAATTCAAACAAAGCGCGAGCGCGTTCACATCCACACATATAGACAGATAATGTGTTCAATATATATGTATATATATTCAACATCAAAGATAAATTGACATTCGTTAGTTTCAAATCAGTAGATTTCAAATAATAAGTAATCGGTTATATAACTAAATAGGTGAATTTAAACTGGTTTGGATATTGGATTTAATAAAACTATCAACTAGGTTTAATGTTACATTTGGAGAGGATGAATTAAATTTATTTGACAGAGTAAAGTAGAATATGACGGGGTTTTGATCTATTCGACAGGGTATACCGATTAAATGTATGAATTAAAATTTAACAATGTTACGGTGTTATATTGTTATTATCTAGTCACCAAATTTGAAATTAGCAATTTGTTACTACTACTATTACTACTGTGGTGTGTGCCACTGATGTGAACAGATATAAGTAGTATGTATTACTAGTCGAATGTAGAATGTCTGGAGGTAGAAGGTTAAGAAGATCAAAGAGAAAAGATTGAGAACAGAGAGTGGCTGATATGGAAACGAAGGAACAACAAAGTCTGAGACAATTGATGAACATTTCGCATATGAAGTATCTACTGTATGGTTCTCAGATTTTACCAAGATATTCTGTATTTTATTTAAGTGCGTTTGGTTGTTCCCATTGATGTTCTCGTTCACAACACTTCTATTACTACTACTAATACTACTTCTATTACACAACCTCTCTCGGTTTCTGTCTCAGTACAACAATTTCTCCAGATTTACTGTCATCACGATCAAAGTTTCTATCTTGAAGTGATGGTCAGGTCTGCTAATTATGATGACTCAACAGAAGTGTCACGCTTTATCTTATCAAACGGGATCCCGTCTCTGGTGGCCAGACTTTTTGAAATGCACAACTAACATAATAAAAACTTCGCATGAAAAGATCATGTGTGATCGACCTCAGGCAGTTTACCCTTGGTTTTTATCCTTCTGTTCTTAAGCCATTAAGAAAACCACTTAAAGTTCGTTTTACCGATGAACTAGTCAAAAATATACTTTAGAAACAGTTAGCAAAGGAGCCGGTCAACCTCACGGTGACGTGGTCTAACTGGAGGTTGTGATGCTTAAACTTGGGAAATCAGGCTGATTTCAGACCTTGACGTGAATGCATTCATCAAGTATTCACTCTTCGGAGGATTCTGGAACATAGACATACTTTTGAACGTTCGACTACAGTTGTGTTTCTTGACATTAGGGAGGTATTCAACTCTATTAATCGTGAGGTTCATTGGAAGTATCTGTAATTGAAAGGAGTACCAAAGAAGTGCATTAACCTTGTACAGGTTCTCAATACTTCTGGTTGAGTCAGAGCTTATGGCGAACTGTCGTTGGAATTTTTCATTTCATGTGGTATTCGTCATGGTTGTCCGCTTTCTCCGTTTTTATTTAAGGTTTTCATAAATTTACTTTCATAAATAACACTTCCATCGTCTCAATTTTCAAGGATTGGTCTTCCACCAGGAGATCCACTTGTTGACTTACAATACGCAGTTCATATACTACTGTTTGGTTAAGACGCTCACAAAATGCAGTCTTCTGACCATCTTAAGTAACAATTCAAGCACTTTTGGGATACCATTCTCTCCCCCAAAATGCATAATGTCGCTTCAGAATCGGCTTGCGTCACTATTCATATTATTGGTAGTCACAGAAGTAGTTGAACGCAATGACGGCTTCATTTGTCTTGGAAGTCTCGCCAGACCATCAGGTCTGGTGCGTAACAGAACCTCGCCTTTTGACCTCTGCCAACTTACATCACTTGAAGTGTAGGCAAGATATCCGTCTGTAAACCAAAGTACGAGGTCGCTGCACAGCAGCAGTCATAATTCATAGATATGAAACATGTACATTATGAATAATGGATATTCGTAGGTGAATTGAATCCATTATCATAAATAGACGATCCAATCAGAGTCTAGAGAATAACGTTAAAGGTTTCGCTCTAAATACAAATAAAATGAGAAGTAGAATACATTTGTATAGTGTCATTAAAAGATAAAAATGTAAAGCTTTGAACATATCAGACATTGATTTATAAACCACATGAAAATCAACCCTATCTTCAATGTTCAAAGATAAATCATTAATCTTGACTTAGACCACTACTCTTAACTTTCAATTCTAACTCTAAATACTCAGTAAAACAGTTAAATGCTCAACTTTACCTTGAATTCTTAACTAGGAACTAAGTATGAGCCTTGAAAAATTTATTTGTATCCATTTAAGGGTTTGAAAAAACACAAATAGTCTTTATCCATATGAATGAATTTCTATGTATTTTCAATTAAAAAATAAAAGAGAATACTCTTTCGAACGCTTCAATAGATTTATTATCTATGTGAAATTTATTTACACTTTGTAACGTTATTGTTCTCTTTTCAATGAACTATTCATTTATACAGAAGTTATTTTTATATTAACTAACTGGTTAAAATTCATTGCAGCTATTTCAATCTCGCACTTAAACTACTATCTTACTGATAAAATTTATACAATTACTGATTTCTACTTAATAGTTGAATTCATGAGTCGAATAAACCTAGATCACTATGGAAAACTTGGAAGCACTGGACGGCTGTTTCGTCCTAGTATGGGACTCCTCACAAGTGCGCTTCGATGATCTCTCTCGTGAGGCTCGAATCTAGACTACTGAGCTGGCTGGCATTCAACCATTTTGAAAAATGGTTCAAAATGCTTATGGACGGAATAAAAGAAGCTTTCGCTTAACGGGCTTCCGTGTCTAGTAGCAGTGGATCACCTATACCTCCAGGCAGGAACCTATGTATATTAATGATAAAAGGGGAAAAAGAAATTGATAGATCATAGTAAGATGTTATCCTTAGTCCCTAGGAATATGTCGAGTCGCTTGAACTAGCTCAGTCAGCAGCGAATTCCAGCATTTGACAACTCTTAAGGAGTAGAAGTTGTGTCTACAGTCCGTCCGTCTGTCTAATTTCAACTAATCCACGAAATTGAACCACTATCTACCATTGTCTTCAGTGAATTACTTCCTCACAACAGACATTCATGAATTCAACTATTAAAACTTACTATAATCTTCACAATAACTTCTTTCTGATAATTTCTATTTCATTATTTTACGTATTATCAAATAAAAATATCAATCATGCATAAAGTTTGTGTAGTTATGGTCTCTGATAAAGTGTGAATTTAATTATCTGATTATATCAGCTTGTTATTTGAAAAAAAATCAAATTAATTTAAAATGGACTAACGTGAAAAATAATCTTTGATGAACTTGAAAACAAAGTAGTTACGTATATCTGTCTCAAATGTTTCATTCTATATTCCTTGATATAGATAGACATAGCAACCATTTTTGTAGATAAATTTAAACGGTTGTAAAATGATTTAGACATTGGTATCTGTGAGATGATGGAGAAGATTTGTAGCTCAGGTGGATGATTTTGATGGAGTTTTGTTTTCTGAGCTGGATGGTTTGGTCGTGGAGCATTTATCGTTCTTCTGAACGACATCATCAGCACAAACTTCAGATAAAAGTCTATCTCAGAGAACAAAACTCCATCAAAAACATTGGTATCTATTACAACATCCTAATGATCATTGTTCTGGAAGAATAACTAATTTGAATCGAATTGCGCAACGCATTTTACAACTAACTTTTTCTTAATTTGTTATGAAGTAACGTTTATAAACTATGAAATAATTATTTTATTCAACAATGTATTCTTACAATAACGTCAAGTTTCGGTGATCTCGTAATATGTTGATCGTATTTGATATAATGAGCTTACGCAAGTTGTTTAAATGAATTGGGGGTAATGAACCTGTTCAACCTACATATTTTTGCATCAATGCTACATTATTTGATGCTTCGTTAGTGTGGCTCACCCTACCCTGATGGTCAGACAATTTCGTTTCCCTTAGAAATTAACAGCTGAGATAAAATCTGATATTTAAAAATAAATGGTATGAACTAGACTTCCATAAGTGTCCCCTCTGATCAGTTCAATTAGTATTTGTATTTGAAACTTCGGCGCTTAACTTATTAAGCCACTAATTCAGAGCATTCCTGTATATCCCCATATTAAGTTGAAACAGTTTTTCAAATACATTTAGTTTTCAATATTTTTCTGGTCAATGTAGGGCATAGGCTGAATTTTAAAATCATAAAGTGGTTTTGTGTAAGCTTTATGTTGGAAAGCAATGTGACCGATCTGGTTCTCTGTGCTGTGGTACGGTGAGACTCCTGTAGTTTCGTGTATTCGTTTTTGGGGAAAAACTATACCACTCATAACCATGTTTTTTAAAGTACATGCAATTACGAGTCTTTCATCGTTCTTATAACTTTCTCTCGGTTCATATCGGCTCATATCCGATGTTGTTCATATCGACCTTGATGTTCAGGTCCCCCATCAGGATATTCATGTTTTTTCTACAACCAGTGATTAGTTTTCTGAGTTTGGACTACGTTTTATATCATCTGTATGACCAATGATCTACTTGTCCACTGACACAGTGGATGACTAAAACCCTAACTCCTATTGTCGAAATCCTCCCTTCCGAATGTTCAATCGGAGGATAAAGTTAGCAAGTATATATCCTTTGTATAGTGTCCTCATCAGTATGAATCAACAATCGTACAATAATATATGTAAATTCCTAACCACAGATCATCATGAACAAGAATTTAAAATATGCTCATAACTACAACATATTTGAATGTGAACTAAGTGATAAGTTCGTAATTAATTAACAATAGCTTAAGAAAACTAAAACATCCCACAAGTTGTAGATTCAACGATATTTATTACGTTACATCATCATTTATCTCAGTCTTTACTGTATTTAGTATCCCGTATGAACTTAAGTCAATTGTGATGGTAGACAAGATTTGTAGCTCAGGTGGATGATTTTGATGGAGTTTTTTATTCTTTGATCTGGATGGTTTAGTCATGAAGCTTTCATCATTCTTCTGAACAACATCATCAGCATAAAATTCAGACAACAAAACTTCATCAAAATTAAGTCAATTGTTTAAATTTTATTTATGGTATAAAAGATGCCGACAAATGAAATGATATGCTTTATTTAATTTAGTTTCATTCTTTCTAACATATTTCCCTTATTATTATTACTAATACCATGGTTATTGTAATATAGTTCTAAATAATTTGTATTAAGCGGAAAATAGTCATTTTCCTTCTAAAAAAAAAGAAGAATAAAACTTCTAGAGAGAAACATGTGAAGATTATTTATTTATCTAAATGTATACTTAACGAGACATAACTAGCTTATAGACGTAGTTCTTATCGCCTGTCGGCATTTTATTGTCTCTTTGTGTGTGTGTGTATGTGTGCGAAAGAGGGAGAGAGAGCGAGAGAGACAGAAGAATGTTTGACATGTACTTCTCCGCATACTTTTATACATGTATATGTGCATATAAATGTATACTCACATACATACACACACACACACACCCAACACTAGTTTCTTGGATCATGATGGGATAATTATATAGATAGATGGTTAGTTAATCACTTAGACAAAAGAACTAATTACATTGGATACATATATAAATCATCATGTATTCTTTAGGTTTTCTTTTTCTTTAATGTTTTCACTATTTTTCTTTGTGTTTTTGGAAGATAGTCTTATTTATTTAAATATCATTTGCCTCTTTCAATCTTTTTCTTTTCGGCAATAATCCGTGAATACTCACTTTATTGTTTTATGTTTATTTCGACGTAATATATCTATCTGTCTATCTGTTTTTAGAAAACAAAATGGAATAAGAAAATAGGGTAGATAATTAGATTATTTATGAAGTGAGATTATCTCTAATTGATAATAATGTGATTCTTTAAGAATAGATTGGTACTATGCATAGTGATGAATGCGTAAATCATTGTGAAGTAGAGTATATATATGACTTATAAATGATTTGAATGACAAGATGAGAATGGTCTTATGATATATTCATTTACCATAAGTTGTAATGATTCAAATTATTCCGTTGATATTTTCAAGTGGGTTTCATTAACCGTGTTATTAGGACGTCGTGTTATATGTAATAAAAGCTATGTTGTAGAATACAGAACTTGGGTTTCGTCCTATGTGAAATTGTCCAGTTGGATTTTCATATCCATTATACAGGTGGACGAATATGTGGATTTATTAATTAAATCGATAATCTGTTAGCGTTTTAAGCAAAAAGGCATTGGATTTGAGTCCTCGAGTGATCATCAATTCAAGGAATACAGGTCTGTCTAGTTGACGAGTTCCAAATGGAATGAAACTGGATTCGACTGAAAGTTATAATCAATCTGTTATATATAGAGCTTAGATTCTTAATATACTGCGAACAACTTGAGCACTCGAACACTAGAACTCATAAATTCGCAAAGGAAAAGACAGAAAAATGAAATGAATGTTATTTCAAATATTGTCAATTATGGTACAAAACTGTCAGGCATATATAGTTTTTAGTAAAAACAAAATCATCATTATAGTCCTCCAATCTGCATACAGAGGGAAATCACACGTAAAGATTCTGGAATATTCTTTCAAAGGACGATTGAATGGAATATCTTCCGGCTGTTTCTGAGTTTCTTAGAGTTTTTTCGAGTTCACCAGTGGGCCATCCTTACACAATCTATTCCATATAACCAATTGTTTACTGTTATATAAAAAAATATTACATCAAATTTAGTCGGCTGCAATCTTTAATCTGATCACAGAATAGTTGAACTCGTTAAAAGCAGTGAACTATTTCATTTATCATTATAGTAATTTCAATGGTTAAGATCATGAGTCTTCAACTGACTCATGATCTTGACCATTGATATTTCATTTATCTTGAAGTTATTAATAGTTTTGCTTACTCGATGATTATACTTAGTTTGCGACACTAAAAAACCAACAAACTACTTCCAATAAAATCTCCGCTGGTTGGGTCTGAGTCACTTCATTATTATTTATTTCAAATTTCTTTTATTATAATAACATAACGAATATTCGGTCAGATTCTCTGTTAGATATTATCTATTGCATGTTATACAATAAAGATGATGTCACAAATACTCAACGATCATAACAATGACTCACCGAGGACAGTGGTGGATGTGTTGCTCAATTTCGTGGATTAGTTGAAGTTATACATTAACACCGTTGGATGCTGGCTCAGTGGTCTAGTGGTTAAGTTCTCGCGCACGAAGCCAGTAGATCCTGGGTTCGAATCTCGCAGGGGGCGAGGTCGTGGGTGTGTACTGCTGAGGAGTCCCACAATAGGACGAAACGGCCGTCTAGTGCTTCCAGGTTTTCCATGATGGTTTAGCTTCAACTGACTCATGATTTCAACCATTGAAATGACAATTTCTTGAAATAACATGGTTACATATTCAATTTCTATTTGGTGTATATAATAATCTTGTCTGGAAAAGAAACTGATTCATTTTATTTATCTTACAATCTTCTTGTATCTACCGCTATATGATGCCAATTTCAATCTAAACGCATCAATACACTTCGTGATCAATGTTTTTTTTTCATAAAACAAAAAAACTAGACAATAAGATCAAGTGATAGAAAGCAAATAGCAGAATTCTGTTTTTTTCCTGTTTGTTCCTGATTAAAAATTAATTTTGAATTTCTTAATTTCCCTTGTTTATCTGTATCTATGCATGTTTGTATGTGATTTATATTATGAGCACGCGAAAATGAATAAGCAACATGCTCATTTGAATTAGTTTGGGAAAAAAAGAGCAAACAGTAGATTAAAATGTTAATATTTAGACAGTAAGTATGTAAGTACATAAGTAAGTAAGTAAAGAAGGAAGGAAGGAGGGAAGGAAGGAAGTAAGTGAGTCTATTCAGTAGTTACTGATGTAGGTAGTGTATCCAAATGTATATAAATTATAAGTCTAGTCTGTTCACACTTTTGACATTGTTCAATGTACAATATACAATAGTATATAATGACAATTATACAATAATAACAACAGTAATAACAAAAACCATAACAGTAGGCTACTTAAAACTAAAGACATCCTATTTAATAATAATAATAATAATAAAACAGTTTCTAATAAGAAAAAGAGAACCAGAGTGAGATTGAAACAAGGAAAGACAGAGAGAGAGGGGGAGAGCTAGAGAGTTGTACTGAAAGTAAACAATGTCATATTTTATGATATGCATATATATATATATATATATATATATATATATATATAATTCATGGCTGGATTTACAATCGTACACTATTCTACACACTTTCTCAATATCACTACTGATTCACGATTGATAATTCAAATGTTTATTGCGTTTATAAAACAAGTGAACGAAACGACGAAATTGAACAGATGGGTAAGTTAAGAAAAAAGAGAAGGGAGAGAATAAGAGAATAAGAGAGAGCAGTAACTATACAAATAAGATGAATATATGTGATGAAGTAAAATGCATATATCTACAGAACTACACATTATCAATGTCATAAAACAAGCAATATAAATGATGTCTCTTATTTCGCGCTCAACTTATTCATTATTTAAATCGTTTGTAAAAAGGAGGAAAAAACGTTTGTTCGGGTTATTGTGTTGTCAGTATGTTTTTGTTTGTTTGTCTTAAAACAAATTTTATTGAATTGGCAAATGTTTAACTATTTACCTTCTGTAAAAAAAAAACAGGCCATTCGTAAATTATTTAAACTTTATTTTGTCAAAGGTAAACCACTACTATTAAAGATTTATTATTAGGACTCAGTAACTGAGTGGATAACGCGATAGCGTTTGAAGCGAATGGTATTGGGTTCGAGTCCCAGAGTGAATATTAACACTGAGATGCGGGTGGATCCAGCTGACGGGTCCCAAATAGGACGAAACGCGCGTCAAACTGGATTTCACTGCTAGCCACTATCCATCATTGCTTAAAAAAATTCAACCTATTGTTTGTTATTATGTTCGATTCGACTGAACAATGTTCAATATTTTCTGATCTAACTACTCGTCAATTCACAGGAAAGATTAGTATTTTTGTTTTGCTAAATTCACTACAGTTTTGGTTAGAATGAATAGAGGTTTAATTGAAAAATTTGGTAATTTCATATAATGAATGAGTGATTTTTTTGAGACAATTAGTTTATATGAATAGCGTTTCTTGTCATTCTAAAAGAACAAAGTCAGCGCTCAGTTCAAGCTATCGTCAATAACGAATACACGAATACATATAGTGAAGTGAAAACATGCGTTATCGTTTATATTGATGGATATAAATGCTTATGGGCATGAATGTGACTGAGGAGAAGCTAAAATTCTAGATCACCGAAATTTCATAGATTTCGGAGAATTTTAGAAGTGTGTCATTAATCTTCAATCAATGGACATTGAATAACCTTACATTATCATAATGTTATGTTCTGAACTAGTTGAAGTTTGAAATAGGAACTGGTGGCCAGAGGGGCATACAATGGTTTAAAGTAATCGTGTTCTTTTCAAAACTTAAGATCTTTGAATTCTGTAATATTTGAAGTGACTTATGAGCACATAGATGAACGGTCATTTAATAGAATGCAATAAGTGCCCAGTGAGTTCTGTTTTTCAGTAATTCTCTAAGTGAAATTAACTCACATCATGTACTAATGTCAATACAAAAACTATCGGTTCTCACATAGGATCAAAACTACATATTCATAGATTGAAGCCATCAGGACTAGATAGAGCTGACAGTGCGTTTGTCTATAAACCAACAGTTCATTCGTGGATATTTACAACTCTAATCAATTCACAGTCTATATAATAGCACATTGATTATCTAATATCACTTCTGTTTAACAACTGGTATCCATTTCATTAAACCTCTCTCCTTCTCACATGCACGCCTTCTTATTCAATAATGTTATATAATTTTTTTAAAGTGTTTCCAACAATCAATCTTTCTTTTAACCCTATTTTCTTTAAAAATGTTTATTTCATAGATGTCGGCAATCTACGTATTCAAAACCTGGTTGAAGAAGATGAAGGAAAATATGAGTGTGAAGCGAAAAATGACAAAGGTACACGTCTATCATCTGGAGACAATCTACTTGTTCGTGGTAAGTTCATACAAGTATGTACATTAAGTGAGATATTTCAACCCTCTGCACTTTTAAAACAGAACAAATGGAATATGTCTAGGAGTGGAATCCAGGATTAATGTTTTGTTCTACTCGGGACTTTTCGGCTTAATGCACATTTTTGTTTTAATCAATAACTCGTTATTAACCTATCGGATGTATGTTTGTGATACATTAATGTCTAAAATTGTAACCCTAATGTTGATCAATATGGTACATGTCACTCTTGAAGTAATGACGCTTTAGAGAATTCCATATATAAGCGAACAATGTCGTTTTTGTAAGTTGCACCACAGACTAGTCTTTGATAACTAATAAAAATCGGGAAACAACAGACAGCTGTTTCTTTCTAGCACAAGACTCCTCAACAGTGCTTATCTAAGACCTCAACGTGAAAAAGACCTGGACCTTCAGATTAGCCCATTCAGACTATTTAATTACTATCCACTTCTTCACTTTTCGAACCTGAATGTATTATATATATTGCAAAACCATCATTTTAACGCTACTAGTTGGTAACTGCCTTTCAGATGATATGGTTGAATTGAACTGGTCACTGCTTCTCACTAGAATTTGTGGAAATACCTTCCCAAATTATTAACATGTGTGGATACGGTTATTATTAATATTAAATGTTTCTAACGATACTGAATCAGTAGTCAAGTGCACTCCGAGATACCTAGAAGTCATGAGTTTGATTTATGTTAGGATCTTAGATGTGTGCTGTCGAGGTGTCATACAGTAGGATAAAATATCTAACCAATGCTTCCTGATTTTTAATGATTGTCTAGTGATTACGCACTTGTGATACAAAGTGTTGTTTGACTAAATGTGTTGTTTTAACCTATACAATAGAAATTTTTAATATTATGGGTATTGACCACATTGTGTATTACAAATTCTGAGAGATCTATCCTGTATGTATAGTTTTGAATGTTGTATTCAACAAATTTCTTATTATTAACTAATCAATCTACCAATAATCGAAGCGTCTAAACATGTAGTTTAGACTGTAACTTAATGACTGCAATTAATACTGTTTAAACTGTCGAGTCATTGATTTAAAATTGCGTCATGTCCACTAATGAAACCCAGTACTTCTGTTTCTACTTGTTTGAGTCTAACCAGCTAAATGTACTCGTATTTCAGTTTTGATTTCGTACTCCAACCTAATACCATTCTCTTTACATGTCTTATGCATAACCACTGACTACTTTGACGAACAAGGATATTTAATCTGGAAGTACTCTAAGGGCGGTAAAATCAAAGCGTGGCGTCGATTCACGAAGTCAGCGACCGTTGAACTGAACAGTATTCATTAGTGACATTTAAAGAGGAAGGCACTAGGTTCGAGTTCCAAACCAACATATCTATCTAACAATTACGTGACAGGATTTCACCACAAGTTACAATCCATATATGTATATATAAATAAATGTTGACACAATGAAAATTTTAAGGCAATCCACATAGGAATATTAACAATAAGATGATACAAAACCTTGAAAATATTGACATTAGTTTATGGCATCGAAACTAGTTCCATTGACTTCAATTTAAACTAATGATTAATATTAACAGTCTACATACAAGATTATAATATGATTTCAAGCTAGATACATTTAACTATATATTTCCTAAGTTACATTTATTGGATAAACGATCGATTTAATCTCCTGAGTCTAAATAGGAAAAGCATTACATTACCATTTTTTAGTCTATAATTTCCTTTGACGTAATATGTATATATATATATATGACATAATGTACTCATGTGATCATTAAGTGAATACTATACAATGAATTACAAATCTAGTTATTGTAATGTACGGTCAAAACTATCAAACCGATAGATTGTACATACTACTCATTATATATTATTTAATATATATGAAGTGATGATTACAATGAAATAAATGCATTAAATATGTATAGTGTAATGTAGAAAAGGATATTATAAGAGTAAAGTTTATAGTTAAAACAAAAGCCTTATTTGAAAAAAATGATCACTGGTAGGTTATCACTATTGACAACTAAGTGCTAAACAACTTTTATGCATATATTCACAAATAAAACTAGGACACTGATTGAAATATTGAACATTTTTCTTTTTGTCCTAAATAGTCATTACTATTGCTAAGCATGAGATTTAGAATAAAATCATTATATTATTGATGTTAGACACTATCACCATTGGATGCCGGCCCAGTGTTCCAGTTGGTTAAGCGTTTGTGCGCGAGACCGAAGGCCCTGGATTTGAATCCAACGAGCGGGATCGTGGATGCGCACTGCTGAGGAGTCCCACAATAGGACGAATTGGCCGTCCAGTGCTTCCAGGTTTCCAAAGATGGTCTGAAATCAATCGGTCTACGATCTCAATAAAAGAAATTATACATACAGTTAGTTAATAAAATAAACAAACATAATGTTATTTTAAAATAGATGGTATGTAGTTAGCAAAAGAATCTAGGACTCATGTTTTATCCAATTCAAGGCTTACTAGCTGGATGTAAATGAATTCTAGAACTAAAGTACAGTCCAGATTTGAAACGTAGTGTTGTTTTCTTTAAACGCCACTGCATTATCCTTTTAGCAACAGTTAGATGACCCAAATCATTTTAAAATAAATTAAATTTTATACCAATTGTACAAGCGAGTAACTATCTGAACTGAGTAACCAAATGGATAGCGCGTTAGTGTTTGAATAGAACGGCATTGGGTTGGGATAACAGATGTGACAAGGTATGTTCAACTAACGAGTGTAAAGTAGAAAAAACTCGCATACTGGATCTTAATACTAGCTACATTCTACCTATTCTAATATCAACTTGTTTCATAATGGCTATATCGAGGTAATCCGCTTAAGATGCATACATACCAATCAAGACTGATCACATTTCAGTTAAAATATCAACAGCCAATCATTTCAAGTTGAACACGTATTACTAATTAAGTAAGATCTTGATGAAAATTTATAATGACATGTTTGTTTTCTCGTAAACATACCTTTTTAATCAAACATTTCCTATTTTTTCTCAAACATAGAAAACGTTGAAGCTAGTCTACAAATGCTGGCACCAAGTAGTATGTATTTTGTATATGGCTTTATACATATATTACATAATTATATATACATATATACGTATGCATTTATTTGTAATTTGTATGAAAAAAAGCAAACACCCTCTCCAGACATTAGATCACTTTGCTTAGTTTTACGCGATCTAATCAATTCTAAATGAATTCTATGAATATTTTACAGTTCAATCTTATATGCACGCAACTACAAAATTTGCCTTCACATTGATCCTTATTTATTTTTCTCTCGTTTGACTAAATGTGATATGCTAAATTGTTTCCTTCCCTCACCCTCTCTCTCTCTGTTTCTCGAAAGAATGAAATACTCTGCTCTGTTGATTGCTATATTTTGTATTGTATTTAACTAAATAAGTTTGTAACTAACATATATAAAGATATTTTATTAAAGTGATCTAAATAGCTGCTAATCTTGGTGTGACGTGCTTCTCATAAAAATTGCATGTTTTGATTGCTCCCAAATTTTTTTTATGCAAAGCATTAATGCAGAGTGTGTTTTTTGCTTCCACGAGTTTTTATTTTTTTGGTCCATTTTAGTAGGATCTGTTGGGAACTAATGTGCTGGATTGAATTATTCATCAGAAAGTATTATGGCAAATGATTACCATTTCGATTGTTTCATTATATATATTATATTGGAACATTTTTTTCTCTAAAATCTGAATAATACTTTTATCTGTTATGTTATATGTTCATTCAAGTCTGCTAATGATATGTAAGTTTTCAATAGCTGAGCTCAAACCATCTGCCTGATGAAAACAACAACAACCGAGAATGAGAAAGAAGCTTTAATAACTTAAGCCAAATCGAACATTTATATAAGGTCATGGCATTCCTTAGAGAATGAAAATAAAATCTGACTACTGGCTTGTGTTTACCATCTGGTCTAAGCGTGATTGGCCAAGCCTACCACTTACGTAATATTTATTACATTTTTCCACAATGATTGAGATAATATGGTGAATGATAAGAAATTTGAGTTGAATTAGTGGAACAATCATAGATGCCTGGTGATAGAATATCTCAAGCTAGCATTACACAGCCCCCGAATGCCCTGGTACAGCCGATAGTGGAGAGAGTTAGCTCTTTCTCTCCAAATGCTCTTACATGGCCACGCGTATACAGCCACTGTCAGGGAAGTTCTATACACTACTTTCTCGTGGAATTGTTGTTTAAGAAATTGTGAGGACTAAAAGCTAATATCCGGCTCTTTAACCTGTTGGATGGATATAGAGCGACCACCTAGAGGAGTTGCAAAACTCTGGTTTCAGTATCCTGAAGGAACAAATGGCGTATGAACCAATCGTTGATCACCGGCTACCATGGGAACACATCTCCTGACGTTGCTCCACTGCCTTGTGGATTAGACCTTTAGGTCAAGGGCTCTGGATGTGGATGTGTTAATCCATCATGAAAAACTAATCTCGATGATCTACTTAATTAAATAAATTTTCTTTAAATATATATTCTCCTTTATTTTAAGAAATTTATGTTTTATGTTTATTAAACATAAAAAATATATTTTACAGCCTATAATTATAAACCCATTTAAACAAAATAAAGATGGAATAAAACACTTGAACATTCATAATAATAATAGTAATTCTCTTTTCTGGTGTGTGTGTGTTATTAGATTTTAAGTGAATGAAATTATCCAAGTGATTTTAGGATTGAATACAACACAAAAATTATTCATTATTGAACAAGTCACGGAATGAACATCAACTCTAAGATGTAGGTACATCCAGCTTGACGAGTCCTAAATAGGACGAAATGAACGTGCTGGATTCCACTGCTACTCGCTATCCATCTTTGCTTATAAAGCTTGTGACTTAAGACAGTTTGCACAGGATGTCCATATGCCAACAAGAGACTGATCTATTGCAAGTCTTTAACAATAATGTAAAGATACAAGCAAATGATGTCAAGTGAATTATTGAACGAAGTCATAAATTATTTTTACCGTAGGATGTTCACAATCACTATTATTAAAGTGTTTTGTATAAACACATTTTAAATATTTTATGATGATTAAATGTTAATGACTAAAGGCTGGAAGAGATACATTTTTTTCTTGACAATGATGAACTGTCGTTTGCGTTAAATCTCTTTTAAATCCATTAATAGAAGGAACTGTAACTACGTATTGAAGTAGAAAGTTTCACTCGTTGTAGTAGGTTCTTAGTTAGTTGACATATTTGGGGCATCCTCCAGAATTCTCTGATCTGGAAAACAAGGAAATTGAGGATATTCTACGTACAGAGTAACTAATAAGAATTTTGAATTCCGTGATAAGTTCACCTCTAGTTCATTAAGTGTGATAATGAGAATAAGTTTATTTTAATCACTCTCTTATCATACAGCAGCTTTGAGATCGAAGGAACTAATTTCTTCACTGGTCGTCTAGACCTTTCCCAACTGTTTATTGTCGTTTATTAGCTAGAAACTAACTGTTTGTGTGCAATCTTCGAGTCTTGTGAAAATCAACACTGTACATAATGTCATAAATGTCTGAACGAATAGATAGGTAAAAGTTGATAGTTGAAGACATAGTGAACAGTTCCTTCCCTATAACTTGAAATTAAAGTTGAAAATATCTAACATCTGATCTTTAAACTTAGTCATCGATAGTGTTTATGAACAACCGTAAGATTTAAGTGATCTAGGTTCTATCTTATGGATATGATGCTAAATATTTGTTACGGAATGAGTGAGTTTGGATAATACACTTTGACATTAGTCATTAAAACATCATCTTTTTCGATGAAATGAAGTCTATTTTACCATTAAGATGAAGAATTGTTAATATGTGCTTACTTATCCTGAAGAGTTATTACAAACCCTTCATTTCTTCTATTATTATTATTTTTTGTCTTAGCCAAAAGATTTCGACCTCATTTTACTAATCTTCCTGCATCAAGACAAATTATTCCACCAGGTGGTCAATTAACTTTAACTTGTACTGCTGTTGGTGCACCAGTACCTAATGTTCAATGGTTTCGAGATAAACAAAATTTACCTGGAGAACAATTAAATAAACAACCACCTGGTACTGCAAAACTTGTTTTAACAAATCTATTAGAATCAGTTAATGTTACATGTGTAGCTGAATCAACAATTGGACGTATTTATCAGGATATACAAGTTATTGTAAAAAGTAAGGAATAAATAACTTTCATAATTACTTTCTATGTTACTTCACAATAATAATAATAATAATAACAATAGAAATATACTAATTGAGATTAGATGGTGGTTGGAGGTAGTCGACAGGAAACCCTGGACTCGGGTTTCGTGATACTTGACACTCGTCCGCAAGGTGTACCTGTAATCCTGAGGGAACTGGTGCCCCCTGGCGGACTGGATCCCGTGTCACCCACCTTCACAGTCAGAGACGTTACCACTGAGCTATCCGGGCCGCGACTGACCTCCTGTAGGAATGAGATGTAATCACAATTGATTGATCACTGGGTGGTGATGAACATTAATTTGAAAGTAAACCAAACAATCACTATACTAAGACAAAATGATCATTTAATACTTTTAAGTTTTCAATGATGATCTAAGATTAATCAATTCATGATGTAAATGGATAACGCGATGGTGTTTGAAACAAATAGTAGTGAATTCGAGTTCCAGAGTGTATATCAACTCTGGGATGCAGGTGCATTCAGTTGAAGAGTCCCAAATAGATTTTACTGCTAGCCACTATCCATCTTGGCTTATAAAGTTTAATAAATGAATCGATATGTTATACACTTTATAACCTGTTTGATCTTACATGATTGTACCGATTTTTTTTCATATTTCAATTGTATACGTAGTTAAGTATTTATTAGATTGGTTAAAAATATTGTCAGAAGGGGTTTTGTGGAGATTTTTTAGAAATTTCACTGATTGAAATCATTAGTCAATTGAAGCTAGACCACCATAGAAAACCTGGAAGCACTGGACGGCCGTTTCGTCTTAGTATGGGACTCCTCAGTAGTGAATGTTATTATGAACCAAGTTTTTTAAAAAATGCTTGAAATTAATAAAATGAATGTCCATTGTGCAATCAAAACAGTATATGTAACATGTAGAATATGCTAAATTACACGTCAAAGATACAATTCAAGAAAATGCAATTTATTAGAAGAATTCAGGAGCTCAGAATTTGAGTGAAGACAAAGAATGGGTGCATCGATGCCATTAAAAAAATTTTTGAGTAACGTCATCCATAGTCCCCAACCAATGGTTATGGTAATCACATAGATCCTCAATAAGGTGGTCTACATCTATTTACATGAATTCATGAACCGATGTCAAATTTTGGTTTGACTACAGCTATCTTTCTTCCAATATACTCCTATATCAGACAACTTCTCCCATAGAGGCAAAAGATGATTTAGCATATGTAACACGTGTCCTGACCATCTCAATTTATTAAGAAACATCACCTCATCAATTTATTTTTTTAATCTTTACTTACTACCAAATTCTTAACTTGGGTATTGCCTAGTCGGTGGTCTTAAAAGACAAGAGCAATTCTTTGTGGAAACAGTTAACCTTAACTCACAACACTAACGCGACTCTCAGTATGTAAACTCAATATTATTCTCTTCTTATAATAAAGATAATTTAACATGTAATTGTTAATTAATCCTATCAAAACTATTACTTAACTAAAATTTTATAAGTTTTCATTGTTAATTGATTTCTAAGTAACATTGCACTTTGACTGACTACTATGTTGTTCACAGTCGCCAGTATAGGTAATTTTTACATTAAAATTAACTATAAATCATCTAATTTAATTGACATACTAAAATAATCAATTTAATTATGTCTTTAGCTTACTTTATGAAAAATGATTTCATTTGCTATGTACCTGAAGTAATTCATTTAGAATTTATTGATATGTACATAATGAGATAATGAAGCGATCAATGTTAGATCACAATTGGAAACCTAAGAGCAATGGATGGCGGTCATGTCCTAGTATGGGACTCCTCAGCATTGCACATCCATGATCCCACGTGCGGGATTCAAACCTTCGGTCTCGCTCTCAAATACCTAAATTTTAGATCATTGAGCCCAAAATCTGACGGTGTCAACGTCAAACTTCAACCAACCCACAAAATTGTTCGACCATCTTCGATTGTCTTCAGTGGGTAACTGCCTCACACCTGACACGGTTGAACTCCATCAGTCACGGTTTCTCATTAGAACTCCGGAAATTACCTCTTGAAGCTAGTGAGCACAAGATGGTTGCACTATATCGTGGATTGTTTGAAGTTAGACATTAACGCTGTTGGATGCTGGCGTGCTCAGTGGTCTAGAGGTTAGGCGTTCACGCGCGAGACCGAACGTCCAGGGTTCGAATTGCACGCGGAGGATCGTAGGCGCGCACTTCTGAGGAGTCCCGCAGTAGGGTGAAACGGTCATTCAGGGCCTCCAGGTCTTCAATGGTGGTCTAACATTGATCGGTTCATGATCTCAATTAAAACTCAACAATCTCCGCAACCCTGTAATAATTATTCCGTGAAAACAAATAGAATTACTGTTTGGAATTGATGAATATACTTGAAGTATGATTCTCAAAAGGAATAAAAGGAAAGGCAGACTGTTGTTTGAATAACGTACAAATTAGTTATAGGGATTATTCTATTTCTTACTGACATACTGATCTAAAAATTATCTACGAGGAAATTTATCACGTCGTTTTTCAGGATAGTATTCCTAAACACGAATAACAAGTGGAACGGATATAAGATTGTTGTGAGGTTACAAGGTATTTTCATAATGCATATAAATAGCCTTCAATTGTTTATATACATATTCCGCTGTGTCCCGACAGTCTGTTCGTGTCAATATTATTAAGATTATGCATTGTCATCAAACGTATACCTTCCTCGATTTCAGGTATGTTTGGACTCCGTACATAAGGCATTTTCATTATAAATGTGGGAAGTGCCCGTCGAATTTAGTCACAAATGAACACACAATTACTGCTAGAGTAGAAAGTTTCTCGCAGTTTAAATTCCCATAATGTATATTATTTTTAAATTGAGATCGCAGAGATTTATAGCTCAGATGGATGATTTTGATGGAGTTTTATTCTTTGAGCTGGATGGTCTGCTCATGGAGCTGTCATCGTTCTTCTGAACGATATCATCAGCAAAAACTTTAGGTAGAAGTTTGTAACTCCTAGACAGTTGCTTTGATGAAAACATATATGATTCATTTTATTCATTACAGAATATCCTCAATCTTGTAAAGGGTGCTTGTGATTGACAGATAAGTGTTAAAATAGTATTAATATTAATCTTGATTAATAATAATCTTATGGAGTTAGATGGATTCTGTCTTCTTCATATGTCGCCCTTCCAGATAAACTATATCACTACTTTAGTCTGTTTTATGCTAGTCCAACATTTTTAACTGAATATAATACAGTTATATCGTAATCGCAATGAATCTTTTTTATTTCCATCATTCATTTACTTGGTTTCCATTTTTGTACACCTATACTACTCACTCTACTATACATTGTGGAAAATAGTCACTGAAAGAAACTATGCTGATCTATCATTTGTTTTTCATTTTATAGACTCCTGTGAAATTTTAATCACCAATTCCATTTTCCAAGATAACTAATTGTCTTTCTTTTTCATAGATTTACCCAATCCACCAGGTGATTTTCAATTAATTGAATTGGGTGCAACACATGCTCGTATCTCATTAAAACCAAGCACTAGTCTACTGTCTTCTGTTCGAAACTATTTAGTTCTATGGTTACCAAGTACTCAGTTTACAAACCAAACTTTGTATGAATTGCCACATCAAGTCAGTCTCTTGATTAATCAGCCTGGTGATCAAATTGAACCAATAATGTTGTCTAATACAGAGGATGTAAGTCATTTGCTTATCCGTTTTCATAATCATTAAAAAATTATAATATTTTTGGGATCACAAACCGATCAGAAGCCGTAGACGGCTATTTCGTTATAGTATGGAACTTCTCAGTGTTGCGCATTCACGACCCCATAAGGGAGAATTGGACCCAGGACTTCGGGTTTTGCGCTTTAAGGCTTTGAATGTGGTCTATCATTGATTGTTTAATGATTTCAATTAGATTTGACAATATCCGCAACTCTTTGTTCACAAAGGCCAAATAGTTTAAAGTTTAAGCACTGCTTATGACACCTGAAAATTTAAAGTTCAATCACTGACGAGAATGTAGTAGCACACGTCTAAAGAGCCTCATACTAAGACCAAACAACTAGCCAATGTTTCTTGTATTTCGATATTTGTCCAGTTAATATCAATCAGTAATGTAAATCACGAAATCTAACGATCTCCACAAATCTTTCAGGTGGTAGTCATTTCTCAGCATTAATCTTGTTTTCTATACTTCATTTATTCTTTTAAATCTAGTCTCGACCGAATCTAATCATGTTACCGAAATATTTAAAAAATATTAGTCTTTCATCTATGAATAATTATCATCTACATCAGCAACGCCAACAACAGTTTCAGCAGTCAGATATTAATCAACAGAATAATAATAATAATAATAATAATCTCATATCAGATGACATAACAAATCCTCATTCTCTGTACAATATTTTGATGATCTCTTTAACTCAATTGAAACCTTACACTGAATATACAATATGGGCAAGAACTGTTGGTGAAGACGGTGATACTTCATTGCCTAATCAACCATTTTTATTTACAACGAAAGAACTTGGTAAGTTGATATTTTTCAGCAAAACAAAAAAACACTCGTTAGAAATTATCTCATCTTCATTCTGCTATCCAATTGTAGTCTAGATGAAACTATGATTTCATGATCAATTAATTGGATCTATGATCATAATTCAGGAAATTTCTGAATCAATGACAGATAACCTGTTTCTTATTAGGAATTGAATAATACTTGCTAATAATAAGCCATTGAGAAGCGTCAAATCGATAAACATGAGAATTCTACAGGGTATAAATCATTGTTTATGATGTGTCTGCTATATATCAATAGTTGATGATATCCACAGTTAAAGAGCTAATAATCCAAGTGTCTCCATTAGGGAAATACAAGAGGACTTCTACAATTTTTCCATAATGTCTTAATCGTCCCCGAAATCCTTCTATATTTCCCCAAGTTAATTGTCTTGGTACATATGTATTAATATAAGATAGTTCTTCCGCTCTAATTCTAATTCCAAAGTTTTAATCACAAACGTAAATTGTTTTGGGTTTTAATGCCGTAACTTACTTGTACTATCTTCATCTTGATTGGCTGGAGGTCATAACTCTAACACTCCTAATATTATTACTTTTAAAGCAGTCTAACCTCTGAACTCCACATATTATCAGATGGCCTTTATCATTCTGTAGTTGATCTACGTCCATTTTATTAGCCAAATTAGTGAAAATTTGGAATCTCGTCAAAAACATAATATCTAGTAGCAGATTACCCATATTTCCGTCTTAAAAATGGAGCATAAATTCTACAGTTGCTATCTTCATTCTGGCTAATCGATTCCATTTGTTTTAAAGCCATCAGCGTAGTTTTGTTCTACCGAGATAAGATTAATTCGTTTCCATGTTTTTTATTGATTAATTTATTAAACGGATATTTTATAGTAACTTAATGAAGCCTTAGTCGTAAGACCAGTTTTCCTCTCTCTCTCTCTCTCTCTCTCTCTCTTGTAACCCGTTAATTATTTCCATTATACTTTTAATGCTCGTTAATTACAAGTCAATTAACTAGAAATCTGTCATTTAGCTATCAATAAAAAACACTGTCCTAGTTATGTACATATTAATATTTATTAATTGCGATGCGTTGTATCTATTCACTATGGTGATATAATCACGTGAATGGTGACTACTCATTTGAATTTCACATCAAATACGGTTAGAATTCGAATGGTTTATCAACTAACAAGAGACTTAAGTTATGAAGTATCTTGTCTACAAGTAACAAACACATAGCATTAAGAATAATAGTCCACATGATGTCAAATTAGTTAAAATAACAACCATATTTCAACTTAATCGATAGTTTTTAATAAACTCTGTTGTTATCTAACTTTGATTAGTTCATGATTTTAATGAAATTCAACTCCATACTGATAACAGTCATGTGCTCACTCATCATTGATTATCTTCGAGAGGAAATTCTCGGAGTTCAAGTGACAATCCATGATCGACGAGGCTAAATCATGTTGGGTTGGAGGATGGTAACTACCAGAGACAACGGAAAATGGTCGTGGTCTATTACGAACTGATTGGAGATAGGCTTGTACACTATTGTATATTGACACAGTGGTCTTGAGGTAAAGCGTTTACTTGCGAAACCAAAGGTCCTTGGTTTGATCCCCGCTTATGTGGTCGCGGATAAAGAGTAAAGAGTCCTATCCTACGATGGTACATCTGTCGGCTAACTTAAATCGGCTCATGCTTCAAATTCTGTCAAAGTTTACTAAAAATTATGGTTTTTTTTTGTAAAGTTGTCATTAATCTTTTGGAAGGAAACATATCATGAGAAAACTATCTAGTAAAACTCATGCTTGTCTCTTTAAATAATTCATGATAGGATAACAAGTATTGAAAGGTTGTGTAAGAATATTACATGTTCATTCGTTCTGTAAATCAAGGAAGAACAATTATTCTTATATAGGGCAAATTCTTTAAAAGAAAACCCTGTTGTTAAGTAATTATCATTCATTAGTTATTTATTAACTAATCAACATGAAATTTTTTAAATATTTTACAACATAGAAATTTCGAACAGTTTAGTAAAACAAATCAGTGGTAGTGAAAGGTCTGATCCGTAGATTATTATTTCTAGAATTCAAACTTGTCATGCTTATCGACTAAATTGAACTTGTACTTAATTTCGATCTCTTCCAGTATAAATGATATACGCAGTGAAGTAAAATAAAATTATGAAGAAACGCTTATTCAGCGATAATTGGGTAAATAGTATAATCTAATAGACAAGAATAAGTGATTCTCAGTGTGGCTACATGTAGTTAAAGCCAATTTGGGACGAAAAGCACAAAGTTGTTTTAACAATTTGAAGTATTACTCAACAGGACTAATAAAACTTCTAAAAGTAGGATAGTTTTAAGTAAGTTATTAACCTTTTAAGGCCTAATGTCAATTATAAGCAAATATGGATAGTGGCTAGCAGTAGAATTCAAGACACAGGTTTTGTCCTACTTGGGACTCCTCAGCTTGACTACCTTCATCTGAGTTGATGCTCACTCCGGGATTCGAACCAGATGCCTCCTGTTTAAAACACCCTCCCGTTATCCACTTAGCTACTGAGTCCTGATAGCCACTTGCTTATGCAATAGGATGAAGTTTAAACTCACTTCGCATTGTTTACTTGAATCTTTCCATTGATGTTTAGGATTGCAATTGGCATATGTGCATACTGTGCGTATCGCCTCTATAATGCCTTAATTGACAAGATGGATAGTGATTAGCATTGGAATTCAGGACGCGCGTTTCGTCAATAACGCAAAGGTGTTTAAAACAAACGGTACTGGTTTCAAGTCCCAGAGTAAACATCAACTCTGAGATGCAGTTACATAGAGCTGACGAGTCCTAACTACGACGAAATGCGAGTCCTAGATTCCACTGCTAGCCAATATCCATCTTTGCTTATAATGCTTGTAAATTAAGGTAATATTGAGGCACTCTGCACAGTATGTACTCAATGGGAAGGTTCAAGTAAACAATACCAAGTGAATTTAATATCAATTAGTTTTATGAAAATATCTCCATACAAAACTCACTTTAAAAATTTCCTCTTAAATATTTCATATAATAATAAACAGTTTTATTGAAAATTCGTCATCACCTATACAAAGTCTTCCTTTCTTCTTCTTCTTCTTCGTCTTCCTCTTCTTCTTCTCCTCTTTTTTTCGTCATTAAATTCATTGACTAGTTATAAAGATGGAAGTTTAGTTAAATCGTGGTTAGAGGTTTACCATTCCTACTTCAATAGTTCATTGAAATATTCAATGGACCGTTAATAAACTTTTTTTAATAAAAAAAGGATTTGCATTTCAAGGTTATTTGGAACTGAAGTTAAATTAAAACAAAAAAAAAGAAAAAAGAAGGGTAAACCAATTGATTCACGTGGTTCTGTGGAAAAAAATCTGTACTTAATGAATGTTTAACAAATATCATATTGGTATTCTTTATTTAATTTAATGATGGTAAAATAAGGATTCTTGTTCATAAGGAGTTTCTAGTATGAATATAATTTATGGACGACCTTCGAGTGACGCTCAAGTGACCTTGAGAATGCCCACCTACTTACTACAGCTAGATAAGGGTAATAAACTTGTGTGAAGAATGAAGATTACGATTCACAGTGGATGCGTAGAGTTAGGAATTCGATTTAAGGTTTTTATTACTAAATGACATCAGCTATAATAACAAAATACTATTTGGCCAAATGGATGAATGAATTTCGCGCCAAAATCCAAGATCTGTAATGTCATATCTGATTGATTCGTCCATAAACTACAGTCTCATCGAATTCTGTAATGTGTTAAATATTTTGTGTGATGAAACATGAAATTTATTCATTTTTGTCAGTTTGAGGATTTGTGGAGATTGTAGTTATTTTAATAGTTGAATTCATTAGTCGATTTGAGCTAGATCACCATTGAGAACCTGAAAGCATTGGACAGCTGTTTCGTCCTAGTAGGGGACTCTCCAGCAGTGAGAATCCACGATTTCGCATCAAAGATACGCGAACATAGGACCTTCAGTATCGCGCGTGAACGCTTGACGTCTAGACCACTGAACTGGCATCCAGCGGTGTTGATGTTTAACTTCAATCGGTACATGAGCTTGTGCAACCCTTCATTCAATTTGGGAAATGGTTGATTGTCCCCACCTGACAAGGATTAGACTCCCCTTGGTCACAGATCCTCAACAGAACTGCAAAAAATTCAATTTTTTTTCAATTTCACGGAAAAAATTCTAATGTCATCTAAATGATTCTGATTAACAATAATTTTTCAGCTTTAGAAATAACATCTTGTGAGCTAAAATGATATTTAAACCATTAAAAGTATAATTAGTCTAATCTTCCTCCAAACTTGACAATCTGATAGTTTTAAAGGTGAAAAGTGTTGTGACAGGCGGTGTCGGAGGTCTGATACTGATATACGACCTGCTATGCATTAACCCTACCTCAACTAACTACTTGAAAGAGAACACAATATTGAATGATAAAGTATGTTGAGCTACCGAATAAAATGAATAAATACTCATGTATATATACAATTTGGGGAATCAGTCCAATTTTTAGCCAGTGAAATGCACTTATCTTTCAGGTCGCTGTTAATTGCCATCGACTGACCTACTCATCTGACTATTTCTGATTGACTTACAACACCAGGGAGTCTCTTTAATGGTCATGCATTATGATGTTAACTTTTATTATGGATTGATTGTAATGATAAGACACTCATCATGAGATTAAAGCTCCTAATTTCAAACACATAGTTTTCATTGTTGTAAAGTCCCTATGCTTCAATGAAATAACTTTATAGTGTTTAATCATTTTCACTGATACCTATAATAGAATTGAATACAAATTATAAAATAAGCATTTAATCAATTCTGTCGATATTACACTCATTTATGGTGAAAATCCGGACTTGAACTCATCATATCCTAACAGAAATTACCAATTCAAATCATTATGTAGCAGTAAACCAATTCAAACAAACAATCAAACTATGGTATCCATTATAATTGTTAACGTCATCTTTGTTAGTTATCTCTTGATATTCTGGAATATTACTCTCAGTAATTATATTTTTCTAATTTTTCAACTTAAGTTTTTTCCAATATAAATACTATTTCTATTTTATTCCTGTTTTCATTTGGTGGAGATTTTTTTCTTTGAAAATGAAGACAGATTACAAATGTGAATACTTATTATTCTTGTTCCCACGGTAGAAATTTATTTTGTTTTTTTTTTTGTTTTTGCATTCGTTATATGCTTTTTAGAGTACCGCTTTCAATTAGTTAAGTGAACACCGATAGGGAGAATGAGGGAGGGAGAGAGAGAGAGGGAGGGAGGGAGGGAGGGAGAGAGGGAGGGGGAGAGAGAAGTAGAAAGATAGACAGACAAATAGGTAAATCAACTGACGGATTGATAGACAAATTGGTTAATTCAAACAATAGATGGGTATATTGAACATCTGTTTTTGGCTTAATTTTATACCCAAAATTATACCCATATACGTATTTAATTATGTCGATTGTTGAATACAGTATGAAATGACCCATTTTTGTCAATCAGAAATAGTCTTTTTTCTTTTCCTCAGAAGAAAAAACACAGTCTGTTTAGAGCATTCATATGGTTTTGGTTTATTCAGATAAAATCCGTTCAATTTGCATATTTCTTTTATTATTTATGAAAAATAATTTTTCTTGACAGTTATGTACTACTTTTGAACATATATCAGTAGATTATTGTTATTTATATAGTATTTTAAATGGTAGTGTTTATTTAGAAATTTACAATGAAATCATAAATGCAATTTGAATGACTCTCATGGTCTCCCAAATTGTACGAGTATTCCATGTACCTATATTAATGGTTTCTCTGGTTGTCGGAAAGGGGCATCACCCTCGTGAATTCGGAAAGAACTCGACTTTCAACATGACGCGTCATAACCCTTCTAAATGAAGATCTTCTAACTCTTAGGGCAGAGTTAGCGTTTTTTAGCGAGTGGAATGGGGTCGCTAACTTCATGCCCAACCCTCCTCCTTTATTCGGGCTTGGGACTAGCAGTAGCCTCAAGGGGGCTCCAGGCGGATAATAGTTTTCTAATGTGAATAATTTATTGTGAATGATTTTGAATGAATATTTGAGTGTTCAACAACTTTCAAACCGTTTCATTTTGTTAACCGTGTAGTTTTTCTTTAATCAGCTAATATTATGACATGTGAAATACCGGATTTTCGTAATCTTGATAACAATTAAACGCGATACTTTGAAACGGTGTATCAGAGTACATGTAATTGAAAGCCTTTTGTTCCAAACTTATAGGTACTTACTTCTATTCGATATGTTAGAAAATATGTTCATAGCTGACTAGTAGTGAACAGGTAACTATTATCTCAATTTACAATACTAAATAAGCTAAAAACATGATTAATGTTTTCCTATCTTTAAGTAATAAAACAATATCAGCCTTAGTAATAACTACCCTCTCAAAATAGGAAACGTGATGTAGGCTTTCTCATAGGGAATAAACCTAGGTCACGAGATGAATGTTTAACCATTAAAACAACTGACTTCGTTCTGGTGATACAATTCCAATATAATATAAAGTGCCGCATACACAACATAAAAATAAACTATTCTTCATGAACCCCTTCAACAATTTCATCTCTTAACATAGTTTTGATTTTTATTTCTTTCTATTATAGCTCCATCTAGTCCTCCATTAAATGTTTATGCACAAGCACTTTCAAATGCCGCGGTCACTGTTTATTGGGATCCACCAATTGAATCAAATGGTCGAATACGAGTAAGCTGTTTTTTCTTTACTATTTATTTTCATGCTACGTTGTGTGATACTAATCTTCTATAATGATTGTTATCCAGAAAATGAAAATCACTACAGATTTTTAAACTATGTAACGTCTTAATTACGAATAGTATAAACTTAAGTGAACACTTTCGATGAACGTCTATGTATATCATCAATCATACATTACTGACATCAAATATTAGATTTGTCTAGTTTAGCTTAGAGTAGTCGAAGAATTGCTTGATCGATACTCAGAATTATGAATTTTTTTTAAAAGCATGCACAGAGTGAAGATCTCACTAAAAGAGATACGTGATGTACACTACTTAAGCGGATAGATATAAGTAGTATGTAGCAGGAATTGGAACTGGAATATTTAGTAGAAGATTAAACTGCAGAGAATAGGAAGGAAATCCATAAAGTAATAGAAATAACAACAGGATAAAGAACGATGACAAATGTAAAGGACAAATCAAGGGAGATATGTGAAATGATGCTTTTCATAATCTACAGTGGCATTGTGTAGTTTTGCATTAAACAAGAAATCGCTTTATCGTACCTGAGTTTCGTTCACTACAATAGTAGTTATGTAATTTCGTGTAATGTTTTCTTCTGATATACAATCGACTAATATATGGTAAGATGCTGTTATTTAAATAGGTTGTTTGACTCACAGGAATATATAATAATGTCTCACTTGTTCGTATTCATGAATGAACGGTTGATTTGCATGTGATAACAATTAGTCTCCAACACTAGATACTGCATTAATGTCTGTGTATTTACAAGTTGACTGTATTTTGCATAATATAGCGAATATGTTCCAGATAGATGCAACCACCTTTTAGTGTTGGTGTTCACGTTGAAACTTTCAATGTTATTACTTCATTTTAAACGTCTGAATAGTATCCATTAGATAGTTGTAAGACGTTGTACATTTTCACTGCTGATATTCATAATCATATGGGATTTAATTTTAATAGTATACTGGCTCCAAGAAAGAAATCCTGAGATTGGCTTATAGTTTAAATCTGCCTGTAAGAATATTAACACTACTAAAAAGGTATGTCTAGTTGACAAATCTTGAAAGTAGAACCAGATATTCACTTTAAATCTAACAGTTATATATCATTTCAAAAATTTAGAATTGAAATAAAATGAAAATTCTGGGTCTTATGGAGTACAATGTTAGTTACGTTTAAGTTGATTTTATTGAATTTATTCTCTCTGATGAATAAATGCACTGCAAAAACTGTGTGAGAATAACACGAACTATTAACCTTCTAAACCAGTCAGCCTGCATCAGATAGTGGTAAACCAAAAGTAAATATCCAAATGTAATTCAATAATCACTACAACTCCATAGTGACAACTGTGAGATATTATTGTCTTTGATCAATCTGCAGTAAAATATATGAAACTCAACCCTACATCTTAGAAGTAAACATGTGGTCATCGGTAACAAAGCTCAAGTGATAATTTTCGTATTTACAGCAAGACGTTGTAGCGAATGGTGCTCAAAAATGTCGGATGTGAGATAGTTACTTACTAATAGCGTTGGAAGATGGGTGTATATGATCGCGAAGCGATTGAAGTTAGACATTTAGACCATTAGATGCCAACTTAGTGATCTGAAGATTAAACACTTACTGAGAGACCTAAAGGCCTTGGATTCGCTCACTATTGAGAAATTGCATATCTACTATCTATTGCTCCCTGGCTTTCAGCAGTTGACAAACTAAGATCAATTCGTGATTTCACTTACGAAATATTGTTCAATACAATATTGTTGTAATCTGGTTGTTTTTTAATTAAAATCAACGATCATTTTATTTATTATAGGCATATCGAATCTATTACACAAATAATCCAACATTAGAATTTTCCTATTGGGATACAAATATAGTAAATTTACAAGCATTGAAATCTCAGACAACTACATCAGCTGTAACAAACTATAAAAAGAATGAAGAACAAACAAATCTTCCAGGTCACTTATCGATTTTATCACATTTAACAACAAATGCTACATATTATATACGTGTTAGTGCTGTAAATGGTCAAGGTGAAGGACCTGCATCAGATATATCTGTTGTTATTGTGCGACCTGGAGGTAAGTATACTCATTATTATCCTTATACTTATTAGTATTACCATTTGTGCAATCATTAATATAGAGTTTTGAATTATTCCGTTGTTAATATTCAGGATTAATATTTAATCAATCTTTTTTTGTTGTTGCTAACTTGCATACATGGGATAATTCAAATGTTTACTCGTTACGATTCAAACATAACTGTTGAACGAGTTAAAAGATATCAGGATTAAGTAGTTCAGTGATTAACGTATTGATCGTTTATAGTGAAAGGTACTGGCTTCTAGTTTCAATATAAACATCCGAAATACTAGAATACAGGTATATTCGGCCTATGAATGCAAAATGGAACAATACGATCATTCTAGATTCTGTTGTTAACCACAATCTGTATATTCTATGAAATTTATAATAATTTTTTGGTGTCTATGTATAAACAAAATCAAGTGAATGTGATCGAACTTTTCAGTTAGTTTATTATACATAATGTTCATGAAGATAAGTGAATTTTCATAGATTACATCATGAACTGATCCTAACTAGGCCACTGTTGGAAAACAGCTAGCATTGAACAGTCATTTTCATTCTCATATGAGACTAGTCACTAACGTTGAGATTCAATTTCCGGAGCTCTGGTGAGAATCCATGACCGATGAAGTTCAATAATAACGAATTTGAGGTACAATTTTCCACTGAAGGTAGACAAAGTTGTACGCGCAATATATCGAATCATTTGAAGTTAAACATGCACTGAGTGTCTTGAGTTTGATCCTCTGATGTCAGATAACGGATCCATACTATTGAGGGACCTTATACTAGAAATCAACACCCAGTGCTTTCTGATTTTATAATGGTGATCTAGCTAAGATCAGTTGATGATTTAAAGTATGAAAATTCTATGATTTTCAAAAATCACTCATTACTAATATTCCACTAGTTCATTATTTCATTTCGTTCTGCATAATTCGACAGTTCATCAAGTTTTGTTATAATTAATGGATTATCTAAGACCCCTTAGGTTCAGCGTGGGTGACTTTCTAATAGAAAGCGTCCTAACGGAAGATTTTTAGTTTATTTCATTAGTTGTAAATGTTTTAAAAAATACCACATATTATGAGGTTTGCAATGGATTAGTATGATTCAACAACATTTTTATGTATTTCGAATAAACATGTATTCCCTGAGTCCTCTTTTTAAGTATCTGGACATTGCTTCCAGTGACCTAGATATTGCCTAATATATTTAACAATGTACATATATAAAAATGTATTATGAAGGATAGACTTCCATGAATAAATCTAAACGGTTATAATAAGAGATTGTACAACTTACGCAATCAAAGAAGGGATTAAAGGCCAATGAAGATGAACGTTGATATCTCCTAGTGTATTTATGATCATGAGAAAGAAGAACACAAATGTTTGTGTCGCTTATGTGGACTTGTTCAGTGTATAAATGTGACTTTAAACTGTTTGGATTTAATGAGTAATCCTGCTGAAAGAATTTTTGGCTCGTTTTTGATTCTATAAATCTTCCTGGTCTTTTTTTCAAATTTTTTCGAAAATTTAACTCGTGAAGATTTTACTATTTAAGGCTATTCATTCATTGAATAAATACAATAATCTGTTGAAATATTCCAACAAAAACTGGAGTATTTCATTGAAACCGTGACCCGATCTAAGTTAGGCAGTAATTCGTCAGCCGAAATAGCTGGAAGGCATAATCGTCCTGGTACGGTACTCTTCAGTAGTGCGCCTCCATGATCCCGCCTCACGAGACACGAACCCGAGACCTATCAATATCGCGCTACAGCGCTTAACCCATAGACTACTGAGTTACTATCTCTCAACAGACCCAGTTGAACTCCACTGGTTACTGCTTCTCATTAGTACTCCAAGAAATACCTTTTGGAGTCCATCGCTAGTGAGCATATGATGATTATAATCAGAGAGGGGTCTTGTGGATATTATAGTAATTTAATAGTTAAATTCGTGAGTTAATTGAGGGAATCCCATACTAGGACGAAACGACCGTCCCGTGCTTCCAGGTTTTCTATGGTGTTCTAGCTTCAATATACTCTTGAATTCAACTATTAAAATTCTATAATATCCACGAAACCCCTCTCTGAATATATAGTTATGGTTTATTTATTGCTACAGTTTAATAATTGATCAGAAAACGCTTTTCCTTGAAATTAAAACTTTGACGTTTTCAAGCCACTAAGTCAAAATGTTAATGAGGATTTGGAATTTAATTTTTGTGTATGTGTCTGTGTGTGCGAGCGAGCGGTTGTGCGTGCACGTATGTTCGATTAATAATACATACTACTTATATTTGTTGACATCAGTAACACCCATTAGACCATCATTTGTGTGAATCTTGTTTTAATCCACATCATGATCAAACTTAAACCATTATTCTTATATATTTATGATTGAAAATGAGATAATTAACCATGATTCTATCAAATAGTTTACTCGATAGAAAAGAAGTCCTTTTTGAAGTTAGGATTCCTGGATGATAGATGCCACTCATGTTCTAGTTAGCGAGTAACACTTAGTTCACTCTATTTGAGAATGGTTACATGAATACGCCTTCAGTTTTATTTATAATAAAGAAGTAAACCCAGTACCTATTTTATCAGATACGTGAACGTAACTTATTTGGCAATTTGAGCTATGTCAACTACAAACTTGTTTGATTGGTGTAATTTTACAAATAACTTATGGGAAAATTCAATTGTATTCCTCGTAAAAGTCTCTAGGGACCAGGAATAACTTGGAAACAATTAATCCAAACAGCGTTGAATAGAAGCTTCTCAAAAACATCTAGAAGGTGAAGATTTATATATCACGTTTCTGATTGGATATTTATCTCTACTTCTACTATATTTAGTATGGTTCCAGAAACTTCCAGAAGCCCAATGATGGTGTATTACTCAGTAAAAACCCTATATTTTCCGTACATTGACAAAAATTGGAGTAAAGTGTCGTTTGAGCACTTCGCGCTCATACTCTTGTGTTTAAGCTGCCGTGTAGATTTAACCTGAAGGGGTTTTAGAAGCGCATAAGAAATTCGATCAATAGTTATCATACCTATAGTGATTTGTTGTTACGTTCAAGTATGAACTTGATTAGTTTCTGATAAAGTATGAACTCTATGAACATATGATTTTTATCCAAAGTGTCAATTTTTCATCTCATTTGTGACTCATCAACAAGATAGTTCTGTATTTGCAACTTGAAACATCAATTCGAAGAAACTGATATATCAACAACTCTAACGGTAAATGATAGTCAGAAAAAACCTTCTTAATAATCCGATTGAATATGACTGGAATATTCAAATATGTTTTTTTCCTAGTTTCAGATGAATAGAGTATATCATAAATCTGATATGAATCATATCTAGAAAGATTCGAACTCATTAGTTCAGGGGAAAACGTGACAAAAACTTAGTTGACTCCAATCTGTGCAACACTGATAAATCCAAAATAGATAAATATGAGCATTCTTAATCCACTGCTTATCACTATCCATCTATAATTAAAAAGTTGTATCATTATTATGATGATAATTAAAGGATCATTTTTATACTGTATTCTTTTCTCATTTTCAAATATACAGTTCTTTCAAAACCACAGAATTTCACTGCAACAACACAATCTCCACATGAAATTTTACTTCATTGGAAACCACCAAATGATGTTGATCCAAACACACGTCCATTAGAATATTATGAATTAGATTATCAATCAATATTAGATATCAAAAAGTCACCTGATCATTTATCATGGTTCAATAGACCAAGTATTATTAGTGTTGATAATAGTAAAACAATAGAATCACAACGCAACCAGCAACAACAACAACAAACACCCAGTATACATATACGACCAGATGTTACAAGTTATTTATTGAATAATTTAGAACCGGATACACGTTATTTATTTAATCTAATTCCTGTCTCTAAAACTGGACATGGTGTTAAAGCATCAACAGTTGCACGAACTAATCAATTCAGTAAGTGACAATTTAATTTTGTTGTAATATTTACAAATAGTTAATTATTAAGTAGTGACTAAAGTTATGTATGTCAATTACTTCTTAAGTATCATTCGAATTCTGTTGATTAAGTTGTAGTATGTTTATAATAGTTTAGGTTATATAGCATCTCATATCCTATGTTTCTGACGCCGGACGGTCGGAAGGGGACGACTGAAAATTCAACAAGAGGTTAATCATGTTTTGAATAGTTCAGTGGAAATATCTCAGGCTATGAAAATTGACTATACTAGTCCTACAGACATTATTTGTTCCGTCAATATTGTAGGCATACCATCTAGGTGGGTATTCAATCGATTACCTCCAGCCATTTAACATTTAAATTAAGCTAAGACTATAATTTATGGACGACTTTCGAGCAATGTTAAAGTAACTTTCAGAATGTTCACCTGTCTACTAGAACTGAATGAGTATTATAAACTTGTATGAGAAATTAGAATTATGATTTAAAGTTCATAGTTAGAGGTTAGGAACTAGATTTAGAGTTTTCATCACAAAATGCCACCAAAATCCATTACACGTTATCTTATATCTAATTGATTCATTCGTAAATTAGAGTCTTGCCTGAATTTATTTATTTATCAAACTATTGAATTAGAATCGAAATTAATGGAAATTTTTAAATGACTATTCATCGAAGTGTATTTTTGTAAGAACTGTCGTTACGCTTGCACTAAAAGACTACACTCAATAATAATAATAATAATATTTTTGATTGAAATCATGAGTCAATTGAAGCTAGACCACCATAGAAAACCTGGAAGCACTGGACGGCCGTTCCGTCCTAGTATGGGACTCCTCAGCAGTGCGTGTCCACGATCCCGCACCTCAGTACAATGGAAGATGATCGCGCAATGTCGTGGATTGGTTGAGGTTAGACATTAACACCATTGGACCCCTCCTTAGTGGTCTAGTTGGTTAAGCGCCTGGTGCGGTACTGATAGGTCCTGGGCTCGAATCTCGTGGGGTGCGGTATCGTGGGTGCGCACTGCTGAGGAGTCCCATACTAGAACGAAGCGGCCGTCCACTGCTTCCAGGTTTTCCGTGGTGGTCTAGCTTCAATTGACTCATGATCGCAATCAAAAACTTAACAATCTCCACAACTAATAAACTGATAATAATAATAATAATAATAGTCGTAATAATAATGTACAGGGACTAATGAATCTTTCAAATCAAACAAATCAAATTAGAAGGTGAGTTGTTGTTTGAAAGTTTGACCTAACAAGTGAAATTTAAATGTTTCAACCAAATCCAACTTTAATTAAACTTAAACATTACGTAACATTTCATGAATTATGATCACATGGTGAATTAACAGAAAATGAATTCATTAGACAGTTGATACATCTATAAGTTGAGACATTTCAGAAGATATGATCAAACACTTCAATGTTCAAACTGATATTGATTACTAGACGGTTGAGTTCATTCATTTGAAACTTAACTGACAATATTTTATTTAATATTATCTATTTTCTTACATGTGTAAATACAGTTTTTAGTATTCCATTGTCTACGGTGACTTATTACTGACTTACTACTGTTCTCAGCTTCTCAGTTAGAACTTGAAGAACTCGAATTCAATACCTAATTAATAGTTGACATATGTGATTAGTCTTCGGTCTATTTTCTTCCTTTATAAGGTTTATTAATATGACTATAATTTATGGACGACCTTCGAGTGACGCTCAAGTGACCTTGAGAATGCCCACCTACTTAGTACAGCTAGATGAGGGTTATAAACTTGTGTGAAGAATGAAGATTATGATTTACAGTTGATGCATAGAGTTAGGAATCCGATTTATGGTTTTCATCACTAAATGACATCAGCTATAATAACAAAATTCTTTTTAGCCGAATGGATGAATGAATTTCGCGCCAAAATTGAAATCCTGTTATCATAAATCTGATTGGTTCATCCATAAATTATCATTTCGCCAGTTTATCAATAAAATTCTTATTGAATAGTCTCATGAAAAAAAGAGAAAAAAGATTGTTATTTACATACAATTATATACGTAATGAATAATTCATGAGTCTTATTATTGAATGTTAATGAATATAAATATATTTCTGATTTCTTTACTATTAAACAGTTCCATCGGCGCCAAAAAATCTATCTGTACAAGCTATAAGTGCCACCCAATTCCAAGTGAAATGGAAACGCCCAACAATCAATGACCAATTGTCCGATACTTTATCATCTACTCGTATTGCTTATTATGATTTAAACTGGCGTCAAACTGATAGTGAAGTAAGTTCTGTGTGTGTGTGTGTGATGGATATGTTTATCATTAATTTTTAGTGTTAAAGAACACTTTTCTTGATTGTATGAAGATATTTTTTTGAGCAGTATTGAAAGAAATAGAAAGAGAATGAGAATTAAATGTAGCATTTCAACTACCGTCTTCTATTATGTATATATATATACATATACAGCAATAGAGAACATTACGTCCAAAGGTTCTGAAATGTAACGATTAAACTATTTAATTGTATGGTTCAATGTAACAAGTTTCTTTTTGTAAGGAAGACTGAAATTTGTCAATGTCTATTATGGGATATTCATTGACATGAATTTAATGTCTACCATTTAATTTCAGTATAATTTAGTGTAAATTCATCTTAATAGTTGACTTTATTAGTTGATTAAACCTAGACCACCATGGAAAATCATCAAGTACTGGATGGACATTTCATCTTAGTTAAAAAATACGTTATTGTTTCCCAAAGTACTAACCAATATCATATTTACTTGTCTAGTCGTCTTAATGATATTAATTGAATTCCATTAATGAAGATACTTTGTAAACAAAATGTAGTAGGCAATGTGGTGTACTGTATGATGTATTATTTAATCATATTAATTGGTTGAATCTATTTGATTGGAATCCATATGTCGTGATGACCTTCCGCTAGTTAGAACTTGAGATAAATAAACGAATTATGATCTGAATGAAAACACTTCACATAGACTATTTTAATAATTATATGTACTCTAAAAGATCCAGGACAGAGTAGGTTGAAGGATGCTGGTCGGTGGACTATGCACTATTGAGAGTGACAGGAGTAAGTAAGTAAGTAAGTATAAGT
Source organism: Schistosoma haematobium (assembly GCF_000699445.3). Taxonomy (NCBI): domain Eukaryota; kingdom Metazoa; phylum Platyhelminthes; class Trematoda; order Strigeidida; family Schistosomatidae; genus Schistosoma; species Schistosoma haematobium. The sequence goes on from NC_067200.1 coordinate 10,539,886, forward strand.
AAGTAAGTAAGTAAGTAAGTAAGTAAGTAAGTAAGTAAGTAAGTAAGTAAGTAAGTAAGTAAGTAAGTAAGTAAGTAAGTAAGTAAGTAAGTAAGTAAGTAAGTAAGTACTCTAAGAGTATCTACAAATTTCATATCAATTTCATCAGGAATAATTGAGCTGAAATAATAATACATTCTTGTGCTAACTACAACAGTGTTCATTGATATATGTATATTCAGAGGATATAATTAAATCTAAGGGATATGTATAATCAGTTGATTTTAAACAACTAAACTGTTATGTGTCCGGTTTCTATGATATGTCCTAATAGATAAATTTTGTAGGCTAGCAATTCAACTCAGTGTTAACTCAGTGTTGTAATGTTAGACAATCCTGATGGCCTTCTATTTATATCCATTTCTTAAAAAAAATCATTAGTCATATAAGTTAGTTGGTCACTTTCATGGTGTTTTTATGTTTGAGTAAATTAATGTTTGTACCGAATTTGGGAACAGTCGATTAATTCGGGTATTTACGCAATAAATACACTATTTCATCAAAGTATACATTATACCTAACAAGGTTTATTCTTCCTTCCTACTCTGTGTTCATTCTTACATACGATTTACATATATAGGGTTCATGGTCTCGCAATGATATTTCCTCCGAGAATCAACAGTCTCCAGTATGGTTTAACCAATCACTACAATTGTCATCATCATTATCGTCACCGTCGTCATCTATTAATCCTGGAACACTTGAAACAAACACATTTGGTAGTCTACAAATACCAACTCATAATAAATGGAGTAATGATGAGAATCATACAAATTTAACAGATTCATGGTATATTGCAAATATCACTGGTCTACAACCGTCCACGTATTATGTAATACATTTAAGAGCTGTCTCTCAGTCAGGTACAGGTGATACAGCTGTTTCTCGACCAGTGAAAACATGGAATGAACGTAAGTTTATAATTTTTTTAGAATACAACATAAATGTGTTCATGTTCACGTTTTATTACCTGTCTATGCAATTACCATCTATCTATCTTTCTGTCGATCCATTAAATCTCCCTATGGCATTTACACTTACCTAAGAACAATTTCTGAAAAGTTTTCATTCGTAAAGGCCCATGAGTTATGATGTGTTTTTCCTCTAATTATATATATTTCGGTTCAGTAAAGCATGTTTGTCTGGTGCCTTGAATTTTATAAATAACTGTCTCCATTACATCAAATGGTTAATTCAAACTCAAAATTATCATAGAAAAGTGGAACAATATAAGCGAATTTGATAATTAGTTATAATAGAGGTTGATGGAAAATTCGTTGGTTCAACAGTGAATTCATTTATTTTATAGATTAGAATATACTATGGTAGACAGTGTTAAAATATTAACTCCGTTTTTTCTGATTTACATCATGAATTGATCAATACTAGATCACCATTGAAAATCTGGAAGTACTGGCTGACTGTTTCGTCTTAATATGGAACTCCTCAGAAGTGCACATTCACGCTTCCGCACTCGAGATTTAAACCCATAAGCTTCAGTCTCGTGTGCGAACGCTTAATCTCTAGACCACTGAGTCGACTGGCATCTAACGGTGTTAATGTCTAACTTCAACCAATTCACGAAATCGTGTGACCATCTTCCATTGTCTGAGGCAGATACCTATCTCCACTTGACACGGATTGGACTCCAGTGGTCATGGCTGAGGGTGCGTTATACCAGGTTGAAACGGTCGTCCAGTGCTTCTAGGTTTCCAATGGTGGTCTAATATTGATCGATTCATGGTCTCAGTCAAAAAACACCACAATCTTCACAACCTCATACTGATAATTATCTCCTTTTGTCCTTGAGAATTCTAAATATTCCGTTGATAATAATTTTCAAACTGTATAATATTGCTTACTTACTAAAAACTACCATTATATGTGCGACCAAACCACCCAGACCAGAGAACAAAAGTCTATCAAAATAATCCACCTCAGCTATAAGTCTTTCCCACCACCTCATGATATCAACCACATATATTTGTATCAAATTTCATTTGATGTACCCCAAATAGGACGAAATACACTTTCCGGTGTCCCATATTAATCAAATTAATCCTGTTCTATGAAAATATACTTACAAAATTATTTAGTTAGAATAAGCATTTTGGAAATTATCAAATAATATGTACCTACAACTCAATCATTACCTGGTTTATGGTGACCTAATACACACTTGAATTATGTAAACACTTTATAAAATGACTGATTGATACAAATTGTTGTGTGAACTTAATCAACCCTGAATAGGTTTAAGTGTAATGTTATAGTATGAAGATTCATGTAGAATCAGTTGTATGTTTTTATTCATGTGTATTTTTATATATTTTAGATTTTCTATTCTCATTTTCCTATATTACTATTTGCCTATTAAATATACTCATAGTAGCTTCCTGTAATCTATACATTATTCACCTGATAAAACGTTTGATTCACTGAGTTAGATGGTTTAATTACATAGCTTTCGTTGTACTTCGGGACAACATCATCAGTGTTTATATCTTGTGGAAGTGAGGTTATTAGTTATTTAGCAAGCTTGAAATTAATTTATCCTGTTAGCTACGATTGTGATTGGTTATTTTCATAGGTTTTGTTATCTTCAATTGTTTTTGTGTTCAAATATACTATTTTGTTGTGTTAGCTATTAGTCAGGTTATTCCCTGATCTTTTCCGAATGGGTTAATAGATTAGGTATAACTTCTTGGGTCTATTGATTGAGGATTGATATGATTTTGATGGAGTTTTGTTCTCTGAGCTGGATGGTTTGGTCGTGGAGCTTTCATCGTTCTTCTGAACGACATCATCAGCACAAACTTCAGATAGAAGTGAAGTGTTCGATTTTCTCATTATGTGTTTCACAGCTTGTTCTGTGCACCTCGATGTTGATTGGTTCTTGTTGACCTTAAATTTATCCTTGTTTACTTCTTTGTTTTGGTTGTGTCTCCCATTTGGAGTTTCCTCTGTCTAAGAGGATTTCTAGAAGCCTGGCACTCAGGTCAATCAGCAATCAACAAACATATTGAAATCAATCCAATTTATCAACCAATCAGGAAAATCATGCATATATATAAGAACAAAAATCAAAACAATGGGAGACACAACCAAAACAAAGAAGTAAACAAGGATAAATTTAAGGTCAACAAGAACCAATCAACATCGAGGTGCACAGAACAAGCTGTGAAACACATAATGAGAAAATCGAACACTTCACTTCTATCTGAAGTTTGTGCTGATGATGTCGTTCAGAAGAACGATGAAAGCTCCACGACCAAACCATCCAGCTCAGAGAACAAAACTCCATCAAAATCATCCACCTGAGCTACAAATCTTCTCCACCATCTCAAGATTGATATGATTATTGTGCTTCTAGACATTTTCTGACTTTCCTAGAATTTTCACGACTTAGAATTCCGACGCTCATTCAGTCAAATTCCTATCCAATCTCTATCCACAAATTTTGGCTAAGACTCTGATTTTTATATTGGCTGTCTAATTCTCACGATTTGTCTACAACGTATATACATATATAAACGATATGGATCCTAAATATTTCTGCAATCAACCATTTATTATTAATGAGCATAAATGAGAGAAGATATACGAAATAAATATGCTTCTTTATATCATAATTATCATGATCAGTATCATCACAATCGGCACCTCCTAATCAGATATTTAATGAATCTAATAAAAATAAAAACTTTGGAATTAAGTTTATTACACTAAAACTAGAGTCATTCTGTATTCTATGGTTTTTTAGAAATTCCGTACGATGTCTCACATTGTTTTTTAAAATGAAAAATGCTGAAAAACTAATGTGTAACATAACTCAACCGATGTTACCATTAGTAACGTGCGCTAAATCAAAACATGATACGAAAACACAAACAACCAAGCAAGCAAATGCACAATACACCTTTACTATAAAGTACGTGTACGCTTGTATGTGTGTGTGTGTGGGTGTACGCCGATACGTTAAAGTATCAGTGTCATGTCAAAAAGTTAGTATATATATCTATATCATTTTTATCCTAAATGTCAACCGGAATTTCCTGAATAGAAAATTTTCACACCACTGACAATATGATTACCAATATTACTGTTCCCAGAAAACACTAATAATATCAGTAGTGTTGGTGGAATCAGTAAAATTAGGTGTTACCATTAATGATGTATCTGTGAAATTCATATAGAGATTACTTAAAGTAGTTATCATATGTGTGCGCTTGTGTGTGTGTGTGTGAATGGATGGCGGGAGGTGTTTACAAAATGTTGTAGTTTTAAATAAAGTTACTTCATAGCCAGTTGTTTTTGCGCTTACTTTGAAATTAGCTTTATTATGAATGGTGCTCATTTAAAAATGTATTATTAAAAACTATGAAGTACCGACATTTGAGGTATTCTTAGCTCAGAATGTCTATCCAGTAAATAGGGTACTATTAGGTGCCAAATAGTAATTCACCAATGCTATTCAACTAAAAACCCAGCTCTAGTAATTAAGATACATAATATAATTTATAGAAATCCAATTACTTACTTTTTAACTATAGTTCTGAATAACACATTTGAATGTATATAGTATACGCTGTTCAGAAGTTTTATAACCATTATGAAATTATCATCAATCTCTTTCGTGAATAGTAAAATTTGTTTAATACTAAATGATTAGATAATGGTCATAAATCAATGATCTATCAGTTGTAAATATCTCAGTCATATAGGTGGTCAGTATCAGACTGAATGTCTTTCAGTGGCCTGGTATCTGACTCTAGTTAGATCGTATAATTGATTATTAACGAAATAGACATATCACCAATCGTCGTATTTAATTATTGACTTAACTCACGTTGGTGAATAACGGAATCAAATAAGTCAAATACGAGAATGGATTTTTGAATATGTATATTTCGTACAATCGTTGATCGGAAAGTGAAGTAAAACAAAATTACGCACAACGGGAAAGGCGAATTAGTCAACTCGGTTGAACCAAGCATGAATTGATATTTATAAAAATAAGTTACAGACATGTGATGCATAGCATAAGTAGTGCACACACAAACGCTCATATAAAAACAGTCAAGGTTGATAAGCGAAAAAAGAAACAGAATAACGGATTTGAATCTCACGGAGAGCATCAGCTCTTATGATTAAATGTGAGCACTGTTGATGTGTGTCCATTCGCGAGGATACTATGATTAAGCTCTTTTGTCAATGGTCTTTATTCATGCAACTTATAAATATTTCATCAAATTAATGAACTGATCTAAGTTAGCCAACCATTGAAAACTCGTCCTAGTATGGGAGCCTTCACCACTGCGCATTCACGACCACGTATCGAGTGTGTGGCAGTTACCGATAGGAGACAATGGAAAACGGTAGCGCACTGTCATGGATTGATTGAAGTTATACGTTAATACCGTTGAATCTGGCTCAGTAGCCTAAGATTAAGTGTTCGCATGGGACAAGGGGTCCCGGGTGCGATCCCCGCCACAGAAGTCATGAATGCACCCTACTGGGGAGTTCCATATTAGGACGGATCGGCTATCCAGTGCTTCCAGGTATTCAATGATTGTGTAACTTGGGTGGGTTCATGATTTTAATAAAATTCACCAATCTCTGCGATGTTCTACTGACGTGAACTTATATTGTTTAAATCTGTGAAGTTAACTTTGTTTTAACCACTGAGATTTTTGTTGTCTTTTTGATTAATTTTCGATTTTTAGCCCCAACAGCTCCACAAAAATTACGCTTAATCAGTCAAATAATTCCACAGTCCAGTGTTAATTTACCACCACAAATTCTACTACGTATTACATGGGAACCAGTTTGGTATGATGGTTATAAAGTAGGTGAAATGTCTACATTGTATAGAATCAGATGGCGTTTAATTGGTAGTGAGAGGAATTTCAAAGGAGCAGCACAATCCCTCGTAAAACGTACAGTACGTTCAGCAGATAAATATCCAAGTGAATCGACATTATATTGGCCCATCATTGAAAAACAACAAAAACACGAGCAAATCGATTCACTACAGTACCAACACCATGGGTATCAATTCACAGAATATGGTGCTCCTAATCCATTTCAATCAGAATCACTTATTCCGACGAAATTTCTACATGGTGAAGTGAATTTAACGGAAACTAGTTGGAATCCTGCTTCTGATATATTTCGTAAGTGAAACAGTAGTGAATTGCACAAAATGATAATTTCTCTAGTGTTTTATATGTTGAATTATAGACAAGACTATAATTTGTGAATAAACCAATCACATTCGTGAGGACAGATCTTAGATTTTGGTGCGGAATTCATTCATCAATATGGCAAAGTACCATTTTGGCACTATAGCTTATGTCAGTTCGAAATAAAAACTCTAACTCTAATTCCCAACCATAACATCTAACGGTTTATTCTAATCCTAATGCCTTACATTAATTCACAGCCTTCTTATAATCTTAGTAGGTAAGTGGATATTCTCAAGACCACTTAAAGATTACTCAAAGGTCTTACATAAGTTATATACTCACACAATTTTCTCACGATTAAACTTTGATCGATCGTTGTTGGTATACATGGATTCTGAATGTGATATATAGCCATTATTCAAGTATTAAGTCATATCTCACAGAATGTACACATTCTACCAAGAACAGATCAAAATTCGGTAGGGAATGTTAGCAACACGATCATTGCGATTCCTAAAAAAATGATAATAAACACTATACCAGTGGAACAAGTTATTGATTATTACAATTAAGAAATTGTATGTATAGCTGTTATAACAGGAAAAATATTAAGCAAAGTTAAACTTACGAAACTGTCATATCAAAGCATTTTTGTCCGTATTTTTGTTGCATAAGAAATCAACCCTTGAATTATTGTATTTTTATATTCTCGTAGTTGTGAACTTTTGTGTGATACATAAGTTAGTGTTGTTGTATGTTGTAGCTTTCTCGAATTACTGTTAGTTTGTTACGAGGCCATTATTTACTTACTTACGCCTGTTACCCCTCATAGAGGCGCATAGGTCGCTCATTAGCCTTCTCCACCCAACTCTGTCCTGGACAGTCCTTTCCAGTTATTTCTTGTTGCTATTCATCCTTTTCATATCCGCCTCTAATTCTCGACACAGTGTGTTCTTTGGCCTTCCTCTTTCCCGTTTATCATCAGGATTACAAGTTAGCGATTGCTTTGTGATGCAGTTTGATGATTTCCTCAATGTGTGTCCTATCCACCTCCAACATCTTTTCCTAATTTCCTCTTCACCTGGAAGTTGGTATGTTTTCTTCCACAATAGGTTGTTACTGATATTTATCCGGCCAACCGATATTGAGTATCTTGCGTAGACAACTATTTATTAATACTTGTACATTTTTGATGATGGCTGCAGTAGTTGTCCATGTTTCAGCTTCATACAGTAGAACTGTCTTGACGTTCATATTGAAGATTTTGACTTTGATATTGATTGTCAGTTGTTTTGAGTTCCATATGTTCCTTTACCATAGGAATGCTGTCGGAATGCCCTTGTAGTCCTTTTCCACTAATGATGTAGTTATACTGATATCGTGATCTCTTAAATATGATGATTTGTGGTCAAGATTTTGCTCTATATTATTGTTTGAGTGATTTATAACAAGTAGTTATCTAATTATTGCGTCATATACTGAATCTCTGGCAAATACGTGTTGGTCTAACTCCACTCTCGATCAATAGTCGTCAAATTTTGTGTTCTTGACTGTTATCTCACCATCATCGTTTTGTCGATATTAAGCAAACAGTCTAGGCGAATTAGTCAATACTGAGACTAAGTCAATAAAATTTCATTATTGTATTATCGTCCGATCACACCTAGAAGAAATCTGTTTCTTCGTTTCTACCGTTTTATCAATAAAGTGTTGAAATTTGAAGCATAATGTAACTGAACTTGAGTTGCAATTACATCATTAAGTAGATTGATCTGAGAACTAAGAGCTGTATTCCTAACGCTTCTCTCAAACTAAATTGTTTGATTGTATAGATAATTTTAAAAGATACATCAAATAGAACCGTGTGATTAAAGTTCCCAAGATGTTCTGCAATTGAACTGTTAATTGTGTTTTGATGTACACCAATCAAAAACCATGAAAGATAATGTTCAGTGATAAATTTAAAGAACCCTCGCTTTGTATGGGCAATCTAATCTGTTTCAAAAAAAGCACATAAACTTATAATTACATATTGATGCTGTTATGAACGAGAACTCCAGTGGGGACAAGCAAACGAATTTGAACACAAAATTACAGAATCTCTTAGTAAAATCTAAGAATCATACATGTAAATAGTTCAATTGCAAAATATTCATCCATTGTCTTAGACTTCATTGTTCTTTTATTATTTCCATATCAATCACGTTCTGTTCTCGTTCTCTTCTCTTTGATCTTCTTAACTTTTGTATGCCAGACACTCCAGTTTTGATTGATGATGCATACTACTTATATCTGTCGACTTCAATAGCACACACCATAATATGACCACATCAATTGTATAGCTTCAGTAAATGATATTACTTACTTATGCCTGTTACTCCTCGTGAAGGAGCGTAGGCCGCTCACCAGCATTCTCCATCCAACCCTGTCCTGGGCAATCCTTTTCAGCTCCTTCCAGTCATTATCCATTCTTTTCATATCTGCTTCGATTTCCCGACGTAATGTGTTCTTTGGCCTTCCTCTTTTCCGCTTCCCTTCGCTGACCCTATGCCCAACCCTCCTCCTTTACCCGGGCTTGGGACCGGCAGTAACTCTAGAAGAGCTACAGGCGGAGATAGTAAATGATATTATCGAATTGAAAGTTCTCTTCGTTGAATTCCCTTTTTCATTCTTTTGTATAGTCGTTTGTTTTAATGAATGTAGTTTTCTTTTTCCAAAAAAAACACAAAAATTATGTAGTTCAAATTATATTGATTATTAACCAATAAACTATTTTTTTCTCTCTATCTCTTTAATTGACATTACTTTTATCAGTACTTGGTATGAGTTATGAATTTCGTGTAGCTGTAATCACTACATTACAAGTTGGTTATGAAACGATAGAAACAATATCGTTTGAAGGAACAGGTAAGATGTTTTCTTCTTTTTTTTTCTTTCCAATTTGACTTTTAATGTCATTTCTGTCGAAAATCACAATCATACACAAAGATGTAACAATAAAACTTTTATACCGTTCAAAAAGTTCTTGATCTTTTGAGTAAGTAATTGGTATTCAAAGCTTTACTATTATTGTAGTGAATAAGAACACCAATGGGTACAATCGAATGTATTTAACAGAAAGTTACTGAACTTCTTAATAAAATCTAACAATCACATGGTAAATGGTTATTATGCAAAATGTCCATCACTTGTCTCAAAATGACCCAGACTTCATTGTTCTTGCATTTTCATGCAAATTGCATTCTGTTTTCATTCATTACTGTTCGATCCTCTTGTCTCTCTGATGCCAGACATTCTGTTCCGGACTAACATCATATACTGCCTATGTCGATATAAGAAGCACACACCACATTATACATTAGTTGATTCAAGAGATTGATGATAGTAAGATTCACTTGATATTTTGTTTTAGTTTTTTTTATTTATTGTTAGGATACAAACATGTACATACACATGGGACATAGTTTCCGATATTATGAAGAGTTAGATGTATGAGTTATACTAGTTATACTAAAACAAAAGCTTTATGATATACTTTTGGTGTATTTACCTAATGATCAATATTACAATTTACAGTAATTAAGGAAAGTAAGATCACTAGATTTATAGTCGATATTATGTTATCCGAGTATTAGTTCTCGAGTACTGGCAATATTCTGTCGACTAAGTTATGATATATTTGTTTTATGATAAACGATTAGTTATTAGGATAGACTCTTTTGTTATTGAATGGTGTCTTAAAGATAATCAACAGAAAATCCTTTAAATTACTCGTTCTTTATGACAGTTAACACTCGTTTATATGGTATATCTATTATAAGCAATGATGCATGGTGGCTAACAATGGAATGCAGGACGTGCATTTCGTGTTATTTATGACTCGTCAGCTGGATATACCTGCATCCCAGAGTTGATGTTTGCTACGGGACTCAAACTTATTACCGTTCGCTTTCAACGTCATTGCGTTATCTACTTAGCGGCTGAATCTAAATAGCTAACACCTTATGCAGTGGGGTGAAGTTTTAATTCATTTTGTATTGTTTGTTTGAATCTTCCTATTAATGTTTACGACTACAATCGATCACTCTCTTATTGGCAAATGTTCATCCAGTGCAGATTGAATCGATGCATCCCATCAACAGAGATGGATATAGGGAACTGATGGTGGAAAAGATTTGTAGCTCAGTTGGATGATTTTGAACAAAGTCAAGCAAAGAAGTCAACAAAAGGATCACCCTACCATAAATAAACGGCATATCAGAAACGACAACGAGACTGCTGAAAATCTTTGGAGTAGGTGATGCGCACAAACTGACAAAATCCTTACAATCAAACCTATGCAAACCAAAGGATGAAATGACAAAAGAAGACAAATCAAATATCATCTACAAAATAAATTGTGCGAACTACGGAAAACACTACATTGGGCAATCCGGACTCCCACTTCATATTCGCCTGCATGAACATCAATTAACAGTCAAACGCCATGACATGTCCAGACTTATATCAATACACGTGGACAACTGTGGACACACATTCGATTGGAAAAATGTGGAGATTTTGGATAGAGCCACTTCCAAAAACACCAGAGAATTTTTAGAAGCCTGTCACTCAGCTCAATCAACAAATACATTGAAATCGATCCAATTTATCGACCCATCAGGAAAATTGTGCACAAACATAGGAACAAAACTCAAACCAATGGGAGATACAACCAAACAAGGAAGTAAACAGTGACAGGTTTAAGGTCAACAAGAACCAATCAACATCGTGGTGTACAGGACAAGCTGTGAACCACGTGTGGAGAAATTCGAACACTTCACCTCTACCTGAAGTTTGTGTTGTTGATGTCGTTCAGTAAAACGATGAGAACTCCACGACCAAACCATCCAGCTCAGAGAACAAATCTCCATCAAAATAGGAGACCGATCAACTTCAGTCCTAAACGTCGATAAGAAGATTCAAATAATCAATATAAAAATGAATTGAAGATGTATTTATATTGATGAGTAAAAACTATTTGGTGTAGTCTGATTATGAAACAAAGGATTGTTAGTCAGAGTAAAAAGTGATCTAAAGACTGCCACTTTTACCAATCATAACGAGAATGGTGTTTGGTTTCATATTAAATGTTGTTTTGATTCATAGCTTGGGTCCATCCTAAATTGACATTATATGAAGAATAGGATAGTACTAAACAAATAATTTAGTTTGAATGGCCTATAGGATTCTCACTTAAAACATTCGAATCCCATTCTGAGTACTAATTCAAAACTTACTAACCAATATGTGACTAATATTTTGTTTGTCTAGTCTTTCGTATTAATAGAATTCTATAGGTCAAGTTTTAACGTGATCCTATTGGCTCGACATCACGTCGAATATGTTTTGATGTTAGGTGGCCATGAGTAGCCAACATGAATTTATAGATCTAAGTTTCATGTCAGTTGGGACTCATGAATAAGAATTACATGTAGTAGATTTGAATCAGGTTCACTCCATTTCTTAGCCTGAGGCGTTAAAACTGGGTTATTGTGACAGGGGGTTGACCTACTGTGGGACTGAGATATTTACATCACCTAATCACTGAATAATGATTCGTCTCGTCCTTAATGTTGATTGAGCTCCATGTCCATAGTTTCTTAATGACTAACTCCAGTCAACTAACATCGCCAAAACATACGTTCAAAGAATTAAGATTTAATTACATCATTATTTCTTTAGAAAATAAATTTATCTCATGATTTTCTGCTTTCAATCTAGCACCAACAAATACACCAACTTCAATACAAGTCAGTTATACATTAGACCAAATAATCTTATCATGGAATCCACCTGATTGGGATCACCGACATGGTATATTTGAATCATATGAAATTAAATGTTATCGTAATAAACCATCTATGAATGTCAGTCATGTTAATGTCGATGAAAAAATGAATACATTATTAAATGATCAGTTGAAATCACAAGATCAACATTTCAATGTGACCTTACTAAATAGTCGTGTACAATGGCCAATTTCAGCACCGAATGATTTATTAAATATTATTCCATGGCCAAGTGGTCAAATTCGTTTAAATTATCCAAATGATTTTAATTATAAACATGGTGAGATTGATTCTCGACAAAATAATAATGACAATACTGTGAGGTATGGTGGTAGTAATAATAATAATATTTATGCATGTGTTATTCGTGCGGTCAATGTGTACGGATTTGGGCCGTGGTCAACAGAGAAGATAATTTTACCAAAGAAACCATGTAAGTCTCGCCCTTTTTTTGAATAGTCTTGTTAAATGGTTTATAGAGTAGTGGAATTTCTCTGAGATAATCTGTATGCGTCGTATATCACTCGTCTTCATAACTATTCTTAGATAACTCTCAACTGTGTATAGATTTCAAACGACAATATAAAGCGTTGACTATAGTTTATTATCATACAGCGCTGACACACAAAGTGAATATGAGCAGAAATGGAAGTGAAAGTGAATACTAGAGAACACCAGAGAGTGTATAATGGCGAATAAACAGGTGAATGAACTTTATGCAATGAACAACATTTAAAAATTTGTGAATTTTATTCTGAGGTTATATAGATATTAGGGTGAAATTTAACGATCATAATGCGGGAATAAAGCCGAATGACTGAATAAAAATGCCGGTCCCATGTCCGGATAAAAGAGGTGGTTTGGGCATAGGGTCAGCAACCTCATCACTAAGAAAACAATTTCGCTATAAAAAACACTAACTGAATTAATTCACGCTCTCAAAAAGGGTATATAACATTATTAAACCCATGCAATATAAGTAGATTCTTGTTTATATAGCACTATACTACTTACCATTGTCAAAGTAGTTTCAAGCATATACCTTTAGGTGGATTATCTTCGAAGTGATATCACAACTGAAAAATCATTTAAAATCAAATATCACCGGATAGTTGCTTCTCATTCGGTTTCGAACCACCCTGCAATACATATTCCTACATTATGGTTTCAGTCAATCATGTCCATCATAACCAGACACTATGCTTATCTTATAATTTAATAAAATGTTTAGAATCGGAAATGAATACAGTTCATGTTTGGAATACGACTATTATCTACCTTTAATAAATATATTGGAAATCCTTTTGAATATTAATGGATTATTCTTATCATCTTCACAATATGGATCACAAACTGATCTTAGCTAGACAATTATTGTTCCAAGTATTCGAGTGTTTGAAATTATTGATTTTCAAACTACTCTTCTGAATAACCAATCATAATCAAAATAAAAGAGGTTGTATAAGGGTAATAAACATAATTATTATCACTCAGCATGATGTGAAATAAAATCCAATACATATGTGAACATCAATAACATTATGGTAAAGAGGTAGAGAATGAAAATAGAGCAAAGTTTTAAAAAAAGTCAATCAAGATTATTTGATAAATATCCAGTCATCATGATAGAGGTAGGTTAATTACACTTTCCTCCTGTATATATAGGTTAGATTGGGAATGTTTACCAGAGAGTGACCCTGCAAAACGGGGTAAGATTGGTGTTGGTTACTTGTTAATTATTGTGAGTTACTTGTATTCGTTTCGTATCCACGTTGGAAAAGATGCCTGGCAGTCGGACTTGTGTAGACTTTACTCCCATTTAGGATTATGTTCAAAAAATCTGGTAGAAACCCACTTTCTCTGAAATTTCACTGTACTTGCTACCGCAGGTACATGTAAATCTGCAATTGCGATTGAAGCTGACGTCCTCAGAGTATTGATCTACATTTAACTAATGTAACGAACACTTGCTGTTGTATAGTAAAACCAGTTGAGCAGCAGGGAAGCTTCTTTTCAGTGCTATCTTTACTCTTCTGTCGACTATGCCTGAAATCTCATCACATTTGAATTGAAAACCAATGAAAATAGGTTTCTTTGCAAACTGCCAGCAGTTTATCATCTTGAGGATATCTTTTTCAATTTTCCATAAAGTTCATCTCCAAAATAACGAATTCCTCATTTATTTTATCATTTACTCATAGCTTCGTGGCTGTATTGTAAAGCATTTTAACAAAATATATTTTATAACTGGTACAACAAAAGCCATTATATTGTAAATAATGTCCTCACAGTTATAAGCGGAATAGGTCAACTTTGGCCCGATGATACTGTACATAACTGATTGACGCGATCAATGATGGGAGTAATTATACACGTGATGTGAATGTGTATATGATGCGAATTGTTCACCAGGGTCCTTGGTACCTGTGTGACTGCACCACAGGATTGAGGATTGTAGCGCTAATGGAAATATTGTCTTATTCATCTTTTTTTCCCTGTATACTTTTCTGAGTAGTTCCATCATTTGTTTTTTTGATCTTTCAATATTCCATTGTAAACTATGTATATGGATGAGAGTTGTTAAAATGACTATGGTAACTCGTAGCATAATCAATATCATGATAAATAATCCACATATCTGAAGTTGTATGTTGTGTTTTAGATCACAAGTTTCAGTTTTGTTAATTCTAAGTTATCTATGAAGATATGAGATATGATATTACACTAGTGATCATTTCATAGCCACTTAGTCAATTCCTTTGTATAGTTAGTTGATTGTTAAACTGAAAACAGACCACTTTATGGCAAAGTATTAGGAATTTTCTCAACTTACTTTTTTTCGGTAAAAACAAGTACCATGAATTTCGTTAATATCTAATAAGTTAACCCATAACGTTGAGAAGCTGAAGTACATCTTTTAAACTATGAACCACCATATGTCGCATAATTTAGCTAACTATCAAGTCAATTTATATCATGGTGATTTTACCATAAATATTATAGATCATTTTTGGTTATTGAATTTGTGTACTTTAGAGAGACTAGTCATTAAAGTACAATCATAAACCATTTGTCATCAAATTGTTGTAAGTGGAATGATCAATATCTTGACGTAGTTCCACACTTAAAACTTTCATATTTATATACGATTGTACACCTTGGTAATAATTTCATTGAAATGAGATCCTTTCACTGAAATTCATGTTTTTAATATTTAAAAATAATGAGATTAAGTGTTTGCGCATGAAACCGAAGGTTATACGTTCGAATCCTAAATGCGGAATCATGGATACACACTACTGAAGAGTGTCATACTACGACAAAACGACTGTCCAATGCATCCAGGTTATCACTAGTGATCCAAAATTGATTGATTCATCATTTCAATCCAAATGATCAATAAGCTAGTGACAAATCAAAGAAGGTGTTATGGTCACTGGGTGATGATCAATGTCATGTGTATCAAGTCTTTATTTGTGCAGATCGAATGCTATCGACCAAGTTGCAATATGGCCACCAGTCTAGGTGACTGGTAGTTGGAAGTACACCTTGCTGACGAGTGTGCCAAGTAGCACGAAACCCGGGTCCAGTGTTTCCTATCGTTTACCTTTAACCACCATCTAAGGTTTTGTAGAGATGAGAAATCATGAAATATCATAAAATCCAGTTTTAATATTCTGGTTTTATGTACACGTCATCTATTGATGTACATAATTTAATTTGTTTTGAATTGTTTTATTAATTAAAAACAAACAAACAAACAATCTTCTATTTTTTCTTTTAGCTATCCCTCCTTCACCGAATAATATCCGTGCAATATTTCTTAATCAACATCAATTACGTATTAGTTGGTCATTACCATTGAATCTATTACAAACAATTTCATCTCATCTTATTAAAAAATTAACACAAAATGATATTAATAAATTAATTATATCATCTGGATATAATTATTTATATTTTGCTATATATATTAGTCCAATAATAAAAATTAATTGGAAACGTTATACAACAAAAGGTCCTACAACTGAATTCATTCTAGTAAGTTTAATAACTAATTAATGTTACCGTTTATTTGTTGTTGATTAGTTGAAATCATGAGTCAATTGAAGTTAGATCCTTATGGAAAATCTAAAAGTACTGGACGATCGTTTCGTCCTATTGTCGGACTTTTCAGCAGTAGTCATATACTATTCTGCCTCGTGAGATTTTGAATCCAGGACCTATCAGACTTGCGCGTGAACGCTTAGCCTATAAACCACTGAGATATTATCTAATGGTGTTAATTGTCTAACTTCAACTAATCCACGAAATCGCACCACTGTCCACTATTGTCATCAGTGAGTTACTATCTCACAACAGGTATGACTGAACTCCACTGGTCACTGCTTCTCACTAGAACTCCAGGAAATACGTCTTGGAGATTGTCACTAGTGAGCATATGATGATTATAATCAGAGATGGGTTTTGTGGGTATTATAGTAATTTAATAGTTGAATTCATGAATTAATTAAAGGAGTCCCATACTAGAACGAAACAGCCGTCCAGA
The DNA here is from genome assembly GCF_000699445.3 of Schistosoma haematobium. Taxonomy (NCBI): domain Eukaryota; kingdom Metazoa; phylum Platyhelminthes; class Trematoda; order Strigeidida; family Schistosomatidae; genus Schistosoma; species Schistosoma haematobium. The sequence goes on from NC_067200.1 coordinate 10,556,493, forward strand.
TTATCCAGGTTTTCCATGGTGGTCTAGCTTTAATTGACTTATGATCTCAACTATTAAAAAATTACTATAATATCCACATAAACCCCTCTGAATTAATGTTACATTTAAGATTTTTACTAATCATAAGAAAATCAGTCAGTCAGTCAGTAACAACGTGGAACTTTGTACCAAAATACATCAGTTCGAGTTGCCACACCATATTAGCACAGAGATGCAGTTGTCAATTCAAATCCCGTAGTGGTAGAGGCGGTAAGAATATAAGCAGTAATCGGAAAGTTTGTCGAATGGAATAGAAGTAATTTCCAAAGTGAACCAGTCATAGCTTGAATAGTTGTGTTGATCATTGTAACTTAAGTCTTTAAATGACTGTCTATCTATTGCTTCCAGCTAATTATTCAATCAATATTAAATGGATGAGATTATATACTGAGCATTACTAACTGTCATATACTTAGAAAATGTATCTTTTTTATTTTGATCCATGTGATTGAATAGGAGTCTATTTTGTTTAATATGTATTGAACTAATAGTCACATGTTGTTCAATGACTCTGTAACTTTAGTTAGGTCAATAATATGATTAGCAGACAACAAGTGGCCATAAATAATGAATTTGAAGGCTTAGCTCCTAACGGTTCAACAAGATTCTTTTAATCTTAGTAGCTAATCAAAACATGAACACACCAACTAGATAGAAATTCCATCATTTTTTATTTAGGATTAAATGCATAACTACAAATCATTATAGTTAGGAAGTTATAATTTGTTTAGGACGTGATCAATAATAAAACACACCGAATATTAGGCTCATTATTGATTATCGATCATTTAGGGACAGTTTCTGATTTGAAGCGCAAGTACACAGTTGGGAAATAAACAAAATACAACAGGCAAAGTATTTAATAACCACACAATAAAATATATGTATGATAGTTCCTTGTAGAACAGTCCTGAAGGTTCCACCCTCCTTTAATATTCACTATTATGTAATACTAACACTGTCGTAATAACGGATATCAATATACACAATGGTATCACAAAACTAGATCAGAACTGCTTAGGTCCAAGATAAAAGCAAATAATGAAGGTAGGGAACATCTACCTGTTTAGTTATCCATTAAGGATACTTTATTTGACTTGTGTAACTCTGTGATCAACAAGGAACTATCAGTTATTAAGAATTTTAGAGATTGGACGTCATTGACCATTGGATTAATTGAATTATTTATAAAATTTGCTACTAATTTTGTTTAAGTAGTGTAAGTAAAATAACAAAAATTTTACCCCAACCCACATGGTTTTTTACAAAGTTATACAAATTGTATTTCTTGAAATATACTTATTCAATATAATCAGCTTTATTTTCGTTCTTCTACTTTTCTTTAGAATGATTATGATGAAAAAACTAATTATTTAGTAAGGGTTAGTTCAGTGAGTATCAATGATCATGAAAGTAAATGGTCAGAACCAATTTCAACAGAACGAATCGAATCAACCAATTCTAATTTGGCAATTAAAGTTTATAATTTAAAATGTCATTTATTTTATCGATCCCAAACCGATTTGTGGCAATTAAAAGTAAAATGGGAAGTTCCTAAACAATTACAAACTGGATCATATTTTGATCAACTTTCTCACTATAGGGTTAGTTAGATTTTTAGATATTTTCATCACTAGAATCATCACAAACTTGATTACTTGAATTGTTTAATAATATTTACTGAAAATCAGTGTGTATCTGTTAGTTATTCCACTTGATCAACCTGACATTATGATCACTAACCCTAGTGACTGAACATTGTAGTACTAGTTTAAAATAGATGGAATATGGTTAGCAGTGGAATCTCGGACTTGCTATTCGTCTGATGTGAAGGCGCGGATCGGCAAAGCAAGAGCAGCATATTTAAAACTGAGGAACATCTGCAATTCAAAGCAACTGCCGACCAACATCAAGGTCAGGATTTTCAATACAAATGTCAAGACAGTTCTACTGTATGGGGCGGAAACCTGGAGAACTATGAAAGCCATCATCCAGAAAATACAAGTGTTTATTAACAGTTGTTTACGCAAAATACTTCAGATCCGTTGGCCGGACACTGTCAGCAACAACCTACTGTGGGAGAGAACAAACCAAATCCCAGCGGAGGAAGAAATCAGGAAGAAGCGCTGGAAGTGGATAGGACACACATTGAGGAAAGCACTGATCTGCATCACAAGACAAGCCCCCACATGGAATCCTCAAGGCCAAATGAAAAGAGGAAGACCAAAGAACTCATTACGCCGAGAAATGGAAATAGACATGAGAAAAATGAACAAGAATTGGATAGAACTAGAAAGGAAGGGACAGGACAGAGTGGGTTGGAGAACGCTGGTCTGCGGCCTATGCTCCATTTGGAGTAACAGGCGTAATTAAGTAAGTAAGTAATTCGTCCTTTTCGGACGTGTAGTTCTGCTTGTTCAGTAACAGATGAAAATCGGAAATAGCTAAGGGATAAGAACTATTTTAGTTAAAACATCACCGATGTTAATGTCACGCACAGATTATCACTTGTCTAGAACAGTGTGTAGATAAACAGTTCAATATTTAAAAATAAATCGTCAGTCTGAAAAAAAGCAGTAAGTCAAATACAACTGCCATGGGAAATGGGAGGTATACGCATCTGTTAAATAACTATCGGATTACATTAGCGCATCCAGAGGAAAAAAAGACCTAAAGAAGTGAGGTTAAAATAGGGTAATAAAACCAGATGCGATTAAGATCTAAACACGAGAAATATGGTACAAAAGAATAATTACGATCAAAGACTGTAGAGTCAGAATTTATATCTAACTGCCTCTCTCTACGTATATATATATATATATATATATATATATATATATATATATATATATATATATATATATATATATATATATATATATATATTGGGAGAAAGAGAGGAGGTGAGAAATAGAGAAGAATGAATGAAATTACTTCACCGTAACTGAGTTTGCACCATTATGATGATGACGTAACAGATTTATCAAGTAAACTTTTATGTACGTGACCCGAACGAATTCTTTTCACACAAATCACGAATTGTTAAAAGTTAAAATCCATTGGAAACCTTAAAGCACTGGACGGCTGTTTCATCCTAGTATGGGACTTTTCAGAATTGAACATCCATGACCCCATACGCGAGAATAAGACCCAGAATATTCATTCTCGAAAGTGGATGCTTAAGCTCTAGACCATTCAGCTGCACTGTTAATGGTTGCTTAACTTTGATCAATCTGGAATTTCAATAAAATTCAACATTCCTCTCAAACTCCATACTAAAAATTGTTTTCTTTTCTTAATAGATTAATTATACAATGATTAAATCAAACACGAAACATACTACTCATATCATACCAATAATGAATCGTGAATTATCATTAAATAAATTAGATTCATATAAAAATAAATTTTTTTTACATAATTGGTTATATACATCAGAACCGGATTCAATTTATGCTATATCTATTCGACCAGTTTTTAAAGGGTACACATTTCAAACCGATACGGATACATTTATTAAACGACCGTATGGTATTCTAGAAAATAATTTATGTTATATACCAAAGAAGAGTAAGTTATAATTAAACATATTACTCTTTCACTTGGTATTGTTTGGCTTGTATCTTCCCATTGAGATTTTTTTAAAGACTGCAATTGACCAGTCTGTTATTGGCATAGGTGCATACTGTGCGTATGTCTCGATATTGCCTTAATTCACAAGCTTTTTGTAAGCAATGATGGATAGTGACTGACAGTGGAATCCAGGACGCGCGTTTCGTCCTATCTGAGACGAATCAGCTGGATGTACCTGCATCTCAGAGTTGATGTTCACTCTGGGACTCGAACCCAGTACCATTCGCTTCAAACGCCATCTCGTTATCCACTCAGCTACTGAGTCCTAATAGCCACTTGCTTTTGCAATGGGGTGAATTTAAATTCACTTGGCATTGTTTGACTTGTATCTTTCCATTGAGTCTCAAAGTGAACATTAACTCTGAGATGCAGGTACATCCAGCCGACGAGTCCCAAGTAGGACGAAACACACATCCTGGATTCCACTGCTAGCCACTATCCATCACAGCTTACACATTATCTTTTTGTTTGTTTTTTTCAATATAGTTTAGAATAAGTAAACTTAACAATTAGGTTATATTTAGAGCTTAGTTTCTTGATATACCACGTACTAGAACCCACCAGATCACAAATTAAAAGACAGAAGATAAGTGAGAAGAAATATTATTTCAGTTAGTGTCAAATATAGTAAGTAATTAGTATTAACAAAATCGTTATCACAGTCATCTGATTTGCATACAGTGGTTTATAACATTTGTTCAATAAAAAGGTACACGTCGAGGTTCTGGAGTGTTCTTAGAAAAGATGATTAGATGGATTTTTTCGGCTCTTTCTGAGCTTCTTAGAGCTTCCTTGAGTTTACTGATGGGCCGCTCTCACAGATCATAAACTGACATTAGTTAAACAATCATTGAAAAACCAGGAAGTAATGGAAATCTATTTTGTTTTAGTATACGGTTTACTGAACAGCATATAATCGTGACCCCAATAACTTTATGTATCAAAGTAAGCTCTCAACATTTAAACCAATCAGTCAACATCCGATCGTGTACATTACAAAATTGAATCCATTTGAGATATTGCTCAACCATCTTTATTTTGTTATTAAGTGTGTGACCTAGGTTTTTTCTCTCTAGACATTCTACTTCCAGTCACTAAGTGACAAATTTGAATTCCACTACATTTAAATCAGTATGCGCAAGCATACATTATCACATTAGTAGTTTATAGTCAAGAGCATGAATCTGTAACTGGTAGGTGAAGTCATAAATGGAAATATAATATGTCATGTGTTTCAAATAAGTTCTAGAATGGACCAATAAAATACATTGTTGATTTAATTTAAACAAATCATACAAGAAGAGATAATAAATAAGTTCTACTTAACACAGTGAAGTTCTGTGAAGAAAAACAAAACATGTCAGATTATTTCTTGTAGTTACCATAGTAACAATAATAATTACTACTAAGAAAATCATTTAAAATAAGAAAGATACTTATACAATTGGAAATAAATCATAGAAGAAGGGTTAGTAAATAAACTGCATGAAAGAGAATAGAGATTAGAAGTACTTTTAATATAATTCAATATGATTCGATATACACGAAGGGTTAAAGAATATCGAAACTAAAACAACTCAACAGTTATTTAATATCCTATAAATTTTGATGATGTCCTAGTAACTTCCTTCTTGAGTTATTAACTTGATGTGAATGAATAGAAGAGAACTAAAATCAATATGTTAAGGTTATTCTTACATTAAAAGTGTAAAAATGACGCTAAAGAAGTGTTAGGTTCGCTACTTTATTGACGCAAAACACTGGAACGTTAGAACTTCACCGTTGCAAATCAGAAGACGGAAGAAAAGTTGGAGAAGTGTTTACTTGGTGAGAATCGAAATGTACAGATAGATAATAGCATTTGTTAAATCAACATTATATTTCGGCCGATCCTCAGAGACATATTATGCTACTGACCAATAGTAGCATACCACGTTGATATTCTAGAAGGCTCATGTTCTGATTGGCTGGAATTCTTCGGCTCCTTTAGGGTCTCTGGAAGCTCAACACAAAGCAGTTGAGAAACTTGATTTCCATGTACTTATAGGAATGTTGTGTAAGCAGAAACGGAGATTCAACAAATTTCATAAATATAAGCAGAATTTGGAAATTGATAATCCTTGAAGATTGTTTTTTTAGTGTATGCAAAGAATTTGATGGAGATTGCTTAGTTTTGTAGGCTGTATTTGTCGCAGACTAATCTCATTTTGAGCATCACTGAAATACAGTTAGCAGTGAACAGCTGTTTCATCTTAGTATGAGAATACTCAGCAGTGGATATTCACAACCCTAACTCAGAACAAAGTTCATGATATACGGATCTTCCAGGAAATCTTTGAACACTGAAACCCACTGAATTAGCAATCAGTAATAAGATTTGAATTCTAATGAAAGTTTCATTGAAATCATGAGCAAATTTAAGTTAATCCACCATTAAAAGCCTGGAAGCACTGATTAGCTGTTTTATTTTAGTATGGGACTCCTTGACAGTTTGTCCACACGCGGAAATCTATCCCAGAACATACGATTTCGCGTGCTTACCCTTAACCTTTAAACCAGTAAGCCGAAGTCCAACTGCTTCAATATCTATTCTCAATCAATCCACCAAACTCGACGATTATCTTTCATTGTCTGCAATGAGTAATTGTCTCACATGCGCCATGGTTTAGCTCTAGTACTTCAAATTTTTTATTGATAATTTGTCTAACTTAAATCAATTCATCATATCAATGAAATTCAATAGCCCCCCCCCATCAATCCTATACTTATATTTATTTGAAACTATTATGTAATTTACTACATTTTTACATTGCAGATATGTTTCATATCCCAGTCCCAGTGATTATATTAAATCCATTTATTGATAAAACAAATTATTTTTTAATTGGTATAAAACCTATCAAATGGATTCAAACATCTTCACCAACATCCTCATCATCATCATCCTCTTCCTCCTCATCATCATCATTATCACCATCCTCATTGATACGTCAAGATTTACCAATGACATATGAATTAATAGCTTATAAATTACCAATACATAATAATAATATACAAACAATGGAACAAATAAAATTAGGACAATGGAATTCTAGTGAATTATTGTCATTCATAAATCATTATTCAATAAGTGATACATCATTAATACAAATTGAATTAAGTCAATCATTAATTGATACATCATTAAGATATGAGAAAAGATCTAAGAATATATTAATTGGTAAAGCATTACCAATGAATCAAGATTATGCATTATGTATGAAAGTTTGTTTACAAGTAAGTTGATCTTGAATGAACTTTGTACATTTCCTGGATCAAGTGACAATATACTATGAAAAGTTTGATATGAAATATTTTTGGATGACAAGTATACCTCAGATACAATGAAATATTGTCAGTAGATCAGATGTGTTAGCCTTTTAAAAGGTTTGAATAATGTATATGAATGTCCTAAACTAAGTATTGCATGGATCGATGTAGTGGTCAGTCATAGTATTGTGTATAATGTCTAATCAGTATACATATATATATGGATAGATACACGTGGACCTTCATAGGGTGTATAATCCCAATGCTCGAAGTCAACAATATATGGCTAATATATGCTGGTAGTTGAGTCCAAGACATAATTTTTGTCAAATTTATGTCTTTGTGTTCACTTTGAATTTAGTGTCGGGTATCTATTGTTTTAATTACTAGTGTGTTAATTCATTAAACTATTGAGTTAAAATAGTCGATATAATATTTACAGTCAATATTGTAAAGGTCTATATTTTACCAAACTCTGTTAGTTTATATAAGTTTCATCAGTCCTGATGGACTAGTGATCAATGAAATTTCTGTATGGCTTCAGAAAGCTCAATTGAAGTTTGTCAACTTGGATTAATTGTAATTCAGGAGAGATGTAGATGTATCAACTGAAAAACAAGTTTACTAAGCAAAAGTCTGTTCTACTCAACTTTGAACGTGAGGAGCATGACTGTTAAGAATGGACGACATTCATAGATTACTAATATTCGACTAAAGGTGTATTCAAACCATCCCTTGAATATTTGGGGACAACTGAGTGAGTGATCCCGAGGTTATACATAGATGGCTAATGGAATGATGAGGTAGCAAATTTTCATTGATTGATTTAGTTAGTAATCATGTTTCGTATGCAAACACCGCCTCATTCGATGGTCGATGTTGTCAACTGTAGGAATAGGCTAGAAGGAGGATAAGGGTGGCCGAGCTAAGACATGGGATCAGTTCATGAAGTCACTGATGAGAAGACTTATTCGCGTTAACATGTTTAGACTGCTTTGTTGGAGTCAGATTGATTATTGTAACCAGTGGTTAGAAGCTGTGAGGGACATGGCTCAGAATGGTTCTCAATGCGGAGTTGCATTCACTCGTTATCATCCTATAGAACAAGAGACCCGAAACCTCCTCATACTATCTATACATAATCTTCGCTGCTACTGTAGTGAATGAAGACTCAGGTACGGTAAACCAACTTAGTGCTTAACACAAAATTATACAGTGGATTTGTAAAATATGAAGATCCTACATTACGTACATCAATTGCATATCTACCTTGAGTCATCCCTTACACAAATGATCATTCTTCCAACCTTGTTTTTATCCTGAATGCTTGCTGTTCTTTTTTCTCATTTCTTGGTTTCAATCTTTTTCCGGTAAGCATTCTACTTCCGATTCCTGCCCCATACGACTTATACTATCCGCATAAGAAGCATACACTACTACTGATACTACCCCTACTACTCTGGGATTTGTCTTGGAATAATTTTATCTTATTGTGACAATATGGTGCGGAAGCTTAAACAGATGCACATATTCATGTGATACTTCTATATCCGATGCTGCTATAAAGTTACTGTGTACTTTAAATAATAGGTAACAATAAGAACCAGTTCTCACATATCAGCTTATTTAAGACTAGTCAACTGAATATGTTTTCACATCTATGTTCATGTTTTCATTGTGACTAGAACATAATATTATTCTATTTTTGTATTGTTTACTTGAATCTTCGCATTGATGTTTAGGACTGCAATAGATCAGTCTCTTATTGGATGATCAGTCCTAAATAAGTAGAAACGCGAGTCCTGGAATCTACTGCTAGCCAGCAACATATCTGCTAATATTAATCATCCTAAACGCCAATGCTTTATCTTTCCCGCCACTAAATCATAGAATCTATTCATGTGTATGGAATTTAGATAAAGTAAATGGTTTAGGTATGGAAGATCCACCTGACTTATTGATAATCCTTTCTTAATTCAGGAATTAATTTTCCCGAAATTCAGTCCTGAACAGAAATCTGGTCAATCAATTATTGCTTTGGATATTTTTTATTCTACTTGCGATGGATCAGTCACTGCGTGGTGATCAGTGTTATGTATGTCAGATCCTTTTTAGTGCAGATTGAATCCTATCGGCCAAGTTGCAATGTGGCCACCAGTCTAGGTGACTCGATATTAAGTACAATATGTTGAGATAAGATGTTTACTAGCTCCGACCACCATCTTATATTGTATTCTAGTCAACTTAAAGAATAAAATTATATTTGTTTTGATAATTCCCAATTTCAATGTTGAATGCTAATTTTTTATAATTTTTCAGCCAAATAAACACTTCTACTCATTTAATATTATGGATAACGGTGTAAAACATGAACTAGTTTGTTATGAATCAAAATGGATTCAACCAGTTTCAACAAATCGTCCATCTCCATTAATTGATTCCTTGAATGATACCATCAATTCTCAATTAAACGAATACTATGATCCGGACCAGTTGTTATGGTCCAGTAATTCATTTGGAGCACATAGTCTACCACCGTCTGATGATGCTACCGCTCAAGGACCTGGTAAGATCAAATGTTATTCGGATTCTATTGATCACGGGAAAATGTGACGGTTGTTTTACTTGATTTGAATTTAACTGTACTACGATCAGAATTTAGGCTGTTTAAATTAGTTAACATGATCTATGTTTCTTTCTAGTTTGCACTTATTAGCAGAGCACACAGGAAATCTTGACAGAACTGATAGGCTTAGTGTAACTTACAAGTATTGTAAACAATATGAACAGAGTTTCAGATCGATTTTATAATTATTAACCAGATTATTTGAGTTAGTTTTATTTAGAGTCAGGATTTGAACAAATAAATTTAATAACTGTATTCATGAGTCGATTAAAGCTAGACCAGTAGGGAAAATCTGGAAGTACTGGACGGCCTTCCATCCTAATATGGGATTCCGTGACCAGTAGAGTATAAATTGTGTCGGGTGTGAGCCAGTTATCCACCATAGACAATGGATGAAGGGTTGCGAAGAATCACCAATCGATCGAAGTTAGACATTAATACCGTTGGATGCCAAATCAATGGTCTAGAGATTAAGCGTTCGTGCGCGAGACTGTAGACCCTGGGTTTGGATCCTGCAGGCGGGATCGTGGATGCGTACTGCCGAGGAGTCCCATACTAGGAGTAAACGGCCTTCCAATGATTCCAGACGTTCAATGGCGTTCTGACTTATATCGACTCATGAATTCAACTACTAGAGTAGAGATAATTTTAAACGTGACCATTGAATATTTTTGAATACAATGTGATTTGTTGTAGTGAAAGTGAAATATGATTGGTCGCTGAGCTTAACAAACAGGCACTTAGCCTATCAACTATTAAATATGTGACTTCCTTGCCTGCTATTGATTTCTACACCGAACTCTCTGTGAATGAATGCTTGCAATTGTGTTGAATAAGGTATTATCTAGTCTATACTGTGGTTTTCTATCCAGGGTCGTTAATCCTGGTCCTGATATAACGCGACTAGTCCCATTATCGTATAAACGTATTATCTCAGCATACTGGAAAGGAAAGAAAAAAATTTAAACTATTCATTATATCAAATATCAATGGTCCTTTCAAATGCGGCCACTTCAAACACAATACTTTTATACTAATGAGGCCGAATTTAATAATCTATCGTAGTATACCTAAGAGAGAAAAAATATTTCAAACCATTCGTTAAATCACAAAGGCAGTATCGTAGCCTTCTAATTCCTGTGATCATTGTAATTTTGAGTTAGTTGTAATTATATTCCAAAAACATCATGGTAACTTGATCTCCCGAATTTAATGAATCATTTCCAATAGAAATATTCATAGTATTTAGATATCTGAAATGTATATCTTTCAGAATATCTTCAAAAAGGAGTTTAAACGTCTACACACAACTTTCCTAACAAATCTGTTTTGAACATTCACATCAATTCCTTTTTTTCACTTAAACTTACCATGAGAATGAATCTAGTCTGTTATTGGTTGATTCATCCAACAGTGTAACTTATTGGATGTAATGGTTTAACTGGGGAAAAAGTACTATTTCCTTGTAGTTTTCTTCATGCTTCACTCTTAAAAATGGATCTTTAACAATCATTCATTATCATTATCATTCCAAGTGTATAACTAAATATATACTTCACATTGATTGAAAAACTGAGAGTGTTGGATAACTATTTCATAGTAGTATAAGACTAGTTAGTAATCACTGATGTCCTATTTTCGAATCTAACCTGAGATTTCCATTGCCTATAAACGTCATATTAATTATACACTACAAAGTTGGGACTCAAACAGATAGCAACCACTTGATGCTTTTATAGATCAAGTTGGTTCACAACAGAAACTACGAATAGACCACTTCTCCATGCTCAGATAAGCAGAAACAAAATAAAAGAACCAAAGTGTATTTATTTTACAGTTTCAAATAAGTCAATCTGTCTTAGTTTAAACTTGCAATATATGTAATCTATTACTTGAAAAAGTTGAGTTGCTCTTCTTGATCCAAGTTGAGGAGTCAATAGCATATCCGTTTTAGCAGTTTACTTGTATTGATTATTTAATTCGCTCCTTTGATGTTATGGAATCCAAATGACCAGTCACTTTTAGCATCTGTTCATCCATGACAGATCGCCTAGATATTGCAATTAAGTCATTAGGATTTTAAATAAAGCTGTGTAATAAATAACCATGGGATTTAGGACGCTCATTTTTATTCTTTAGTCTGTAGTGTATAATATCACAGGGAAGACTCAGACAATCAATACAAAATGAATTGAAATTTATCTCATTGCACAAATCAGCATCTATCTGAACTCAATATCTAAATTAAGAACACGTTGCGTATTTGAAGTATGAAAGGGGTATTTGATTCGAGTCCCAGTGTAAACAACAGCTAAACAAAACAAAACAGACATCATAAACTCCAATACTAGCGTAGTGAACGGAACACGGGTGGGGACAATCGAATGCACCTAATACTAATCACAGAGTTACTTGGTAAAATAGAAAAACCATATAGCAACTCATTAATTTGCAAAATATTAATCCATCATATCAACCTGGACTGTTCCTGTTGCAAACATCAATCCATTGTCTCACTGTTTTCTGACAAACTTCATTGTGTTCCCGCTCTTTTTTTTCAGATTTTCGCCCATCTTCTGCTTCCAGGCATTACGTCTTTAACTCGCATCATATACTACTTATATCAATATATGTAGCACGCACCACACTAGCCATTATTCAATTTTACTTAAACTTATTTTTTAATCATATCTCTTACAAATTATCCAAAAAACGTTCTATTCATATAATTTCTCATTCTTTATAAATTTTATTTCAGGTAAAGAAACTGGTCTTGAATCATCAAAGATTCATGAAAATGATGATCAATCAATTCATGATATAATAATCAATAAAAATCAACACTTATCAGAAGATACCACGAGTAAACAATTTGAGAATTCAATGGAAACATCTTCTATAGACAAACACCTACTAACATTAACATCTAATCGAACGAATCAATCAAAGATCACTTTATTAACTGCTAGTATTACACTAACTATACTACTTATAATACTTGGCTTAATATGTTTCTTATTTATATTATATAAAAGAAAACGTTTATCTAAATTAAATCATTACAAAATAACTAATACTACTAATAACACTACTAAATTATCAAATCATTTACAATGGACTGATTGTTCTACTATAAGTTATACTATATTACGTTGTTTAACATTAAATAAACATAAAACAAATCAAAAATTATTTAATTCATTTAATTTAAATGATATACATAGTCCACCACCAGGTAGTGGTGGTTCATTATCACTTAATTTACAATCAATATTTACATCACATCCAATTGACTTAGTAACAACAACACCAACAACAGCAACAGCAATAACAACCATAGCAACAACAACATTATGTGAATTTACTGGTTATACAAATCCTACAATAAATAATAATACTATTAATAATAATTTATTATATTCACAATCTAATGATGAAATAAGAAATTTCACTAATATAGAACAATATGGAAGTTTACGTAATAATACAATTCGTAGTGAAATTAATCCAAATTATTCATCGGATTCACCGAATACAACTTTATGTATAAATGATAATTATAAAGGATCAAAATTAAATCGTGTTGGTTCAATTTCATTAGGTTATCATCATTCATTTCAATTAAATTCACCATCATCACCAAGTGTATTATATGGATCAAATTGTATGAAATCTGGTCAAATCGATTTAAATATTACTAATACAAATAATAGTAATATTAATAATAATAATAATGGAATTGGTCCGTTAGGTAGTTTGAAATCTGTTAGTACAATGGGATCGAAAAGTGTACACCCTTTAACTGGAATAGATGGTATGAATTTAACTGATGATAGTTTGTTATCACCAAATAGTAATGCACGTTGTCGGAATCTGTTGAACTCTATTCCTAGTAAGTATGAATATTGTGTATAAAACTGTTTAATATATTCCACGATGGTGTAGCTTCAATTGACTGATGATTTCAACTAATGAAATTTCTAAAATCTCCACAAAACCCCTTCTGATAATATTCATCTGTTCACTAGTGACTGACTTCAGCAGGTACTTCCTAGAGTTTTAGTGAGAAGCAGTGACCAGTAGAGTTCAACCAGGTCTGTTGTGAGATATCAGCTCACTGAAGACAATGGTGTACGGTGGCGCAATATCGTTGATTGATTGAAGTTAGACATTAACATTAAATCTCCACACTTAAAAATCAGTTTTTACCATGGATTAATGTCATTTGATGAACTGATGACTATTCTATCCCACTTTGCTACTCTATGAGGAGAAATTTGTCATAACTTATTCGTCTCAAGTTCCATAGCAACTACAGAAATGTTTCACCTTCAATTCATAACCACATAGGTAACATTGTAGATGTCAATTTACATTTGAAATATCGCTTTTTTATCTAATCGTTTTGAGGAGTTTCTCAGTCAAATTTGAGTTATACATGAAATCCCAAGTGAAAACGAAAGACTTGTCTACAAAACGGTATTGATATTAAATGTCTCTATATCAACTAACTTAATTATGATTTGGTAGTAATGAAGAAGGCCCAGGACAGAGTGGGTTGGAGAATGCTGGTCGGCAGCCTATGCTCCATTAGGAGTAACAGGCGTAAGCAAGTAAGTAATGAAGAAGCTATCAGCCATTTGGTTCTAGTCAGTTTTAATCCTTAATATCAAGATCAAAATCTTTATAAATAAAACACTGATGAACTATTTTAATTTCATAACACTAGCTCATACTGCATTCGATCACAGATATGTATGTTTCATAATATTTGTACATTTTTGTATATTAGACAGACCACAAATATGTGGACCAATCCAAGTAGCTAATTTAATCGAACATGTACAAAGTTTAAAAGCAGACAATGGACGTTTAATGGCAGCTGAATTTGAGTCAATTGATCCAGGTGGTCCATTCACATGGGAACATTCGAATCGACCAGCGAATAGAAGTAAAAATCGATATGCCAATGTTATAGCTTATGATCATTCACGTGTTATCCTACAATTGACTGGAAATAATGATCCTGATTCTGATTATATCAATGCAAATTATTTGGATGGTTATTGTAAACAAAATGCATATATTGCAACTCAAGTAAGTCATATTTATAGTTAACTGCTTTGTAAACTTTGTTTTAATGCTACATACCACTCGAAGGTACTTTTGGTGTGGGTTAGTGGAGATCGTTGAATTTCCTTGAAATCATGAACTGGCCTAAACTACACCACCACTGAGACGATGGAAGCACTGGACAACCGTTCCGTCTTAGCATAGAACTACTCAGCAAAGCGCATCCACGATCCCGTAGTAGTCTGTAACTATTTTAAATAAATAAACACAGTAACGTAACATGATTAATACGTTATAATGAGAGTGATACATCGTATGAAGCACTGTTCATCCAAAAATTAAGTTCATATAAACCGAAAAGAAGTAACATTGAATAATATTTAGCTATAAGAATACAGAGATCATTATGTCTGTTTGTCGACACTAATTCGAACTAATAATATTGGTGTAGATTAAAAGAAAAGTAACCCACCTAGTTACTTACTTACGCCTGTTATCCCCTCGAAGAGGAGCATATGCCACCTAATAGTTACATAATTATCAATCATTTTCAATGACTAGATCATATGAAATCAGGTATCTAATACAAATGGTTATTTTATTTCTCAAATCGTAAATCGGATGAATGGAAATAAAAATTTACATTGTTTATAGAAAAACATTTAAGGTTTATTTAGATCTTGTCTGTTGAACATTTTAATCGGCATTGATGTACCTATGAAATAGTTAAATAGTAATCTGAATGATATTTGAAGGTCGCTTTAAACAGACTGTTTATTCAAGTAAACTATTGATTGATCAGGCTCTTCCAGACAGAATATGTGCTGTCTTACTGTAATATAAGAGTAAAGAATGCGAACATAAGTAAGTTATTGTTAAAAAATGAATAAGTCACATTCACGAGGTCAATGTTCATTTATCTTTTTCTGAAGACCTCAAGTTCTGTGTATATATTTGTTCGGTGTTTGACAAAAATGAAACTGTCAGTCTTTCTACTGTCGTGTAATTGGCTGAGTGAAGCTTAAGAGTAGTGTGAATTCACTATTAAATAAGAACAAAGATCAAAATAGTTATTTGGTTGTCTTTTTTAAGCGTTATTCTAACTTTTGAATTGTCAGTGTTATAACTAAACTTCTTTTTCCATATATATGTATAGGGACCATTACCTCATACAATTACTGATTTTTGGCGTATGGTATGGGAACAACATACCGGTATGATTGTATCAATGACACGTCTTGAAGAGAAAGCTCGTGTAAAATGTGAACAATATTGGCCGGGCAATTCTAATGGTATCAATGGTAGTAATAGCAGTAATAATATGAAAAGTGACAATAATTGTGTGATAACATCATGTAAACGAAGTCCTAGTATTTCATCACGAATAAACTCTACCTCGTCTAATAAAAAGTTGAATGATTTCAAAATGAAATTGTACGATAAATCAATTCTACCTCCTCCGGTTAATTTTCGAACGTCTGTGGATTTGAAAGAATCAAATGGGGAACAACAATTAAATGAGTTCCATTGTGACAATAATAATGTGATCAGTAGTGACTTAATATTTACAAATGGTCTTTCACATTTATCACAAAGTAAGCCAATGTTTTCAAACATCAATTACGTTTAACATATTTTCGAATTAAATGTATCGATGAACATAATATAGAACAAATGGAATGTTGCTAGTGATGTAATCCATGACTCTTGTTTTTTCCTATTGACAACTTGTCAGTTGGATATACATGTGTCCCAAAGTTGATGTTCACTGTGAGACTCAAACCCAGTACCGTTCACTTTAAACACTGTATCATTATCAACTCAACGACTGAGATCAAATAACTATTAATGTGTGGGACGAGTCAGATTTTAATCCGACTGACGTTTAGGACTCAAGTCGATCAGTCTTGTGAAGCCCTTTATTTTGTCGTCATTTACATCGGATGATGTTTGTTGACGGGCTCTCCACTTTGGTGGCTCGAGATCTGACTCCAAGTAGACCGTATGAATGGTTGTTATTGAAATATATATATATATATCACCTATCCTCGTATATAATCATCGACTTAAATCGCGTTAGTCAATGACGGAATCACATAATTCAAATAACGAGAATGGACTTTTGAATACAGATATTTTGCATATGAAACGAATAGAATAGAGAGAAGCGAAACGACGCACAGTTGAGATGGCGGGTAAACCAACTCCCATTCAACCAAGCGTTAATCAATATTTATAGTCACACGAAAATAAGTTACAGATATGTGATGAATAGGATAAGAAATGTTTACACATATATGCGCTCATATAAAAACAGTCAAGATTGATAAGCAGATAATTAACAAGGTCAGAATGGGACTCAAGTAGAATGAATGGATTGGTTTGTCCGAAAGCTAGAATAAGGCATATGGGCTTGACATAGTAACGGACACTACAGTCTCTCTTGGAATACATGGATCCTGTGAGAATTGCCTCGACACTTCCAACATCTTTTCTTAATTTGCTCTTTAGTTGGAAGCAGGTTTGTTCTCTCTCACAGTTAGTTGTTGTTGATGGCATCCGTCCAACGGACATTGAGTATCTTGCGTAGATAAGACAGTAGAGCTGTCTCGACATTCGTATTGAAGATTCTTCAACTGTAAGAATGCTGTTCTTGTTTTGCCACTCCTTTTCTTTTTAACTTTAGTAAGATTTCCTTAGAAATATTATAAATTTTACCTTGTGTTAAATGTTTCCCTGTTATATAACACATTCATCATTTCAAAGTATTACTTTTTTTGTTTCATTAATTTAGGTACAATTAATTTTGGTGATATATCTGTCAGTTTATTAGATACAATGGAATTGGCTTATTATACTGTTCGTTCGTTTGTTTTACAAAAAGTCGGGTAAAAGAAATTAAATTGTTATATCTTTCTTTCTTCCTTTCTTTTCTGATTATTAATTTATCCGTAGTTGTCGGTTGAGAAATGAATAATTCTTAGACATCTACTATATTATTATGAACCAGCTAACTAGTGTTCACTTGTAGAACTCCACAAAACCCCTTCTGATAATATTCATCTGTTCACTAGTGACTGACTTCAACAGGCGTTTCCTGGAGTTCTAGTGAGAAGCCGTGACTAGTAGAGTTGAACTAGGTCTGTTGTGAGATATCAGCTCACTGAAGACGATGGTGTACGGTGGCACGATTTCGTGGATTGGTTGATGTTAGACATTAACAGCGTTGGACGATGGCCGGCCCGGTGATCTAATGGCTAAGCGCTCGCGCGCGAGGCTGATAGGTCCTGGGTCCGAGTCTGACGGGAGGTGGGATTTTGGGTGCGAACTGCTGAGAAGTCCCATACTAGAACGAAGCGGCCGTCTTGTGGTCTCAGGTCTTCCATGATTGTCTAGCTTCAATTGACTCCTGATTTTAACTGTTGAAATGATTTGTAGACTGTCAAATCAATAATATCATACTTTCTATTCATGCTCTAAATCTGTGTATAACACATTCAATGAACTTAGGTGGACAGATATTTCTATGTAGAACTGATAGTATTTAAAAGTTACTTTCTACACATACAAAACAGTTTGTAGATTAAATTAAATGGTTGAAAAGTAGCTATAATCTTTATTGACCCGAGATCTGACTCCAAGTTGATCGTTTGCTGCTTGTTATCGAAATATGTATAAAGCTTGAGAAGTATGGATAAATTGATTTGTCCAGAAGCTAGAATAATCTATGTGAGCTTGACATAGGGATAGCCACTACAAATCTACTTTGAAACCTAACAACAGAACGACTTCACAAGTTGAAGTTCAGAATGGACTGAAGTCAATTGTTTAGTGATAATTCAACAACTATACACTTACAATTCATTAAATGAAGTTATCAGTTTATTTGATATTTTTAATAGGCTTATTATTAAAATCTATACAGACAGTTCCTAGTCCAAGTGTGTTTGATAAGTAACATTAAAGTTCATGTCAAGAGATGTATTCATCATAGAGAGATAATTAGTCTCATTGATCAATCGAATTGATCTAGTTTGACTTGTCTAAAAATGATTAAACACTGTAAACCATAATTTTTCAACTCATTTTATGGCGTATATATATATATATATTCTAGCATGAACCTGTGATCAGTGAAGCTCAGCATTGTCAGATATGTGGCAATCATTTACCAATAGTATTGGAAGATGATTGCATAATACAGTGAAATAACTGAAATTACACACAAATCATTGGATACCGACTCGATTGTCTAAAAGATTGGCCGTTCACTTTTAAACATGAAGTCGCTAGATTCCATCCTTGACTGGGTTATGAATGCGTACTGATGAAGAGTCCCATATTACGACGAAACTGACTAGGAAAATCTACTAACTGATTACTCATTGTTTTAATATTTTTCCTATGCATATGCTTTTATGAAGTAATTGACTCACGCAGTATGTCTTTTCATTTCATCCATCTAACTATAGAACAATAGAAACTAGAGAAGTGCGTCAACTACAGTTTACAGCTTGGCCAGATCATGGTGTACCAAATCATCCTGCACCATTATTAATGTTTTTAAGACGTGTTCGAGCTGAATGTCCAGCAGATTCTGGTCCAATTATTGTACATTGTTCTGCAGGTGTTGGAAGAACAGGTAAAATCTAAAATAAAAATAGAAATTAATTCCCTTTTGTATGGGTTGTCTGAATCTTCTCATTGATGTTTAGTACTTCGATTAATCAGTCACTTATTGGCATATGTTCATCTTGTGAGAATTGCCTCGATATTGCCTTAAGTCACAAGCATTATAAACAAAGATGAATGTTGGTTAGCGGTGGAGTCCAGGACACGCGTTTCGTCCAACTTGAGACACATCAGTTGGATGTACCTGCATTCCAGTGTTGATGTTCAAAATATATATTTCACTTTGTACAACGAAGATTATTAGAACTATATGATATGTTGCGGAATACATTTCTAACAAACTAATCACTTGTTAAGACAGTATTCTACATGGAAAATGAAATGTTAACTAGACAAACTGAAAGATAAGAAAAGAACAAAGATGATAATAAAGTACATAATGTGAAAAATAACGTAGAAAACCATGATGATTACTAAATCAGTACACTGGATTATGTCAAGGGTAAGAATAAACTGTTTATAAACACGTTGGGATGGTTTCGGTTTTCGTATAGCCAATGCTTTAATGAACCTTAGTATACCATTTTTAACAATTTTGTATAACACTACGAAGTCTGACTTGATATTAAACCTGTGATTCATCTCAATCAAATGTTTCGTAATGTAGGAAAATATTTGTCTATCTTATGATTTCATCCAACCATTGAAGTTCTTTTTTGTGTGGTCATTTAGGTATGTATTTATATCAATAACTCATTGATTAGATATCTTTGAACTACACTCTAAATGTGGGAACTAGTGGTAATATTCAGTTGCTGAAACCGAAGTTGATAATATGGGGTTCAACCACGTGACATAGTCACTGGGTATTCAACTTACTAACCACTAAGTCACCATTAAATATCCGAGTTGTTTTCTGAAGATATAATGGCTACTGTAAATAAACAGATATTCTTTTCGTGTACAACGTGGAATATGTTACATTCAAGTCTGTGTCACAATTTATTAATTATTCAAAAGCCATCGTTATGTTCTATTGACAAGTGAAATAACTGATCACGGCATATTTATTAAAGAACCCAACTATCTCTGTTCAACCGTTCAAAGATTATTTTAATACATTATAAGATCAGCTAAAGAATGATAAAACATCAAGGAGTGTTGAATGACAGTTTCATCTTAGTTTATAGTTCATCCTCAGAGTTTACAACGGGCCGAAATCTGGAGAACTAGATTTCAAATTTCAGTCACAATATCAACAATTGAATAATTCAAACTATTAGGTATTACTTGATACAGTAATAAATTGGCTGTTGGTTCCATTTATCCAACTTGACATCAATCTGATCACTTAAGTCATATCCGGACGTTTATTAAATTAATTTCGATAGATTGTTATTCAGTTTTGGTATATTATTTCTACTCCTAAATAGGTGCTTTCATACTACTTGATATTTTACTGGAACAAATGCGTCATGAAAAAGCTGTGGATGTTTTCAATACTGTGAGTCGTCTACGTGCACAACGTAACTTTATGGTACAAACAGAAGATCAATATGCATTTATTTATGAAGCCTTAGTTGAAGCAGCATCAAGTGGAAATACTGAAATTCCAGTGCATCAACTGACCACACATTGGTTTCGTTTAACTGAATTGAATCGATTAAAATGTCAAGATTTGGTGAATTCTGATCAATTGGGCATGGGATTAATGAAAACTTCAATGAATTATACAAATAATTCTAGTATATCTACAGGTTTAGAGCTAGAATTCTATCAGCTATTAATTCAATCAAATTTAACCAAATTAATTTCTTCTATTCCATCATCTATTGGACTATTATCACCAATTGATCCATTCTCTTTAAAAACTGATGAAAAAATCTATGGAAATATAAATTTTAATAGTAGTAGTACAAGTACTATTGGGTTACCCAGATCAATTACTGGAATGTCTACAAATAAATCGATTGCAGCAATGTTACCGGTAAGAAACTTAGTTTCAATCAATGTAGAACAATTCCAGTTCACTTAGATGCTTTTAGTGTTATCCAGTTCTTTGAACAAGATTATTTAACTGCTGAGCTTTGATTATGTTGTTGGATAACATTATTAGCTCGTATTTCATATAGCGATGAGGTTCTTAGTAATTCTACGAGTTTATTTAAAAATCACTTTATGCTAGTGGCCTCAGTTGTGATTGGTTATGATAGTAGGTTTCACTGTCTTTAGTTGCCTTTGTATTCAAGCTGATCATTTTATTTAGTTGACTTTTGGTCAGCTCACTACTTGCTCTTATTTAAATGTGTAGGTCGGATCTAACCTAATATATCTATCGAAATCTGATCGATCTGAATGCTATGCAACCAGAAATTTTTTGAGAATCTTGAAAATCTGACGAAACAGAACTTTGACGTTCTCGTAGTCGAATTCATCTTCGTGTTTTTTGACATGCATTGATATCAGTAATAGCATATTTTGTCATTATGCTGATAGTTTGTGTTCGTTAATGAGTAGGTGAAGAGGGTGTCCACTTTATCTGTTGTAGTGTTTGAATCAATTGGTATGATTGATTCTGCAAAGAATGGTAAATTTTTTCTTTCGCTGTTGTATCTTTAGGTTTGCATAAAATAGAGTGCAGTGATTGAGTTAGTTTATAAGTGACATTGATTCGAAAGGCATTTAAAGTCATCGTGATGGTTTCTTAGATGGTTTTTACAAATCACAGGACTGCTCTTTCCCTAGCTTCCAAGATTGAGTTTGTGATGGTGAATTGAGTCACTACAATTTTTAATGCAGTTTGTACGGTAGCCAGTTTTTCACATAGGACAGACACAAGATTAGTTTCTTCCATTTTTCGTATGGTGAAATTGCAGTAGTGTGTTTTGTCTGCTCTGAATTGAGTATGTATGTAACAATTTTCGTGTACCTCTGGACCACCGAAAAATATTTATTTAGGACTCGTGAAATAGATTAGATTACTTTCATATGAAGTAGACGGTGATGATGTTGTCTAGTTCGACAATAAAAGTTCCGCAAATAAACTACGTAGCTCAGTAAACTCACAATTAACAGAATTAAACAGCACATCGGAAAAAAAGCATCTCGTCAGTTAAATATAGATTTTTTGTGCAAGACGAAGAACTATAGTTGAGGTGCAATTAAGGATATGGTGAACAAGGATTAAACTCACGGATCAAGTCTTAACGTCAATCAATGTTAATTAACCTACAAAACACATATTATACAATTTCCGGTGTACGATTTCATAAAAGATTTCGTTATTTGCCCACATTTGTTACACCAATCAATCTTGAAGCTTTTCAGTGTGGGGTTGTGGAAACTGTTAAGTTCTAGTATGGGAATCTTCAGCAGTAGACATCCACGACCCCATACTTAAGATTCAAATACTCTTGCTCGAATGCTTAACCTATAGACTAATGATCGATCATCCAACGGCGTTTAGCGTTTGTGTATGACCGAGAGTCCTGGGTTTTAGTCTCAATTGTGGAATCGTGGATTTCCACTAGTGAGGAGTTCTATATTAAGACAAAACGACCGTTCAGTGCTTCCATGTTTTCAACGGTGATTTAACACCGATTGGTTCATGCTTTCAATGTAATTTATTATGGACACACTAGAATCCTACTGCTTAGTCTTTGTTTGCACGTTAGTGTTCTAATTTTTTGTTTACGACATTTCAGTGTTATTATTATCCTGAAGTTATACTCTTTAAAGTGTTATAATGTAGAAAGAAATGGTGACTACGTCTTTCAAGAGTTTCATCCTAACTATTAGGTGTTTGTAATCATTTACATGTATAAATTTCAATCATGAGATCTATGCTGGAATTCATTGTTCATATTGCTTTAAGAAGGTATGATAAAGTCGATCGGATTTCGAAGTATTGATTCCTACTTTTACTGTTCAGCTTTATAGATATAAACTTTAGACTCGATGTTTTTGTATTCTATTTACTTAGAAATAAGTGTTCATAGTATTTTGTTGAATAAATTATATGATTTCGATTAAATCCCTTTATAGTTTAAACGTGGTAGAAATTTATCTTTGGAATGGTGAAGGAAACTGATGATCTCTAATCTTTTGTCAACATAAAGAATTGTATTAAACGGGATGAAATCTAGGTGGAATTGAGAATTCTTGTCAAATACTTTCAGTCAACCATAATCAAAATAGATGTCCACTGACTTACTTACTTACTTACTTACTTACTTATGCTTGTTCCCTCTTATGGAACATAGGTTCCACCCAGGAATCAACAACCAACTTTGTCAACGGTTCTCTTTTTCAGTTGTTCCCAAGTGTGTTTCTTTCTTTTGATATCTGTCTCCAATTCCTGTTGCAATGTGCTCTACGGTTCACCCCTACCTATTTTATCTTGAGGATTCCAAGTTGGGTCTTATCTCTTGATGCGATTTGGAGAATTACGTAATGAATGTCCAGTCCTACTCCAGCGTCTTTTCTTAATTTCTCTGTAACGGTAATTTTTTGTTGATGGTTTCTAGACAATGGATATGGAGTAGCTTGCGAAGACAATAGTTTATCAATACCTGTTACGTTTTTGATGACAGTTGTAGTAGTTCTCCTATTGTTAGCTCCGTAAAATCGAACTTCCATAACGTTTGTATTGAAAATTTAGACTTTGATGTTGGCTGCCAGTTGTTTTGAGTCAAATCACTTAGGTTGATGAATATACTACATTTTCATTGTTAAAATTCTATCAACATTAAAATACTTAAGAACATGACCCAAGTTAATTGATTATTAGGGATAATCATTTTATTACGTCAAGTATCGGTAAATGATCACTCGTTATTATTGTTCTTCATATTTTAGGTTAATTTACCAAAAAATCGTAGTCTCAGTATTATACCACATGATGCAAATCGTGTTGCACTTCGTGCTGTTCGTGGTGTCGAAGGTTCTGATTATATCAATGCTAGTTATATTGATGGGTATAGATCACGTGCTGCGTATATAGCAACACAAACACCAATGATGAATACATTAGAAGATTTTTGGCGTATGATATGGGAATCTGGATCATGTCTCATTGTTAAATTAGATGGTACAATAACATTGAATGATTTGAAATTCATGGACTCTGTAAGTTTTGATATTGACAACGTTACATGTGCTTTTTTTAGTTGCCTATAATGTCATTTTCAAATGAATGGTATTTTTGGTCATTTCTGTGTAAAACTATTCAAAAGGAAATAATGTCAAATAAACTGTAAGTACCTACTGGATTTCAGAATACAATGAACAAATGAATTAGTCTAACAAGCCTACATTCAAGGTGTTATGGACTAAACGCTTAATACCAAACATATATACGAATGAACTAAGTGATCTAGTTTGTTATGACTTTTAGTTGAGTCGATTTTTACCCTGTGCTAATTGTTGTGACCTTGACTGAAGAGATTAGAGAGCAGCGTACTTATCGATCGATTCAATGACACGTAAACACGTACGGACGGCCTAGAGTCTCGATTGGTCCCACTTCCCTGTCTAGCCCAGTCAGTTGAGTCCAGAACACAAGTCACAACCTATGAGATATGAATTATTATATTTCAAACATACTTTGTTTATATACCAATCAAGCATACCACATCGTACCATGAAATAGAAAACAACATTTTATACAATATTCAACAAGTGAACAGATATCGACCAACAGGAAATGTCCATTTAAAGTACAAGGACACCATTGGACTTAACATCATAATTATTGGTCTATTCCTCCGCATCCACAACAGTTGAATATGGATAAACAAATATTGTTGAATTTTGACTTGTCAACTACTAACTAACTCAAGTGGATACAATGAAATATTATGCGAACTGAAACATAACTACTTATAAGTAGAACTACAATATATGATTTCAATATTTTAATTCATTTGGTGTTTGATTTGCAAAACATATAAACTAGACAAGTAATATTTCACGATGAAATTAACGACAATTTCAAGTTTGAAATAAAACTGTACAATTGTATATTGATATAAAGTGATATGATTACAAATTCATCTGCTACAGTGTACTTGTTTGCAATGAATGAAATCTATGGAGTACAGCCTATCTTTAGTGGATTTATGAACTTAAAACTTTGTGTTATGTTTGTGATGGGGTTTTGTTCTTTCAGCTGGATGGTTTGGTCGTGGAGCTTTCATCATTCTTCTGAACGACATCATCAACACAAATTTCAGGTATAATTGAAGTGTTTGAATTTCTCTACATGTGGTTCACAGCTTGTCCTGTACACCTCGATGTTGATTGGTTGTTGTTGACCTTGTTGTCCAATCAAAATCGAGGTGTACAGGACAAGCTGTGAACCACATGTGGAGAAATTCGAACACTTCACTTCTACCTAAAATTTGTGTTGATGATTTCGTTCAGAAGAACAATGAAAGCTCCACTACCAAACCATCCATCTCAGAGAACAAAACTCCATGAAAATCATCCACCTGAGCTACAAATCTTCACCATCTCTGTGTTATACTAGATTGATGTGTTTATGTACGCTTATGTTTAAGGGGCTAATTGTACTGCTTGGCACTAAAAAAATGACCTGGTAATTGAAGTCAAGCACTTAAATAATCAGACAATGACTTTGTTCTCAGATCATAAATATGAGGGTAAACCTTGAAATCAATTTAAGAATTACTAAAGTGAACAACTGAGATTGAAATTTAGCTGTTTAAATATATCATACTCAATACAGAGTTCAAACGCTCTCTGTTTAATTTATTGTAAAATCATAGCCATGCTAAACTACACAAATATCTAAATTTTTATTAATCATACAACAATCGACCAAATAAATCTGGAATAAACCAGTCATTAGTTCTATTGTACATTGAGAACCGGACAAGTATAATTAAAACAAAACTTTTTATCAGATGAGGTTTGTGGAGGAGTCCTTCAATAGGACGAAACGGCCGCCCAGTGCTTCCAGGTTTTCCATAGTGGTCTAGCTTCAACTTACTCATGATCTTAACCATTGAAAAAACTTTTTATTTCTATTGACAATTTATTTAATTTTTCAAATATTTTACAATTGACAGCCAACATATTGGCCAAATTTACAATCAGCACGTCATGGTTTCCTAGTAGTTGATCCAATTGCTATTTATACAATGCCAGCTTATATTATGCGTGAATTACGTTTAACTGATACTCGTGATGGTTCCACACGAACTGTACGTCAATTTGATGCAAGTTCAACAGCCGATGCATTAATTCATTTAGAAAGACAAATTTATTATTCTATATCTAATAAATTAGATTTTAATGAATTAATTGAATCATCTAGACCGATAGCAGGATCGACAATAACAACAGCATCATCAACAATGACATCATTTCCACCTAATCCTTCATCAATGTTAGAAACGTCATTTACTGAAGATGATTTTCTTAGATTTAATCAAATACCAACTCATGTGATCTCAACGTTTAGACAATGTTATCAACCAATATGTGAATCGATGCTTGAGTTAATTAGTCAAGTACATAAAACCAAAGAACATTTTGGTATAGATGGACCAATCACTGTACATTGCAAGTATGTTTTATTCACTCTATCTCTTCTTTTTTGTATAATATTCAGTTTAACATCCGTCACAGATTATCAAGAAGACAATACAAAATCCTTTGATTATGTATCAGGTGAATCAAAATAATGCTTATGATGTTATCTGGTAAAGTGTTTGCCATCTCGACAAAGTATGTGCATTGACCACACCAATAAGAATCAGGTTCAGTACTTTTGAATCCCACAATGAACGCTTACACTTTAAACTCCTAAGTTGCTAGCTCACGGTTTACATTTCTAATTTCGCTTGATTCCCGATAATCCGTAACAACTATACCTTATCTTTGGCGATATTCGCCTTACACGTAACACAGTTTCACTCCAATTGTGTCACGACTTATGACTAGCAGACGTAACAGTATTATTATCACATTACATTTTCGACGCCACCGATTTTGAAAAAGAGAGATACACAACGTTACACTACTTGGGATGTAAAACTGCCTTTCATTATTTTATTCAGTCTTAGCCAGTGTATTGTTAACGCTAACGAACGACTAAGTGTAATTGGGATTGATTTTGTGTTTGTGGTTACGAATGATGTATGAACTGATAACCCGTATAGTCAGTCATGTCGACACCAAGACTGTGACTTATCAGTTATATCAAGTAGAAATATTGTTTTATCCAACATTAACTAATGCTGCAAAGTAATACCATGATGATCGCTACACCAAGAAGTGTTTTGTAGGAGTTCACACAAACAAAAGATAAATGATGAACACAAGTTCATATCATTGCCAACGATTGATCTCTAACTTTAGTAAATAAAGAACATTGAAATTTTTTTAAAATTAACTAGCTTATACAGAAGCTGTTTGCTAGTTAAAAATTTTGAGAGGAAGTCTACCGTTTAGGTTTTTTTATGGTTGACATTCATGGTTGTATGGAACTTATCTGCAGCAATTATTGACAACCTATTCAGGATTCAAATACAGAACATTCATGTCTGGCGGTGTGCTACAAACCTTGGGACTACTGAGTCAGCAGTCACATTATTACGTAATCCCGTACTAAGTCGAAACGGTTGTCCAGTGTTTCTTGGTTTCCGACGATCGCCTAACTATAGTCAGTCTCTGATGTAAATAACAACAGTCAAAAAGCTTTAAAAACTTTACAGATTGAGAAAAAGTACACCAATTAAGAGAAATAATAAGGAATAATTCTAAATACAATTAAATGTAATATTCTAATAGGCAACAACAACCTTGAGAAGTATGAAATACTTTTATTGTAAAAGATTGCGTTTTACTGTTCCGAAAGTTGATGGCCAACTGAACAAATTTGCTCAGCGGATTACGCATTGTTGCCTGAAGCCAAATTTTCTAGGTTCAAGTGTTGTTGAGAACATCAACAATAGGACAAAAACACACATTCCACACTTAACTGTTAGATACCGTCTAAAATCGTGAAATAATCTATTTCATCTTGCGATAAACACATTTCTATCATCAGTGGTTTTGATGTTAGACTTCTATACCAATGGGTTCTGGATCTGTTATTCGAAGGTTTAAGGTAGTATATTCATTCCCTGTCAGTGGAATCGAAAATACCTACCGTTGAGGGGTCCAATACTAGGACAATGTAACTGTCCAGAGCTTTTAGGTTTTCATTAGTTGTCTAACTTCAGTTGATTCATAATCTTATTTGCATTAAATAATCTTTACGAATACCCATACTAATAATCATTACTGTTTATTTTCACTACATTTCTTTTTCTTTTTTATTCAGTTTGGGTTCTGGAATAACCGGTGTCTTCTTAGCCAGTTCTTTAGTACTTGAACGAATGCGTTATGAAGGTGTAATTGATATGTTTCAAACTGTTAAATTATTAAGATGGCAACGACCAGGTTTAGTACAAACCGTTAGTGAATATGCATTCTGTTATGCTACAGCATTAGAATATCTTGAGTCTTTCGAACGATATACAACATAAATAGATTTTTGTATAAATTCAATGAAAATGAATCATAATTCATTTTGTTAATAATACATAGACATATACTACTGAAATTTCTTTTTCTTTTTCTTTATATAACATATTGAAACGGTGTGAATATTAGATCTCTTTTCCCTTGTTTCTATGCACATAATTGATTGCCAATTCGAACAAAATATTAGAAAAAATCTTTCTTAACTTCATATTGAATTTATACGTTTCCTTGATTGTTTTCTGTTGTATAGATTATAAAATATTCTTCACTATTTTGCATTTATTCACCCCTCCCCTACCCCCACCCCTTACACTAAATCTCACTTCAATCAATATAACGTTTATACACTTAGATACTCTTTAAAACAAACTGAATTTCCTGTTAAAGTTTTGTTTCATATTTCAATGGTTATGTGAAATATTTTTGTACAATGTTCAAGGTATTTTGTTTTG
The DNA here is from genome assembly GCF_000699445.3 of Schistosoma haematobium. Lineage (NCBI taxonomy): Eukaryota > Metazoa > Platyhelminthes > Trematoda > Strigeidida > Schistosomatidae > Schistosoma > Schistosoma haematobium. Next base: position 10,585,812 of record NC_067200.1, read on the forward strand.
TCACTATGACCGATGGTGGATAAAATAAAATTGTGCAAACAAAACAATAAACACAGTTATGTCTTCCCCCCCCCTTCAACCATCCACCCACACACTCACCCCCTATATCGACTTTTATTTATCATAAAAATGATATAATCTATTGAATATTTCAAATTGTACATTCATTTTATACTATTCTGTTTTCTGCTTGTTCGATTCATGTTATTTATTATTGAATCTTCTATACACAACAGGCATATGAATAGTTTGTTGACTTTTTAAATGTTATATTGTTGAACAATTTAATCATGTACAGTATATGTATTCATCTAATCTGTAATGAACGTTCTGCTTGCATAAAAGGCTTCATTCATTGTTTAAGTATATTGTTATATAAAGTGTATATTCAACCTATACAAATGTAAACATCATTTGAATGGATCTGTGTAATAGCATTTCAGCTGTTTATTCACAATTAATTAATACGAATTCAATTAAAAGATCATTCGTCTAGGTGATATTGGTTAAAGAATTTCTTATTTTAAAACTATCTTATTTAGGTATCATTGAAACATTGGATATAAATAAACAGCTCTGAATGAATTAAGTTTATTTCATGTATATTTTTATTTCTATAGGAAAGGTACAGTTTGAACAGAAGAATGGGAAATATTCCCCCAAGTTGTCTAACTAACTAAATAAATAAATGATTGGTGATGTAAAAGATGGTTGTTTTTCTGGTATCTGATTTGTTTTTCAATGAGTATTCTTGTATTGTTTATAGTGCTGTATTGGATTTGAACGGAGAATGTTATTCATCCTATCTGGAAAATTAAGAAAATAAGGAAACTTGTTTAAATAATACTGTTTATTGTAAGTATTTATAGTCACTTAATGTTTTTATTATTTTATTTTATTTAAACACATAAACATACGTACAAGAAGGTACCAAATGGATATGCTTCACATAAATCATTTGATTTGTGTGAGGGCTAGGATACTGCCCGGGTGCCCTAACCGAAGCAGATGGTTTTCTTGGGGGGCCACACCCCGAGCCTTTGACCTTAACGTCTAATCCATAAGGCAGTGGAGCAACGTAAGCAGTTGCAATCCCATGGTAGTCGGTGACCGAAAATAGGCTCATATACCATTTGTTCCCTCAGGATCCTGGAATCCATGTGCACCGTCGGTTTGGAACCAGGGTTTCCCGACTTCCCTAGGTAGATCCTGAATATCCATCAACCCAGTTAAGACGTCAGACATTCGCCTTTCATCCTATCAATTTCGTAAACAACACCGCCGTTGCGAGAAGGTAGTGAGTAGGACTTCCCTAGCAGTGGTTGCATGCATTTGGCCATGTGAAAGCGTTTCAGCCGTACCACGGCACTCAATGAGTTGTACATGAGATTATTATCATTTGAATGTTAAATTAATAATGAAATGATATTGGATTATTCGACTGATGATATTTCAACTAATAATTTATCAGTCCTAGTTAGTATCTGTGCATTCTATGTGGGATCATTTTAAAATGGTCATTGTGACACATGTTTAAATAGAACAATGGAATTTGACACATGTGTTTTGTTCTATTTGATATTTGTTAGCTTGATTTATTTGCATCCCATAGTTGATTTCTATTCTAAGATATGCATAACCAACAATTTGATTATTTAAATCATTTAAAATCAAGTTGCAATCAATCTAATAATCACATCTTCACACAAAAAAGACGTATTTATGGAAGTAAACAATATCTCACAGTGTATCTCATTTTGTCAGTGATATAACTACCATTGATAAAGTGTTTACTACTTCGATTCCATCAAAACAATTAATCAAACACAAGGTGTTTACTGAAATATACTGAGTCATTGAAAATCTAAATAATTGCTAGTAAATGAATGAATGACTTACTGAGAATTTCGTGTTCTTGGCTGTTAGCATTAATTGATTGATCAATCCGTCAATGTAAAAAGACATAGAGATATAATTCAAGACAAAGATATATTTAACATCAATTGCATCTAACAACTTTATGGTTAGTAATGATGAACTTTTGAGTGATTTCTGCTCACTGTGAGGTTGACAGTTACCAAGTTCCATCTGTGGGTGGATGGATCGTTTCCGGATATTGAGGAGTCTTATATGAACACTTAGCAGATTTCTAGTGTTTCATGATCTTCAAATGTTGCCTAATCAACATCATTCTGTGATGTAAATCATGATCATTTCCTATTTTGTAAAGTTGACGTCGATAATTGAAACTTTTAGTGTTCAGTATTTCTTCAAGTAGTACACTCCATGTTTATATTATCACATCAATAGTAAATACTATGTGGTTGATAATTTGCATAAATTTTTCATAGTTTTAGATTTTAAAAGTCTACATTTCTAATGTACTTGACTTTATGACAGATCAATGATTTGATGACAGGATGATAATATCCTATATCTCAAACCAAACTAAGTCCAATGTCACTGGAACCTAAAACTTAATCATTGAAAGTTGAGTTGTTTTTTAGCTACTAAAGTTTAATTATACTTGTGATCATTGCAGTAAATAATTAATAATGTGAAATAAAATAAATGACTTACAATTCTTCTATAATTCAAATGGAAGCGATAAGATTTTGTTTAATGAATGAACTGTTTATGAATTTGTTTGAAAGTGAATTGTTCCAGAAAAGAGTATGATCAAGCAATTGGATGTAGATATTTAAAGAAAGGGGGATTCCTCAGATCATATTCATTTGTAAGACAGTCACCGAAATAATGTTACTTATCAACATGTTTGGTTCAGACATCACCAACTAGATATCTTGAATAACTGTAAATGGCACTTAAAAGTGGAACGGTTCTTTTAAAGAAAACTAAACTAAAATAATGACTAGAACAGTAAAAAACGATCACGTAAATTCAATGTTCACTCTCATTCTCAGTTGATAAATACAAATCATATGACAGTTACATATTCATCAAAATAAACTGAATGTTTAAAAGAATTTCAAGTAGTATGGTTCTTTGTTTTATTAGTATGAAAGTGGAAATAATGACCGGAACTGTTTCTGGTAAGATTTAAACAAAAATAAATAGCTAATTAGTAATTATTATTACTATTATTGTTTGAACACGTAAATACTGGTACAAAGGGGCACCGAATTCATAAGTGACACACAATTCACTTGATTTGTGTGTGGGCTGTGATACTGCCTAGGTGCTCAGAGTGAAGCAGGTGATTTTCTTAGGGGCCACACTCGGAGCCTCTGACCTAAAGGTCTGATCAACAAGACAATGGAGCAACGTAAGGAGGTGCAGTCCCATGGTAGCCGGTGACCAAAAATAGGTTCATACGTCTTTTGTTCCATCAGGATCCTGGAATCCATGTGCACCGTTGGTTTGGAAACAGGGTTTTCCAACTCCCCTAGGTGGACTGTCCATGTCCACCAACCCGGTTAGAGTCCCGGACATTCACTTTTCGTCCCTTTAATCTCTAAGAAAACATCCTTTTCGCGAGGTAGGTAGTGAGTAGTTAGTAGGACTTTCCTGGTAAAGGCTATATATACGTGGCCATATGAGAGGAGGAGCTAACTTTCTCCACCCTCGTCTGTTCCAAGACATTTATGGGCTAATAAGTAACTGCAGTAACTTGAGAATCTTTCCATAATACATTGATGAAGAAAGTGTTTTTGAATGTACACTCAGTTTATTCTTATAAGTTTAAAAATCATACGAATATTTCAAACATTAATCAACTCATTTCATCATTGTTGACATAATCGACTTTCAAAGGAAGTTAAAACAGCGTTAACGGTTGAAACCTGATCGATTTGTGTGATCTTAGAAAACAGATTTAAAAACTGAATTGTTACTTCTAGAATAATATGATGTGACTTACTGTCCATTGAAGTTTTGAAGTCTTCTTTGCTATTGATGTGAAAAGATTCAGGTTATTAGAATGATATGATTAACATAGTGTGTATCGGTGACAACACATTGTTGATGGAACACAATACGTTATATGGGATACAAAACATTCCTGAATAAAAAGTTAGTCAGCTATCTGGAAAGCACTGGGAAATGTTTGAGTTGTTGAATTAATGTTAAAAATTTTTATTTGTACTGATGAATCATTCAGATGAACTTCTACACGTCATTTCTCAATTCAGTAATAATGTTCCATCTCGATATCACTGGAAATTGGATTACATTTGAGTCTGATATACGGTTCCATTACATAGTACACTTCCTTCTTCGTTTCCCATATGGTGTAAAATTCTCAATGCTAATCTTATCCGACTGCTTAATAATTATCTCTACCATATTAAATGGTTATCAAAGACTGGAGAGTTTAAAACTGCCATACTATTGATTCGCAATTAAAGATTCATTTTTATCGAATACAGTTGAATTGTGGTTTGAAAAGTCATTCACATAGCGAGGTCGATAACACTCATCACATTTGTGATATGACTGAATTTTATAGATCACAACTTTGTAATGAATATGAGTTGTGTAGCTCGTGGACTGGAATCATTTTGAGGTTGTGAATATATATAGAGCTCTATAGACACAATTTAAAGTATACCATGGTTAAGTATTCTCTTCTTTTCAAATGATATCAGTCAGTTTTAGATGGTGGTTGGAGGTAGTCAACAGGAAACCCTGGACCCGGGTTTCGTGCTACTTGGCACTCGTCAGCAAGGTGTACCTGTAATCTTGAGGGAACTGGTGCTCCCTGGCTGATTCGATCTCGTGTCACTCAGCTTCACATTCAGAGACGTTGCCACTGAGCTATCCGAGCCGTGACTAATAAGGACTAGACAAGCATGACATTGATCACCACCCAGTGATCAATCAATTGTGATTACATCTCAGTCCTACAGGAGGTTAGTCACAGCTCGGATAGCTCAGTGGTAACGTCTCTGACTGTGAAGCTGAGTGACACGAGATCGAATCAGCCAGGGAGCACCAGTTCCCTCAAGATTACAGGTACACCTTGCTGACGAGTGCCAAGTAGCACGAAACCCGGGTCCAGGGTTTCCTGTTGACTACCTCCAACCACCATCTAAATCTCAATACATAATGCCCGCAGTGTCGAGTCACCTAGACTGGTGGCCACATTGCAACATGATCGATAGCATTCGATCTGCACTAATAGGGACTAGACAAGCATGACATTGATCACCACCCAGTGATCAATCAATTGTGATCTCAGTCAGTGTTCAAAACTGAAGTAACCGTAAATCAAATTACGCAAATGTTAATAATCAGTGAACTTTGAGTACAGAATACAAAACTTTCATCTGCAAACGTATTTGTAAAACAAAATAATACAGTAATAATATGAACTCACTGGACAAAGCTGAAATTCATGTAGATTGTTGATTTGTTATCAAAGAAGAATTGGTCGACATGAATTATGTTTACACGTTTCTACATATATCTGGGTCAAATGCCTACATTAGTCTAAAATTATGTAAAATTTCCTAATTATCTGTTTTGGTGCACGAGTGACATGAAATGATCTGAAATCTCTCCTGTTCAGTATTATCGATATACACAGGGCTTTGAAAGTTTTAAATAAGAATTTATGAGAGCTTAAACTATTCCATTGATGGATTTCAAGTCTACCTTCTAATTAGTCTTTGATGGCATATATACATTCTGTGTTGCTGGCATCGATTCATACATTCTGTTAAAGCATTTTAGAAGAGATGGGATTAAAGGATGTTCAATTAGTAATATCTAGTTCTCATCATACTGGATGAACGTTCATTTAGTCCTGGTGTTCACAAATAGAACGAAACGAGCTTTCTAGATCCTACTATTAGCTATGATTAATCAATTCCGATATGATTTTTACTCCAAAATTTACAACTACTTCATGTGAAAATGTAACTTGGTTAATTCCACATTCTGCTTTAAAACTTGAAAATGAATTCAATTATTTCATGCAAATATGCCTAGACGCTTTCATATCGATTTATTTTTGAATATTCTGTCAAGCCTTGGTTAAACTATTGATCATCAGTTCATTCAATTTTTGGTAGTAGGTTACGAACGTAAGTACAAAAACCTGTCATTGATCTTTTATCAAAATGTTTGTTGGTTATAAGTAGTTCTTTTCAAAGGTCATCTGCCGACTTTCCGCAAGAAATCTTTCATTCATTTATCAAATTATTAAAAATTAAATAAACTACTCAAAACACTTACATGTTTGAACTGGATAAAGGTTTTAAACATACAAATATTTAAGATAGTAAAGATTTGTAGCTCAGGCGGATGATTTTAGAGCTCCACGACCAAACCATCCAACTCAGAGAACAAAACCCCATCAAAATACAAATATTTAACATTAATACAGCCATTGGAAATAATTCTCATTACTTTATATGCGAAGTACAATGTCAGTTAAAATGTTTGAATCTCAATGAGTAACTATGATTTCTTGATATTTAACCAAACATCTTTTCAACTAAATCTTGACTGCTTGTCAATAGGCAGAAAGTTCTACTGTGGTGCGTTCTACTTATATTCATATAAGTAGTTTATGACGCGAGTCAGGAATGTAATATCTGGCAGCAGAAGATGGGGAAGATCAGGAAAGGAAGAACGGGACTAGAAAGTAATTAGTATGGGAATGCAAGAACAAGGAAGTTCAAGACAATTATTGAACATTTTTTAAATTAAGTATTATAGTATGGTTTTTCTATTTTACCAACTCTGTAATTTTGTGTTAGATATAATTCGATTGTCCCCACCCGTGTTCTGTTCACTACACTACTACTTCAAATTACTGTTTGATGGGAATAATTTGAATTGTAAACCTGTTAGAAACTTAATTGATCATTTAATTGAATCAATCAATTTCGACTGAAACTATTATTCCGCTACATAGTTATACTCACTTGAGTATTTCGTTTGTCAGATTGAAATCATGAGTCAGTTGAAGCTAGACCACCATGGAAAACCTGGAAGCACTGGACGGCCGTTTCGTCCTAGTATGGGACTCCTCAGCAGCGCGCACTGCTGACTCATGATTTCAATCTGTGAAATTTCTAAAATCTCCACAAACCCCTTCTGATATTTCATTTGTGTTAAAATACACGTATTTCATTTTTACTAACTAATGATAACAATAATAATAGTTGTTTTCAGTTAGAAATTAACTGTTGCCGGATAATATTGCTACATTCCATGTAAAATGAATTTGAAGAGTATAGTTCAGATTCTGTTTGTGTTTATCATCAAAATCTTTAATGTTTCTTTTTAACATTCATTTTTAGAAGCAGTGATGTAATTGTTGAGAGTAAAACTTTTTAAGTTAGATGAACTTACTCTACGAGCCTTGAAAATGTGAAGAATTGCAAGTAAAGTACATATGTTAAAAGATGTAGATGTTGTAAGCAAAGATGGATGATGGTTAGCAATGGAATCTAGTACGCGCTTTTCGTCCTATTTGGGACACATCAGCTGGATGTACCTGCATCTCAGAGTTGATATTCACTCCGAGACTCGAACCTAGTACCATTTGCTTCAAATACCATTACATTATTCGCTTAGGACGAAACGCGTGTCCTGAAAACTGTTCATTTTGAATAAAACGTCTAACAATTGAATGTAATCGATACAAAATAAAATGACCCTGAATGTGAAGTAACTCTGTTGTTAAACCTTTACCTAATTAACATAATTTGGGTTTCGATATAGCTTGGTATAGGAGACAAATGAGTAGTAGTAAATAAGATGAGCGACAGTAAAGAATGGGCATAAAAGTGTGAGTAATCGTTATCGTCATTATCATAAACCAGTAGATGATACTTAACATATTATAAATTCATCTGATCACATGAAATCAGCCTTCAAGTATATGTAAATTAATTTTTTAAACAAATTTGATTTAATCAAGTTAACATGAAATCAGTAGTCAACTGAATTTCGATCTACTAATTGTGTAGTATTATGGTTGTCATTTGGAATGGAAAGTATGTCCTCAATCTCATGGCATGTCTTGCTGGTAGACATTCATAATTTGTCAAAGTCAAAAAGAATATCTAATTCGTAAGTGGTCTAAACATGAATGCTTGACGCTATCAATTTATCGATACAATAAATATCAGAAAGGGTTTATTGTAGATTTTAGTAATTTCAGTAGTTGGGATCATGACTCAATTAAAGCTAGACCAGCATGGAAAACCTGGAAGTACTGGACGGCCGTTTTGTCCCATTGTGGGACTCCTCAGCACTGTGCATCCATGACCCGACCTCACGGGATTCGAACCCGACCTGATCATATTTCTTCAAACCATTTAAATTGTGATAATGGTCACTTATCCTATCAACAATTAAATATCTGCTTTCTTACGATAAATATTTAATAAGATCAATTATCTGTAGCAATATGTACCAATAAAATGAACAATATCAATGGTCCAGTGTATGACGAAATAGAATAATAGAGGAATTACAAATTTGGCACACAACAACAAATTCATAGATAAGATTTATAAATATATGGTATTTCTCACATAAGGTATCTGTAAAATCCGAGCAATACAAAATAAACAAAGACATACATTTCATCATAATCCTGAGTGTTTTGTTTTATAGGAATTTGTTTCATCATCTTAGATCAATTTATCATGTTAGATCATTCAATGCACGTATTTCTATGGAATGTGTTTTGAAGCACAATAGTCAATCTACACTTGATACTGTGTTAGTCAGACAGTAGTCAGAAATGTTGAAGCCATCATAAATATTGTCATAGCCTAAGGCCGCCAATCAGAAGCAGTGAATTATCGATCGGATCAAGGACGCGTAAAACACGCGTGAGCAGTCTAGAGTCCTGATTGGTCCTGCTTTCCGCCTAGCCCAGCCAATTAAGTCCAAAACACCTATCCGAACCTCTGCAATATGAATCATTATATGCCAAACATACTGAGTTCATATACCAATCAAACAGACCACAACGTACCATTAAAATATGAAACAACATTTGTACAAGATTTGGCCAAATGTGGCTGTGAATGTGGGACGCAGTGACTAACAGATAGGGCATAATTCAACAATAGTAAAACGTATGATAATGGTTCATAGGTCAAAATGAAGTTTATAATAATAGGAATGTGAATATGAATAGTTTTGTTATCTAACAATTATACGATAGAAATATACGTTTAGTATTGGTCCATAAATGGATCCCAAAGTTACCATCCATTATGTTTATCGGGACCTAACAAATATGTATCAGTTTATGTTGTCATATCCAAATTAGTATATTGAGATAAGATTATCATGACAAGAATTGAAGTAATGATAGATACTAAGAACAGTGTCCAAGCAAAATATACAATTGGTTTATAGAGGAGTGAAAATAGTAGAATAGAACTTACGTTACAATCCTAAGGTTAATTTTGAATAACAGAGAGATGATTTATATTTGGTAGTTATTAAATGACAATCTAACAAATTTTGATGAAAATATCTCAATGAATGTCCTCTCACTACTGATAGTAATATTGTATTCAATTACTTAAACTATTTGACATAACAAACATCAAGGAGAATTGAATTATGCTTAAAAGCGACTCATTGTACTAAGCTCACTTTTAAAGAATGTAATTAGTATTGTGATGTGTGCTACTTATATCGATATAAGTAGTATATGACGCTAGTCAGGATTAAAACGTCTGGTAGCAGAAGGTTAGGATGATCGAGGAGGAAAGAACGGGAACATAATGTAATTGGGATGGAGATGCATGAACATTGAAGTCTGAGATAATTGACTGACATTTGCAAAAGGAACAGTCAAGTTTAAGACAATTGATTGACATTTTGCAAATGAAGAACTAATTCTTTTTATTAAGCTTTAATTGTTACTGATATATTGAGATAAAATGACAATAAACACTTCATGTAGTATACAAGATTATCCGATCAACAAGTAACCATCTACTTTCTAATGAGTTACATCGGAAATCATCGAACAATGATGTTGTTTAATAAATTTATCATGAGTGTATTGTAAGTTTTCTAATTTCTTAAAATTAATTGAGTCTGTTTTCCATGTACCTCAAATAATGGTTTCTCTGGTTGTCAGAAGGAGCATCAGCCACGTGACTTTCGAAGGAACTCGAATTTCACTATGAGGCCTCATAACTCTTCTAAATGGAGACCTTCTAACTCCCAGGGAAGAGTTTAAATGTTTTGAATTGTTTTCTGGTTAGCGTTTTTTTAGCGAGTTAGTTTTCTACGGGCAGCATCATTGATGAACACGGTGGATCTGATGCAGATGCGGAGGCACGAATCCAACTGAAGAACATCTGGAACTCAAAAAACTGTCTATCAACCAACAACAAGGTCAGAATTTTCAATGCATATGTCAAAACAGTTCTACTGTTAAGGGTGGAAACTTGGAGAACTAATAAAGCCATCATCCAGAAGATACAAGTGTTTATTAACAGTTGTCTACGCAAAATACTTCAGATCCGTTGACCAGACACTACCAGCAACAACCTACTGTGGGAGAGAACAGACCAGACTTCAGAGGAGAAAGAAATCAGGAAGAAGCGCTGGAAGTGGATAGACCACACATTGAGGAAAGCACCCAACTGCGTCACAAGACAAGCCCTCACATGGAATCCTGAAGGCCAATGGAGGAGAGGAAGACCAAAGTACATATTACGCCGAGAGATGGAGACAGACATGAGAAGAATGAACAACAATTGGATATAACTAGATAGGAAGGCCCAGGACAGAGTGGGTTGGAGAATGCTGGTCGGCGGCCTATGATCGATTGGGAGTAACAGGCTTAAGTAAGTAAGTAAATTTAGTGTTTCAGTATGATTAGTTCTCTCTTTTAATTTAAATCAATTGCATTATGTGTTGATAAACATTAAATTTATGTACATTTAATAATCCCTATATTTAAACAAATACATTTAACATTTAAGATGTAAAATCAACTTACATCATCCGACTACGGTAATGAATGGAATGAATTGATTTAGTTACAAAAATAATATGTCCCCTTACAGTTTTGAAACTTGTCTTAATGTATGTTATTCATCAAATGTAGCATTTGGAAATCTTATCCGATAATTGTCAAACTGATATAGTTTGTTAAATCGGTATTCACTTATCTAGATAGCTGTTCTTCATTTCATAAAGATCCCTCATGGATTATTATAATTTAAATCTGAATTCGTTTTATGAAATAAGATTAAAATAGTTGGGTCATGTTAATATGTCCTAGGAATCAATGTATTTTATCTGTGTTTCTTCCATTGTCGTATGTCTTTATCAACAAACCTTATGGAAATTTGGTGTAATCCTCCTACAAATAATTCAAGGAGTTATATGGAGATTCGCCTAATTTGTGTATTGTACTTATTATATGTTGATCCCAGTGAGGATGCAATAACTGATACATAGTCTTGATTCTTATATTATTTTATATATGAATTATTATCTTGGCTGGTCAAATTTATCCGTTATTCATTACTTCAGATTAAGATATCCAAAAATTCACTTTATATCTATTCACAAGGAAGTGAATGATCTAAATTACACCATATGAGTAGGACATTTCAACCATAGACGAAATTGCTAACTAGTATCTCAATGATTCTCTATTAGATGTTATGCGTAGCTGTAAATTTCTTTTCACTTTTGTAATAATTATAAAGCAAGTAATGCATTCGATTGGTCCTTTCAATGAACAACAATTTATCATCATTTGGAAAAATCTTGACTTACTAATTGCCTAGAGTTTTCAACTGAATAAAAATAGAATTTACAGGTATATTGGAAGAAGTATTATGATCATTGTTGAAATGATCCAGAAAATTGTTTGCAAAAGACAAGCAAGCATCAGGAAACACTAAGAAGCGTTTCATCCAGTCAGCGTTCACTTGAAGTCTTAGCCAAAAATATCAAAGAAGCGAAACGTCACATGTAGAGGTTCTGATTGGCTGATTGCCACACTGCTACTATGTTTAGTACCATTTCCAGAATCTTCTAGCAACCCAAGGACATTTAAAAACATTATAAAAACCCTGTATCTTCTGTATTAAAATGAACCTTGGAGTAAACCACTTCTCGCATACTTTGAGTCTTCTCTGTCGTGTTCAGGTCGCTGTATAGTTCTAGCTTGGGAGTTACAGAATAGCTTAGGAGACGAATATAGCGTTCAATCCGCAAGACTTATCAGTCATACACTTAAATCATAGTTTCATTAGTGAAATAAGATTGATCACAATGGTGAACAACCGATGACGATGTATGGAAATGATCAAGTAGACCATTTGAATGTCTGACAATTATTTTACGGAGAAGTCTTATTATTTATCGTCCTACACGTCAGTTAGACAAGACAACAAGACAATTAATAGATTGGAATATTTGTAAAAGGATGCGCGAATAGTATTTTGCATATTTATCTATAGCAACTCACGTGCAATTGAGTTTGTTCTCATTTAATTCATTTAAACCCTTTTGTTAACTTATTTATTTAGCAGACAAAGTCATCCGTACTATAACAACTTATTGTACCTTTATTATTGTTGTGCTTGTATGAAATATGTATGCTTGAACATTACTTACTGCCTACGCATATATTCGTTCTGCTAGCTTTATTGTTAACTGCTTAGTTGATTCGATGATCCATTCATTTCCCTATATATATGCATGTACATTTAACACTCTACACTCTCGGTTCGCTGACTCACTCACTCGCCTCACTGATTTGTGATCTGAGTTATCTACTAATAAAACTGTAGTCGCTGCTTCTCTTTGCCTTCTGATTTTAAACACCGTTGAGGATTATATGATAACGATTACGAGGGTGATTGGTCAACGATGCACAGCCACTACATATCTATCTTATTCATCCAGCAATAAGTATTTTAATGTTATACCCCTTTGTTAACAATAAAGGAAACAGTGTTTGTGTATGTTCATACGAAACAACCAAAAAAAAACAGAATTTCCGAAATACTTTACAGAAAAAACATTTTTAGATATATATGGTGTAATTTTATGATACGAATAATTGCATACTTCATAATGTATCCTACGGCTAATTTAATAATTTCATCATCAAACTATGGCGTTTCAATACATCTTCAGTATGGTTTATACAACATGATACTGATTTCTGTAGTGTCATGAAGTTACATAGCAACCTCTGATGATCATTTATTGAAAACATTAAAATGTCTAATTAACAATGCAAAATACCTACCAGGTGTTGAATTGATCGTCACACAGATCAACGCAGTCAGAGTTAAACAGAAGATTACTTTCATGATGATCTACTTGCTTCTTTCTTCTCCGGTTCTGTCTAAATACCGTAAACTGATTTCTACTTTTATACTTTTTTTACGGATGCTGAACTTTACGATCAGATGAAGTGTGAAAATTTGATTGGTTAAGTTATTTTATATGTGCCAATGGATAACTGTCAGTTAATGAGAAGTAAACAGTGACAAACATAGTTTATGAAATTGTAATTTGATAAAATATATCCGATTACTTCATGAAATGGGATGATATTGTATTGTATCTGATTGATTTGTCTAGCTGATATTTTCCAACTCACACATGGATCGAACTAACTGAGTCAATTGCTTATAGGTGTAGTTTTACAAGTTGCATTGATGACAGATTGATCTGAATCGTAGTGGAAACGGAGAGCTGAAATCACTGAACAGTTTATTTTCCCTGGTATGACACTCCTCAGTATTGATCACTCATGATTGCATTACGGATTGAACCGTAAACCTTCAGGTCTCTCACCTAATATTGAAATATTAGAGCTACTGGTTTGATGTCCAATTCTGTAGTGCCAACTTAAATTATTTGGAATATAGCGCAGCTACTATTCATTTCCATTAGTAACAACTGTTTCGCTCATAACACGACTGAATTCCATCAGCCTTAAACTTTAACTGCAACTTCAGGAACGTGTTGAAGTACGTCACTAGTGAGCTGACTAAATAACAAGTGAGTGATTCTAATTTTGTCACAAGCTGATATTTGTAAGGGAATTAATATCAACTAAAAAATTATATTGTTTAGGAATCTGTATCGTGAATAAGATCTTTACTTTATTCATTCATTCACTCTACAATTGAGTTTTGTATGGCACTATCGACATCCAGTAGGTTGTCATCAGTATCAAGCAATTGTTACTATTGGAAAAAAATAATGGGGTATGAAGGATCATACTGATGAGTATGAATCACATATTTGCATAAACTCGATTACACCAACTAGACTATCGAGAGGGATGTGTAATCGGTCGTTCTGATGAATTCACAAACATGTAATAGACAGTCTCATACATTTGAGTAACACAGTTTAGTAAAACTAAATAGTGAGCACAACTGAAGTTCATGTTCATCAAACTAATGATAGAATGCTTTTTTTGTTATACATACACAGAGCATGATTAATGAACCAACTATCCTCATTTTATCCTACAGTTGTTTTACTGTAAATCAATTGAACCCAATTAACCATCAGTGAGTGATATAGCTTTGTGTAAAATATGCCTTAGTTGTGTAGATAGTGAGATTTATGAAATAAAATGTATTATGTGTTAAGAGTCCATTCGGATTCCCTAACCATGTCTTCCGAATCCGTGAAAAAGCTGAAAACGCTTCATTCATTCACTTTGCAACAGAGGCCAAGAAACAATAGGCTATCAGTAATATCCTGACTGAATAGTTTTCAAATTTGCCACAGAAATCTGAGTACTTATAGTGGTTTATTGGATATCAAAGTCAAGTATAAAATTCCGAATCTCCATGTTTTTTTATAATTAGTAGAACTTCTCCCATACTTTCCGTATATTGTCATCTGTGACAACATATGCTCATTAGTAACTAACTTCAAGATGTAACTCCTGGAGTCCTAATGAAAAGTCATGGCCAATGGAGTACAATCTGTGTTGGGTGTGAGACAGTTATCCATTTCAGACAATGTATGGATGTTTGCGCAAGATCATGGATGAATTGAAATTAGTCATTAACACCGTTGAATGTCGGTCTGCTCAGTGATCCATAGTTTGAACATTTGTGCGCAACACCGAAAGTTGTGAGTTCGAGTCCCCTTCGTTTAAGATCATGGATGTACACTGTTGAGGATTCCCATGTTAGAACGAGACAGCTATCCAGTGTTTTCAGGTTCTTCTTGGTAGTCTAGCATCAATTAACTCATGATCTCAACTATTGAAATTACTATAATATCTACACACAAAAAACCCTTTCTGATATATGTTGACCTATAGTTGAGTATTCCGTTTGAATAGAACATATTTGGCATAGATTTGTATTTTATACAACAACAAAAAACAAAAGAATAAACAAAATTGTGATTTTTCACCAAAAAAATGCATAAAAATAAAGAGAATGAGTTTTTTTCTCGGTTTTTTTTTGAAAATTCTTTTCTGATTTCTAGAATTCCTTGAAAACAACTGAGGTCGTTCTGTCAACCTGGTGAAATTTATGTCTGTTTTTTTTATTCAAAATTAAATTTTTTTTAAGTTTTTAATTAATTTTATGATAAATTTAAACCCGTTATCATAATCGGTTAATGAACAAAAGGAATTATTCTTGATTGTTCCTGACTATTCAACATTATGAACAGAATAGGGGAGAGGTAGTAATGAGATTTAGATGGTAGTTGGAGGTAGTCGACAGGAAACCCTGGACCTGAGTTCCGTGCTACTTGGCACTCGTCAGCAAGGTGTACCTGTAACGTTGAGGGTACTGGTGCTCCCTGGCGGATTCGATCTCGTGTCACGCAGCTTCACAGTCAGAAACGTTACTACTGAGCTATCCGAGCCGCAACCGACCTCCTGTGTGTCGAGTCACTTAAACTGGTGGCCACATTGCAACATGATGAATAGCATTCGATCTGCACTAATAAGGACTAGACACGCATGACATTGATCACTACCCAGTGATCAATCAATTGTGAGAGGTAGTAATGTTAATAGTTGAATTCATGAATCGATGTAAGCTAGACTACCATTGAAAAACTGGAAGTACTAAATGACCGTTTCTTCCTAGTATGAGACTCCTTAGAAATGCACATCCACGTTCGCGCACCAAAGGGACTTGAACTCACAACTTTCTGAATCACTAAGTCAACTGGAATTCAACGGTGTTAATGTCTAATTTCAATCCATTCATAAACTTGTGCAACCCTTCATCTATTGTCTGAGGTAGATACCTGTCTCTACTCGATACAGATTGTACTCGACTGGTTACGGTTTCTTACTAGAACTCCAGGAAATCATCTTGAAGTTAGTCACTAATGAGCATATGATGATTATGATCAGAACTGAGGTTTGTAGAGATTGTAGTAATTTTAATAGTTGAATACATGAGTCATGGATGAGCATGACTGGAGATTCCCATACTAGGACGAAACGGCTGTCCAGTATTTCAGGTCTTCGATGATGGCCTAGCTTACATAGACTCACGAATTCGACTACCCAGAGTTTGTTGAATTTCATCTTCATAAAGACTGAACAGAAACTATCTCTTGAAATGATGCAGAAAACTGACAACGAAGTAAGAAAAGTTGAAAAGGAATTGAAATTCTGATTTACTGATTAGATGACAAATGAGGATTGAAATGGATTTGAATGAAGACGGACACACAAGAAGTATTGGAAGTGAATCAAGTTATTTTAGTCATCTAGACAGTGATTTGTCATTTATATAAGTGAAGAAGATAATCGTTCAAAACTGTTTTTCAGATTCATTTTCCAACTGTCGTTTGATTAGTTTCCACTACTCGTTAAATAATGAATTATCGTGTTTGTTGTTCTAACACACAGTACAAATATTCCCACATCATTTGAGTAGCAAATCTGTGACTGGTCTAAAGAATTGAGTGAATAAATCATTAGAAGAATTTTTTATTATTTTAGTGAAATCATAATTTATTGACGACATTTGAGCATTACTAAAGTGACCTTGAGATAATGTTCACTTACTTACTAGAGTTAAATGAGGACTAGAAAGCTGTGGGAAGAATACAGATTATGATTTACAATTGATGATTAGCGTTCGGAATTATATTTACGGTCTTCATCACGAACTGATATCAGCTAAAATGCCGAAATTCTGCTTAGCCAAATGAATGAATGAGTTTCGTATCAAAATCTAAGACCTGTTATCCTAAATCTGATCGGTTCATTTATAAATTATAGTCTCGTCGATACTATCATTGGTGAGTTCAGTAATTGGGACATTAAATGTGTATTTATATAGATATTATGGAAATAATTATTCCTCAAAGTGGATGATGTATGTTAAAATCCTAACTGGTAGGATCGTTTCCCACATGAATACAGCTATCGAGAAATGATGTGAATGGATTCTCGATTAATAGCTACCTGTAGACTAAATCCCACTAACTAATCTTATGTCGATCACTTCTGTCCAAACAACTGAGCAATATTCCTGTGTTAAGTCTGCCAATCAGCATTTTGAATGTGATTTCTCTGCCGCGTGTTTGTCATTTCGTCTGTAGCCTTATACTTGATTCATGATACCATCAAACAGACACAATTAATCTTGATTTGATGTAATCTAATCTTCTACCGGTCCACCTATTCACAGTTCATCCTTCAAACCCCGTCTTTGATTCGAAACAGAAGACTGGAGTACAGCTATATTATATTATATTTCAAAAAACCAGCTGCATTTATTTCCTCTACTTACAGATGACTATTATCATTCCGTCGATTACCACACTGGAAATGAATGTAAATACATCCTTCATATATCAACAGGATTTCTATTTACAAATAATTAATCATTGCTGAATGATGCCCTGCACGCTCTAATCCACGTGACAAATGTACTATCTAAACTGTTATATCCCGACGATACTACTTAAAGGAAACTGTTTCGGATCTATTTATGGTCTAATATTACACACATATTCTTAATGTATAACTAGTGTGTAACTAGTTTATGTAAATTCATATCCTTCTTATTATAAACTTTATTCTGACTTACAGACTATCATTATACAATTTACTATCCTTAAGTTATGCCCAGTCTATTAATTATAGTCTCCAACAATCACAGATACTTTCTGGCTTAATCTTGTAGAAATGTTGTTTTCTATTTATGTCATGATGTGGTCTATTTTGCTTGTATTAAGGCTGAGTATGTTTGAAATGTATAATTCATATAGCGCAGACTGAGATTAATGTTCTGGACTCAATAGGCTGGAAAAACCACCAATCATTACTCTAGGCTGTTCGTTCAGGTGTATGCGTCATTTGTTGGTCATATAAGTCCGCGTATCTAAATTTGACAATCGTATTCGCGGTTAATGTATAAGCTTAGGACATAACATAAACAGTTGTTTTGAATTCTCACACTTCGAACAATCTAAAATTATAAATCGGTCTTTGGCGTTTGACATTCACATTGACATCAAACTCATTATCCCTATAAACTGGCAGAAATTATGTTGCGACTTTCAATATATATATTAATAGTTGAGATGACGATGAAATTGAAGCTAGAACACCATGGAAAACCTGTAAGCACTGGACGGCCGTTTAATCTTATTTGTCTGTTGTGAGATAGTAACTCACTGAAGACAATGGTAGATGTGTCGTTCAATTTCGTGGATTAGTTGAAGTTAGACATTAACAACGTTGGATGCCAAATCAGTGGTCTGATGGTTAAGCGCTCACGCTCGGGACCCATTGATCCTGGGTCCGAATCTCTCGAGGCGGGATCGTGGATACATACTGCTGAGGAGTCCCACAATAGGACAAAACGGCCGTTCATTGCTTCCAGGTTTTCTATAATCCACAAGACTCCTAATATATTTATTTATTTATATGAAATCAGTATTTTCCACAGTTAGGTTGAAATGTTACCGTTATTTGATAAGCATTGAATTATTACATTTGGTTGTCTAGGGTACAAGATAAATACTTCAATGTTATTTAGACAGATAATTCAATGGAATTCACAAATGATCATCTACAATTAAATAAATAATTGTTATGCATTTTTTATGTGAAATCATACCATTCTACAAAAGAATGAACTCATCCACCTCAAGTGTAAGGGTGTTGATGAACTCAAAAATGGTACTTAAAAAGAAAAGAAAAGAAAATTATAGAAAACCAAAACATTTCAAGAATAGTTTTGTGATTATTTTTCAATAAATGAAACAGAGTTTAATAAGATGTTGAGATATTGTTGTTGGGTGATCCAGAAAATTGCTTGCAAAAGACAAGCAAGCATCAGGAAACACTAAGAAGCGTTTCATCCAGTCAGCGTTCACTTGAAGTCTTAGCC
Organism: Schistosoma haematobium; assembly: GCF_000699445.3. Taxonomy (NCBI): domain Eukaryota; kingdom Metazoa; phylum Platyhelminthes; class Trematoda; order Strigeidida; family Schistosomatidae; genus Schistosoma; species Schistosoma haematobium. The sequence continues at coordinate 10,605,149 of NC_067200.1, forward strand.
AAAAATATCAAAGAAGCGAAACGTCACATGTAGAGGTTCTGATTGGCTGATTGCCACACTGCTACTATGTTTAGTACCATTTCCAGAATCTTCTAGCAACCCAAGGACATTTAAAAACATTATAAAAACCCTGTATCTTCTGTATTAAAATGAACCTTGGAGTAAACCACTTCTCGCATACTTTGAGTCTTCTCTGTCGTGTTCAGGTCGCTGTATAGTTCTAGCTTGGGAGTTACAGAATAGCTTAGGAGACGAATATAGAGTTCAATCTGCAAGACTTATCAATTGCCATGAATGAGAATGAATAAGTGAAGACAATCGAATGTATTCGAATACAGAACATCTTAGTAAAATCTAAGAACCATACAATAATTGTCTTATACTTCATTGTTCCTTTGTTTTTACATCGATTATTAACTGTTCTTTTTCTGTTTTCTTTGTCTTTCTTAATCTTCTGCTGCCAGGTATTTCACTTTTGATTGATGATATATACTACTTATATCTGTTAACATCAATAGCACACACCACAATATGAACTGATATAAGCATTAATGAGTAGTGAATAAAAATTGTGTATACTTAAATATTATGAAAATTTTGACGAAGTTTTGTTCTCTGAGCTGGATGGTTTGATTATGAAGAATTCATTGTTATTCTGAACAATGTCATCAATACAAACTTCAGGTAGAACTGAAGTGATAGAATCTCTCCATATATGGTTCACAGCTTGTCCTGTAGACCTCGATGTTCTCATTGTACGAAAATGGGTGAATTTCGCTAAAAGATAGGCTTCCACTCGAGAACAACTGTATTTTCTCCATGAGTGTATTCATCAGCATGTTCTGTCAACAAGTATAAGATACTGACCTCTAATCAACTTCACCTTGTGATGGAGAATGTCTAAGCAAAGTGGAAGAAAAATAGTTTGTGTTGATGATGTCGTTCAGAATAAAGACGAAAGATCTACGATCAACCCATCCAGCTTAGAGAACAAACAGTCAAAGTCATCCGCCTGAGCTACAAATTTTCTCCACCATTTGTAAATCATGAAAATGTGAGTATAATGTTCATAGTATAAAACATAATTGATTTTACTTAATTGTGTTTACATGTGAACAATCAACACCTTGATTAAAAAACAAAACAACGAATTGCATCATATCTGTTGAATCTATCAAAGCGTCTAAATCACACGATCGAGATATACGTAAGGAATTAAACATAAATTAATTACAAAACTCAACTTGTGAGGTATCTATGGCACTTAGCGCGTCTGTGAGTTTGAAAGAAAAAGGGATTTTTGCTTTACCAACATCAAGACTAATTATGACATACGATAATGTTAATGACAACTGATAGCTGAGTCTACATATGATAACAATTTATCAATAAGCAAAAACAGAACCAGGAGCAAACAATTATGTGAACTATTGCGTTTAGACAAAGATAAAACAAACATAAAAACTGAGAATGATTGTTATGGTGATTTAGAGAAAGGAATTATAATGATAAATAGAATAAATGTTATAAGTATATGTAATTATTCAAGAATATTACACGACAGGGTTGAGTTACAACATAAGCGTAGAAATTACTAGAAACAGAACTGTTTACTGAATATTAATAAGTAGTATAGAACAACAAACAAAAGACTTGAAGGAAAAAGACTGTAAACAAACTTAACATGTAAGAAGAAAATGATGAAATAAGATTTCTGTATTAATCAACATTCATTAACACTATGTATCTGGTTGTGCCTATGTGTGATAACTGTTTAAACAGTTCAGTATAGACGTGTTCTAGACAATAATCCAACAAATATGGGACATTTTACAGAAAATTATAGTGTGAGTAAGTACTTGAAATACTTTATATAAGTCAGTTAAGATAATTAATATCTGCACATGCCTAAAGATTGATTCAAATCTAGTTTTAACCATTAAAACTATGAAGAGAAACTTACATTATCATAATTTCTTTGCAAAGTGTTATTTATAGCTGAGCAGATTGATAGATATGCCTGTTTTTAAGTGCCTGTATCAATTAATAGTTAAAGTTGAACGACACGTAAAGTAATAACTTTGAGCCCTCGTGTGAATATAAACACTAAAACTTAAGTACATCCATATGGTAAATCCCAAAAACAATATGAGTCCTGGATTCTATGATTAATCACCCTCTAACTGTGAGTAAACCTTGTTACAAAATAACAATACTAAGTTCCTCCACACGAGATGAAAAATTGGCAAGCGAGGTTGATTAATTCCACTTCAAAACGTGAACGACCGGAAGTTACAAACACTTACAAACTGGGAATATTCTCAGTTTATTTCTTTTTTGATGAATTCAAAACAAATCAGATCATAATTCTTAAGAACTATGATATTACTTAACAAGAGACAAACCCACGTATATTCGATCGTTTTATAAAGTGTGCGTTATATAGGGCTAAGAATAAATTAATAGGTTGTCTCAATACTACTGATTTGTAAATAGTAGTTTCTACTGGAATTTTTCAATTACTGTGTCTATACCATAATTTATACACGAACCAATCAGATTTAGGGTAACAAGTTATGGATTTTGGCGCGAAATTTATTCACCTAGTAAGTTGGTGAACATTCTCAAGATCACGTTGGTGTCGCTCGAAGGTCGTCCATGAATTACGGTCTCCCCGATTTTGTTGACGAAAAGCCTTTTGTTAGTGTAGAAATTATGACTATAATTATCGAAACACTTAATTTAACTGAATAGTGTTTAATTTAGATGATGAACAGACCAGATAATTAACTATTACCCTAGCGTTGAAATTGTTTATGATACACTGTAGCCTTAAGTATTACGAATTCAATCATGGCAGTCATAAGTCTGAATGATAAAAGCTACACATAAATATTCATTTGACTTTGTGAAATTCTGATTAATAAACCGGAAACATGAAAATGCATACAACCTTAAGAACGTTTAATTAGAATCATCAACCTCTCTAAGTTAGACAACTATCGATAACCTGAAAGCATTAGGCAGTCGTTTCGTCTTGATATTACACGTCTCAGAAGTGCACATCCACAAAACTGTATGCGCAAATTGAACACACGAACACTACTCTCACACGCAAAAGGTTAACCAATAAACCACTGAGCCGGCAACAACGTTGTTAATGCCCAACTTCAACTAACCCATTATATTTCGCCATCATTTTCTGTCGTCTTCAATGGGTAACTACCTCACCCCCAACACAGTTGATCTGCACTGATCACAGCTTCTCACTAGAACTCCGGAAATCTACTCTCAATGCTAATCACAGGTTTGCAACGGAGATCTACCTCCAATCGCTTCATGATATCTATGCAATTCAACTATCTCTATAACCTCGCACTGAACATTTAATTTACTTGACGAGCATGATGACGGGATGGGTGACGATAAAAATAACTCCAGGTTAGCCTAGAGGTAATTATATTCAAATGGTCTGAAGGCATCCTGTTCATCATGAGATCAATGAGTGATTAATGTACGGTGATAATGAGTTTGCAATTGCGCAAACACAGTTATTCAAATCACATACTTTCATAATAACAATTCAATAGAGAACTCGTTAATACAAACTGACTATCAGTTAAAAAAGTCCTCAAACTTTCAATTCAGTCACTAACATTCGACAGGATAAACAAGTCATCAGGATCTCTCTGCTAACCACATTCTGTTGATTATTTCGATGTATAACTAAAGTGTTTATATCAGTAAAACACAGTACCACAATGCATTCCCAACAAATGCAGAACCACGACGTACTTTGATAAAAAGATGCACAAAATATTGTGATATCAGCTGATATTTTGTTAATGAAAATGAAGAAAAATGAATATGATAATGATGAATGTAGTATTCATTTGTGCGGGATCATTATATCACACTCGACATCGTCACAAAAATAGATACAATCGAATGATGGGAAAATCAATGGAATCAAAGTGATCATCTTAAATACAGAAGTTTCAGTGATTTCTTGATAAATATACGTTCAACAAAAGGCTAGTAAGAATGTCAAACTATAATGTGAATAAAAACATCAAACATATCCAGTCATTCGTGCTTTCCGATCATTAATTCATCATTTGGTTTGACTGATGATGAAGCTGAACAGTCTGAATTCCACAGAGTTCTATGGAGATTCTGAACAATGGGAACGTAAAGCAAACAAACAGTAAACCAGAATATTTATTGCCACATATGCCGACAGATATAAACAGTAGTATGCAACATCAATTGAAAGTGGAATACTGAACAGCAGAAGGTTGAGCAGATCGATTAGAAGAGAACGAGAACAGAGAGTGATTGGTATGAGAATGAACGACCAACAATGTCTGAGACAGTTAATGGACATTTACAAATGAAGTATTTCTTGCATGACTCTCAGTTCTTACTAAGCGATTCTGTAATTTTGTGTTCAAATACATTTGATTATCCCAATTGCAGTTCTCATTCACTACACCTTAAATCTTGTACAATAATGCAGCTTGTTTTCATTGAATCAGTTTGTATGTATTTTTTTCAGACAGTCTGCATGAAATGAATGATTAAAACCATGGTGACATTAAAAGGTTTAATTAGACAAATATTGATTTATTCATTGGCAATTAGCATCGTTATATCTACACTACAGTACTGAAATCTTTTATCAAATTAAATTATCTCATATTTTAATAAAAGTAAATATCATCCCTTCAGTTATAAAATGCTTTAATTCAATGTTTCCTACATTGAGTGTTTAGTATACCGCAATAATCAAATGGCGTCATTTCGGTTCATCAATGTATAGATAGATAGATAGATAGATAGATAGATAGATAGATAGATAGATAGATAGATGTGGATAAAGCGAACAAAGCACATAATTTCATAGACGAATTCATGAGTCAATTGAAGTTAGACTACCATGGGAGACCTTGAAGAAGTGGACGGCCATTTCTTCCTATTATGGGAATGTTTAGCATTGTGTATGTACGATCCTGCACGAGGGATCCGAACGCAGAACTTTCCGGTCTAACTTCAACTAATTCATGTAACTTCAATGCGCATATTAATCGATAAATCAAATCGGTGTCGCTGATTTTCCCCATTCAAATAAATACTTTATTCATCTTATAAATAAATGACTTAGCTGAACATTGAACACATTCACAACACTGTTCACATCATTGTTTGCTCTATTTAATCACATATAGTTCATTCATTCATTCATTGAGTGATAAAGCATACACTCTATGTGAATTCAACACAATTTTGGGAATTTGTGGAGTTTGTATTACTTTCAAAGTTGAATTCGTGAGTCCATCTAAGCTAGACTACCATTGAAAACCTGGAAGCACTGTATTATCGTTTTGTCCTAGTATGAAAATTCATAGAGGTGCACATCCACGATCCAGGCACAGACCTCTGCTCTCGTGCGCCAACTCTCTAGACCACTGGTCTGGCACCCATTGGTGTTAATATCTAACTCCGATTGATCTGTTATCTTGTCCAACCATTCTTGCATTGATATGGATAACTGTCTCACATCCCACACGGATTAGAGTCTACTGAACTCTACAAAAATAAACCAAAATGTTGATGCCGATGATAATGATGAATGCAGTCGCTCGTTTTTATCCATTGTTCTTCAAATAATGAATATTTCTAACTTATAATGTTATTCGAATGTTGATGTGAATATGTGGAAAATGTTATTCGACGTATTTTACATGTATAATATTCATGAATATATCAGTATGGATATACATTGTATGAAGAAAGCAATTCCACAATTGATTATCGACACCGATTCAAATAACGTACTTCATGGTTTAATGTTCAAATGTTGAACTACAATACACTGATGAATCGATCGACATCGAAATTCATATTTCATGTATCTTGACCATGTCAACTATCAATTGTAGCCAGTACCGTAATGTTATCAGTAGATGAATTTGAAAATCTGGTTGAAGTGGATGGAATATTTGTAAAACAACAGATGTATAAGAGAAGGAAATGGTTTAGAATTAACAAACTAAGCAATTCCTACACAGATTGAAATTTTAGACTTTTATGAATTGGAATAGATGTCTCTAGAATTGACAGGTGTAGACTGTCGAAAATGCCAAATTCACCACACACATTACTCTGATCAAATAGTACTTATAGCTAGAGATTATCATGTATATTGTTAATTGGATAGCCAAAAAGTCTCTTACGAGTCTAGGAGTCATTATTCAACAACAGCACTTTGTCAATTTTCGCTTCAAATCGTCATTTATAATAACGATTATAATAAAATCTAGATGCCAAATGGATGAATACATGAGCGAGATTTTGCAACTGTAAATAATATTTTCATTTATCTCCTTACGTTTTTTAAGACAGTTTTGTTCAATGATTTGTTAAAGATTATTACAATTTTACAACGTGGTGACTGTCATCATGAATTGGGCGAAACGGGAAAATATATCAACAACTAAATATTTCCGAAATACTTGTTTGATTACAATTTGAGATTCCTCCAACAAGATCATCCTAACCAACAACTTGATTTGAAATGAACTTTCTTAGGTTTCAATGCAAACTTATAACATTTGAATTCGTACAAGAAAGACATCTAGACAATTATCAGTGATAGTGGATGATAGTCATGTTGTCTGATGAAATTAGCAAGAGTTAGATGTTTAATCCATGAAAATGCGCTCTTATGTGTGCAATACTGAGTAATCCCATGACAAGATGGAAAAAATAGACCTAATTTTCATCTGATTATGGGTTGTGTCATAATCAATGTTAGTTCAAAACAAAAACCACCTTTCATTTTAAACTCATAGCTTAATTAGTTTGTTCTTTTCATTGCTTTTTCATTCACTCTGTTTTTGTGTATTACACGGTACTACTTATTAACATTCAGTTACTTATATACTATTAGCCATTTTTGAAGGCTTAGCTCATCACCCTTATTGGTTATAACATGTCATATTATTAAGAATTGAATGTTGTGGTATCTAACCCATCTATTGCTGTAACTGGATTCTTCCAGCATTTTCAACAATCCACTTTCATGACAAAAGTATTAGGTGTTACTTAGTTTATTATTAAGTGATACTTTGATGTATGTAAATAACTCATCATGTGCAAAATCCTTTATTCGAAATATGAATTTTACACTTGACTTAATGTTGTAACTGAGGACAACTGATAGTTGAGAGAAAGTTTGAAATGAAATGAAGATATAATTGAAATGAAATAATTATAACTGAATCCGAAGAGAATTTCACATATCTTAAACTATAATTCAATTGAACTGAAATTTTCAAATTGGTCCTGAAGGCTAATTTTATACTAGAAAATTAACATAATGAGTTACTGTTATAACTTTTAGCCTGAGTACCCTGTTAATGTATAACGTAACGATACCACCAATCAGAGAGCAGTGAATTATCGATCGGATCAAGGACGCGTAAAACATGTGCGAGCAGCCTAGAGTCCTGATTGGTCCTGCTTTCCACCTAGCCCAGCCAGTTAAGTCCAGAAAACCAGTCTCAGCCTCTGCAATATGAATCCTTATATTTCAAACATACTGAGTTTATATACCAATCAAACAGACCACAACGTACCATTAAAATAGAAAATAACATTTGTACAAGATTTGGCCAAATGTGGCTTTGAATGTGGGAGGTAGTGACTAACAGATAGGGCACAACTCAAGAGTGGTAAAACGTATAATAATGGTTCATAGGTCAAAATAAAGTTTATAATAAGAGGAATATGTATACGAATAGTTTAGTTATTTAACAATTATACGATAAAAATATACGTTTAGTATTAGTCCATAAAAAGATCCCAAAGTTACCATTCATTATGCTTATTGGGACCTAACAGTTACAAAACTAAATTGAGAAATACAGAACAAAAATCCTACTAAACAAAACTGTGATGGACCATTTATATTCCATCCTAACACTTAACAGTTTGATACTAAGATTAGAAAACGATCTTAGTTAGTTAATCAGCGATAAGCATGAAGCATTGGATAGTTCCACATGTTAATATATACATCCACAAACTCATAGGGGATTGAACTCAAAACCTTCAAGTATCATGACGATCGTTTAATCTTTAAACCACTTAGTCGGTAACTAGAAGATTTACATGTAAAACTTCAATAGTTTCACAATGTTGCTTGTTCATCTCTCATTATGCAAACAAGAAAAGAATAAACAGTGAAAATCAACTTATCTCTTATTTCATTCCCGTTTTTTTTTTCGTATTAAAGTAAAAATCTATTTCATATAACAAAATAGAAAAATCAGAATTAAAATTATTTCCCCTGTAAAACTGAACGTACATTCATCCATCCACACGTACATACATACATGTATAAGCACAAACACACTTACACACGCACACACATACCTACATATATACGTACACACATACATATCTTAACGATAGTCGAGTAAAAAAGTCCCCATACAAGTAGATAAGTGTTCACTTAAATAATATTAATTGTCTACTTACTATCTGTAAAAGTATTTTTTTCTCCCTTTAATATACTTTAAAATATAGAGAAATACTAGAAAATTTGGAGGACTTTTTCATTGAAACAAGAAAAACATATTTCTTCAACTATCTTCTGATCATTTTTTTGTTTTTTTTGCTTGGTTACACACGGAAAAGATGGATTTATGTACTCATTCAGTATACATTTACTACTTATATTGAAGCATTTGGTTGTTATAATGAAATCTGTAATGGATATTATTGAATTAATCTTATTCTTCTCATTTTTTGTTGTTTTCAGGCCATTTTTGTTATTACAGTTAACATTTCTGGTAAGCTTCAGACAAGGCTTTTTATTCTCTCCCTTCCTCTTTCTTCTGGTGGTCGACTGGATTATGAGGACCTCGACATCTGAAGGAAAACACGGAATACAACTAGACAGCTCAGAATCAATTAGACGATTTGGACTTCGCAGATGACCTAGCCCTCCTATCACGTACACACGAACAGATGCAGATGAAGACAGCCAATGTAGCAGCAGTCTCTGCATCAGTAGGCCTCAACATACACAAAGGGAAAACTAAGGTCCTCAAATTCAAAGCGGAAAACAGCAATCCAATCACTCCTGATGGCGAAACTCTGGAAGATGTAGAGTCCTTCACATACCTAGGAAGCATCATCGATAAACAAGGAGGTTCAGATGCAGACGTAAAGGCGACGATCGGCAAAGCAAGGGTCGCATTCCTACAATTGAAGAACATATGGAACTCAAAACAACTTTCAGCCAATATCAAAGTGAGAATCTTCCATACGAACATCAAGGCAATTCTACTGTATGGAGCTGAAACTTGGACAACTACAACAACCACAATCAAGAAAGTACAAGTATTTATAACTAGTTGTCTACGCAGGATACTTAACAACCATTGACCGGATACCATCAGCAACAGCCTACTGTGGGAGAGAACAAACCAGCTTCAAGCTGAAGAAGAAATTAGGAAAAGACGATAGAAATGGATAGGACATACATTACGCAAATCATCAAACTGCATCACGAGACAAGCCTTAACTTGGAATCCTGAAGGGAAGCGAAAAAGAGGAAGGCCAAAGAACACATTACGTCGAGAAATAGAAGCAGATATGGAAAGGATTGCCCAGGATAGGGTTGGATGGAGAATGCTGGTGAGCGGCCTATGCTCCTTCACGAGGAGTAACAGTGTAAGTAAGTAAGTAAGTACAGTTAACATCTCATGTAAGCTTGTTGATATTCAAGGGGTTGAATGTGCATTTCGTTAATATTTCGTTCATTTGATTACTTATCACATAAATGTGTACACACACAAAGAGAGAGAGAGAGGATGGCACATTAATTCTGACGGGATAGTGTTTAACGGTTGTTTACTGTGCAGTGTTATCCAAAATTAAAGATTTGTATAATTATAGCTATGATTATCGACTAAGAATAACTGAAAAAAAACTATTAAAACCTATTAAATATTGAAAAGCTGTTTCATTGTAATGACATACTCTTCAGAAACGGTGTACCTACGATCATTACCTAATTATGCCTATTAATATCTATAGAGAATAGGCTACTGACAAAGATCTTCCAACCAACTCTGTCCTTAAATCCCCTTTCCAGTTGGTTTTAATATTTATTCATTCTTATTATGTTTATCCAAGATTTCCGGTGCAATTTTTCTTTTGTTTAGCTCCTTTCTTTTACCCTTGGGGGTTCCAAATTACGGCTTGTTTTGTGATGTAGTTCAATTTTCGTAATGTGTTTCTTATCCATCCACAGCATGGTATTCGGCGGCCTGCTTGATCATCTGGGCTACCTGTTCCTGCCATCTAGATATTTCAACAAGTTATCTATTTTTGTTTGTTTTAATATATCATTATGTTTATTAATCGCACAACCTATTCTGCTGCGTTTCTGAAAAGTGTACAACCTTTCGTTGTCAAAGTTACAAACAACTCAATAAGGGACAATGTGGTTGCTGGCAATATACAACGGAAAGAATGCACATTATTCAGATGTTCATTTAGTGAACTGCTAACATCTAACTGGCGATCACTCAATATTTATCGCCAGGACCGACGAAGAAGAAAGAAACGGAAACTTGTTGAAATACTTTACGCTGAGAATTCTATATTGTACCAAAAATATAATATTGAATAAAGCTGATAATAATAATAATAATAATAATAATAATCTTTTCCTAATTTCCTTTTAATCAGGAAGCTGGTTTGTTCGGGGCCACAGTAGGTTTTAGCTGGTGGTGTTTGGCAATATTCATTCGACACCCTTTTGATCAAACTCCTTTGATTCTATGGATTATTTTAAAAGACGAATGTTTTGGAGCGATGTGTCCACCGTTGATTAAATGCTCCTGTATAAAACTAGTAATTGTTTTTACATTCACCTTTTAAAATCCAAGCTGGATAGTGTTCTGAGATGCATTTAGAAAGTGATTGCTTTTTGAGACCTATGTAACATACCCCACATGAGCAAGTAAATTTATAGATACATAATAATGTGGTCCAAAGCAGAAATTTATCCTTAACACATCCAAGAATGATAGGCCAGCCTAAGAAAACCATTCGTCGAAAAGAAATTCCTCCTCACCGAATTCTCTTTTTCTTATTCAATAGCATTATGTGTTGTTTTAAAAATCATAAACTTTGGTTGATATCATGAACCGATTGATGTTAGACCTCCTTTGGAAATCTGGAAGCACTGGACGTCCGCTTCGTCCCATTGTGGGACTCCTCAGCAGTGCGCATCCACGATTCCACTCGCGGGATTCGAACCCAGGGCTTTCGCCCTCGCGCACAAACGCTTAGCCTACTGGACCACTGAGCGAGCATCTAGCGGTGATAGTGTCTAACATCAACCAATCCAAGATCATGAGTGCGTACTGCTAAGGAGTCCCACAATCGGACGAAACGGCCGTCCAGTGCTTCCAGATTTCCAAAGGAGGTCTAACATCAATCGGTTCATGATATCAATCAATCTCCACAACCCTTATACTAGTAATCATAAATTTATTAATGAAAGATCTCTTCATTGGATTTCTCGTGTATTTTTTAAAAAAAATAATAATAAAAAGAAACTCAATCAAACCATTGAACACTCACTTCATTATAATTTCGTTTTAATTGTATCTCCTGAACACGTACACGCACATACACACGCACGCACGCACGCACACACGCACACACATAAATGCACACATTAAGAAATATAAGTAATACCAAGTAATTAATTTTTAATTAATTCATTTAATTTTCATATACAATAAATGAAATGAAATGGTAGATAGAATACAATGAAAATGCGCAATTTATTATTATATATATACACTTAAAAAGGGAATATTTAATTTATTTATTATTTTCAGTCATCTGTATGTCAATATTCATAAGTAAGAGAGACAAAGAGTGGATTTAGTTTCTAGTCATTTGTAATTGATTTATTCACTTCATTGTCAATATAAGGTTAAGGAGATTAGTGTATTTCATTGAAATTATGAATGGATCTAAGTTAGACAATCATTGAAAACCTGGAACCATTAGATATCACGAAAGTGTATATCCATGACAGATACACATTGCTGACGAGTGCCAAGTAGCACGAAACCCGGGTCCAGTGTTTCTTGTTCGCTACCTCCAACCACCGTCTAATATTAACATAGTGCATGCAATTTCGAGTTACCTAGACTAGTGGTCACATTGTAACTTGGTAAATAGCATTCGATCTGCATTAAGAAGGACTCGACACATATGACACTGATCACCACCTAGTGATCAATCAATTGTGATGCTTCGGAAGTGTATATCCATGATCCCGTAATCGGGAATCTAAACTTGGATACTATATCTTACCCACGAACGATTAACCTATAAATCACTAAGTCAATATCTAATGATATTAATGTTTAACTTCAATCAATCCACGATATTGAGTGATTATTTTCCATGGTTTTTGGTGGGTAACTATCTCACGCCCATTGATCATGGCTTCTCACTAGAACTCTAGAAATTTTCTTTCGAAGCTAGTGAGTACTTGATAAATGTTCATTAAAAATCCACTATTGATTATAATTATCTTGTAATGATGAGCTTAGTAAAATTATTGTTAAAATAAATGAATTGATCAAAAATAATTGACAATCTGCTTACATGGAAAGAGATCCGTGAAGCTAAACAGAATAGAAAATTCGAAACTAATGAGACATTCACTGACTGAAAATATATGATTAAGAAATTAACTGTGACAGTTATATCCAAAGTATTTAACTTTTTTTCATATCAGCGACTGATTTTAGCTAAACAACTTATAGAAGTCAAGAAGCTCTGAACTGCTGTTTTGTCCTTATGTGGTATTTGTGAGCAGTGTACATCCAAGACTTTACCGCTCCCTGAACATAGAGGCTGCAGTCCTCATGAAAAGTGATTACTGAAGTACTATTTGGAAATCATGTCGGGTAGAAATAAGTCACAACAAACATGAGACAAATATCATTAATGAGAGTGAACAGTGATTAAGAAGAGTCACGAAATAACTGATATTAAGAATGTAAACAACTGGATGTCAGCTCAGTGACATGAAGCGCTTGTTATAAGAATTGAAGTTCCTGAATTTAAAACCATGACAGAGTCTTGTATGTTCACTGCTGATGAATTCCATACCAGAGGTAAACAGCTACACAGCGCTTTCAGAGTTTTAATGGTTATGTAATCAACGTCAGCCAGGAATTTGAAAGAGTTAATACTGACAATACCTTATGGTGACAGTATATTTATTTGAAATGATTGATCAATGTTACAATTAATGGTAGATCTACCTTTTTCGAAATTGTAAATTGTCAACATTTATCTTATCCATCTTTTACAAAATTAAATAAACAGTTAAATGTAAAAGCGATTAAAAAAGGGTTCACTTGGTATTGTTTTGTACTTGTATCTTCCCATTGAGGTTTAAGACTGCAATTGATCAGTCTGTTATTGGCATATGTGTTTACTGTGCGTATGCCTCGATATTGCCTTAATTTACAAGCTTTTTGTAAGCAATGATGGATAATGGCTAGCAGTGGAATCCAGGACGCGCATTTCGTCCTCTTTGGGACTCGTCAGCTGGATGTACCTGCATCTCAGAGAGTTGATGTTCACTCTGAGACTCGAACCCAGTACCATTCGCTTCAAACGCCATCGCGTCATCCACTCAGCTACTGAGTCCTGATAGTCACTTGCTTGTGCAATTAGGTGAAGTTTTAATTGAAATAAGCATCCTGTGTTGCCTGGCAATCCATGATAAATAGGGTGATATTTTACGATTTTTTTAATGGTAATGATTACTTTTTCATCATGGAAATAACCTACGTTAATCAGCTACCTGAATAATTTCTTGAGCCTTATTTCCAACTAATCAGTGACCACCTACGAAAGTCACATGAAGTAAAACTAATAACGCTTATGTTGCTATGAGAATTCAATAGTCGAATAATACAACTACAATCAATCTCCGCAAATCCCCTATCTTAATATTACTCATAGATATTCAAAAACGAAGAATATTTGAGCGAACAATTGTTTTCAATAACTTCATCATCAGGCTCTACAGTTATAAGTCCATATTTATAATATTTTACAAAGGCCAAAAATAAGGCATGTTTTAATGAGTTTGACAATGTTATGTGTTAAAAATGGTGAACGTTTGCATCTGTTACGATATATATATATACTTCAAAAAGAAAAATTGTAAATTGGAAAGGTCATTCAATAAAGGTCAGTAAATTGTCCAGTTACAATAAGATAATAGTACTATTGCAAAACTGAAAATAATTTCGTCAACTGAGATAATAATAATATTGTTGTATGAATATAATATGTAATAAGGGGGGTGTTATCAAGGTAATTATGGTCAACAAATTGGGAATGATGGATATGAAGATTAACATAAAGATAATGACAAATAATGATAATAAGGAAAATAAATAAAATAAAAGAAGGGGTAAGAGGTTTATAATATTCAGTCTAGGTATTCGGTGACACAGTCGTAGGCCATGGTAAACATAGAGGCTGGATATATTTTTCTGGATGTATAAATTAGGTCTTCTGGAGTTGATGCAGATGGCTTCGGCTGTGTAAAGCAGTCGTAATCTAGCTCCTTGAGGTAGATATTTTGGAACTTGATATAAAACAGAGAAAGCTTCCTCTATTTTGAAATGATGTTCACTATCTACCAAGTGAGAAAGAATGGTGCTGTTAATCGATTTGGTGACTCCTTTTCCCAACCATGCTGGCACATGTTCACGAACACGCAAGGATAAAGCCCTCTGAGTACGGCCTATGTAACTAGCTCCACAGGAGCAGTTGAATTGGTATACACACATGGAGAGGCCCATCTTCGGTAACTTTTCCTTGATTAGTTGTGTGAGTACTGGTTTAGTCGAGAAAGTTATGTGTATCTTGGCGGCATGAAACGTCCTCTCGACAGATCTTTTGAGTCGACGTGTTAGAATATCACCCGCTATGTCGCCTTTAAAGTCAAGTTTCAGATATAAGGTCTTTTTACTGACTGTGTTGCAATGTTTTCTCTTTTAATACTTTGCACGAGGTATTTTTGACGAAATTATCAGAATAGCCATTATTACGTAAAGTGTTCTTTAGTATAACTATTTCTTCCTCCACACTGTCTTCAGAACATAATAACTTGGTTCTGTGGTTGAGACACTTAACCAAATTTATTTTGTATTGCAGAGGTGTGAAGCTTTGGAAATGGGTATACTGACCCGTCCATGTACACTTTCTAAACATTTTTCGCTTTATGGAACCATCTATCCTTCTAGAGAGTCGGACATCTAGAAAAGCTATGCTATTGTCCTTCTCCTCCTCGCTGGTGAATTTAATGGCTGAGTGGACATTATTGAAAGCGTCTAACATCTCCTGTTTGTCGATATTTTCGTCACATATGATTAATGTGTCATCTATGTATCGACAGTAATAATCAAGCTTATTTGGGATGTCTTTAAGCGGTCCATTTTCTAGTTTGGTCAGAAAAATATTAGCAAGGATCGGGCCTAGAGGTGATCCCATTGCTACCCCATCTACTTGTCGGAAAAATTCATTGTTAAACTTAAAGTAGATATTCATAGTGCATTTCAAGAGTTCTTTCATTTTATTTATTGGGATAGGAATCTCTATTTTCTTTTCTATCAGTTGTTCACATATATAATCTATAGTTTCAGTCAGAGGGATGTTAGTGAACAAAGATGTTATGTCCAGTGATAGCATGGTTTTTCCCTTTATATTCATATTTTTAATTGTATCAACAAATTCAAAGACGTCTTTAACACTATGCTTAGAAAGTTCTTGGTGCAATGGTTCTAATAACTTAACTAACCATTTTGCTGTTGAATTTGCCATATCCAGTATCGGGCGTAGAGGAATATCAGGTTTATGGGTCTTAGGTAGACCATATAGTCGAGGGTATGTGTTTCAGAAGGCTTAAGCATATTTTAGGTATGTTCAGAGATGTGTTGGTGTTGATTTAGAAATTTTAATGCTGCAATTAGTTGGCGTTCGGTCTTTTCATTGAGGTCTTTACATGACCCAAGCTTTTGGAATTTAGTTTGATCACTCAGTAGTGAATTCATCTTATCTATGTAGTCTGTCCTGTTTAGAATTACCGTGCCTGATCCTTTATCAGGTTTAGTGATAAGAATGTGTTCATTCAACTTGAGTTTCCGGATGGCCTCACGGTGTTTATCTGTCAATATACTATTTGTGTAGTGCTTATTGCTTTTAAATTGGTTACAGCAATCAACCAGCGTGATTTTGAATCGTTCATGTTCGACCTTTGTCGTGGGTTTTAAGTCTTGTGTCTGGGTAAATAGATTCTCGAACTGAACATCCATCTTCAAATGATCCACATGTCTACGACTATCACAAAACTTAGGACCTAATGATAACACTTCTAGTTGAGTCCTATCAAGATTAACAGAGGAAAAGTTGAAAACATACCGCTTACAGTCGTCTGGAAAATCCGGTTTAAAGATCTGTTTGTCTAGTCCTTTGATTGGGTCGATTCTTTTTTGTTCTCCCTCGTTCTTTGCACTTCAAGGACATAAGTCATAAACGAATCCTTTAAGTTTGGGGGAAGGTCTTCAACAGAATATAATCTCTGTGTAATATTCCTTTCTAATTCAACTATATACGTTTGAAGAGATTCGATTTGCCTAAGTGCATATCTCTTGAGCGACTTAATGTTATGTTTAATTTTACATCGACGTAAGGATTTGC
Organism: Schistosoma haematobium; assembly: GCF_000699445.3. Taxonomy (NCBI): domain Eukaryota; kingdom Metazoa; phylum Platyhelminthes; class Trematoda; order Strigeidida; family Schistosomatidae; genus Schistosoma; species Schistosoma haematobium. The sequence goes on from NC_067200.1 coordinate 10,621,982, forward strand.
AATAGTCTTTCGGATATCGGTGTATAACAGTGCAATTACGGATAAAATCCAAATTAGTTTTCGCTTCCGTGAGTTTCATTATTTCATTATTTACCTACATCCTACAATAGTTAACACTAGTACTTACAATAAAAATATATGATACAACGATAAATTTGTTGATATGCAACTTGTTTATTAAACTTCCGAGATGTTGGTATGTATGAGTGTGTGTGCAGTTTAGTGTTCTAATAAGATTCGAATGATAATGATAATAATTATAAATGTTACTGTCAACTAGTCATATTGTTCAATTTCTTTCTTTCTTTCTCTCTCCCTCTCTCTCCCTCTCTTTGTCATTCTGTCATTGTAGATGAGAATACACAACAAAGAGTTTTTCGCCTTATTAATTTTCCCTCCAACTTGTACACTATTTTTGACTGAATTCATCAATTAATTTTACAACACTTATCATGTCATTATAATGTGTAGAG